>NC_133327.1:289175432-289775432 GCF_042186555.1 Aquarana catesbeiana | reverse complement strand
TTTTTGGAAAGTGGACACCTCAAGGTGATCTAATTTTTGGCAGATTCTTTTTTTTGTAAATGATAAAACTTGCTTTGGATGTGAGAATTTAAAGTAGAAGTTCAGCTTTAACTAACTCTAAATCTACTTGCAGCCACATTCTAATGCCCCGTACACACAGTCGGACATTGATCGGACATTCCGACAACAAAATCCTAGGATTTTTTCCGATGTTAGCTCAAACTTGTCTTGCATACACACGGTCACACAAAGTTGTCGGAAAATCCGATCGTTCTGAACGTGGTGACGTAAAACACGTATGTCGGGACTATAAATGGGGCAGTGGCCAATAGCTTTCATCTCTTTATTTATTCTGAGCATGCGTGGCACTTTGTGCGGCGGATTTGTGTACACACGAGCGGAAATTCCGACGACGGATTTTGTTGTCGGAAAATTTTATAGCCTGCTCTTAAACTTTGTGTGTCGGAAAATCGGATGGAAAATGTGTGATGGAGCCTACACACGGTCGGAATTTCCGACAACAAGGTCCTATCACACATTTTCCGTCGGAAAATCTGACCGTGTGTACGGGGCATAAGACTAACCTATCTAGCCCTGTAAAGAAGAAATCGCTATACATGCCACTCCAGTCTCGTCCCACGCTGAGCAGTCAGCGGCGGCTTGTCGGCTGACTCCTGCACACAGCATCGGCGACTGGATACCAGACCAGATCGACTTCAGAAAAGGTATGACAAAACAATATACGCAAAGAGCACAGAATTGTAGTTTTAAGGTGCAGAATGATCAATCAAAGCAATATTTGCAAAAAATATAGAAAATGTTATTACATAGCTATTATAAAACAATTTGTAAAATTCAGGCCATATCAACCCAATGGTCAAGGTACAAAAGTGTGATTGCCTCTACATGTTTCACCACAAACGTGGCTTCTTCTGGAGCTTATGGAGAACCTGGTTATTTAATATTTCCCACTAAAACAGAATAAAATAAAATCAGTTTGGTATCTTTAATAATTAATAATACATCCATACAGGGACCCAATACTGGTACCTAATGATACCATTTGGTCCCAAATGATCCCCTAGACCCAACAAGAGGTTTTGTGGGATACGTCTGTGCCAAAAAAGAGGAAAAAGGGACATTGCCCTGTAGTAGCACCTGTAAAATTACATATATTAAATTGATCATTATCTATATCACCTAACTTCCATTCTGATTCTATCTGAGTTAATTTGTGGCTAACTTAATGTTTCAAGGAATTTTAACAAATCAATCGATCAATATTTCAATCCTTTTCCGTATGTATACTTCCACTGATGCCAACAAATTTTCAGGGTAATTGCCATATGTCATCTATTATATAATTAATTAAAAAATCAAATTTCTACTAATTAAACAAATGAATATTTTGCTATGATTGTAATCAGCTATCCAATAGTTTTTAGCTGAGCACTTGGCTCAGTGTCAGTACGACACCTCTTTAACCAGTGAAGATTGAAAAGTTTGTTTCAATCTATCACAAGGGATTGACCCCTGAGAAAAAAGCCAGAAGGATTATAGGACAAGGCAAAGAACTTCCCTGCTGGAATGGGAAAAATAAACTACTTACTTTTAAACAGGTTAAGAGCCTCACTGGTAACAGGGTAAATGGCCGCAGCAATGAGATGTATTTGGAGTGCTCTTATATACTATCCTAGAGCAATCAGGGGTTTCATTTGGAACTGGTGTGTTCAGGCCACTTGAGGCTCACTATCGCGCATGTGCAAGGCCGCCGCGGCCATCTTGGAAAATCCTGTTGCCCATACTCAGCGGTTATGGGGAGAGGCATGCTAAACAGACCTCAATGGACACAGGCATAGATGCTCTCTATCCCTACAGTGACCACCATTGTTTAGGCACTTAGACTGGGCCCCCCAATGTCCACAGGCCGCAGTCAGGACATTGTGCCATACCGTGCATGCCCGGACCCGCCGCGCCCATCTTGAGGAGTCCATCTGCCCTTACTTGGCGGCTACAGATAGAAATAAAGGCAGTAATACATAATGGGCAACAAAAAGGACTTTGCAATCCCCACAATGGACACTGCCAACAACAGAGCATAATCCTATAAGCTATAGCTAGTAAGTTATGTTTATTACACCATGCTATATCACACCTGCATTGGTGACAAAGTCACCAATCACCCGGGGCAATAGTTCTAGGGATCAAACAAGGTGGACTACCTAGTAATCAATCAGGGAATCAATTTAGTTGGAGTAATTATAATATATAGAGTGGACAAAGTACCTCTCAAGTGCAAGGAATACATTACTAATCAAATTCATTTATTGGCCAGACTGTCCCTGATGTTTAGGGAGAATTATCAAAAATAGACAATATATTACCAGACCATATCAAGGTCCAGACAGTTGTCTCATCAGATAAACTTTACCTAAAAACAAAAACAAATAAAGGGGAAATAAAAAAAGAAAATTTTCTGCATTAGAAACCCTTGCATCTTCAATTAGCCCCCCGCAAATAAATCCAGAAAAGAAAAGGAAGAAAAGCAATAGATGGAAACATAGAGAAGACTTGTCTCTCACAAAAGGACATGACCTGCCCTAAAGGAATGGCTTACAACTCAATGCAGTCCTGGATACTTTATGGCAGACAAACACATTACTCCCCCTCATTTAGGGGAATGTACTCCAGAGCAAAAAACATCATCTTAACGGCATCAAAATGGTGATATAGTCCCATGTGACAGCTAATTGGGCTCTCAAATCTTTTTGCATTGACCAATTTAACATAGTCCCGAATTCTATGAAAGAAAGACCTCTTGGTTTTGCCAACATAGAACATACCACATAGGCATTGTATACTATATGGAATGTCAATCGATTGACAATCAACAAAAAAAGTTGGTTTATATATCTTACCCGTGGGCAACAAAATCTCCTGTGCCTCCCAGATAAACCTGCAAAAATTTTACCTGCCACATTTACCAGTGCCACCTATCCTGGGAGGTTCTCTCGCCCTGGAGTACATATGATGACTGTGGACTAACTTGTCCCTCAGAGATTCAGATTTTCTGAAAGTAATCTCTGGGTAATCTTTTATATGTTTTGCTACTTTCTCATTGGCCCTTAATAGGTACCAAAATGTGTCCATTATTTTATGGACTTGACTATGCTGTCCGGAGTAGCGTATGATCAATCTTACAGTGTCTTCCTTTGTTTTTAACTTAGATCCATGTATCAAGGAATTCCTATTCTGCCCATTGGCCCGCTCATATGCTCTCTTCAGTAGGTTCCTGCCATATCCTCTCTTTTTGAGACGACATTGTAATGCCTTGGACTCCCTTATAAAGTCTTCCTGCTTGGAGCAGTTATGCTTCAAGCGCAAATATTGACTGTATGGTATACTTACTATTAGGGGGGCCGGGTGCGAGCTTCTACCACTAAGAATGGTGTTACCTGACGATGGTTTTCTGTAGAGGGTGGAGCACAAGCTTCCATCTTCATTTTTATAGATCTCAATATCTAGAAAACTCACAGTTTTTTGATGGAAAACCAAAGTAAACTTGAGGTTGTAATCATTGCTTTTCAAGGCTTCCAAAAAGCCTTCCAAATTTCTTTGGGTCCCCAGCCAGATAAAAAACACATTGTCAATGAATGATAGGTATGTGGCCCAAACAGTCCTGCAAATCCTCCCTCGAGAACAGATCCCGCTCCCACCCACCAGGTACAGGTTGGCATAAGATGGGGCACACCAAGGATCCATCGCAACCCCCTGCACCTGGAGGTAGTGGGAGCATTTGAACAAAAACACATTGTTCACCAGAATAAAGCGTAAAGGGCCAGAATAAATTGATTGTATAAACCAGCAGTTATGCCACTCTCTGACAAGAAGGTCTCCACAACTCGTACCCCCCAGTCATTGGGATAGAGTTGTAGAGAGCCTCCAGAGGAACC
Source organism: Aquarana catesbeiana (assembly GCF_042186555.1). Taxonomy (NCBI): domain Eukaryota; kingdom Metazoa; phylum Chordata; class Amphibia; order Anura; family Ranidae; genus Aquarana; species Aquarana catesbeiana. The sequence continues at coordinate 289,771,479 of NC_133327.1, read as the reverse complement.
AATCAGGCTCCCTCTAGTATGTCAATGCCAGCCAGGGCTCGGATAAGATCGCTTGTGTCCTGAATATGAGAGGTGAGTGCCTTCACGTGGAGTCTCAAATAGTCGTCAACTAATTGATTGGAGGATTCAGTTAAGCACCCATTCGCCGACACTATGGGCCTCCCCTGGGGTTCTATCAAACTCTTGCGAATCTTGGGTAGCGCATACAAAGTTGGAGTTTTTGGGGTTCTAACATCAAGAAATCCAAGTGTTTTTTTATCGATAGTCCCCTTTAAAAAGGCCTCATTTATGAGGCCTCTAAATTTGTTGGTCATTCTTTCCAAGTATATTTCAGAGACCCTTCTGTACCATTCTTGGTTGTCCAGTATGTTCAGAATCATTCGCTCATGGGCCACCTCCATCACCACAATATTCCCACCCTTGTCCGAGGGTTTTATCACTAGATTTGAATTTCTTTTTAATTCATTCAGAGCCTAGCTATGTGCTGGGCTAAGATTAGAAATTACTGGATTTGTCTACTTGATTGAATCTCTTGAACCACTTGCTGGGTGAAAGCCCAAATATTGGGATTGGCTTGTAAAAGGGGAAATGCACGGGACAGTCTGGCCAGTAAACATCGGGGCCAGCCTGGCCAATAAATGAATTTGATTAGTAATGTATTCCTCGCACTTGAGCGGTACTATGTCCACTCTATATATTATAATTACTCCAACTGAACTGATTCTCTGATTGAGTACTAGGTTGTCCGTCTTGTTTGATCACTAGAATTATTGCCCTGGGTGATTGGTGACTTTGCACGTGCAATATAGCGTGGTGTAATAAACATAACTTACTACCTATAACCTATAAGATTATGCTCTGTTGTTGGCAGTATCCATTGTGTGTATTACAAAGACCTTTTTGTTGCCCACTAAGTATTGCTGCCTTTATTTCTATCTGTAGCCACCAAGTAACGGCAGATGGACTCCTCAAGATGGCACTGCGCAATGTCCTGACTGCGGCCTGCGGACATTGGGGGGCCCAGTCTAAGTGCCTAAACAATGGTGGTCACTGTTGGAATAGAGAGCATCTATCCCTGTGTCCATCGAGGTCTGTTCAGCATGCCTCTCCCCATAACCGCTGAGTATGGGCAGAAGGATTTTCCAAGATAGCCTTGCGCATGCACAATAGGGCGTCTCAAGTGGCCTGAACACACCAAATGAAACCCATGATTGCTTTAGGATAGTATATAAGAGCATTCCAAATACATAGATGTGTAATCTATTATAATCCTCCTGGCTTTTTTCTCAGAGGTCAATCCCTTGTGATAGATTGAAACAAACTTTTCAATCTTCACTTATTAAAGAGGTGTCGTACTGACACTGAGCCAAGGAACAGTGGTAAACTGAAATAGGGAAGTGCTCAGGTAAAAACTATTGGATAGCTGATTACAATCATAGCAAAATATTTATTTGTTTAATTAGTAGAAATTTGATTTTTTAATTAATTATATTATAGATGGCATAATTACCCTGAAAATTTGTTGGCATCAGAGGAAGTATACATATGGAAAAGGATTGAAATATTGATCGATCGATTTGTTAAAACTCCTTGAAACATACGGTTGGCACAAATGAACTCAGATAGAAACCGAATGGAAGTTAGGTGATATAGATAATGATCTATTTATATATGTAACTTTACAGGTGCTACTACAGGGCAATGCCCCTTTTTCCTCTATTTTGGCACAGACGTTCCCCACAAAACCTCTTGATGGGTCTAGGGGATCATTTGGAACCCAGATCATTGTGAAAGGGTGAGAGTGTATCCATCAGATAATCTAAATGTGATGTTCATAATGTAAATGTGATGTTCATAATGTAAATGTATCATTAGGTACCAGTATTGGGTTCCTGTATGGATATATTATTAATTATTAAAGATACCAAAACGGATTTTATTTTTTTCTGTTTTAGTGGTAAATATTAAATAACAAGGTTCTACAAAAGCTCCAGAAGAAGCCACGTTTGAAACATGTAGAGGCAATCACACTTTTGTACCTTGACCATTGGGTTGATATGACCTGAATTTTACAAATTGTTTTATAATAGCTATGTAATAACATTTTCTATATTTTTTGCAAATATTGCTTTTGATTGATTATTCTGCACCTTAAAACTCCAATTGTGTGCTCTTTGGGTATGTTGTTTTGTCATATTTAAAGGAGGTGGTGCATTTATTAGAGTCTCCCAGCTCCATTACCAATTTGATAAATGTAACGAGCCCCTTGCTCGCTCGATTCCACTCTCCCGACACTCCTCTGCAGCTATTGAATCAGATTGCAACGTCTGATGGTTCGGTCATCCAATGCTCCGGGATTAGAACTTTAGCTATGTGCCGTTCTAACCCAGTTGTGATAGCTCAGAACAAACACCAGGCAGGCTGTATGTAAGTTCAAACAGGAATCTTTTTTATTGCACAATACAGGCTCTTTTATACACTAAAAGTGGAGGTGCAGACCTCCTGTTCATATTACTCTAACAATACAGCTGTAACCTAATTAACCTAATTAACATGAGCTAATTAACTAATCCCTTTAGACAGCCTAGATGACTCAGACATGACCTTTAGGCCAGACTGGCCGTCTTGTAGTTCAGAAAATCCAATCAACAGTATCACAATAGCAGAGTTAATTAAACACAAACAACAATGGGGATCTAATGACTCTTAGATCCCATGCTAGAGACTTATTTACAATACACATTTTAGCAGACAACAGACAGGTAGCTGGAATTGGTGACATTAGCATTTAACAGTAGGAGTCCCAACGGTATGAATCAGTCACTATTCCAATATGGCAAATCCAGGGTCCCCAGAGTCTGTGTGTCCTGGGGGACCAGGACCCGAATCCACAGTAATACCACTTCAAGGGTCCCCAGGCATACAGCTCACAAAGAACACCGTTCCCCCAAATGCCAGGGCCCACGATCGATTGGCAATAGGCTAGCATACAGTCCCCTCCAAAAGTCTCTCTCCCGGCTAGGTCTGTCACATTTCTCCCCTTTCGGCAGGAGAATAACACAGGCGGAGACCCCAGACGGGTTGACTCCGAAGTTAGTCAGTAGTTCCAGTCCTCTAATGCCTGTACCCACAGAGTACCCCAAACAAATTGTTCCAAACAAAGTATTACTCACCCAGCCAACCTCTGCCTCTCTCAGAGAACATATCTGCTGCTGGGGAGAGGCCTGGACTTGGCCCTTCTCCCTGGAGTCCTTTCTGCTGCTAGAGAGAAGACAGGGTGTCTGGGCTCACTCCATCATGCTGTTGGGGATCTGGGCCGACTGCCCAGCATCCCTGGGGTATACAGGTGGAGACTGAAGTCCCATCCACCTTCACAGGAAATCCATCCTCTGTTAGTTGAGGGCAGAGGCCAGCAGTACTCGGCCCTGTTGCCAGCCCTTCTGCTGGAAACCCCACACCATCTGCTCCGGCTAACTGTTGGGGAGGGACAACACACACCTCCTCTCCCTTCTCCCCCTGTATCTGCTGATGGGAAGTGATTGCCACCTTCTCACCCTGGGCCTCCGAAACTGCCACAGGTGTGGGGCAGAGGTCTTGGACCCTCTGTCCGGTTGCCAGCGCTTCAGCTGGGGAAGTTCCTTGTAACTTCACAGATACTTCTGCTGGTGCTGGGCAGAGCACAGTGAAGTTTGGCCCTAATAACAGCTCCTCTTCTGCTGGAGGCTCACCAGGTTGTTCTTCCTCAGCAGAAAAGTCTATCAAATCTCCTGTCTCTGCAACTGGTGTCTAGGGATAAAGGTTCACCATCTCCTCTCCGTGGAACCCAGAAGATGCTATCAGTGCTGGGCAGAGCACAGTAAAGTTTGGCCCTAATAACAGCTCTTCTTCTGCTGGAGTCTCACCAGGTTGTTCTTCCCCAGCAGAAAAGTCTATCAAATCCCCTGTCTCTGCAACTGGTGTCTGGGAAAAAGGTTCACCATCTCCTCTCCGTTGAACCCAGAAGATGCTATCAGTGCTGGGCAGAGGTTAGCAGAGCTCTGCCCTGTTCTCAGCACGTCAGGTTTGGGGACGGCAATCTTCAGATTTTCCACTGCCGATTCTCTGGCATTCTGTTGGACAGGCACATTCCTCCATCCAAGATCATCCAATGCATAAACAGGTTCATCAATGTCAGTCAGCACTTGCTGCATCCGCCATAAGACCTCCACCTCCATAGCTGCGGGGGTAGGTTGGCAAAGCACACTGTTACTCTGCCACATTGTCAACTCTTCAGCCAGGATTTCGGAGTTGTCAACTGGTATTTCCTGATAGTCCCAGGCAAAGGGAGCACCACCCTGCTGCTGAGCAGAGTCTAACAGCTGTTTGTAGGCGATCTCCAGCTCCCATTCCTGAATGGCCAGAAACTCCAAATCTTCCTGTGCCCTAGTGCACTTCTGAGACATTCAGTCTTCGCTCTCTGTGCTCTATTATTTCCTCCAAACGCCACTCCCGATCACTCCCAAAGTCAGGGTCCCTGGACAGCCTCCGGTATAACAATCCCAGGCCATCATAGTCAAAGCCTTCCGTGGGGCTGTCATCCGCTGTCCACGGGCACACTTGGGCTACATACCACTGGAGGACTCTGTAGCTCTTGTCCAACCGCATTTCTGCCTGGATCAGCCTGCCTAACTCGGCTGTCCACTCCTGGTTCGGCTGTTCCCCCAAAAACAGCATTTGCACCTCATACTGCGACCAGTACCTCACATGGATGGAGGGGAGAACTTTTCCCTGGTGTCGCTGCTCATGGGCTAGCACTTCCTTCCAGAGTTCACAGCGGATAGAATCAAACCATCCTAGCAGGACCTGCTCTGATACTGGTCCTCTGTGCTGTATCTGCTTCTCTCGCAACCTCCTTCTGAATTCCTCATCCATGGTGGCTGGTATCTCTCCTCTCCTGCTATCTGGACCTTGGATCCAGGTGATGGTTTGGATGTGTTCACGGCAAGGAAGCACGATCCCACCATTCCCTCCACGGCTCTCAAGTAAGTCTTTCAGTGTGGCTCTCCTGCAGGCTGGTTTGGAGTGTCCCAGTAACTGGAGAGCAAATCCCACGGCTGCCAACCAATGTAACGAGCCCCTTGCTCGCTCGATTCCACTCTCCCGACACTCCTCTGCAGCTATTGAATCAGATTGCAACGTCTGATGGTTCGGTCATCCAATGCTCCGGGATTAGAACTTCAGCTATGTGCCGTTCTAACCCAGTTGTGATAGCTCAGAACAAACACCAGGCAGGCTGTATGTAAGTTCAAACAGGAATCTCTTTTATTGCACAATACAGGCTCTTTTATACACTAAAAGTGGAGGTGCAGACCTCCTGTTCATATTACTCTAACAATACAGCTGTAACCTAATTAACCTAATTAACATGAGCTAATTAACTAATCCCTTTAGACAGCCTAGATGACTCAGACATGACCTTTAGGTCAGACTGGCCGTCTTGTAGTTCAGAAAATCCAATCAACAGTATCACAATAGCAGAGTTAATTAAACACAAACAACAATGGGGATCTAATGACTCTTAGATCCAATGCTAGAGACGTATTTACAATACACATTTTAGCAGACAACAGACAGGTAGCTGGAATTGGTGACATTAGCATTTAACAGTAGGAGTCCCAACGGTATGAATCAGTCACTATTCCAATATGGCAAATCCAGGGTCCCCAGAGTCTGTGTGTCCTGGGGAACCAGGACCCGAATCCACAGTAATACCACCTCAAGGGTCCCCAGGCATACAGCTCACAAAGAACACCGTTCCCCCAAATGCCAGGGCCCACGATTGATCGGCAAGAGGCTAGCATACAGTCCCCTCCAAAAGTCCCTCTCCCAGCTAGGTCTGTCACAATAAACTTCAGAAAAGGTATGTATAATGATTTTTGCTTTACAAGGTTAATCTTAGGATGTGGCTGTGAGTAGATTTAGAGATAGTTAGTTTTAGGCTGAACTTCCACTCTAATGCCCCGTACACACGGTTGGACTTTGTTCGGACATTCCGACAACGAAATCCTAGGATTTTTTCCGACGGATGTTGGCTCAAACTTGTCTTGCATACACACGGTCACACAAAGTTGTTGGAAAATCCGATCGTTCTAAACGCGGTGACGTAAAACATGTACGTCGGGATTATAAACGGGGCAGTGGCCAATAGCTTTCATCTCTTTATTTATTCTGAGCATGCGTGGTACTTTGTCCGTTGGATTTGTGTACACACGATCGGAATTTCCGACAACGGATTTTGTTGTTGGAAAATTTTATATCCTGCTCTCAAACTTTGTGTGTCAGAAAATCCGATGGAAAATGTGTGATGGAGCCTACACTCGGTCAGAATTTCCGACAACAAGGTCCTATCACACATTTTCCATCGGAAAATCCAACCGTGTGTACAGGGCATTAGGCAAGCCTTAAAAGTTCTCACAAAGAAGCTAAATCTTCTGTTAGTGGAAGAAAGTTTCTTAAAGGTAGAGTTTCAATGCAGGAAAATTGCATTGTGTGCAATGACTAATGTCATTTATAAACCTAATAAAATTTAAACCCCCCACAAAGCAGTACTACAATCATTGGTGCTCTGTGACATTTTAAAAACCTCAGTCCCTCATAATAAGTGGTCAGTGGCATTTTATCCCCACCCCACCCCCCCTCCAAAAAAATAAAAACTACAATACTGCAATCATTGGTGCTCATTGGAGCTTTATCCCCCCCCCCCCCCAAATAAATAAATAAAACCATCCCAGGGCTGCTCTGATTGGCTTTGTATTTGTCTGCCTGTGATTTCTGTTGTCTAATGATGGGATAGTGGACATTGTGAATGCAGTACAAACATTTTTTTCTTAAGGTCTGCTCAGAAAAACAGCTCCTAGGTGGGAGGTGGTTAAAGGACAACTTCACTAAAATAATAAAGCTATCATTACAATTTGTCGCATGGTTTCTTCAACAAAAGGCAATTGAAAAATGTATGAATTTTAATATTTGATTCAAACTTAAGTTTTTTTTATTCCTATTATTATTTTATACTTAGATTAACTTTTGATATTTATCACATCTCAAAAATAGTTATCACTGTTTCACTTTTACCCCCTTCCTGCCCAGGCCAATTTTCAGCTTTCAGCGCTATTGCACTTTGAATGACAATTGCATGGTCATGTAACACTGTACCCAAACAATATATCATGTATCATTTTGTTCCCACAAATAGAGCTTTCCTTTGGTGGTATTTGATCACCTCTGGGGTTTTTATTTTTTGCTAAACAAATACAAAACGACTGACTATTTTGAAAAAAAAAGTTTTCCTTTGTTTCTGTTTTAAAATTTTGTAAATAAGTATATTTTCTCCTTCACTGATGGGCACTGATGAGGCTTCACTAATGGCACTGATAAGGTGGCACTGATGGACACTGATGAGGTGGCACCAATGAGGTGGCACTGATGAGATGGCACTGATGAGCACTGATGATGGGCCACTAATATGCGACACTGATGAGCACTGATAGGCGGCACTGATAGGTTGCACTGATATGCAGCACTGATGGGCACTCATAGGTGGTACAGATAGGCACTCATAGGTAGCACTGATGGGCACTGATAGGCAACACTGATGGGCACTAATAGGTGGCACTGATGGGCATGGCTGGGCACTGATAGGTGGCACTGATGGACACTGATGGGTGGCACTGATGTTCACTGATAGATGGCACTGATGGGCATCACTGCTAGGGAGGCTCTGGCAGGCATTGATGGACACTGATTGGCACCATATGTGGGCACACATTGGCATTATATGTGGACACACATTGGCATCCCTGGTGGCCATGGGTGGCATACCTGGTGGTCATCAGTGGTGGCCATCCCTGTTGGTCCTGGTGGCATCCCTGATGGTCCTGGGTGGGCATCCTTGGGGGGGCTGCTCTGATAATCAGCGCAGACCCCCCCAGTCAGGAGAGCAGCCGGACGGCTCTCCTCTAGTCATGTCTGTCAGACACGAGTGAGGAAAAGCCAATACACAGTTTTTCCTGTTTACACCGTGATCAGCTGTGATTGGAAACAGCTGATCACATGGTAAAGAGCCTCAGTCAGAGGCTCTCTACCCAGATCGTAGACTGACACACCGCATCAACGCCACCCCCCCTCTTGTTATCCTGATTACATAATATGACATCACAGAACCACTTTCCCTACGTCATATTCCTATATGGCGGGTGGGAAGTGGTTAATCACCACTGTTTGTTTTGTTTTTTGCTATATAAACGAATAAAACCCAAACATTTTGAAAAAAAACTAAACTTTTTCATAGTTTGTTAAGAAATTTTGCAAACAGGTATTTTTTCTCCTTTTCATTGATATGCGCTAATGAGACTGCGCTCATGGGCACTGATAGGCTGCACTGATGGGCACTGAAAATGCTGAACTGGTGGGCACTGATGAGGCTGCACTGATATGCGGCACTGATGGGCACTAATAGGTGGCACTGATGGGCACTGCTGTCAGCATGAGGAAAGGAGTGCCGTTAACCAACTTCTGTTTACATCTGAGATCAGCTGCGATTGTACACAGCTGATCACGTGATAAAGGGACGCTAATGGGCTCTTTACCTCAATTTGTGATCAGCAGTCTCCTATCATAGAGCATGCTGCCTGTGCCCCATGGTGGACGCACGGCGAATGTAATCACAGGGCGCCATCATATGATGGCATCCCAGAACTCGCAGGCTGCGCTGTAGCCACCATTCGGCTATAGCGCAGTCGGCAAGTGGTTAATAAAAAATAAAATACTTTTTATTTTATTTTTTATTTACTTTAAATTATTTTTTTCTTGGCAATATACAGTATGTAGAAATGTACTTCCCAGACCCAATCTAAGGGAATATTTGTTTTTCTACAAGCTTGTTGAGTTAGTTAGTTAATCAATAAATTTTGAATCGGCCGAAACGAAAACCTAATTTTTTTATTTTTATTTTCGATTTGAATGTGGCAAAGTGAACAAACAAAAGAAAAATCTTCATCAAATGATTACAATGACTCTTTAACCACTTACAGACTGGAAGATTCGGCTGCTTAATGACCAGGCCATTTTTTGCGATATGGCACTGTGTCGATTTAACTGACAATTGCGCAGTCGTGCAACGCTGTACCCAAACAAAAATGACGTCCTTTTTTTCCTACAAATAAAGCTTTCTTTTGGTCGTATTTGATCACCTATGCGGTTTTTATTTTTTGCGCTATAAACAAAAAAAGAGCAACAATTTTGAAAAAAAGAATATTTTTTACTTTTTGCTATAATAAATATCCTCAAAATGTTTTTAAAAACACATTTCTTCCTCAGTTTAGTCCAATATATATTCTTCTACATATTTTTGTTAAAAAAAAATTGCAATAGGCGTATATTGATTGGTTTGTGCAAAAGTTATAGCGTCTACAAACTATGGGAAAGATTTATGGCATTTTTATGGCATTTTTTTAATTATTATTTTTTTTACTAGTAATGGCGGTATAGCTAACGACATATGTATACTGTAGTCTGTGCATAGATATTCGCAAGCATTGTGTTTACATGTAAACATGGTAAGGATACAATTTAGTTTTGTGTGTGAAATCAATGTGCCAGCATATAGGGTTTAGTCAGTCAGGCTGAATGACCTAGAACTTGATTCATGACATTTAGGTTAAAACCTCTGTATGTCCTGACCTAAAAATACTTATACAACTGCCACACAAGAGTGTACAGTTCCAAATAATGATGGTGTTCATAAATAATCATTTTTCTCAAGAGGTTGTGTTTCTGTCAAAAATATGTTAGGAATGTATTATGTAATAAAGTATTTAGCATGTTGCAGTTCAACAAGGATATTTATAAGGCTGCCATCAACACTTTTTAAAAATACAAGTACAGTCAATGTTACAACATTAACCTGTTATTCACTTAATTTTAAATGTATAATTGTTTTTTTTTTTATTTTACATTTTGTTTGGCTTAAATACAGCAGAACCCCATTCGGATTCATCTGACTTTAAAAAAAGGCTTTTTAGATTTCAGTTTTGGCTGTGACACCTGATTTTTTTTATTCAGCAGTAATAGGCCTGAATTGAAAGGTGTAATTAAAAGTCACAACAGATCTAAAAGTTATAGGAAAGCTTACTTTTAAAAAAAAGATAAAGCCTTCAAAAATGGGTCAGTTGTGAAACAATTAACCATTGACGATTGTTAGGCCCCTTTCAAACACGCTTTCCGATCAGGTCCGCCTGTCGGGTTTTTCAGGTGGACCTAAACGGATGCTCCATTCACCCCTATGGGGCAGCAGATGTCATTGGTGACATTCCCGCTGACATCCGCTGATATCCGATCCTATCCTGTCTGTGAAATCCAGACGTATGGTGACCCTATTTTCCATCCGTCTGAAGGATCAGATCGGATGGGATCAGATGAAAACGGACATCCGATCTCCCCAAAGAGGACAGCGGGGCTCTGACAGGACCATCTCAGCACAGTGAGGTGAGATGGACCTGTCATCCGCCTGCTCAGCTGATCGATCCCCCACTGAGCAAGCAGAGTGCGCCAAGTGGACAAGCCCATGTGAAAGGACCCTTAATGTGATACTGACAGTTCTTAGTGACTAGGAACACAAAAAATGTGCATGCAGATTACCACCATGGAGAAATTAGCATGTTAATCTACAGTCTATGGGTGGGCAGGGGTTAAGTCAATTACAGATTTGAAAGTAAAGTCTGACAAAGCAAAAAAAGAATGATTGAAACTCAAGCTAAAAATATTTTTTTCTTTCCTTTTTTTTTTAACCAGACCTCCTATTCTTTTAAGTCCAGGCCTGTTAATGCTAGAAATTGATGTATTATAAAATAGCGAGCAGTCCAAAAGACATCTCTGTTTGTTCACCTACTGGAGAAAAAATGAAAAGGTAAAATAAAATAAATGTATTAACCAACTTCGAAAATTGTCAGGCTGTAATGAAAAGCCAGCTACCAGATTTTCAAAAATAGGAACTCATGCCAGTTCAATTTAGGTAGGGAACATTTTTTCAAAAAAAGAAAAACAAAACAGGTGGAAAAATCTGTAGCTAACATAAAAAAACATATGTTGTTGAAAATTGACAAAATTTGCTTTTTGAAAATGACAGTATTATACACATTGAGAAGGCAAGCTTTTACAGCCATATAATAGCAAAGCCCATTCATGAAATCAACCATAATGCAGATATACTCTTATTTCTGAAAACATATTATTGTGGCTTGGCCTTCTGACAATTTTTCTTCTAGTGATGAAAAATAATATATCAAATTGTGTTATAAGTTTATAAGCTGAATTTAAAATAAATTGTTTTGTTCCCTGATCATAAAAGATAAACTAGAAAAATTAAAACGTCAAAAGTTTGCTTTTTTAAATGAGCCCACATTTAAAATGGCAAAATGACAGTCTGTTGCTCCCCACCCCCCAACACCTAGTAAGATATTCTCACTTATCTATTATTATTATTATACAGGTTTTATATAGCGCCAACAGTTTGCGCAGCGCCTTACAACATAAGGGCAGACATTACAATTTGATACAAGAGGAATCAGAGGGCCCTGCTCATTAGAGCTTACAATCTAAAAAAGGAAGGGTCAATTGATACAAAAGGTAATATCTTTGGGGGGATGAGCTGATGGAGGAAGTAAAACAGTGTTAGTTAGAAGCAGGATAGGCTTCTTGAAGAGAAGAGTTTTCAGGGATCGCCTAAAGATGGATAGATTAGAGGACAGATTGGGGTAATGAGTTCCAAAGGATTGGAGAAGCTCTGGAGAAATCCTGGAGGCGAGCATGGGAGGAGGTGACGAGGGAGCTAGAGAGCAGGAGGTCTTGGGAGGACCGAAGAGAGCGGCTTAGTTGGTATTTTGGGACTAGGTTAGTGATGTAGATGGGGCAGAGTTATGGATGGCTTTGTAAATTATTGTTAGTACTTTGAATTTTATTCGTTGGTTGAGTGGAAGCCAGTGGAGGGATTGGCAGAGAGGGGTGGAGGACACTGAATGGTTGGTAAGGTGGATGAGTCTTGCAGCGGCATTCATTATGGACTGAAGTGGGGATAGTCTAAATAAAGGTAATCCAATGAGGAGGGAGTTGCAGTAGTCGAGGCGAGGGATGACCAGGGAGGGAATTAGAAGCTTGGTGGTGTCATTAGTGAAAAAGGGGCGTATTCTGGAAATGTTGTGGAGGCTAAGGCGGCATGATTTGGACAGGGATTGTATGTGGGCTTGAAAGGACAGTTCAGAGTCTAAGGTTACCCCTAGCACCCTGGCATGTGGGGACAGACTGATAGATGTGCCATTGATCTTGACAGAGAAGTCGGGGGAGGGGGCACGTGGGGAGGAAATATTAAAAGCTCAGTTTTAGATAGATTCATTTTGAGGAAGTGGATTGATATCCAGGCTGATATGTCTGTTAGTAGATCAGTGATACGTGAGGAGATTGATGGGGTGAGCTGAGGGGCAGAGAGATAGATTTGGGTGTCATCAGCATATAAATGGTAGTGAAAGCCATGGGAGGTTATCATCTGACCCAGGGAGAACGTGTAGATGGAGAATAGTAGAGGTCCAAGGACAGAACCTTGGGGGACCCCAACGGTAAGAGGAGTTGGAGAAGAGGAAGTGGAGTTGTAAGTGACACTGAAGGTGCGATGAGATAGGTAAGATTCGAACCAACGGAGAGTGCAGCCATGGAGACTAGGGATGAGCCGAACACCCCCAGTTCGCAGCAGAACTTGCGAACAGGCAAAAAATGTGTTTAAATACGCAAACACCATTAAAGTCTATGGGACACGAACATGAATGATCAAAAGTGCTCATTTTAACGGCTTATATGCAAGTTATTGTCATAAAAAATGTTTGGGGACCTGGGTCCTGCCCCAGGGGACATGCATCAATGCAAAAAGAAGTTTTAAAAATGGCAGTTTTTTCTGGAGCAGTGATTTTAATAATGCTTAAAGTGAAACAATAATAGTGTAATATTCCTTTAAATTTCGTACCTGGGGGGTGTCTATAGTATGCCTGTAAAGGGGCGCATGTTTTTAGAACAGTCTAAAAGCAAAATGACATTTCAAAGGAAAAAAGTCATTTAAAACTACTCGCGGCTATTAATGAATTTTCGGTCCGACAATTAGACAATTGATAAAAATGGCATGGGATTTCCCCACAGGGGAACCCCGAACCAAAAAAAAATCCATACCAGGCCCCTCAGATCAACAGCCGATGTTCGAGTCGAACTCATGTTCGACTCGAACTCGAAGCTCATCCCTAATGGAGACCAAGCAAATTGAGTTCTTTGAGGAGGAGGGGGTGGTCAACTGTATCAAAGGCAGCAGAAAGGTCCAAGAGTAATGCCCCCACACACGATTGGACATTGATCGAACATTCCGACAACAAAATCCATGGATTTTTTCCGGCGGATGTTGGCTCAAACTTGTTTTGCATACACACAGTCGCACAAAGTTGTCGGAATTTCCGATCGCCAAGAATGCGGTCACGTACACCACGTACGACGAGACTATAAAAGGGCAGTTCAGAACCAAGCGTGGCACCCTTTGGGCTCCTTTTGCTAATCTCGTGTTAGTAAAAGTTTGGTAAGAGACGATTCGCGCTTTTTCAGACTCGTGGTTTTCAGATCGTTTTCTGCTGTTCAGTTTGTGCTTGTGGGTTTGTATCTGCTCTTCAGTGCGTGCAGCGAGTTACCCTTGACTCTGTCATTCGTTCGTTACTGTTTTTCAGGTCGCTCTTCACAGGCCTTGCTGTTCTTCAGTGCGTTCTGTTACTTCGTTCTGAGCAGCCGACCGTTTTCTAGCCATGTTGCGTATACGTACTCCTCGTAGAGTTCGTGCTGTGCGGGGGCTTGGTGTTGGGGTCCTTACCTTGACACAAGCCCAATCCATGAACAGGGTGGGGAGGAGTTCATGGACCAAGAATTGGTGGCACCAGCGTGACCAGTTCTGTCACATGCCTTTGCTCCGTGAGAATAATCCTGATGATTTCAAGAACTTTCTCCGGATGACGGACCCCGTATTTCACCATTTGTTGGCTTTGCTGACCCCTTATATTAGCAGGCAGGATACCTGCATGAGGCAAGCCATCACTCCGGAGCAGAGGCTAGTCGCCACCCTGCGGTACTTGGCGACGGGGAGAAGCCTACAGGACCTCAAGTTCTCAACAGGCATCTCCCCCCAGGCTCTGGGGATCATTATCCCAGAGACCTGTTCTGCCATCATCCAGGTCCTGCAGAAGGAGTATATTAAGGTAAGATTGTTATCCTTTAACATCACATTTTATTGTATTTAATGTTTACTAATGTATTTCTTTCCTTATTCCCTAATTACCATGATTGTAATATGCTGTGAATGTCCCCTTTGTCCTCATGCATGCTGTTTTTTTATGTTATTTTTTTTGTCCTTCATACATATTTGCCTTCACTAACCTCCCCAGCATGCTCTCCTGGGCCTATATTCACCTCGTGTAGTCACTTAACAATGTATTCTGTCAGCTCCATAGTAGTGCTCTACCCTAAATACCCCCTAAAATTTGGTAAATTGTGATTTGTGCTTTAAATTCAGGCAGAGTGCCAGAGGCTTTTTTTGTGTCCCAAAATCATTTGGAACCCTCCCTCCCAACTGCTAACTCAGCTGATACCAATCATCTATCTGCTGACTTTGCCAAACCCATACACACTGTACCCACCTCTTTAGTGGTCAGATTTATGGATGAATTCCCCAAAGCATGTAGTGCAAGGGCCTGCCTGAATACTTTCAAATGGTACTGTTTAAAGTTTTTGTATCCTATTATTATCTTGATAGGTAATAGCAGAATGTCAAAATGTGCTAAAATGTGTACAGTGTGCATTTATATCTTTGTTTTATGACACTTCTTACCTGTCCAGTGGGCTGCCAATAGTGTAAGTAAGGAGGGGCTGGCCAAAGTAATACACATTATTTAGGCATTCATCTCTCAATGAAGTGGAGAAGGTTACCTGTCCAAAATATATATCCCCCCATAAAATTTTAGAAATGGCCCATGAGAGGGGGGAGGAGGAATCTGATAGGTGGACCTTATACCTTTGTCTTTAAATACTCCCTAAACTAAATGTTATACTGATGTTGGCCAAGAATGTTTGTGTCTAATCTGCTTTCCATGTTTATGTGCAAAATGATTAATTTATTTTTCTTGTTTGACTCCACAGTTTCCTTCCAACCCACAGGAATGGCAGACTGTGGCCTCCCACTTTGTCCAGCGGTGGGACTTTCCTAACTGCGGAGGGGCAATTGATGGGAAACACGTCCACATCGTCGCACCACCCAACTCGGGGTCATACTATTACAACTATAAGGGGTTCAATAGTATTGTGATGTTGGCGGTGGTGTCGGCTACTTATGAGTTCCTGTATGTGGACGTGGGGAAGAATGGCCGGATGTCAGATGGTGGAGTCATCACCCAGACGGAGTTCTACAGGCCTCTCCAGTATGGCAGCTTGGACTTGCCACCTCCAGAAGACAATGCGGATGGACTCCCATTCGTCTTTGTTGCGGATGAAGCATTTGCGCTGGGGACCATCTTATGCGGCCATTCCCAATGAGGACCCTCACCCCGGACCAGAGGGTTTTTAATTACCGGCTGGCCAGAGCCAGAAGAGTGGTGGAGAACACGTTTGGAATCATGGCCAGCCGGTTCCGCCTATTTCTTACACCCATACACATGGCGGAGTATAAACTGAATTATATCATCCTGGCGTGCTGTGTTCTCCACAACTTTTTAAGGTGAAATTCTGCCAACTATGCTGCCTCAGTGGGGCCTGAGGCCGGAATTCATGGAAATGAACCAAACCTGATGGCGCTTGAGGCTGGCGGTCCTGGCTTGCCCCCCCTAAGTGCCTGCGAGGTCCGTCTAAGATACCTTCAATACTTTGCGGGGAGGGGGCCATCAATATGCCAGACAATGTCTGAGCATTTTTTTAAATAAAAAAATTAGTTACCTACTAAAATATTTGCTGACATTTATTACTGCTTGTGTTTCTTTTAGCTGACCCTGACTGAAATGTGGGTAGTCCTGAAAATGGCATGATTGGGTAACATTAGAAAGCATTGTTGGGTGTTATTTACTAAAGGCAAAGACACTTTGCACTACAAGTTCACTTGAGACTGCACTGAAACTGCACTTGTAGTGCAAAGTGGATTTGCCCTTAGGCAATAACCCCCATTGTCACAGAAAACCACAATTTAACCACAAAAAAAGTTTTCGAGCATTGAAACAATAATCCACACATTCTTGATTATCAATCTTTTTAATACCAGCACAATCACATGTGCATTTATAAAAGGTTTTTTAAAATAAACCAACATGTTTGTTGTATAACAATTTTTGGTCACATTAATAAAAGTAGAAATGTCCATTTAAGGTAAAACAGGCACGTTTAAAACCAACAAGAAATACACAAACCTGGAACTTACAAAATTCAACTTTGTTATAAATTGAAGGCAATATCAGACATGAGTATTTATAAACTGTGTTTGATATTGCGTTCAGATGGGGTGAAGTCACCCCTGGAAAAGCCAAATTTTTAAGATGCACACAAATTGCCGAATGTTAACATGTGCTAGCTGCTATCACGGGGGATCAAGGGACGTGTTTTGTGGGTGCAACCCCTTCCTCTCAGCTACTTTATTATTGAGGAAGGGGTTGCACCCACAAAACGCATCCATTGATCTCCCGTGATGACAGATTGGCAGATAGCACATGTTGACACACTGTGTGCATCTTCAAAATTTGTCGAAAAGGTGCAACAATTTTTTGTGGAAAAAATGCAAACTACATTAGGGATTTCAAGGGGTTTTAAACTCTCCCTAAATCATCAATGATGTTCTTCATTTTGTTTTTAACATCATTGATGTTTTTCTGGATGTTTTCCAAGTCCCTATTACACCCCATGATCTCCCCGATCAGGATCTGGGCACTCTCACTGGTGAAATGTCCTTCATCCACAACATCACAATCACCTAAAAATATAAAAACAAAAACACACCATGTATTATAAATATGCCGGAATCCATCTCTTACCTGAGCCTGTGGTCGCAGACACTCACCTGTTGTGGTGACAGTTTCCACCACGTCTCCTTCCTCCTCCTCCTGTTGACTTTGGTGGATTTCCACTTCCTCATGAGGTGGGGGGTCTGTTGTCTCCTCGAATGAGTGGTGTCCTCCGAGTCTTTTCTCCCCTATGTAAAAAAAAAATAGGTATACTTAACACACAGATATTTTATGACAGAAATAGGAATATGAAACATTGCATGGAAATGGGGTCAATTGTCTATTTTGGCAGAGTTGCAAGATGAAGAAATATTTTTTTCCTTTGTCAAGCTTGAATACTTACCTGTTTTGTACAAGCTTCACAGATGGAGTCACCCCTATAGTATACACTGGAGCACCTGTGTGGGACCCCCTAATAAAAAGGGTGTTCTGGTGTCCCACACTAGTGCTCCAGTGTCCAGATGTGTAAACAGCTGCTGAGTGTCCTCTCCTTACATAGAATCTAGTTTGCATGTCATTCTAGTTACAAACCCATCTACATAACAAAATTATTTTAAGAGAAGTAGGCTAGCAAAAATGTATTCAAATGCATATGCCAAAAACAATGGTGTTTCTAGGCCAAATGAACAATGTTTCATACGAACGAATAATGTGCCCATGAGCATGAAAGTTCCCATTTTAAACTGTACAACAGTTGAGAAAAGCACATGGAGCAGCACGAACATAATAAAAATAAAGAATAGGAACACAGCACAACTACTTACTTTTTTGCAGCACTCTCCTGATCCTTCTGTACTGCTCGTGGTCCCTTAATTTGAGGTCTGACTACCACTTCCTGAGCTGATCCTTGGATCGTCGTACCCCAAAATTCCGGTGCAGACTTTTGACCACTTTCGCCATTATCTTGGCCTTTCTGACATTGGGGTTGGGGTAAAGTCCATACTTCCCATCATAGTCAGCCCTCTTCAGGATGTCCACCATTTCCAACATCTCCCCAAAGGACATATTTGAGGCCTTAAATCGTCTCTTCCGGAATGGGGACATTTCTGGCTCCGGGCTTTCCTCCTCCTCGTTAGTGTGATTAGCACGCACCTGCTCTGTCTCCGCCATGTGCATTTTTTACATCTCCGCCATGTGCTCTTCCCCACTGAGCCGAATGAGAAGGGGCGGGGAATAGACTAGAAAGAACATCAGGGGCGGGCGGAGTTTCACGCATGCGCAGTGTATATAAAGCGTAATACGCATGCGTAGAACGTACGACCTGTGAGCGGAGGAAGGAGTATCGGAGGCCCCGATCGTGATAACGAAGGTAAGATTTAAACTTGGGCCTATACTGCTTCTAGATTGAGGCCTATATTGGGACAAGATTAGGAGGTTTCGCCTGACATTAGGGTTTGTCTTGTGTCTTGCAGATAAGATGGATGGCTTCAATGACCAAAATTTCCTCCCCCTGTTCATAGACAAATACAGGGAGCTGCCCTGTCTGTGGCAGATGAAACACCTGCAGTATAATAATAAACAAAAGAGGCAGGCAGCGCTGGAGAAACTGCTGGAGTTGGTGCCCACGGCAACCATCCCCTATTTAAAAGCAAAGATTGGTGGCCTGAGGAGCACTTATCTTAAGAAGCGCATGGTCCAGGATTCCCAGAGATCCGGAGCTGCAGCAGATGGCATTTATGTCCCCAGGCTGTGGTACTATGAGAGACTGCGATTTCTGTCAGACCAGACTGATGTCAGGGAATCCCTCTCAACCCTTCCTTCCACTCTTCCTTCCACCCTATCTTCCACCCCAGCTGAGGCTTCCGATGTCCAACCTGGGACTTCCAGCCAGGAAGAAGTGGAGGAGCCCAGCTGGAGTCAGGTATAGCATTGTTCTACATATTTCTGGTCAATAAATAAATGATGTTTACTAGATGTTATTATTGATCAGTAATTGCTGATTTCATAAAATGTTTTACATATCAATAGACAGTAGTGGGCACCAAAAATTGGAACAAGAATGAAAAATGCTGGGCTCAGAATGATAGTCTGTTATATTTGTTAACATTCAATTTGCAACAGTCATGAGGTGAAAATTGTGTGTGATTGATGAAGAAAAAACTAAAACTATGTCCCTTTTTCATACACAGGAAGACCTCAGCCAGAAGGAGGTTGTGGAATGTGGCACACAGGAGGAGGCTATGGAATGTGGCAGCCAGGAGGAGGCGGGGGTAAGTGGCAGCCAGGAGAAGGCCAGGCCCAGTAGGAGCCTGACAGAATCGCAGGTTCCTCCCCTCCGCCTTCCAACCAAAAGACCCAGGAAGGGGAGTAACATGCAGGATTCAGCACTCAGGCTGATTCAGGAGGCTTCTGTGTCCCTCAGAGCCACCCCCACTTCTGAAGAAGCCTTTTCCTGCATGGCTGCCACAAAACTGCAGGGCATGCAGGAGAGTCAACGCCTCATGTGTGAGGACCTTCTTTACAAAACACTAACAAAGGGGGTGAGGGGCGAAATCACACCCAATACCCACCTGTCCCTCTTAATTGGAGCAATAGAGCAGAAGTATGACATGGTGAGTGTAAGTTGCTGATGTGTGGGCTATCAACAAACAATGATAAAACGATATGCAGCACTTAATTAAATCATGATAAATTTCAAACAGAGTCCATTAACGGTAGTTGATAGAAGGTGAAAACCCTGCACCAGCTTTAGTGTGAAAAGTAGATATACACAGCATCACGGTGATGAGGCGAATCTCCTTACCAGAGGATGTAGACCCTCAGATTATAGATGTCTAAAACGCTTTATGAATGGCGAACATCAACTGGAATCTTAACGATAACCTCTAATCCATGGAACACAGCCAAGCTTAGAAAGATTTCACCATAAATTCCAAGTAATCGGCAATCTCATTGATACCATCTTTAAACCCATTAGGCATTTACCTCGTAAGGGTATGAATAAAGAGTACCATAGTGCAGTATGTTTAAAAACAAGGATTACTTTAATAAATAAGTAACAAACTCACGTGAATAGTGGTCAGAATGTGCATCAAAACAAACTCTCAAAATTGCCACGGCGTCCTGCATGCTTGTGTCATGCATCAAAGGTTCCATTTTACATCATCAGAGGTGCAACAGATGTACGGATATGAGGAAAATGGAGATACACTGAACTCACAATTGCACCCCAAAGCCTGGAACAGGAAGAACCAGGCAATGTCCCTCACCCTAATTCAGAATCTTGGCAGTCTCTTTAATTATTTTTGTTATGTATTGCATGCCTTCCTGCCTAGGTCCCCTGGCCTAAAGTATCTCTTATCCCCATCCCTCTTATATACCATATGATATTAAATGGCTAACTAGTTGCTATCTCTCTCTTACAATAGGCATATATGGCATATGGTCTAGAAATGTAGTACCTTCTATCTGCAGCAACTGAAATCAAGTGTTGTAGTCATACTGTACACTCTGTTACCACTCTAAAACTTTAATCTTAAAGTGAAGCGTAAGTTTGATATAGCAAGTCCAAGAAATAATATGTAGTTTCTATATGTTATATGAGATGTTGATTATTTGTATTTTTCTTTTGAGTAGGCCATTCCACTTTGCTACTAGGTTAAGGAGGTACTGAGGAAGCTGATAGTTGTGAAAAGCGTCAACCTCTTGGATTTAACAGCAAAGACAATTTGTTATAGTATATTTGATATGGCTTACATAGCATATAAGAATATCTTTTTACGATTTTTTAACAATATTTTTTAAAGAAATTTGTAATAAACTTTATACATTTTAGTTTTGTGTGGCCATCTCTCTCTGCTAGTATTAAAATCCTTAGTGGGACGTTTTTTTTTACAAGCAATCTGCATCCAGGCCTACCTAATTGTCCCTAACCACACATAACCACTCAGTGTGGGATTACATGTGAGCAGCCACAGCACCTGCCAGCCCGACAGTGGCTGATCAAACACATCTGTGCTATCAACCGCAAAAATACACTGATTCTTGACTATATATCGCCTTTGTTGGTCATATGGATGTTGGATGTGAGCTTGTTCGCGGAAAGTCGCGGAAAGTCCGACCGTGTGCATGCTTCATCGAACATTTGTTGTCGGACTTTCCACTAACAAATGTTGGCTAGCAGGTTCTCAAATTTTCCGCCAACAAATTTTTGTTGTCGGACTTTTCAAACGTGTGTACACAAGTCCATCGCACAAAATTCCAGGCATGCTCGGAATCAAATACGAGCCGGAAGCGCTCAGTCTTGTAAAACTAGCATTCGTAATGGAGATATCATGTACGTCTTGTACGTCACTACGTTCGTAATTGTTGGCCAACATTTGTGTGACCGTATGTATGCAAGACAAGTTAGAGCCAACGCCCTTCGAACAAAAACCCACGGTTTTGTTGTCGGAAAGTCCAATCGTGTGTATGGGGCATTAGCCTGACAGCTCTGAGTAAAGTCCTAGAACCTTTATTAGCTAACAATGCTGATCTGATGAATATACAAGACAGTAGATAGAGAAAAGGATGCGTATGTTCAGTTGAGTGTCTGCATTTCTTTTGAAACCTTTGATTCATTCGTCACCTTTATATACTCCTACATTTGCATTTTGTTTCTTCTGTTTCTTCTTTTTGAGAACCAAAAGAACTCTTTACGCTAACTTAAAAGAAACTTTTTTTTTTTTTTTGCAAGAAACCTTTTAGCAAGCTCATATATTTATGGAATTCAGAGAAATACAGTTTTCTTTTTTTATCAGCTCTTCCTCTTTCTAGACCTCATGTGGTGTTCATAGAAATGGATAGCATTGATTTAGGAGAAGGAGTGCTTAATTCTTACTAGAGCTTTCACAGCAGAAAAAATAAAATTAGGGAATATTTCAGATTTCTTAACTTTCCTTATATTTATCCTTACATTTCTGAAGTTTTAAAAACAATAACATTATAAAATACAAATATCTGATATACTGTAAGGTCCACTTTGTGGCTAATTGTTGAAATTTGTGTTTAATGATTGCACTCTGAGTGCGTGGCACTGCAGGTGATTATCTTAATGGTTCCAACATTGTAAAGTAGGTGATCTGATCCTGACCATCAAATAAATGTGCTAAAATATTGTTTGATTTATTTTATACATAACAAGCAAAAAAAGGTAATTTTTTAAATACACTTGTTTTTACATAAAGAAACAATACATTCTGAAGCCATTTAAAAACACAACACAGCTATAGACATCCATTGCTAAAAAATAATGTATGTGCTCAACAAAAAAGAGAATCTACTATCAAGAAAACTCTGCTTGGGCATGCAGGGACTCACAAATTATATATAGTAACATGTTTTTCACTGCTATGTTAAAATTAAAATGTAATACAATAATTCACAGCGGATGCCGCGATGTTGAATAATTATATGCGTATCTAGGTAGTGTTGACAGCTCTGGCTATATGCAAATTTCTGCTGTAGCATCAGAGATTTCATTAAAAGGTGTAAAAACTGCTGATACTCTGCAGCTAATCACTTTACATAGTGAATATAAAAAAAAGCTAAACCATTTTTTGCATGGATTTTATTTGTTCCTTGACACTGGGATCTTGTTTTATATATGACAGATTTGTCTTTAGCGAAAACACCTTAGGCTGGCCTTCTGATTCATGTGAACAATAGGGAGGAGTAGATCATAGGGGCAAGAAAAACAAAAAAAATATTGTAATGCAATACGAAGGATTGAGGGTCGCATTCATGGCAACATGGATATCCCACCAGATGGAGCTTCTCTGTGTATTACTAGAATTGTTTTCTAGATTTTCATATAAAACTAGCCAAATAGCTAATACTTTGTTCAGGAAGCCTACATACTTCTCATAACAGAATGTAATATTACTAAACCCCCCATACATTTGGCAAGTACAGCAGTGTAATTATTTTGACAGAGAAGAATCCTCATTTCCTCCATGGTACAGAACATTAGGACCTAGTACAGTTTCTCGTGTTTTTCTTCCACTCTTTAGGTCTGCAATTAATTGCTACCTCATGATTATTGACAACCTTTTGTACAAGCTCCAACCCTGGTGATTATTTTGGCAAAAAAACACTGCCAGAATGAGGATGATGTGCATTAGATACAAAGTTACCTTTTATCAATACAGACAAAGAGGAGAGAGGAGGGGTAGAGAAAAACAAAAGAAGGATGTTATAATTAATAGTTAATTCAGTGGCTTGTTGCTGCCCTTTCTAAACCTCCTACCCTAAGTACAAGTCCTTGAGTGTCATTTTGGTAAACACAGCCCTGTTTCTCTATGTCCATCCTCTATCCCAGTGGTTCTCAACTCCTGTCCTCGGGACCCACTAACAGGCCAGGTTTGCAAGATAACTGAAATACATCACAGGTGATATCATTTGCTGCTCAGTGATTGCAGTATTCTAGTCTGCCTCTCAGGGCCGATCCTAGGGTCACAGGCGCCTGGGTGCAGAAATATTTCTGGCGCCCCCACATCGGCGTGGTCATCCTACCAACTCCTCCCCTTTATAAATGTTTCTATGGCAACAACTCAAACACAGAGATGCTCCCCTAAGAAGTCTTTGTTACCCTGGGATCCTCCTGTGATCTTTTAATAAAGAAAATACAGGAAGAGGGTACACTAACGAGACCTGGAGGGGAGTCTCTCTGATGCACACAGAGAGGGCTTCTGTTAGAGAGTCTGTTAGAAAGAGCCCCCAGACATATTACAGAAGATGGTCAGAGACTGCAATCATTGTACAGGAGATGATCAGAGACTGGAGACATAGTACAAGAGATGATCAGAGACTGCAGACATAGTACAGGAGATGATCAGAGACTGCAGACATAATACAGGAGATAATCAGAGACTGCAGACATAGTACAGGAGATGATCAGAGACTTCAGACATAGTACAGGAGATGATCAGAGACTGCAGACATAGTACAGGAGATGATCAGAGACTGCAGACATAGTACAGGAGATGATCAGAGACTGCAGACATAGTACAGGAGATGATCAGAGACTGCAGACATAATACAGGAGATGATCAGAGACTGCAGACATAATACAGGAGATGATCAGAGACTGCAGACATACTACAGGAGATGGTCAGAGACTGCAGACATACTACAGGAGATGGTCAGAGACTGCAGACATACTACAGGAGATGGTCAGAGACTGCAGACATAGTACAGGAGACGGTCAGAGACTGCAGACATAGTACAGGAGATGATCAGAGACTGCAGACATACTACAGGAGATGATCAGAGACTGCAGACATAATACAGGAGATGATCAGAGACTGCAGACATACTACAGGAGATGATCAGAGACTGCAGACATAATACAGGAGATGATCAGAGACTGCAGACATAATACAGGAGATGATCAGAGACTGCAGACATAGTACTGGAGATGATCAGAGACTGCAGACATAGTACAGGAGGTGGTCAGAGACTGCAGACATAATACAGGAGATGATCAGAGACTGCAGACACAGTACAGGAGATGATCAGAGACTGCAGACATAATACAGGAGATGATCAGAGACTGCAGACATAATACAGGAGATGATCAGAGACTGCAGACATACTACAGGAGATGGTCAGAGACTGCAGACATACTACAGGAGGTGGTCAGAGACTGCAGACATAGTACAGGAGACGGTCAGAGACTGCAGACATAGTACAGGAGATGATCAGAGACTGCAGACAGGATATAAGAGATGGTCAGAGACTGCAGACATAGTACAGGAGATGGTCAGAGACTGCAGACATAATACAGGAGATGGTCAGAGACTGCAGACATAGTACAGGGGATGATCAGAGACTGCAGACATAGTACAGGAGATGATCAGGGACTGCAGACATAGTACAGGAGATGATCAGAGACTGCAGACAGGATTTAAGAGATGATCAGAGACTGCAGACATAGTACAGGAGATGATCAGAGACTGCAGACAGGATATAAGAGATGATCAGAGACTGCAGACATAGTACAGGAGATGATCAGAGACTGCAGACATAGTACAGGAGATGATCAGAGACTGCAGACATAGTACAAGAGATGATCAGAGACTGCAGACATACTACAGGAGATGATCAGAGACTGCAGACATACTACAGGAGATGATCAGAGACTGCAGACATACTACAGGAGATGATCAGAGACTGCAGACATAATACAGGAGATGATCAGAGACTGCAGACATAGTACAGGAGATGATCGGAGACTGCAGACATAGTACAGCAGATGATTAGAGACTGCAGACATAGTACAGGAGATGCTCAGAGACTGCAGACATAGTACAGCAGATGATCAGAGACTGCAGACATACTACAGGAGATGATCAGAGACTGCAGACATACTACAGGAGATGAGCAGAGACTGCAGACAGGATATAAGAGATGATCAGAGACTGCAGACATAGTACAGGAGATGGTCAGAGACTGCAGACATAGTACAGGAGATGGTCAGAGACTGCAGACATACTACAGGAGATGCTCAGAGACTGCAGACATAGTACAGGAGATGATCAGAGACTGCAGACATACTACATGAGATGATCAGAGACTGCAGACATAGTACAGGGGATGATCAGAGACTGCAGACATAGTACAGGAGATGATCAGGGACTGCAGACATAGTACAGGAGATGATCAGAGACTGCAGACAGGATTTAAGAGATGATCAGAGACTCCAGACATAGTACATGAGATGATCAGAGACTGCAGACAGGATATAAGAGATTATCAGAGACTTCAGACATAGTACAGGAGATGATCAGAGACTGCAGACATAGTACAGGAGATGATCAGAGACTGCAGACATATTACAGGAGATGATCAGAGACTGCAGACATAGTACAAGAGATGATCAGAGACTGCAGACATACTACAGGAGATGATCAGAGACTGCAGACATACTACAGGAGATGATCAGAGACTGCAGACATACTACAGGAGATGATCAGAGACTGCAGACATAATACAGGAGATGATCAGAGACTGCAGACATAGTACAGGAGATGATCAGAGACTGCAGACATAGTACAGGAGATGATCAGAGACTGCAGACATAGTACAGGAGATGCTCAGAGACTGCAGACATAGTACAGCAGATGATCAGAGACTGCAGACATACTACAGGAGATGATCAGAGACTGCAGACATACTACAGGAGATGAGCAGAGACTGCAGACAGGATATAAGAGATGATCAGAGACTGCAGACATAGTACAGGAGATGGTCAGAGACTGCAGACATACTACAGGAGATGGTCAGAGACTGCAGACATACTGCAGGATATGGTCAGAGACTGCAGACATAGTACAGGAGATGATCAGAGACTGCAGACAGGATTTAAGAGATGATCAGAGACTGCAGACATACTACAGGATATGGTCAGAGACTGCAGACATAGTACAGGAGATGATCAGAGACTGCAGACAGGATTTAAGGGATGACCAGAGACTGCAGACATAGTACAGGAGATGATCAGAGACTGCAGACAGGATATAAGAGATGATCAGAGACTGCAGACATAGTACAGGAGATGATCAGAGACTGCAGACAGTACAGGAGATGATCAGAGACTGCAGACATAGTACAGGAGATGATCAGAGACTGCAGACATAGTACAAGAGATGATCAGAGACTGCAGACATACTACAGGAGATGATCAGAGAATGCAGACATACTACGGGAGATGATCAGAGACTGCAGACATACTACGGGAGATGATCAGAGACTGCAGACATAATACAGGAGATGATCAGAGACTGCAGACATAGCACAGGAGATGATCAGAGACTGCAGACATAGTACAGGAGATGATCAGAGACTGCAGACATAGTACAGGAGATGCTCAGAGACTTCAGACATACTACAGGAGATGATCAGAGACTGCAGACATACTACAGGAGATGATCAGAGACTGCAGACATAATACAGGAGATGATCAGAGACTGCAGACATAATACAGGAGATGATCAGAGACTGCAGACATAGTACAGGAGATGATCAGAGACTGCAGACATAGTACAGGAGGTGGTCAGAGACTGCAGACATAATACAGGAGATGATCAGAGACTGCAGACATACTACAGGAGATGATCAGAGACTGCAGACATAATACAGGAGATGATCAGAGACTGCAGACATAATACAGGAGATGATCAGAGACTGCAGACATAGTACAGGAGATGATCAGAGACTGCAGACACAGTACAGGAGATGATCAGAGACTGCAGACACAGTACAGGAGATGGTCAGAGACTGCAGACACAGTACAGGAGATGATCAGAGACTGCAGACACAGTACAGGAGATGGTCAGAGACTGCAGACATACTACAGGAGATGATCAGAGACTGCAGACATAGTACAGGAGATGATCAGAGACTGCAGACATAGTACAGGAGATGATCAGAGACTGCAGACATAGTACAGGAGATGATCAGAGACTGCAGACATACTACAGGAGATGGTCAGAGACTGCAGACATAGTACAGGAGATAATCAGAGACTGCAGACAGGATTTAAGAGATGATCAGAGACTGCAGACAAAGTACAGGAGATGATCAGAGACTGCAGACAGGATATAAGAGATGATCAGAGACTGCAGACATAGTACAGGAGATGATCAGAGACTGCAGACATAATACAGGAGATGATCAGAGACTGCAGACATACTACAGGAGATGATCAGAGACTGCAGACAGGATATAAGAGATGATCAGAGACTGCAGACATAGTACAGGAGATGGTCAAAGACTGCAGACATAGTACAGGAGATGATCGGAGACTGCAGACATAGTACAGGAGATGATCAGAGACTGCAGACATAGTACAAGAGATGATCAGAGACTGCAGACATACTACAGGAGATGATCAGAGACTGCAGACATACTACAGGAGATGATCAGAGACTGCAGACATACTACAGGAGATGATCAGAGACTGCAGACATAATACAGGAGATGATCAGAGACTGCAGACATAGTACAGGAGATGATCAGAGACTGCAGACATAGTACAGGAGATGATCAGAGACTGCAGACATAGTACAGGAGATGCTCAGAGACTGCAGACATAGTACAGGAGATGCTCAGAGACTGCAGACATACTACAGGAGATGATCAGAGACTGCAGACATACTACAGGAGATGATCAGAGACTGCAGACATAATACAGGAGATGATCAGAGACTGCAGACATAATACAGGAGATGATCAGAGACTGCAGACATAGTACAGGAGATGATCAGAGACTGCAGACATAGTACAGGAGGTGGTCAGAGACTGCAGACATAATACAGGAGATGATCAGAGACTGCAGACACAGTACAGGAGATGATCAGAGACTGCAGACACAGTACAGGAGATGGTCAGAGACTGCAGACACAGTACAGGAGATGATCAGAGACTGCAGACACAGTACAGGAGATGGTCAGAGACTGCAGACATACTACAGGAGATGATCAGAGACTGCAGACATAGTACAGGAGATGATCAGAGACTGCAGACATAGTACAGGAGATGATCAGAGACTGCAGACATAGTACAGGAGATGATCAGAGACTGCAGACATAGTACAGGAGATGATCAGAGACTGCAGACATACTACAGGAGATGGTCAGAGACTGCAGACATAGTACAGGAGATGATCAGAGACTGCAGACAGGATTTAAGAGATGATCAGAGACTGCAGACATAGTACAGGAGATGATCAGAGACTGCAGACAGGATATAAGAGATGATCAGAGACTGCAGACATAGTACAGGAGGTGGTCAGAGACTGCAGACATAATACAGGAGATGATCAGAGACTGCAGACACAGTACAGGAGATGATCAGAGACTGCAGACACAGTACAGGAGATGGTCAGAGACTGCAGACACAGTACAGGAGATGATCAGAGACTGCAGACACAGTACAGGAGATGGTCAGAGACTGCAGACATACTACAGGAGATGATCAGAGACTGCAGACATAGTACAGGAGATGATCAGAGACTGCAGACATAGTACAGGAGGTGGTCAGAGACTGCAGACATAATACAGGAGATGATCAGAGACTGCAGACACAGTACAGGAGATGATCAGAGACTGCAGACAGGATTTAAGAGATGATCAGAGACTGCAGACATAGTACAGGAGATGATCAGAGACTGCAGACAGGATATAAGAGATGATCAGAGACTGCAGACATAGTACAGGAGATGATCAGAGACTGCAGACATAGTACAGGAGATGCTTAGAGACTGCAGACATAGTACAGAAGATGATCAGAGACTGCAGACATACTACAGGAGATGATCAGAGACTGCAGACATACTACAGGAGATGATCAGAGACTGCAGACAGGATATAAGAGATGATCAGAGACTGCAGACATAGTACAGGAGATGGTCAGAGACTGCAGACATAGTACAGGATATGATCAGAGACTGCAGACACAGTACAGGAGATGATCAGAGACTGCAGACACAGTACAGGAGATGGTCAGAGACTGCAGACACAGTACAGGAGATGATCAGAGACTGCAGACACAGTACAGGAGATGGTCAGAGACTGCAGACATACTACAGGAGATGATCAGAGACTGCAGACATAGTACAGGAGATGATTAGAGACTGCAGACATAGTACAGGAGATGATCAGAGACTGCAGACATAGTACAGGAGATGATCAGAGACTGCAGACATACTACAGGAGATGGTCAGAGACTGCAGACATAGTACAGGAGATAATCAGAGACTGCAGACAGGATTTAAGAGATGATCAGAGACTGCAGACAAAGTACAGGAGATGATCAGAGACTGCAGACAGGATATAAGAGATGATCAGAGACTGCAGACATAGTACAGGAGATGATCAGAGACTGCAGACATAATACAGGAGATGATCAGAGACTGCAGACATACTACAGGAGATGATCAGAGACTGCAGACAGGATATAAGAGATGATCAGAGACTGCAGACATAGTACAGGAGATGATCAGAGACTGCAGACATAGTACAGGAGATGATCAGAGACTGCAGACATACTACAGGAGATGGTCAGAGACTGCAGACATAGTACAGGAGATGATCAGAGACTGCAGACAGGATTTAAGAGATGATCAGAGACTGCAGACATAGTACAGGAGATGATCAGAGACTGCAGACAGGATATAAGAGATGATCAGAGACTGCAGACATAGTACAGGAGATGATCAGAGACTGCAGACATAGTACAGGAGATGCTTAGAGACTGCAGACATAGTACAGAAGATGATCAGAGACTGCAGACATACTACAGGGGATGATCAGAGACTGCAGACATACTACAGGAGATGATCAGAGACTGCAGACAGGATATAAGAGATGATCAGAGACTGCAGACATAGTACAGGAGATGATCAGAGACTGCAGACATAGTACAGGAGATGCTTAGAGACTGCAGACATAGTACAGAAGATGATCAGAGACTGCAGACATAGTACAGGAGGTGGTCAGAGACTGCAGACATAATACAGGAGATGATCAGAGACTGCAGACACAGTACAGGAGATGATCAGAGACTGCAGACACAGTACAGGAGATGGTCAGAGACTGCAGACACAGTACAGGAGATGGTCAGAGACTGCAGACACAGTACAGGAGATGATCAGAGACTGCAGACACAGTACAGGAGATGGTCAGAGACTGCAGACATACTACAGGAGATGATCAGAGACTGCAGACATAGTACAGGAGATGATCAGAGACTGCAGACATAGTACAGGAGATGATCAGAGACTGCAGACATAGTACAGGAGATGATCAGAGACTGCAGACATAGTACAGGAGATGATCAGAGACTGCAGACATACTACAGGAGATGGTCAGAGACTGCAGACATAGTACAGGAGATGATCAGAGACTGCAGACAGGATTTAAGAGATGATCAGAGACTGCAGACATAGTACAGGAGATGATCAGAGACTGCAGACAGGATATAAGAGATGATCAGAGACTGCAGACATAGTACAGGAGGTGGTCAGAGACTGCAGACATAATACAGGAGATGATCAGAGACTGCAGACACAGTACAGGAGATGATCAGAGACTGCAGACACAGTACAGGAGATGGTCAGAGACTGCAGACACAGTACAGGAGATGATCAGAGACTGCAGACACAGTACAGGAGATGGTCAGAGACTGCAGACATACTACAGGAGATGATCAGAGACTGCAGACATAGTACAGGAGATGATCAGAGACTGCAGACATAGTACAGGAGGTGGTCAGAGACTGCAGACATAATACAGGAGATGATCAGAGACTGCAGACACAGTACAGGAGATGATCAGAGACTGCAGACAGGATTTAAGAGATGATCAGAGACTGCAGACATAGTACAGGAGATGATCAGAGACTGCAGACAGGATATAAGAGATGATCAGAGACTGCAGACATAGTACAGGAGATGATCAGAGACTGCAGACATAGTACAGGAGATGCTTAGAGACTGCAGACATAGTACAGAAGATGATCAGAGACTGCAGACATACTACAGGAGATGATCAGAGACTGCAGACATACTACAGGAGATGATCAGAGACTGCAGACAGGATATAAGAGATGATCAGAGACTGCAGACATAGTACAGGAGATGGTCAGAGACTGCAGACATAGTACAGGATATGATCAGAGACTGCAGACACAGTACAGGAGATGATCAGAGACTGCAGACACAGTACAGGAGATGGTCAGAGACTGCAGACACAGTACAGGAGATGATCAGAGACTGCAGACACAGTACAGGAGATGGTCAGAGACTGCAGACATACTACAGGAGATGATCAGAGACTGCAGACATAGTACAGGAGATGATTAGAGACTGCAGACATAGTACAGGAGATGATCAGAGACTGCAGACATAGTACAGGAGATGATCAGAGACTGCAGACATACTACAGGAGATGGTCAGAGACTGCAGACATAGTACAGGAGATAATCAGAGACTGCAGACAGGATTTAAGAGATGATCAGAGACTGCAGACAAAGTACAGGAGATGATCAGAGACTGCAGACAGGATATAAGAGATGATCAGAGACTGCAGACATAGTACAGGAGATAATCAGAGACTGCAGACATAATACAGGAGATGATCAGAGACTGCAGACATACTACAGGAGATGATCAGAGACTGCAGACAGGATATAAGAGATGATCAGAGACTGCAGACATAGTACAGGAGATGATCAGAGACTGCAGACATAGTACAGGAGATGATCAGAGACTGCAGACATACTACAGGAGATGGTCAGAGACTGCAGACATAGTACAGGAGATGATCAGAGACTGCAGACAGGATTTAAGAGATGATCAGAGACTGCAGACATAGTACAGGAGATGATCAGAGACTGCAGACAGGATATAAGAGATGATCAGAGACTGCAGACATAGTACAGGAGATGATCAGAGACTGCAGACATAGTACAGGAGATGCTTAGAGACTGCAGACATAGTACAGAAGATGATCAGAGACTGCAGACATACTACAGGGGATGATCAGAGACTGCAGACATACTACAGGAGATGATCAGAGACTGCAGACAGGATATAAGAGATGATCAGAGACTGCAGACATAGTACAGGAGATGATCAGAGACTGCAGACATAGTACAGGAGATGCTTAGAGACTGCAGACATAGTACAGAAGATGATCAGAGACTGCAGACATACTACAGGAGATGATCAGAGACTGCAGACATACTACAGGAGATGATCAGAGACTGCAGACAGGATATAAGAGATGATCAGAGACTGCAGACATAGTACAGGAGATGGTCAGAGACTGCAGACATAGTACAGGATATGATCAGAGACTGCAGACACAGTACAGGAGATGATCAGAGACTGCAGACACAGTACAGGAGATGGTCAGAGACTGCAGACACAGTACAGGAGATGATCAGAGACTGCAGACACAGTACAGGAGATGGTCAGAGACTGCAGACATACTACAGGAGATGATCAGAGACTGCAGACATAGTACAGGAGATGATTAGAGACTGCAGACATAGTACAGGAGATGATCAGAGACTGCAGACATAGTACAGGAGATGATCAGAGACTGCAGACATACTACAGGAGATGGTCAGAGACTGCAGACATAGTACAGGAGATAATCAGAGACTGCAGACAGGATTTAAGAGATGATCAGAGACTGCAGACAAAGTACAGGAGATGATCAGAGACTGCAGACAGGATATAAGAGATGATCAGAGACTGCAGACATAGTACAGGAGATGATCAGAGACTGCAGACATAATACAGGAGATGATCAGAGACTGCAGACATACTACAGGAGATGATCAGAGACTGCAGACAGGATATAAGAGATGATCAGAGACTGCAGACATAGTACAGGAGATGATCAGAGACTGCAGACATAGTACAGGAGATGATCAGAGACTGCAGACATACTACAGGAGATGGTCAGAGACTGCAGACATAGTACAGGAGATGATCAGAGACTGCAGACAGGATTTAAGATATGATCAGAGACTGCAGACATAGTACAGGAGATGATCAGAGACTGCAGACAGGATATAAGAGATGATCAGAGACTGCAGACATAGTACAGGAGATGATCAGAGACTGCAGACATAGTACAGGAGATGCTTAGAGACTGCAGACATAGTACAGAAGATGATCAGAGACTGCAGACATACTACAGGGGATGATCAGAGACTGCAGACATACTACAGGAGATGATCAGAGACTGCAGACAGGATATAAGAGATGATCAGAGACTGCAGACATAGTACAGGAGATGGTCAGAGACTGCAGACATAGTACAGGATATGATCAGAGACTGCAGACATAGTACAGGAGATGGTCAGAGACTGCATACATAGTACAGGAGATGGTCAGAGACTGCAGACATACTACAGGAGATGATCAGAGACTGCAGACATAGTACTGGAGATGATCAGAGACTGCAGACATAGTACAGGAGATGATCAGAGACTGCAGACATAGTACAGGAGATAGTCAGAGACTACAGACATAGTACAGGAGATGATCAGAGACTGCAGACAGAATACAGGAGATGATCAGAGACTGCAGACATACTACAAGAGATGATCAGAGACTGCAGACATAGTACAAGAGATGATCAGAGACTGCAGACACAGTACAGGAGATGATCAGAGACTGCAGACACAGTACAGGAGATGGTCAGAGACTGCAGACACAGTACAGGAGATGATCAGAGACTGCAGACACAGTACAGGAGATGGTCAGAGACTGCAGACATACTACAGGAGATGATCAGAGACTGCAGACATAGTACAGGAGATGATCAGAGACTGCAGACATAGTACAGGAGATGATCAGAGACTGCAGACATAGTACAGGAGATGATCAGAGACTGCAGACATAGTACAGGAGATGATCAGAGACTGCAGACATACTACAGGAGATGGTCATAGACTGCAGACATAGTACAGGAGATGATCAGAGACTGCAGACAGGATTTAAGAGATGATCAGAGACTGCAGACATAGTACAGGAGATGATCAGAGACTGCAGACAGGATATAAGAGATGATCAGAGACTGCAGACATAGTACAGGAGATGATCAGAGACTGCAGACATAGTACAGGAGATGCTTAGAGACTGCAGACATAGTACAGAAGATGATCAGAGACTGCAGACAGAATATAAGAGATGATCAGAGACTGCAGACATAGTACAGGACATGGTCAGAGACTGCAGACATAGTACAGGATATGATCAGAGACTGCAGACACAGTACAGGAGATGATCAGAGACTGCAGACACAGTACAGGAGATGGTCAGAGACTGCAGACACAGTACAGGAGATGATCAGAGACTGCAGACACAGTACAGGAGATGGTCAGAGACTGCAGACATACTACAGGAGATGATCAGAGACTGCAGACATAGTACAGGAGATGATCAGAGACTGCAGACATAGTACAGGAGATGATCAGAGACTGCAGACATAGTACAGGAGATGATCAGAGACTGCAGACATACTACAGGAGATGGTCAGAGACTGCAGACATAGTACAGGAGATAATCAGAGACTGCAGACAGGATTTATGAGATGATCAGAGACTGCAGACAAAGTACAGGAGATGATCAGAGACTGCAGACAAAGTACAGGAGATGATCAGAGACTGCAGACAGGATATAAGAGATGATCAGAGACTGCAGACATAGTACAGGAGATGATCAGAGACTGCAGACATAATACAGGAGATGATCAGAGACTGCAGACATACTACAGGAGATGATCAGAGACTGCAGACAGGATATAAGAGATGATCAGAGACTGCAGACATAGTACAGGAGATGATCAGAGACTGCAGACATAGTACAGGAGATGATCAGAGACTGCAGACATACTACAGGAGATGGTCAGAGACTGCAGACACAGTACAGGAGATGATCAGAGACTGAAGACACAGTACAGGAGATGGTCAGAGACTGCAGACATACTACAGGAGATGATCAGAGACTGCAGACATAGTACAGGAGATGATCAGAGACTGCAGACATAGTACAGGAGATGATCAGAGACTGCAGACATAGTACAGGAGGTGGTCAGAGACTGCAGACATAATACAGGAGATGATCAGAGACTGCAGACACAGTACAGGAGATGATCAGAGACTGCAGACAGGATTTAAGAGATGATCAGAGACTGCAGACATAGTACAGGAGATGATCAGAGACTGCAGACAGGATATAAGAGATGATCAGAGACTGCAGACATAGTACAGGAGATGATCAGAGACTGCAGACATAGTACAGGAGATGCTTAGAGACTGCAGACATAGTACAGAAGATGATCAGAGACTGCAGACATACTACAGGAGATGATCAGAGACTGCAGACATACTACAGGAGATGATCAGAGACTGCAGACAGGATATAAGAGATGATCAGAGACTGCAGACATAGTACAGGAGATCGTCAGAGACTGCAGACATAGTACAGGAGGTGGTCAGAGACTGCAGACATAATACAGGAGATGATCAGAGACTGCAGACACAGTACAGGAGATGATCAGAGACTGCAGACAGGATTTAAGAGATGATCAGAGACTGCAGACATAGTACAGGAGATGATCAGAGACTGCAGACAGGATATAAGAGATGATCAGTGACTGCAGACATAGTACAGGAGATGATCAGAGACTGCAGACATAGTACAGGAGATGCTTAGAGACTGCAGACATAGTACAGAAGATGATCAGAGACTGCAGACATACTACAGGAGATGATCAGAGACTGCAGACAGGATTTAAGAGATGATCAGAGACTGCAGACATAGTACAGGAGATGATCAGAGACTGCAGACATAGTACAGGAGATGATCAGAGACTGCAGACATAGTACAGGAGATGATCAGAGACTGCAGACATAGTACAGGAGATGATCAGAGACTGCAGACATACTACAGGAGATGGTCATAGACTGCAGACATAGTACAGGAGATGATCAGAGACTGCAGACAGGATTTAAGAGATGATCAGAGAC
Organism: Aquarana catesbeiana; assembly: GCF_042186555.1. Lineage (NCBI taxonomy): Eukaryota > Metazoa > Chordata > Amphibia > Anura > Ranidae > Aquarana > Aquarana catesbeiana. Next base: position 289,734,868 of record NC_133327.1, on the reverse strand, counting down.
TGCAGACATAGTACAGGAGATGATCAGAGACTGCAGACAGGATATAAGAGATGATCAGAGACTGCAGACATAGTACAGGAGATGATCAGAGACTGCAGACATAGTACAGGAGATGCTTAGAGACTGCAGACATAGTACAGAAGATGATCAGAGACTGCAGACATACTACAGGAGATGATCAGAGACTGCAGAAATACTACAGGAGATGATCAGAGACTGCAGACAGGATATAAGAGATGATCAGAGACTGCAGACATAGTACAGGAGATGGTCAGAGACTGCAGACATAGTACAGGATATGATCAGAGACTGCAGACATAGTACAGGAGATGGTCAGAGACTGCAGACATACTACAGGAGATGATCAGAGACTGCAGACATACTACAGGAGATGATCAGAGACTGCAGACATACTACAGGAGATGATCAGAGACTGCAGACATAATACAGGAGATGATCAGAGACTGCAGACATAGTACAGGAGATGATCAGAGACTGCAGACATAGTACAGGAGATGATCAGAGACTGCAGACATAGTACAGGAGATGCTCAGAGACTGCAGACATAGTACAGCAGATGATCAGAGACTGCAGACATACTACAGGAGATGATCAGAGACTGCAGACATACTACAGGAGATGAGCAGAGACTGCAGACAGGATATAAGAGATGATCAGAGACTGCAGACATAGTACAGGAGATGGTCAGAGACTGCAGACATACTACAGGAGATGGTCAGAGACTGCAGACATACTGCAGGATATGGTCAGAGACTGCAGACATAGTACAGGAGATGATCAGAGACTGCAGACAGGATTTAAGAGATGATCAGAGACTGCAGACATACTACAGGATATGGTCAGAGACTGCAGACATAGTACAGGAGATGATCAGAGACTGCAGACAGGATTTAAGGGATGACCAGAGACTGCAGACATAGTACAGGAGATGATCAGAGACTGCAGACAGGATATAAGAGATGATCAGAGACTGCAGGCATAGTACAGGAGATGATCAGAGACTGCAGACAGTACAGGAGATGATCAGAGACTGCAGACATAGTACAGGAGATGATCAGAGACTGCAGACATAGTACAAGAGATGATCAGAGACTGCAGACATACTACAGGAGATGATCAGAGAATGCAGACATACTACGGGAGATGATCAGAGACTGCAGACATACTACGGGAGATGATCAGAGACTGCAGACATAATACAGGAGATGATCAGAGACTGCAGACATAGCACAGGAGATGATCAGAGACTGCAGACATAGTACAGGAGATGATCAGAGACTGCAGACATAGTACAGGAGATGCTCAGAGACTTCAGACATACTACAGGAGATGATCAGAGACTGCAGACATACTACAGGAGATGATCAGAGACTGCAGACATAATACAGGAGATGATCAGAGACTGCAGACATAATACAGGAGATGATCAGAGACTGCAGACATAGTACAGGAGATGATCAGAGACTGCAGACATAGTACAGGAGGTGGTCAGAGACTGCAGACATAATACAGGAGATGATCAGAGACTGCAGACATACTACAGGAGATGATCAGAGACTGCAGACATAATACAGGAGATGATCAGAGACTGCAGACATAATACAGGAGATGATCAGAGACTGCAGACATAGTACAGGAGATGATCAGAGACTGCAGACATAGTACAGGAGGTGGTCAGAGACTGCAGACATAATACAGGAGATGATCAGAGACTGCAGACACAGTACAGGAGATGATCAGAGACTGCAGACATAATACAGGAGATGATCAGAGACTGCAGACATAGCACAGGAGATGATCAGAGACTGCAGACATAGTACAGGAGATGATCAGAGACTGCAGACATAGTACAGGAGATGCTCAGAGACTTCAGACATACTACAGGAGATGATCAGAGACTGCAGACATACTACAGGAGATGATCAGAGACTGCAGACATAATACAGGAGATGATCAGAGACTGCAGACATAATACAGGAGATGATCAGAGACTGCAGACATAGTACAGGAGATGATCAGAGACTGCAGACATAGTACAGGAGGTGGTCAGAGACTGCAGACATAATACAGGAGATGATCAGAGACTGCAGACATACTACAGGAGATGATCAGAGACTGCAGACATAATACAGGAGATGATCAGAGACTGCAGACATAATACAGGAGATGATCAGAGACTGCAGACATAGTACAGGAGATGATCAGAGACTGCAGACATAGTACAGGAGGTGGTCAGAGACTGCAGACATAATACAGGAGATGATCAGAGACTGCAGACACAGTACAGGAGATGATCAGAGACTGCAGACACAGTACAGGAGATGGTCAGAGACTGCAGACACAGTACAGGAGATGATCAGAGACTGCAGACACAGTACAGGAGATGGTCAGAGACTGCAGACATACTACAGGAGATGATCAGAGACTGCAGACATAGTACAGGAGATGATCAGAGACTGCAGACATAGTACAGGAGATGATCAGAGACTGCAGACATAGTACAGGAGATGATCAGAGACTGCAGACATACTACAGGAGATGGTCAGAGACTGCAGACATAGTACAGGAGATAATCAGAGACTGCAGACAGGATTTAAGAGATGATCAGAGACTGCAGACAAAGTACAGGAGATGATCAGAGACTGCAGACAGGATATAAGAGATGATCAGAGACTGCAGACATAGTACAGGAGATGATCAGAGACTGCAGACATAATACAGGAGATGATCAGAGACTGCAGACATACTACAGGAGATGATCAGAGACTGCAGACAGGATATAAGAGATGATCAGAGACTGCAGACATAGTACAGGAGATGGTCAAAGACTGCAGACATAGTACAGGAGATGATCGGAGACTGCAGACATAGTACAGGAGATGATCAGAGACTGCAGACATAGTACAAGAGATGATCAGAGACTGCAGACATACTACAGGAGATGATCAGAGACTGCAGACATACTACAGGAGATGATCAGAGACTGCAGACATACTACAGGAGATGATCAGAGACTGCAGACATAATACAGGAGATGATCAGAGACTGCAGACATAGTACAGGAGATGATCAGAGACTGCAGACATAGTACAGGAGATGATCAGAGACTGCAGACATAGTACAGGAGATGCTCAGAGACTGCAGACATAGTACAGGAGATGCTCAGAGACTGCAGACATACTACAGGAGATGATCAGAGACTGCAGACATACTACAGGAGATGATCAGAGACTGCAGACATAATACAGGAGATGATCAGAGACTGCAGACATAATACAGGAGATGATCAGAGACTGCAGACATAGTACAGGAGATGATCAGAGACTGCAGACATAGTACAGGAGGTGGTCAGAGACTGCAGACATAATACAGGAGATGATCAGAGACTGCAGACACAGTACAGGAGATGATCAGAGACTGCAGACACAGTACAGGAGATGGTCAGAGACTGCAGACACAGTACAGGAGATGATCAGAGACTGCAGACACAGTACAGGAGATGGTCAGAGACTGCAGACATATTACAGGAGATGATCAGAGACTGCAGACATAGTACAGGAGATGATCAGAGACTGCAGACATAGTACAGGAGATGATCAGAGACTGCAGACATAGTATAGGAGATGATCAGAGACTGCAGACATACTACAGGAGATGGTCAGAGACTGCAGACATAGTACAGGAGATGATCAGAGACTGCAGACAGGATTTAAGAGATGATCAGAGACTGCAGACATAGTACAGGAGATGATCAGAGACTGCAGACAGGATATAAGAGATGATCAGAGACTGCAGACATAGTACAGGAGGTGGTCAGAGACTGCAGACATAATACAGGAGATGATCAGAGACTGCAGACACAGTACAGGAGATGATCAGAGACTGCAGACACAGTACAGGAGATGGTCAGAGACTGCAGACACAGTACAGGAGATGATCAGAGACTGCAGACACAGTACAGGAGATGGTCAGAGACTGCAGACATACTACAGGAGATGATCAGAGACTGCAGACATAGTACAGGAGATGATCAGAGACTGCAGACATAGTACAGGAGATGATCAGAGACTGCAGACATAGTACAGGAGATGATCAGAGACTGCAGACATAGTACAGGAGATGATCAGAGACTGCAGACATACTACAGGAGATGGTCAGAGACTGCAGACATAGTACAGGAGATGATCAGAGACTGCAGACAGGATTTAAGAGATGATCAGAGACTGCAGACATAGTACAGGAGATGATCAGAGACTGCAGACAGGATATAAGAGATGATCAGAGACTGCAGACATAGTACAGGAGATGATCAGAGACTGCAGACATAGTACAGGAGATGCTTAGAGACTGCAGACATAGTACAGAAGATGATCAGAGACTGCAGACATACTACAGGAGATGATCAGAGACTGCAGACATACTACAGGAGATGATCAGAGACTGCAGACAGGATATAAGAGATGATCAGAGACTGCAGACATAGTACAGGAGATGGTCAGAGACTGCAGACATAGTACAGGATATGATCAGAGACTGCAGACACAGTACAGGAGATGGTCAGAGACTGCAGACACAGTACAGGAGATGATCAGAGACTGCAGACACAGTACAGGAGATGGTCAGAGACTGCAGACATACTACAGGAGATGATCAGAGACTGCAGACATAGTACAGGAGATGATTAGAGACTGCAGACATAGTACAGGAGATGATCAGAGACTGCAGACATAGTACAGGAGATGATCAGAGACTGCAGACATACTACAGGAGATGGTCAGAGACTGCAGACATAGTACAGGAGATAATCAGAGACTGCAGACAGGATTTAAGAGATGATCAGAGACTGCAGACAAAGTACAGGAGATGATCAGAGACTGCAGACAGGATATAAGAGATGATCAGAGACTGCAGACATAGTACAGGAGATGATCAGAGACTGCAGACATAATACAGGAGATGATCAGAGACTGCAGACATACTACAGGAGATGATCAGAGACTGCAGACAGGATATAAGAGATGATCAGAGACTGCAGACATAGTACAGGAGATGATCAGAGACTGCAGACATAGTACAGGAGATGATCAGAGACTGCAGACATACTACAGGAGATGGTCAGAGACTGCAGACATAGTACAGGAGATGATCAGAGACTGCAGACAGGATTTAAGAGATGATCAGAGACTGCAGACATAGTACAGGAGATGATCAGAGACTGCAGACAGGATATAAGAGATGATCAGAGACTGCAGACATAGTACAGGAGATGATCAGAGACTGCAGACATAGTACAGGAGATGCTTAGAGACTGCAGACATAGTACAGAAGATGATCAGAGACTGCAGACATACTACAGGGGATGATCAGAGACTGCAGACATACTACAGGAGATGATCAGAGACTGCAGACAGGATATAAGAGATGATCAGAGACTGCAGACATAGTACAGGAGATGATCAGAGACTGCAGACATAGTACAGGAGATGCTTAGAGACTGCAGACATAGTACAGAAGATGATCAGAGACTGCAGACATACTACAGGAGATGATCAGAGACTGCAGACATACTGCAGGAGATGATCAGAGACTGCAGACAGGATATAAGAGATGATCAGAGACTGCAGACATAGTACAGGAGATGGTCAGAGACTGCAGACATAGTACAGGAGGTGGTCAGAGACTGCAGACATAATACAGGAGATGATCAGAGACTGCAGACACAGTACAGGAGATGATCAGAGTCTGCAGACAGGATTTAAGAGATGATCAGAGACTGCAGACATAGTACAGGAGATGATCAGAGACTGCAGACAGGATATAAGAGATGATCAGAGACTGCAGACATAGTACAGGAGATGATCAGAGACTGCAGACATAGTACAGGAGATGCTTAGAGACTGCAGACATAGTACAGAAGATGATCAGAGACTGCAGACATACTACAGGAGATGATCAGAGACTGCAGAAATACTACAGGAGATGATCAGAGACTGCAGACAGGATATAAGAGATGATCAGAGACTGCAGACATAGTACAGGAGATGGTCAGAGACTGCAGACATAGTACAGGATATGATCAGAGACTGCAGACATAGTACAGGAGATGGTCAGAGACTGCAGACATACTACAGGAGATGATCAGAGACTGCAGACATACTACAGGAGATGATCAGAGACTGCAGACATACTACAGGAGATGATCAGAGACTGCAGACATAATACAGGAGATGATCAGAGACTGCAGACATAGTACAGGAGATGATCAGAGACTGCAGACATAGTACAGGAGATGATCAGAGACTGCAGACATAGTACAGGAGATGATCAGAGACTGCAGACATAGTACAGGAGATGCTTAGAGACTGCAGACAGGATTTAAGAGATGATCAGAGACTGCAGACATAGTACAGGAGATGACCAGAGACTGCAGACATAGTACAGGAGATGATCAGAGACTGCAGACATAGTACAGGAGATGATCAGAGACTGCAGACATAGTACAGGAGATGATCAGAGACTGCAGACATACTACAGGAGATGGTCATAGACCCGCAGACATAGTACAGGAGATGATCAGAGACTGCAGACAGGATTTAAGAGATGATCAGAGACTGCAGACATAGTACAGGAGATGATCAGAGACTGCAGACAGGATATAAGAGATGATCAGAGACTGCAGACATAGTACAGGAGATGATCAGAGACTGCAGACATAGTACAGGAGATGCTTAGAGACTGCAGACATAGTACAGAAGATGATCAGAGACTGCAGACATACTACAGGAGATGATCAGAGACTGCAGAAATACTACAGGAGATGATCAGAGACTGCAGACAGGATATAAGAGATGATCAGAGACTGCAGACATAGTACAGGAGATGGTCAGAGACTGCAGACATAGTACAGGAGATGGTCAGAGACTGCAGACATACTACAGGAGATGATCAGAGACTGCAGACATACTACAGGAGATGATCAGAGACTGCAGACATACTACAGGAGATGATCAGAGACTGCAGTCATAATACAGGAGATGATCAGAGACTGCAGACATAGTACAGGAGATGATCAGAGACTGCAGACATAGTACAGGAGATGATCAGAGACTGCAGACATAGTACAGGAGATGCTCAGAGACTGCAGACATAGTACAGCAGATGATCAGAGACTGCAGACATACTACAGGAGATGATCAGAGACTGCAGACATACTACAGGAGATGAGCAGAGACTGCAGACAGGATATAAGAGATGATCAGAGACTGCAGACATAGTACAGGAGATGGTCAGAGACTGCAGACATACTACAGGAGATGGTCAGAGACTGCAGACATACTGCAGGATATGGTCAGAGACTGCAGACATAGTACAGGAGATGATCAGAGACTGCAGACAGGATTTAAGAGATGATCAGAGACTGCAGACATACTACAGGATATGGTCAGAGACTGCAGACATAGTACAGGAGATGATCAGAGACTGCAGACAGGATTTAAGGGATGACCAGAGACTGCAGACATAGTACAGGAGATGATCAGAGACTGCAGACAGGATATAAGAGATGATCAGAGACTGCAGGCATAGTACAGGAGATGATCAGAGACTGCAGACAGTACAGGAGATGATCAGAGACTGCAGACATAGTACAGGAGATGATCAGAGACTGCAGACATAGTACAAGAGATGATCAGAGACTGCAGACATACTACAGGAGATGATCAGAGAATGCAGACATACTACGGGAGATGATCGGAGACTGCAGACATACTACGGGAGATGATCAGAGACTGCAGACATAATACAGGAGATGATCAGAGACTGCAGACATAGCACAGGAGATGATCAGAGACTGCAGACATAGTACAGGAGATGATCAGAGACTGCAGACATAGTACAGGAGATGCTCAGAGACTTCAGACATACTACAGGAGATGATCAGAGACTGCAGACATACTACAGGAGATGATCAGAGACTGCAGACATAGTACAGGAGATGATTAGAGACTGCAGACATAGTACAGGAGATGATCAGAGACTGCAGACATAGTACAGGAGATGATCAGAGACTGCAGACATACTACAGGAGATGGTCAGAGACTGCAGACATAGTACAGGAGATAATCAGAGACTGCAGACAGGATTTAAGAGATGATCAGAGACTGCAGACAAAGTACAGGAGATGATCAGAGACTGCAGACAGGATATAAGAGATGATCAGAGACTGCAGACATAGTACAGGAGATGATCAGAGACTGCAGACATAATACAGGAGATGATCAGAGACTGCAGACATACTACAGGAGATGATCAGAGACTGCAGACAGGATATAAGAGATGATCAGAGACTGCAGACATAGTACAGGAGATGATCAGAGACTGCAGACATAGTACAGGAGATGATCAGAGACTGCAGACATACTACAGGAGATGGTCAGAGACTGCAGACATAGTACAGGAGATGATCAGAGACTGCAGACAGGATTTAAGAGATGATCAGAGACTGCAGACATAGTACAGGAGATGATCAGAGACTGCAGACAGGATATAAGAGATGATCAGAGACTGCAGACATAGTACAGGAGATGATCAGAGACTGCAGACATAGTACAGGAGATGCTTAGAGACTGCAGACATAGTACAGAAGATGATCAGAGACTGCAGACATACTACAGGGGATGATCAGAGACTGCAGACATACTACAGGAGATGATCAGAGACTGCAGACAGGATATAAGAGATGATCAGAGACTGCAGACATAGTACAGGAGATGATCAGAGACTGCAGACATAGTACAGGAGATGCTTAGAGACTGCAGACATAGTACAGAAGATGATCAGAGACTGCAGACATACTACAGGAGATGATCAGAGACTGCAGACATACTACAGGAGATGATCAGAGACTGCAGACAGGATATAAGAGATGATCAGAGACTGCAGACATAGTACAGGAGATGGTCAGAGACTGCAGACATAGTACAGGAGGTGGTCAGAGACTGCAGACATAATACAGGAGATGATCAGAGACTGCAGACACAGTACAGGAGATGATCAGAGTCTGCAGACAGGATTTAAGAGATGATCAGAGACTGCAGACATAGTACAGGAGATGATCAGAGACTGCAGACAGGATATAAGAGATGATCAGAGACTGCAGACATAGTACAGGAGATGATCAGAGACTGCAGACATAGTACAGGAGATGCTTAGAGACTGCAGACATAGTACAGAAGATGATCAGAGACTGCAGACATACTACAGGAGATGATCAGAGACTGCAGAAATACTACAGGAGATGATCAGAGACTGCAGACAGGATATAAGAGATGATCAGAGACTGCAGACATAGTACAGGAGATGGTCAGAGACTGCAGACATAGTACAGGATATGATCAGAGACTGCAGACATAGTACAGGAGATGGTCAGAGACTGCAGACATACTACAGGAGATGATCAGAGACTGCAGACATACTACAGGAGATGATCAGAGACTGCAGACATACTACAGGAGATGATCAGAGACTGCAGACATAATACAGGAGATGATCAGAGACTGCAGACATAGTACAGGAGATGATCAGAGACTGCAGACATAGTACAGGAGATGATCAGAGACTGCAGACATAGTACAGGAGATGATCAGAGACTGCAGACATAGTACAGGAGATGCTTAGAGACTGCAGACAGGATTTAAGAGATGATCAGAGACTGCAGACATAGTACAGGAGATGATCAGAGACTGCAGACATAGTACAGGAGATGATCAGAGACTGCAGACATAGTACAGGAGATGATCAGAGACTGCAGACATAGTACAGGAGATGATCAGAGACTGCAGACATACTACAGGAGATGGTCATAGACTGCAGACATAGTACAGGAGATGATCAGAGACTGCAGACAGGATTTAAGAGATGATCAGAGACTGCAGACATAGTACAGGAGATGATCAGAGACTGCAGACAGGATATAAGAGATGATCAGAGACTGCAGACATAGTACAGGAGATGATCAGAGACTGCAGACATAGTACAGGAGATGCTTAGAGACTGCAGACATAGTACAGAAGATGATCAGAGACTGCAGACATACTACAGGAGATGATCAGAGACTGCAGAAATACTACAGGAGATGATCAGAGACTGCAGACAGGATATAAGAGATGATCAGAGACTGCAGACATAGTACAGGAGATGGTCAGAGACTGCAGACATAGTACAGGATATGATCAGAGACTGCAGACATAGTACAGGAGATGGTCAGAGACTGCAGACATACTACAGGAGATGATCAGAGACTGCAGACATACTACAGGAGATGATCAGAGACTGCAGACATACTACAGGAGATGATCAGAGACTGCAGACATAATACAGGAGATGATCAGAGACTGCAGACATAGTACAGGAGATGATCAGAGACTGCAGACATAGTACAGGAGATGATCAGAGACTGCAGACATAGTACAGGAGATGCTCAGAGACTGCAGACATAGTACAGCAGATGATCAGAGACTGCAGACATACTACAGGAGATGATCAGAGACTGCAGACATACTACAGGAGATGAGCAGAGACTGCAGACAGGATATAAGAGATGATCAGAGACTGCAGACATAGTACAGGAGATGGTCAGAGACTGCAGACATACTACAGGAGATGGTCAGAGACTGCAGACATACTGCAGGATATGGTCAGAGACTGCAGACATAGTACAGGAGATGATCAGAGACTGCAGACAGGATTTAAGAGATGATCAGAGACTGCAGACATACTACAGGATATGGTCAGAGACTGCAGACATAGTACAGGAGATGATCAGAGACTGCAGACAGGATTTAAGGGATGACCAGAGACTGCAGACATAGTACAGGAGATGATCAGAGACTGCAGACAGGATATAAGAGATGATCAGAGACTGCAGGCATAGTACAGGAGATGATCAGAGACTGCAGACAGTACAGGAGATGATCAGAGACTGCAGACATAGTACAGGAGATGATCAGAGACTGCAGACATAGTACAAGAGATGATCAGAGACTGCAGACATACTACAGGAGATGATCAGAGAATGCAGACATACTACGGGAGATGATCAGAGACTGCAGACATACTACGGGAGATGATCAGAGACTGCAGACATAATACAGGAGATGATCAGAGACTGCAGACATAGCACAGGAGATGATCAGAGACTGCAGACATAGTACAGGAGATGATCAGAGACTGCAGACATAGTACAGGAGATGCTCAGAGACTTCAGACATACTACAGGAGATGATCAGAGACTGCAGACATACTACAGGAGATGATCAGAGACTGCAGACATAATACAGGAGATGATCAGAGACTGCAGACATAATACAGGAGATGATCAGAGACTGCAGACATAGTACAGGAGATGATCAGAGACTGCAGACATAGTACAGGAGGTGGTCAGAGACTGCAGACATAATACAGGAGATGATCAGAGACTGCAGACATACTACAGGAGATGATCAGAGACTGCAGACATAATACAGGAGATGATCAGAGACTGCAGACATAATACAGGAGATGATCAGAGACTGCAGACATAGTACAGGAGATGATCAGAGACTGCAGACATAGTACAGGAGGTGGTCAGAGACTGCAGACATAATACAGGAGATGATCAGAGACTGCAGACACAGTACAGGAGATGATCAGAGACTGCAGACATAATACAGGAGATGATCAGAGACTGCAGACATAGCACAGGAGATGATCAGAGACTGCAGACATAGCACAGGAGATGATCAGAGACTGCAGACATAGTACAGGAGATGATCAGAGACTGCAGACATAGTACAGGAGATGCTCAGAGACTTCAGACATACTACAGGAGATGATCAGAGACTGCAGACATACTACAGGAGATGATCAGAGACTGCAGACATAATACAGGAGATGATCAGAGACTGCAGACATAATACAGGAGATGATCAGAGACTGCAGACATAGTACAGGAGATGATCAGAGACTGCAGACATAGTACAGGAGGTGGTCAGAGACTGCAGACATAATACAGGAGATGATCAGAGACTGCAGACATACTACAGGAGATGATCAGAGACTGCAGACATAATACAGGAGATGATCAGAGACTGCAGACATAATACAGGAGATGATCAGAGACTGCAGACATAGTACAGGAGATGATCAGAGACTGCAGACATAGTACAGGAGGTGGTCAGAGACTGCAGACATAATACAGGAGATGATCAGAGACTGCAGACACAGTACAGGAGATGATCAGAGACTGCAGACACAGTACAGGAGATGGTCAGAGACTGCAGACACAGTACAGGAGATGATCAGAGACTGCAGACACAGTACAGGAGATGGTCAGAGACTGCAGACATACTACAGGAGATGATCAGAGACTGCAGACATAGTACAGGAGATGATCAGAGACTGCAGACATAGTACAGGAGATGATCAGAGACTGCAGACATAGTACAGGAGATGATCAGAGACTGCAGACATACTACAGGAGATGGTCAGAGACTGCAGACATAGTACAGGAGATAATCAGAGACTGCAGACAGGATTTAAGAGATGATCAGAGACTGCAGACAAAGTACAGGAGATGATCAGAGACTGCAGACAGGATATAAGAGATGATCAGAGACTGCAGACATAGTACAGGAGATGATCAGAGACTGCAGACATAATACAGGAGATGATCAGAGACTGCAGACATACTACAGGAGATGATCAGAGACTGCAGACAGGATATAAGAGATGATCAGAGACTGCAGACATAGTACAGGAGATGGTCAAAGACTGCAGACATAGTACAGGAGATGATCGGAGACTGCAGACATAGTACAGGAGATGATCAGAGACTGCAGACATAGTACAAGAGATGATCAGAGACTGCAGACATACTACAGGAGATGATCAGAGACTGCAGACATACTACAGGAGATGATCAGAGACTGCAGACATACTACAGGAGATGATCAGAGACTGCAGACATAATACAGGAGATGATCAGAGACTGCAGACATAGTACAGGAGATGATCAGAGACTGCAGACATAGTACAGGAGATGATCAGAGACTGCAGACATAGTACAGGAGATGCTCAGAGACTGCAGACATAGTACAGGAGATGCTCAGAGACTGCAGACATACTACAGGAGATGATCAGAGACTGCAGACATACTACAGGAGATGATCAGAGACTGCAGACATACTACAGGAGATGATCAGAGACTGCAGACATAATACAGGAGATGATCAGAGACTGCAGACATAGTACAGGAGATGATCAGAGACTGCAGACATAGTACAGGAGGTGGTCAGAGACTGCAGACATAATACAGGAGATGATCAGAGACTGCAGACACAGTACAGGAGATGATCAGAGACTGCAGACACAGTACAGGAGATGGTCAGAGACTGCAGACACAGTACAGGAGATGATCAGAGACTGCAGACACAGTACAGGAGATGGTCAGAGACTGCAGACATACTACAGGAGATGATCAGAGACTGCAGACATAGTACAGGAGATGATCAGAGACTGCAGACATAGTACAGGAGATGATCAGAGACTGCAGACATAGTACAGGAGATGATCAGAGACTGCAGACATAGTATAGGAGATGATCAGAGACTGCAGACATACTACAGGAGATGGTCAGAGACTGCAGACATAGTACAGGAGATGATCAGAGACTGCAGACAGGATTTAAGAGATGATCAGAGACTGCAGACATAGTACAGGAGATGATCAGAGACTGCAGACAGGATATAAGAGATGATCAGAGACTGCAGACATAGTACAGGAGGTGGTCAGAGACTGCAGACATAATACAGGAGATGATCAGAGACTGCAGACACAGTACAGGAGATGATCAGAGACTGCAGACACAGTACAGGAGATGATCAGAGACTGCAGACACAGTACAGGAGATGGTCAGAGACTGCAGACATACTACAGGAGATGATCAGAGACTGCAGACATAGTACAGGAGATGATCAGAGACTGCAGACATAGTACAGGAGATGATCAGAGACTGCAGACATAGTACAGGAGATGATCAGAGACTGCAGACATACTACAGGAGATGGTCAGAGACTGCAGACATAGTACAGGAGATGATCAGAGACTGCAGACAGGATTTAAGAGATGATCATAGACTGCAGACATAGTACAGGAGATGATCAGAGACTGCAGACAGGATATAAGAGATGATCAGAGACTGCAGACATAGTACAGGAGATGATCAGAGACTGCAGACATAGTACAGGAGATGCTTAGAGACTGCAGACATAGTACAGAAGATGATCAGAGACTGCAGACATACTACAGGAGATGATCAGAGACTGCAGACATACTACAGGAGATGATCAGAGACTGCAGACAGGATATAAGAGATGATCAGAGACTGCAGACATAGTACAGGAGATGGTCAGAGACTGCAGACATAGTACAGGATATGATCAGAGACTGCAGACACAGTACAGGAGATGATCAGAGACTGCAGACACAGTACAGGAGATGGTCAGAGACTGCAGACACAGTACAGGAGATGATCAGAGACTGCAGACACAGTACAGGAGATGGTCAGAGACTGCAGACATACTACAGGAGATGATCAGAGACTGCAGACATAGTACAGGAGATGATTAGAGACTGCAGACATAGTACAGGAGATGATCAGAGACTGCAGACATAGTACAGGAGATGATCAGAGACTGCAGACATACTACAGGAGATGGTCAGAGACTGCAGACATAGTACAGGAGATAATCAGAGACTGCAGACAGGATTTAAGAGATGATCAGAGACTGCAGACAAAGTACAGGAGATGATCAGAGACTGCAGACAGGATATAAGAGATGATCAGAGACTGCAGACATAGTACAGGAGATGATCAGAGACTGCAGACATAATACAGGAGATGATCAGAGACTGCAGACATACTACAGGAGATGATCAGAGACTGCAGACAGGATATAAGAGATGATCAGAGACTGCAGACATAGTACAGGAGATGATCAGAGACTGCAGACATAGTACAGGAGATGATCAGAGACTGCAGACATACTACAGGAGATGGTCAGAGACTGCAGACATAGTACAGGAGATGATCAGAGACTGCAGACAGGATTTAAGAGATGATCAGAGACTGCAGACATAGTACAGGAGATGATCAGAGACTGCAGACAGGATATAAGAGATGATCAGAGACTGCAGACATAGTACAGGAGATGATCAGAGACTGCAGACATAGTACAGGAGATGCTTAGAGACTGCAGACATAGTACAGAAGATGATCAGAGACTGCAGACATACTACAGGGGATGATCAGAGACTGCAGACATACTACAGGAGATGATCAGAGACTGCAGACAGGATATAAGAGATGATCAGAGACTGCAGACATAGTACAGGAGATGATCAGAGACTGCAGACATAGTACAGGAGATGCTTAGAGACTGCAGACATAGTACAGAAGATGATCAGAGACTGCAGACATACTACAGGAGATGATCAGAGACTGCAGACATACTACAGGAGATGATCAGAGACTGCAGACAGGATATAAGAGATGATCAGAGACTGCAGACATAGTACAGGAGATGGTCAGAGACTGCAGACATAGTACAGGATATGATCAGAGACTGCAGACACAGTACAGGAGATGATCAGAGACTGCAGACACAGTACAGGAGATGGTCAGAGACTGCAGACACAGTACAGGAGATGATCAGAGACTGCAGACACAGTACAGGAGATGGTCAGAGACTGCAGACATACTACAGGAGATGATCAGAGACTGCAGACATAGTACAGGAGATGATTAGAGACTGCAGACATAGTACAGGAGATGATCAGAGACTGCAGACATAGTACAGGAGATGATCAGAGACTGCAGACATACTACAGGAGATGGTCAGAGACTGCAGACATAGTACAGGAGATAATCAGAGACTGCAGACAGGATTTAAGAGATGATCAGAGACTGCAGACAAAGTACAGGAGATGATCAGAGACTGCAGACAGGATATAAGAGATGATCAGAGACTGCAGACATAGTACAGGAGATGATCAGAGACTGCAGACATAATACAGGAGATGATCAGAGACTGCAGACATACTACAGGAGATGATCAGAGACTGCAGACAGGATATAAGAGATGATCAGAGACTGCAGACATAGTACAGGAGATGATCAGAGACTGCAGACATAGTACAGGAGATGATCAGAGACTGCAGACATACTACAGGAGATGGTCAGAGACTGCAGACATAGTACAGGAGATGATCAGAGACTGCAGACAGGATTTAAGATATGATCAGAGACTGCAGACATAGTACAGGAGATGATCAGAGACTGCAGACAGGATATAAGAGATGATCAGAGACTGCAGACATAGTACAGGAGATGATCAGAGACTGCAGACATAGTACAGGAGATGCTTAGAGACTGCATACATAGTACAGAAGATGATCAGAGACTGCAGACATACTACAGGGGATGATCAGAGACTGCAGACATACTACAGGAGATGATCAGAGACTGCAGACAGGATATAAGAGATGATCAGAGACTGCAGACATAGTACAGGAGATGGTCAGAGACTGCAGACATAGTACAGGATATGATCAGAGACTGCAGACATAGTACAGGAGATGGTCAGAGACTGCATACATAGTACAGGAGATGGTCAGAGACTGCAGACAGGATATAAGAGATGATCAGAGACTGCAGACATAGTACAGGAGATGATCAGAGACTGCAGACATAGTACAGGAGATGATCAGAGACTGCAGACATACTACAGGAGATGGTCAGAGACTGCAGACATAGTACAGGAGATAATCAGAGACTGCAGACAGGATTTAAGAGATGATCAGAGACTGCAGACAAAGTACAGGAGATGATCAGAGACTGCAGACAGGATATAAGAGATGATCAGAGACTGCAGACATAGTACAGGAGATGATCAGAGACTGCAGACATAATACAGGAGATGATCAGAGACTGCAGACATACTACAGGAGATGATCAGAGACTGCAGACAGGATATAAGAGATGATCAGAGACTGCAGACATAGTACAGGAGATGATCAGAGACTGCAGACATAGTACAGGAGATGATCAGAGACTGCAGACATACTACAGGAGATGGTCAGAGACTGCAGACATAGTACAGGAGATGATCAGAGACTGCAGACAGGATTTAAGAGATGATCAGAGACTGCAGACATAGTACAGGAGATGATCAGAGACTGCAGACAGGATATAAGAGATGATCAGAGACTGCAGACATAGTACAGGAGATGATCAGAGACTGCAGACATAGTACAGGAGATGCTTAGAGACTGCAGACATAGTACAGAAGATGATCAGAGACTGCAGACATACTACAGGGGATGATCAGAGACTGCAGACATACTACAGGAGATGATCAGAGACTGCAGACAGGATATAAGAGATGATCAGAGACTGCAGACATAGTACAGGAGATGATCAGAGACTGCAGACATAGTACAGGAGATGCTTAGAGACTGCAGACATAGTACAGAAGATGATCAGAGACTGCAGACATACTACAGGAGATGATCAGAGACTGCAGACATACTACAGGAGATGATCAGAGACTGCAGACAGGATATAAGAGATGATCAGAGACTGCAGACATAGTACAGGAGATGGTCAGAGACTGCAGACATAGTACAGGATATGATCAGAGACTGCAGACACAGTACAGGAGATGATCAGAGACTGCAGACACAGTACAGGAGATGGTCAGAGACTGCAGACACAGTACAGGAGATGATCAGAGACTGCAGACACAGTACAGGAGATGGTCAGAGACTGCAGACATACTACAGGAGATGATCAGAGACTGCAGACATAGTACAGGAGATGATTAGAGACTGCAGACATAGTACAGGAGATGATCAGAGACTGCAGACATAGTACAGGAGATGATCAGAGACTGCAGACATACTACAGGAGATGGTCAGAGACTGCAGACATAGTACAGGAGATAATCAGAGACTGCAGACAGGATTTAAGAGATGATCAGAGACTGCAGACAAAGTACAGGAGATGATCAGAGACTGCAGACAGGATATAAGAGATGATCAGAGACTGCAGACATAGTACAGGAGATGATCAGAGACTGCAGACATAATACAGGAGATGATCAGAGACTGCAGACATACTACAGGAGATGATCAGAGACTGCAGACAGGATATAAGAGATGATCAGAGACTGCAGACATAGTACAGGAGATGATCAGAGACTGCAGACATAGTACAGGAGATGATCAGAGACTGCAGACATACTACAGGAGATGGTCAGAGACTGCAGACATAGTACAGGAGATGATCAGAGACTGCAGACAGGATTTAAGATATGATCAGAGACTGCAGACATAGTACAGGAGATGATCAGAGACTGCAGACAGGATATAAGAGATGATCAGAGACTGCAGACATAGTACAGGAGATGATCAGAGACTGCAGACATAGTACAGGAGATGCTTAGAGACTGCATACATAGTACAGAAGATGATCAGAGACTGCAGACATACTACAGGGGATGATCAGAGACTGCAGACATACTACAGGAGATGATCAGAGACTGCAGACAGGATATAAGAGATGATCAGAGACTGCAGACATAGTACAGGAGATGGTCAGAGACTGCAGACATAGTACAGGATATGATCAGAGACTGCAGACATAGTACAGGAGATGGTCAGAGACTGCATACATAGTACAGGAGATGGTCAGAGACTGCAGACATACTACAGGAGATGATCAGAGACTGCAGACATAGTACTGGAGATGATCAGAGACTGCAGACATAGTACAGGAGATGATCAGAGACTGCAGACATAGTACAGGAGATAGTCAGAGACTACAGACATAGTACAGGAGATGATCAGAGACTGCAGACATAGTACAGGAGATGCTTAGAGACTGCATACATAGTACAGAAGATGATCAGAGACTGCAGACATACTACAGGGGATGATCAGAGACTGCAGACATACTACAGGAGATGATCAGAGACTGCAGACAGGATATAAGAGATGATCAGAGACTGCAGACATAGTACAGGAGATGGTCAGAGACTGCAGACATAGTACAGGATATGATCAGAGACTGCAGACATAGTACAGGAGATGGTCAGAGACTGCATACATAGTACAGGAGATGGTCAGAGACTGCAGACAGGATATAAGAGATGATCAGAGACTGCAGACATAGTACAGGAGATGATCAGAGACTGCAGACATAGTACAGGAGATGATCAGAGACTGCAGACATACTACAGGAGATGGTCAGAGACTGCAGACATAGTACAGGAGATAATCAGAGACTGCAGACAGGATTTAAGAGATGATCAGAGACTGCAGACAAAGTACAGGAGATGATCAGAGACTGCAGACAGGATATAAGAGATGATCAGAGACTGCAGACATAGTACAGGAGATGATCAGAGACTGCAGACATAATACAGGAGATGATCAGAGACTGCAGACATACTACAGGAGATGATCAGAGACTGCAGACAGGATATAAGAGATGATCAGAGACTGCAGACATAGTACAGGAGATGATCAGAGACTGCAGACATAGTACAGGAGATGATCAGAGACTGCAGACATACTACAGGAGATGGTCAGAGACTGCAGACATAGTACAGGAGATGATCAGAGACTGCAGACAGGATTTAAGAGATGATCAGAGACTGCAGACATAGTACAGGAGATGATCAGAGACTGCAGACAGGATATAAGAGATGATCAGAGACTGCAGACATAGTACAGGAGATGATCAGAGACTGCAGACATAGTACAGGAGATGCTTAGAGACTGCAGACATAGTACAGAAGATGATCAGAGACTGCAGACATACTACAGGGGATGATCAGAGACTGCAGACATACTACAGGAGATGATCAGAGACTGCAGACAGGATATAAGAGATGATCAGAGACTGCAGACATAGTACAGGAGATGATCAGAGACTGCAGACATAGTACAGGAGATGCTTAGAGACTGCAGACATAGTACAGAAGATGATCAGAGACTGCAGACATACTACAGGAGATGATCAGAGACTGCAGACATACTACAGGAGATGATCAGAGACTGCAGACAGGATATAAGAGATGATCAGAGACTGCAGACATAGTACAGGAGATGGTCAGAGACTGCAGACATAGTACAGGATATGATCAGAGACTGCAGACACAGTACAGGAGATGATCAGAGACTGCAGACACAGTACAGGAGATGGTCAGAGACTGCAGACACAGTACAGGAGATGATCAGAGACTGCAGACACAGTACAGGAGATGGTCAGAGACTGCAGACATACTACAGGAGATGATCAGAGACTGCAGACATAGTACAGGAGATGATTAGAGACTGCAGACATAGTACAGGAGATGATCAGAGACTGCAGACATAGTACAGGAGATGATCAGAGACTGCAGACATACTACAGGAGATGGTCAGAGACTGCAGACATAGTACAGGAGATAATCAGAGACTGCAGACAGGATTTAAGAGATGATCAGAGACTGCAGACAAAGTACAGGAGATGATCAGAGACTGCAGACAGGATATAAGAGATGATCAGAGACTGCAGACATAGTACAGGAGATGATCAGAGACTGCAGACATAATACAGGAGATGATCAGAGACTGCAGACATACTACAGGAGATGATCAGAGACTGCAGACAGGATATAAGAGATGATCAGAGACTGCAGACATAGTACAGGAGATGATCAGAGACTGCAGACATAGTACAGGAGATGATCAGAGACTGCAGACATACTACAGGAGATGGTCAGAGACTGCAGACATAGTACAGGAGATGATCAGAGACTGCAGACAGGATTTAAGATATGATCAGAGACTGCAGACATAGTACAGGAGATGATCAGAGACTGCAGACAGGATATAAGAGATGATCAGAGACTGCAGACATAGTACAGGAGATGATCAGAGACTGCAGACATAGTACAGGAGATGCTTAGAGACTGCATACATAGTACAGAAGATGATCAGAGACTGCAGACATACTACAGGGGATGATCAGAGACTGCAGACATACTACAGGAGATGATCAGAGACTGCAGACAGGATATAAGAGATGATCAGAGACTGCAGACATAGTACAGGAGATGGTCAGAGACTGCAGACATAGTACAGGATATGATCAGAGACTGCAGACATAGTACAGGAGATGGTCAGAGACTGCATACATAGTACAAGAGATGGTCAGAGACTGCAGACATACTACAGGAGATGATCAGAGACTGCAGACATAGTACTGGAGATGATCAGAGACTGCAGACATAGTACAGGAGATGATCAGAGACTGCAGACATAGTACAGGAGATAGTCAGAGACTACAGACATAGTACAGGAGATGATCAGAGACTGCAGACAGAATACAGGAGATGATCAGAGACTGCAGACATACTACAAGAGATGATCAGAGACTGCAGACATAGTACAAGAGATGATCAGAGACTGCAGACACAGTACAGGAGATGATCAGAGACTGCAGACACAGTACAGGAGATGGTCAGAGACTGCAGACACAGTACAGGAGATGATCAGAGACTGCAGACACAGTACAGGAGATGGTTAGAGACTGCAGACATACTACAGGAGATGATCAGAGACTGCAGACATAGTACAGGAGATGATCAGAGACTGCAGACATAGTACAGGAGATGATCAGAGACTGCAGACATAGTACAGGAGATGATCAGAGACTGCAGACATAGTACAGGAGATGATCAGAGACTGCAGACATACTACAGGAGATGGTCATAGACTGCAGACATAGTACAGGAGATGATCAGAGACTGCAGACAGGATTTAAGAGATGATCAGAGACTGCAGACATAGTACAGGAGATGATCAGAGACTGCAGACAGGATATAAGAGATGATCAGAGACTGCAGACATAGTACAGGAGATGATCAGAGACTGCAGACATAGTACAGGAGATGCTTAGAGACTGCAGACATAGTACAGAAGATGATCAGAGACTGCAGACAGGATATAAGAGATGATCAGAGACTGCAGACATAGTACAGGACATGGTCAGAGACTGCAGACATAGTACAGGATATGATCAGAGACTGCAGACACAGTACAGGAGATGGTCAGAGACTGCAGACACAGTACAGGAGATGGTCAGAGACTGCAGACACAGTACAGGAGATGATCAGAGACTGCAGACACAGTACAGGAGATGGTCAGAGACTGCAGACATACTACAGGAGATGATCAGAGACTGCAGACATAGTACAGGAGATGATCAGAGACTGCAGACATAGTACAGGAGATGATCAGAGACTGCAGACATAGTACAGGAGATGATCAGAGACTGCAGACATACTACAGGAGATGGTCAGAGACTGCAGACATAGTACAGGAGATAATCAGAGACTGCAGACAGGATTTAAGAGATGATCAGAGACTGCAGACAAAGTACAGGAGATGATCAGAGACTGCAGACAAAGTACAGGAGATGATCAGAGACTGCAGACAGGATATAAGAGATGATCAGAGACTGCAGACATAGTACAGGAGATGATCAGAGACTGCAGACATAATACAGGAGATGATCAGAGACTGCAGACATACTACAGGAGATGATCAGAGACTGCAGACAGGATATAAGAGATGATCAGAGACTGCAGACATAGTACAGGAGATGATCAGAGACTGCAGACATAGTACAGGAGATGATCAGAGACTGCAGACATACTACAGGAGATGGTCAGAGACTGCAGACATAGTACAGGAGATGATCAGAGACTGCAGACAGGATTTAAGAGATGATCAGAGACTGCAGACATAGTACAGGAGATGATCAGAGACTGCAGACATAGTACAGGAGATGATCAGAGACTGCAGACATAGTACAGGAGATGATCAGAGACTGCAGACATAGTACAGGAGATGATCAGAGACTGCAGACATACTACAGGAGATGGTCATAGACTGCAGACATAGTACAGGAGATGATCAGAGACTGCAGACAGGATTTAAGAGATGATCAGAGACTGCAGACATAGTACAGGAGATGATCAGAGACTGCAGACAGGATATAAGAGATGATCAGAGACTGCAGACATAGTACAGGAGATGATCAGAGACTGCAGACATAGTACAGGAGATGCTTAGAGACTACAGACATAGTACAGAAGATGATCAGAGACTGCAGACATACTACAGGAGATGATCAGAGACTGCAGAAATACTACAGGAGATGATCAGAGACTGCAGACAGGATATAAGAGATGATCAGAGACTGCAGACATAGTACAGGAGATGGTCAGAGACTGCAGACATAGTACAGGATATGATCAGAGACTGCAGACATAGTACAGGAGATGGTCAGAGACTGCAGACATAGTACAGGAGATGGTCAGAGACTGCAGACATACTACTGGAGATGATCAGAGACTGCAGACATAGTACAGGAGATGATCAGAGACTGCAGACATAGTACAGGAGATAGTCAGAGACTACAGACATAGTACAGGAGATGATCAGAGACTGCAGACACAATACAGGAGATGATCAGAGACTGCAGACATACTACAAGAGATGGTCAGAGACTGCAGACATAGTACAAGAGATGATCAGAGACTGCAGACATAATACAGGAGATGATCAGAGACTGCATTTCCTATGAACGTTAGTAGATAATGGCCGATTGGCCCTCTCACCTGACCCAGTGATACAGCAATGGTTACTCTGATCAGGAGTCAGCTCACTCTGAATTGCCCGTGGCGACTCCGCTGGGTAGAGCCCAGATCTATATTCCGGCAATGACTCCATTCCTTTCTCTGCCAGGGATGGCACTAGGCTGTGTGGCTTTCCCTCAGGTGGCGCAGGTCAGCGGGGTTCTCTCTCTGTGGTGTTCTCTCAGCACTGTCCTCTCCCTCTGGAGTCCTTGGTGTACTTCCCTGAAAGCTTTCCTGGGCTCCTGTCTCTCTCTCTCTCTCTCTCTCCCATTTAGCTGAGCATGCTGTGTGGGCTGCAGTTTCCGTGTTACAGTGGGGCTGCCAGTCCTCGGGACTACATGTCCCACAATCCTCTTCTCTGCTCCTTTTTCTATTCTGTTTCTTCCCTGGGTATATGAAGGCGGGGGAAGATACATAGTGGACAGCTGTGCTGGCAAGCGCTGCTCACTAGTACAGCAGCGTACGCAAGAGGGAGAGGGAGGGGGGAGAGGGAGGGGGGAAAGAAGAGCCCGCAGCTGCATTGGCATCACTAGGGTTGGGGTCACCCCCCTTCCCCCAACTATAGTCGCCCCTCAGTACAGAACCCCCTCCACTAAGTATAGACCCCCCTCCATCAGTGCAGAACCCGCACTAAGTATAAACCCCTCCCTCAGTACAGACCTTACTCAGTTCAGACCACCCCCAGGAAACCCCCCCTCCGTTAGTACAGACCCCCCCAGGACAGACCCCCCCTCCATTAGTACAGACCCCCCAGGACAGACCCCCCCTCCATTAGTATAGACCCCCCAGGACAGATCCCTCCTTCATTAGTACAGACCCCCCCAGGAAAGACCCCCCTCTGTTAGTACAGACCCCCAGGACAGACCCCCTCAATTAGTACAGACCCCCCAGGACAGGACCCCCCTCCATTAGTATAGACCCCCCCAGAACAGACCCCTCCTTCATTAGTACAGACCCCCCCAGGTCAGACCCCTCCTTCATTAGTACAGACCCCCCAGGAAAGACCCCCCCTCTGTCAGTACAGACCCCCAGGACAGACCCCCTCAATTAGTACAGACCCCCCAGGACAGGATCCCCCTCCATTAGTATAGACCCCCCAGGACAGACCCCCCTCCATTAGTACAGACCCCCCAGGACAGACCCCCCTCCATTAGTACAGACCCCCCCAGGACAGAGCCCCCCTCCATTACTACAGACCCCCAGGACAGACCCCCCTCCAACAGTACAGACCCCCCAGGACGGAGCCCCCCCTCCATTACTACAGACCCCCCAGGACAGATACCCCTCCAATAGTACAGACCCCCCAGGGCAGGACCCCCCTCCATTAGTACAGACCCCCCTCCATTAGTACAGACCCCCCCAGGACAGAGCCCCCCCTCCATTACTACAGACCCCCCAGGACAGAGCCCCCCTCCATTACTACAGACCCCCCTCCAATAGTACAGACCCCCCAGGACAGACCACCCTCCATTACTACAGACCCCCCAGGACAGACCCCCCTCCAATAGTACAGACCCCCCAGGGCAGGACCCCCCCTCCATTAGTACAGACCCCCCTCCATTAGTACAGAGCCCCCCCTCCATTACTACAGACCCCCCAGGACAGAGCCCCCCTCCATTACTACAGACCCCCCTCCAATAGTACAGACCCCCCAAGGACAGAGCCCCCCCTCCATTACTACAGACCCCCCAGGACAGAGCCCCCCTCTATTAGTACAGACCCCCCAGGACAGAGCCCCCCTCTATTAGTACAGACCCCCCAGGACAGAGCCCCCTCTATTAGTACAGACCCCCCAGGACAGAGCCCCCATCCTCCATTAGTACAGACCCCCCCCTCCATTAGGGCACAGTACATAAAAACACCCGGGCGGCAGCTGGAGAGGAGAGGACAGTGTGTAGCCGCGCCGCCCGGGTGGAGAACAGAAGAGTACACAGCAGGCAGCAGGAGTGAGAGACACAGAGAGGAGGAGAATGTGTCAGCACAGCACGGACCGCTCCGCTCCCCCCCGCGTGACATCACTCACTGCACGGCTGGTCTCTCTCCACACAGAGACCAGCCGCTCTGCCTCCCTTCTCATCTTCGGCTGGCTGAAGGAGGGAGGGGCTTGAGCAGTGAATACAGCGGCGCTTTCTTCTGAGAACACCAGCGGAGAGGCGCCGCAGCAGGACACAAACAAGAGGAGGAGATGGAGGGAAGGGAGCACTCTGGCGCTTCAGCGCCCCCACCTCTCTGGCGCTGGGGTGCACTGCACCCCATGCACCCCGTCTGGGATCGGCCCTGCTGCCTCTCCCCAAGGTAATACTTAAATTCTGGCCTGTTAGTGGGTCCTGAGGACCGGAGTTGAGAACCACAGCTCTATCCTATATCTTCTCTATGGTACCCAATGTTCATTGCTATTTCTAAAGCTTATGATTTGTGCTATTACCTAAAACACCTCTTGTTATTATTACCACCATTTGGACTTATGCTCTCCATAAAGACTAGTGATTGGCTGAACACCCCCCCCCCCCCCCCACCGGTTCAGTTCGCACCAGAACACTGCGAACAGGCAAAAAGTTCTAGCAAACATGGGAACCCTATTAAAGTGGGACATGAACATGAAAAATCAAAAGTTCTCATTTTAAAGGCTTATATGCAAGTTATTGCCATAAAAAGTGTATGGGGACCCAGGTACTGCCCTAGGGAACATGTATCAATGCAAAAAACGTTTTTAAAACCACTGTTTTTTTCAGGATCAGTGATTTTAATAATGCTTAAAGTGAAACAATAAAAATGAAATATTCCTTTAAATATCGTGCTCGGGATTCCCTTAGTCTGCCTTCGGGTCTGGTATGGAATTTAAGGGTAACTCCCTGACAAAATTTTAAAAAAAATTGACTTGGGGGTCCCCCCAAAATCCATACCAGACCCTTATCCGAGCATGTAGCCGGGAGGTCAGGATAGGGGGCAGTACGAGCAAGCGCCCCCCCCCCCAAACCGTACCAGGCCACATGCCCTCAACATGGGAAGGGTGCTGTGGGGACCCCCCACAGCACCTTGTCCCCATGTTGATGGGGACAAGAGCCTCTTCCCGACAACCCTGGCCATTGGTTGTCGGACTCTATGGGTGGGGGGGCTTATTGGAATCTGGAAGCCCCTTTAACTAGTTGCCGCCCACCCACCATCAAATGGCGGAGCAGGGGTGCAGCTTTCATTCTGGGCGGACGTCATATGATGTCGGCCCATTCAAACAGGGCATGCGCGCGATCGGGTGTGCGCAGCCCTGCACTGTGGTGGCGGTGTGTCCCTGAGACACAGCGCGTCACCGACAGGGGTGAACAGCCATTGGGCATGGCTGTTTACCACGTGACTTGATCACGGCTGAGCAGAGATGGTACTGCCCACTTGAAAATGACGCATGAGCGCAATCGGGAACGCGCTGCACTGGCATGTCGGTGGCAACGGGTTCCCAGGAACACTGCTAATCACCTAGCATGGTAAACAGCCAATGGTGGTGACTGGCTGTGATCCATTTACAAATTGTAAACACAGACAGGATCTTCCCTAATCACACCGTTCCCAGTGTGAGGAGAGAAGAGCCAGGATCAGTGAGTTACCAATCTGTGTGTTGTAGTGTACTGCACAAAGCACCACACAATAAAAAGAACCTTCCACATCGCCCCTACCCCCCCATTGGACCTGTCACCCAACAGTGCCCATCAGTGCTTTAAAAGTGCACCTGTCACCGTCAGAGACTACCATCAGTGACCGTTAGTGGTGCATCTGTCACCCATCAGTGACAATCACCTGTCACTCATCAGTCACCTATCCGTGACCACCATCAGTGACCCATCTGTGACCCTCATCTGTCACCTATCAGTCCCATAAAGTGCACCGGTCACCATCAGAGACTGCCATCAGTGACCATTAGCGGTGCACCTGTCACCCATCAGTGACCATCGCCTGTCACTCATCAGTCTCCCATCAGTGACCATCATCAGTGACCTTCATAGGTGACCCATCCATGACCCTCATCTGTCACTGATGGGAGCTATAAAGTGCACCGGTCACAATCAGAGATCAGATCCCCGATTCTCCTCACTGCTCTGACCCCTGTACTGACTTCCTCTCTCTCTCTCTAAATATATATTTAGAGAGATAAGAGAATAGTGAAGTGTGTGTGCGTATATATATATATATATATATATATATATATATATATATATATATAAAAATAAAAATGTAATTTATATTTATATTAATTTTTGTGAATACACAGAGCACACGTCACTTCCACCCTCCATACCCTTCCCCCACCCTACTCACCACCCATACTACCTAGAAACACCCTAATCACCCCACCAATACCCCTCCCCCATCCTATCACTGCCCCCTCCCCAATACCCTCCCACTAGACATGTGCACTGCTGAAAATTTTTCATTTTTGTTTCATTTGTTTTTTGTATTTTTTTCATTTCTCGGGTCATTCGTTATGATTGAAATTGGTTATTTTGAATACCTAAATTCAAAAATTAGAAAATTCAAACATTTCTAAATTCCTAAATTAGAAAATTCAGAAATTTCAAATTTTAAATTTCTAAAATTCGGAAATTCGGAAATTTGGAAATTCAAAAATTTGGAAACTCGAAACCCGAAATTTCCAAAATTCAGAAATTCTGAAGTTTGGAAATTCGGAAATCTGAAAATTTGAAAGAACAAAAATCCGAAAATAAGAACGAAAATCCGAAAATTTGAAAATCCAAAAATTCGAAAATCCGAAAATTTGAAAATCCAAATTAATAACTCACTAATAATAACTAACTATGTAATTATAGGTATTGGAATTTCATTTCAAATTTGGCTGTTAGTCAAAATAACTAATATGAACTTATCTGAAGTTACGAATAATCCGAAATAACAAATGCCGCATCTAAACAAATGGAACTTAACAAATTAATAATAATAAAACGTTTTTGTTAATATTATTACTATTTATTATTAGTTTGTTACTTTCCATTCGTTTAGATGCGGCATTCTTTATTTCGGATAATTCGTAACTTTGGATAAATTCATATTCCTTACATTCACTAACAGCCAAATTTAAAAGGAAATTACAATACCTATAATTTATTAGTTATTAATAGTTATTATTAGTTATTTAGTTATTATTTCAGATTTCCGAATTTTCGAATTTCCGAATTTTTGAATTTCCGATTTTCTATTTTTCGAATTTCCGAATTTTCGAGTTTTCGATTTTCAGATTTCTGAATTTCATAAAAAATTGTTAAACGGGTTTTCATTCATTTAAATATTTAGGAATTAATTAAATTGTTGAATTTTGTCAAAAAACGAATTCAGAAAAAAACAAATTGCACATGTCTACCTCCCACTCCACACATTTTATCAGTGAACACATAGGGTATTAAAATTAAGTTATGGTAATAGCAAGAAATTTATGGCTAAATTCAAAAACATTTTTTTTTACTATTTTGGCCCAGTTTTCCCTTGAAAATAAAAAATAAAAATAAAAAAAGGCTGTATAATTTATCTGGACACAACAGTCACCACATCAATGTCCATCAGTGCTTTAAAAGTGCACCTGTCACCGTCAGAGACTACCATCAGTGACCGTTAGTGGTGCACCTGTCACTCATCAGTCACCCGTCCGTGACCGCCCATTAGTGACCCATCTGTGACCCTCATCTGTCACCTATCAGTCCCATAAAGTGCACCGGTCACCACCAGAGACTGCCATCAGTGACCGTTAGCGGTGCACCTGTCACCCATCAGTGACCATCGCCTGTCACATATCAGTCTCCCGTCAGTGACCATCATCAGTGACCTTCATAGGTGACCCATCCATGACCCTCATCTGTCACCGATGGGAGCTATAAAGTGCACCGGTCACCATCAGAGATCAGATCCCCGATTCTCCTCACGGCTCTGACCCCCGTACTGACTTCCTCTCTCTCTCTAAATATATATTTAGAGAGAGAAGAGAATAGTGAAGTATATATATATATATATATATATATATATATAAATGTAATTTATATTAAGTTTTGTGAATACACAGAGCACACTACACTTCCACCCTTCATACCCCTCCCCCACCCTACTCACCACCCATACTACCTAGAAACACCCTAATCACCCCACCAACACCCCTCCCCCGTCCTATCACTGCCCCCTCCCCAATACCCTCCCACTAGACATGTGCACTGCCAAAAAATTTTCATTTTTATTTCATTCGTTTTTTGTATTTTTTTCATTTCTTGGGTCATTCGTTATGATTGAAATTGGTTATTTCGAGTAAACTCCTAAATTAGAAAATTCAAAAATTAGAAAATTTGAAAATTTCTAAATTTCTAAATTAGAAAATTCAGAAATTTCAAATTTTACATTTCTAAAATTTGGAAATTCGGAAATTTGGAAATTCAAAAATTTGGAAATTCGAAACCCGAAATTTCCAAACTTCAGAAATCCTGAAGTTTGGAAATTCGGAAATCTGAAAATTTGAAAGAACGAAAATCCGAAAATAAGAACGAAAATTCGAAAATCCGAAAATTCGAAAATCCAAATTAATAACTCACTAATAATAACTAACTATGTAATTATAGGTATTGGCATTTCCTTTCAAATTTGGCTGTTAGTCAACGTAACTAATATGAATTTATCTGAAGTTACGAACGAATGCCGCATCTAAACAAATGGAACTTAACAAATAAATAATAATAAAACGTTTTTGTTAATATTATTGCTATTTAATATTAGTTTGTTACTTTCCATTCGTTTACATGCGGCTTTCTTTATTTCGGATAATTCGTAACTTTGGATAAATTTATATTCCTTATGTTCACTAACAGCCAAATTTGAAAGGATATTACAATACCTATAATTTATTAGTTAGTAATAGTTATTGTTAGTTAGTTATTATTTCAGATTTCGAATTTTCAAATTTCCGATTTTCCAAATTTTTTAATTTCCGAATTTCCGATTTTCTATTTTTCGGATTTCCGAATTTTCGAGTTTTCATGTTTCAGATTTCTGAATTTTGTAACAGGTTTTCATTAATTTGAATATTTCTGAATTAATGAAATTGTTGAATTTTGACCAAAAACGAACTCGGAAAACAACAAATTTCACATGTCTACCTCCCACTCCACACATTTTATCACTGAACACATAGGGTATTAACATTAAGTTATGGTAATAGCAAGAAATTTATGGCTAAATTCAAAAACATTTTTTTTACTATTTTGGCCCAGTTTCCCTTGAAAAAAAAAAAAAAAAAAAAAGGCTGTTTAATTTATCTGGATACACTGTCGTTGCGATGATATGAAAAATTTTCCCAAGAAATGTCAAAGCTACAAAATTGTGTTTAGGCAATAGCAGTTGCTTGCCCTCAGTTACTAAGAGGTAAACAACTAGCTGTGTATGTGTGATAGTGGCAGCTTGCAGCTGAGTCCATAAAAGGGGGCGGAGCCTAGGCTCAGTGTGGGAGTTAGTAGTTGGAGTTTGAGGAGTAAACATCTCTGTTTGTTTTTTGTGACTATGGATTGTCTATATTGTGATTCAGAAATGTACTAGATTTCTGCGATCTGGTGATATACTCTAGAATTACAGGATATCGAATCTCACCTGCCAGGAATATATACATCTCTTTCCAGGCAAAATGGTGTAGGAGAAAGCGGTCCATATCAACGCCACAATAAAAAAAAAGAAAAAACATCAAAATACCAGGCTAAGCCTTCTAAGAAGTAACTATCTGATATTTTCAATCAATAATCAGTAGGGGATCAGCACAACATGACAGGATATAAAACAGAATTTATTTAAGAGTGATCAGCTAATCATGAGATTTTGAATGTCTCAGTAATGTGAAATACAGATCATACTATTGTCCATTTCATACAGATTTACAAGTCCTAGTTGCAATCTCGGAACACTCAATAACAGGATAGTATGCGACTGGTCTAAACTACATGGCATGTTCACCAATGCCAGGAGCCTAACGGACAAGATGGATGAACTAGAGATACTGTTGTACGA
The DNA here is from genome assembly GCF_042186555.1 of Aquarana catesbeiana. Lineage (NCBI taxonomy): Eukaryota > Metazoa > Chordata > Amphibia > Anura > Ranidae > Aquarana > Aquarana catesbeiana. The sequence goes on along the minus strand of NC_133327.1, from coordinate 289,703,030 downwards.
AGAGGATTTGGATTTTGTGGGAATTTCAGAGACCTGGTTCAACAACTCTCATGATTGACTGGCAACCATTCAAGGGTATACCCTTTATCGCAAGGCTAGAGAGGGTAAAAAAGGGTGAGGGGTATGCCTATATATCAAGAATAATGTACAAGTGAATGTGAGAGATTACATCACTAAGGGAGTTAGGGAGGAGGTGGAATCCTTATGGGTAGAGCTCCAAAGGGATGAAGCTAAGGGGAAAATAATACTGGGAGTATGCTATATAGTATGCTATAGGCCCCCTAACCTGAGGGAGGAGGGGGAGACGGATCACCTATCACAATTTGGATTAGCAGCAAGGATGGGAAGTGTTATAATAATGGGGGATTTTTTGCAGGACAATTTCATGGTTCAGATGGTAGACGCATCAACTAGAAATAAAACGTTACTGGATCTACTGATTAGCAACAATACAGACCTGATCACAGATGTGGAAATACGGGGCAAATCACGGGTCAATTGGCTACAGTATAAATCACACAAATAGGAAACAAAAGGGAAATACAAAGACACTGAATTCCAAAAGAGCCAAGTTCCCTAAACTACGAACCTTGTTAGAAGGCATAAATTGGGATAAAATCTTAGGAACAAAGAACACGGAGGAGAGATGGGTTTGCTTTAAGAACATATTAAATAAGGGCATTAGCCAATGCATCCCATTGGGTAATACATTTAAAGAGCAAATAAAAGTCCTGGATGGCTTAACTTTACTTAATGTAAAAATGCATATAAAAGTAAAGGAGAAGGCCTTCAAAAATACAAGGTTGAGGGATCAGCATTCAGACTTTATAAAGAATGCAACAAGAAATGTAAGGGTGCAATTAAGGCAGCTAAGATAGAACACGAAAGACACATAGCGAAGGAAAGCAAAAAAAATCCCAAGAAATTCTTTAAGTATGTAAACAGTAAAAAAGGGAGGACAGACCATATTGGCCCCATAAAGAATGAGGAAGGACATCTGGTTACAAAGGATGGGGAGATGGTGAAGGTATTAAATGTATTCTTCTCCTCAGTCTTCGCGAGGGAATCAGGAAGCTTCAGTAACCAAAACTGCAGTGTTTATCCTCATGAAACATCGCAGGAAGCACCTCCATGGTTAACAGAGGACAGAATTAAAATTAGACTTGGGAAACTTAACATTAATAAATCACCGGGACCAGATGGCTTGCACCCGTGGGTACTTAGGGAACTCAGTCAAGTAAATGCCGAACCATTGTTCCTAATTTTCACTGACAGTCTACTGACTGGAATGGCACTAGCTGATTGGAGAAAAGCCAATATAGCACCAATATTTAAAAAGGGCCCAAAATACATCCCTGGAAATTACAGACCAGTTAGCCTAACATCAATAGTTTGCAAGCTCTTGGAGGGGATGATAAGGGACTATATACAAGATTTTAGTAATGAGAACAGTATCATTAGCAGTAATCAGCATGGATTCATGAAGAATCGATCTTGCCAATCCAATCTTTTAACCTTCTATGAGGAGGTGAGTTGCCATTTAGATCAAGGAAGGCCCGTAGACTTGGTATATCTGGATTTTGCAAAAGTATTTGACACAGTTCTCAATAAACGTCTACTGTACAAAATAAGGTCCGTTGGCATGGACCATAAGGTGAGTACATGGATTGATAACTGGCTACAAGGGTGAGTTCAGAGGGTGGTGATAAATGGGGAGTACTGGGAATGGTCAGGGGTGGCTAGTGGGGTCCCTCAGGGTTCTGTGCTGGGACCAATCCTATTTATTTTGTTCCTAAATGACCTGGGGGATGGGGTAAACAGTTCAATCTCTAACTTTTTCGCAGGATGTGGAAAGCTTGCAAAAAGATCTTTACAAATGAATGGGGTGGGCAACTACATGGCAAATGAGGTTTAATGTGGAAAAATGTAAAATTATGCATTTGGGTGGCAAAAATATGAATGCAATCTATATACTGGGGGAGAACCTCTGGGGGAATCTAGGGAGGAAAAGGACCTGGGGGTCCTAGTAGATGATAGGCTCAGCAATGGCATGCAATGCCAAGCTGCTGCTAACAAAGCAAACAGAATATTGGCATGCATTAAAAAAGGGATCAACTCCAGGGATAAAATGATAATTCTCCCGCTCTACAAGACTCTGGTTTGGCCGCATCTAGAGTATTCTGTCCAGTTCTGGGCACCAGTCCTCAGGAAGGATGTACTGGAAATGGAGCGAGTACAAAGAAGGGTAACAAAGCTAATAAAGGGTCTGGAGGACATTAGTTATGAGGAAAGGTTGCAAGCACTGAACTTATTCTCTTTGGAGAAGAGACGCTTGAGAGGGGATATGATTTTAATTTACAAATACCATACTGGTGACCCCACAATAGGGATAAAACTTTTTTGGGGAAGGGAGTTTAACAAGACACATGGCCACTCATTAAAATTAGAAGAAAAGAGGTTTAACCTTAAATTACGTAGAGGGTTATTTACTGTAAGAGCGGAAAGGATGTGGAATTCCCTTTCACAGGTGGTGGTCTCAGCGAGGAGCATCGATAGTTTCAAAAAACTATTAGATAAGCACCTGAACGACCACAACATACAGGGATATACAATGTAATACTGACATATAATCACACACATAGGTTGGACTTGATGGACTTTTTTCAACCTCATCTACTATACTATACTATACTATACTATACTATACTATACTATACTATATTATACTATACTATACTATACTATTGTCCATTTCACAGTCTGTTATATAACCGACCCGACCCATCTGCTGTCTGTAGCTAAAAGGATTTGAAATTTGAAATATCCCCAGCCAATCATGTGCTTCCTCTTACAGGTGTGATCACCGATCAACTGTCTAGCTAACTGACACAAGCTGATCAATGAGTTGGCTTTAATAATTGTGCAGGCTAATAATGACAGTTATAGTTTCCCTAGATTTTAGGACTTGCATCACCTGGGGCTTTTATTCACTTTAGGGACATTTTGTATTCTCATCATAGGTGTGCGCAGCCTATTGTATTAGCATGTGCAGCCCAAAGCTCAAACACAGGTGTGTGTGTGTGTATATATATTTGTGTATTGTGGGGGAATTAGCTAGTGGGGATCACCTATTCTGAATGACAGTCAGCAAACGGGCACTTTCTTAAAAATCTGGCGGATGCCAGGTTTTTTTGCAGGAGGTTTGCAAAATAAAAACAAGCAGTAAATTAAATCCTTGCCGTCTGGCACTAACTAAAGAAATAGTCTCCTTTCTATACAGTGTGGGGCTGGTCCCCGTCACCCACAAAAACATGTGGAAAAGCAAACCTTTTAGTCCACCCAGAGCTCCTCTCACTCAGGTTCCTTCCTGAGTCTCAAAACCTGCTGTGCTCTCTTCCTGGATATTTAAAGTCAAGCTGACTGTGGACTCCAGTGGACCCGAACATCTGGAGCGGAACCCAGCCTGCCACAGAGGCTTGAAAAACCAGGCCAGATTCCGGTTCAGTCCCTTACAATGGAACAAATGCGAGGTGAAATGTACCTATTATCGTGTATCTCACCTCGCATACCATCACATATCCTCCCCCTCTGCTCAAGCCCCTGTGGCTGAGCACTTGACCCAACCATACAGTGCACGCAAGAGAGGGCATCTGGGTTATTTTGGAATTTTCCCGGCCTGTGCTCCAGCGTAAACTGAAAGGGCTGTAAAGCCAGGAACCACCTTGTCACACAGCCATTTTTCTCTCTGTTGTCACACATCCACTTTAGGGGAGCATGGTCGGTGGCCACTTTAAACGACCTCCCCAGTAGGTAATACCTTAGGGAGTCTAAGGCTCATTTAATGGCGAGACACTCCTTTTCTACGATGGCATAGTTCTTTTCGTGCTTGTTTAGCTTTCGGCTTAGGTATACAACTGGGTGCTCCTCACCATCCCTGTTCTGTGACAGTTCAGCCCCTAGGCCCACCTCAGAAGCATCCGTCTGTACGACAAACTGCTTGCTGAAGTCCAGGGCCACTAATACTGGTAACCCACAAAGGGTCTCCTTTAAATTCTGAAAGGCCTCCTCGGCTTCGGGATTCCACTTGACCATGACCAACCCTCTACCCTTTGTCAGGTCGGTCAGAGGGGCGGCCATGGTGGCAAAGTTGGGTATGAACCGTCTGTAATACCCCGTAATGCCCAGGAAGGCTCTCACATGTTTTTTATTGATCGGTTGGGGCCATTTTTGAATTGCCTCCACCTTATTGGTCTGTGGCTTGACCACTCCCCGGCCAATATTGTACCCAAGGTATTTGGCCTCCTCCAGGCCTATGGCACTTTTTTTGGGTTAGCCGTAAGACCTGCTTCCCTAATGGAATCCATCACCGCTTGTACACGGAGCAGGTGTGATTCCCAATCTGGGCTGTGGATGACCACATTGTCCAAATATTCAGCTGCATATGGGCGATGTGGTCCCAAGGCTTTATCCATCATTCGCTGGAATGAAGCAGGGGCTCTGTGCAGACCAAAAGGCATCCGCTTATACTGAAACAAGCCCTCAGGAGTGGAAAAGGCAGTCTTCTCCTTGGCCGATTTAGTTATGTAGCGAGCCTGTCCTAACCTGTCCACGAGTTCGTCGACCCGGGGCATCGGGTGCGCATCGAACTTGGACACACTGTTGAGTTTCCTGAAGTCGTTACAAAACCTGATAGTGCCATCAGGTTTTGGGACCAGCACTATGGGGCTCGACTACCCACTGTGGGACTCTATCACGTCCAACTCTAACATACTTTTTATTTCCATCGCGAGTGCCTCTCGTCTGGCCTCTGGGATTCTATATGGTTTTACATTTACCCAAACCCCTGGTTCCATCACTATGTCATGTTGGATCATGTTGCTCAGTCCAGGTAAGGGGGAGAAAAAGTCTCTATTTTTATGCACAAATGCCTTAACATCACTTTGTTGTGCCACGGACAGGCTATCCATTATGGGGACGTCAGGTGTCACCAGTACCCATTCTGTTAGAGGCGTGGCCAGTAAAGTCTCTCTGTCCTTCCAGGGCTTTAAGAGATTCACATGGTAAATGGTGTGGTTTCCTTTTCCCTGGCTGGTAGACTTTGTAGTTTACCTCCCCCACCCTTTCGACAACCTCAAAGGGACCCTGCCACTTGGCTAGGAACTTACTTTCCACCGTGGAAACCAGTACTAACATTCTATCCCCGGGGCTGAAAGTACGGACCTTGGCACCCTAGTCATAGACCATCCTCTTGGCCTCCTGGGCTAGCTCCATATGTTCTCTCACCAGGGGCAGGACAGCTGCGATTCGATCCTGCATCAAGGAGACATGCTCTATGATGCTTCTATATGGGGTAGCCCCCCTGCCCATGTTTCTTTGGCGAAATCTAGCAGCCCCCTGGGATGTCTACCATACAAAAGCTCAAAGGGGGAATAGTCTGTGGATGCCTGCGGAACCTCACATATGGCAAACATGAGATATGGTAGCAAAAAATCCCAGTTTCTCCCATCTTTGTCAACCACCTTTTTCAACATACTTTTCACAGTTTTATTAAATCTTTCAACCAGACCATCCATTTAGGGGTAGTAGACAGAGGTACGGAGATGGGAGATTTTGCATAGTCTACACAGTTCCTTGGCAACCCTAGACATAAATGGGGTGCCCTGATCGGTTAAGATTTCTTTTGGGATCCCCACTCGACTAAACACCTGAACCAATTCCTTGGCGATAGCATTAGCGGAGGTGTTGCGCAAGGGTATGGCCTCAGGATAGTGTGTTGCATAGTCTAGGAGCACCAGAATATGCTGGTGACCCCGGGCAGATTTCACAACCGGCCCCACCAGGTCCATGCCAATCCTCTCAAAGGGGACCTCGATTATTGGTAGAGGGACAAGAGGGCTGTGAAAATGGGGCGACAGTGCCGACATTTGGCACTTGGGGAACGATTTGCAGTACTCCTTGACATCTGCATGCAACCCAGGCCAGAAAAACGTCTGGGCGATTCTTTCCCTATTTTTTTCGATACCGAGATGTCCCCCCATTACATGACCATGGGCCAGGTCTAGCACCACCCTACGGAAGGGTTTGGGAACCAGTAGCTGGTTTACCTTGTCCTCTCCATGTTTTATCACTTGATACAATAAATTGTTTTTAACAGCCATGTAGGGGAAAGACATCACCCAACCAGGATCCACCGGTTCCCCGTCCAACATCTTAACGTGTTCCCCGGCTCTCATGAGGGTGGTCTCTCACAGTTGCTCGGTACAGAAATGCTCTCTTCTGACCTCTAAGTCGGGTACGACATTTTGGCTACTCTCAATATCAGGGTCAGAGGGGGTCTCCTGTTCGTTACCCTCAGGCTGAGAGTTAGCTTCTAGGTCCTCCGGCTCCCCAGCCATGACAGGGAAAGGAAGAGGATCTCTGGCTTCCTCGATCCCACCAACGGTATCCCCTTCCCTTTGGCAAAAAGGGTCTGGTGAGAGTTCCCGTGTTTCCCCAACAGGCAGAGCTCTATCTACCAGGCTCCCTTTGCTCTCCCATAAATTCCAAAAATGTGGAAAATCTCTCCTCACTAAAGCTTCATGAAGCAGTGAAGGTTCCACCCCCAATGAATGTATTACTGCCCCAAGGGGTATCAACCTCAACCACCACTGCCTGGTAGTCTTGAGTGTCCTCATGGATGCAAATTACCCCAATAATACTGGGGTGTAGTTTTGTGGGGTTCACACAGTCATTTCTGACTAGGGTGACCACACTACCAGAGTCTAGCAAGGCTGTGAGTGGCTTTCCATCCACTGAAATAACACACATCTGTTTTTCAATGTGACTCTGACATGATGCAGTACATGCAACCTTTTTTTAAAAAAGGTCCTATGTGTGTTTGGTGTGGTGTGATGCAATTTTTATCTCTATATAGTCTAATGGAAACTGCATGGAAAACGCATAGGTGTTCAAAGACTAAGCGATTCCAGTGCAATCTCTAGCAGGTTATAGTGTCTTTTTGAGCTGAGTTTCAGAGAGAGAGAGATAAAGAGAGAATTGTAACTGTATCCAAATCACATTGGAATTGCACCTGAATCCGCATGAAGTCACATTGGACATTATCCTTAAAATCACATTAAAAACCTCAGTTAAATTGCACTGCATAAGTGTGATCCTAGGGTTAAGCCTCGTACCCACGGTTCAATTGTTGGCCAACCGAGCGTCTGATTTTTGTTAAAAGGGTATGTGCCAGGATCTTGTCTTGCATACTAACGGTACACAATTGTCGTGCAACAAACACAAACATAGTGACGTACTGCGAGGAATTTCAGCTCTTGAGCGCCACCCTTTGTGCCTCTTCTGCTAATTTCGTGTTTGGTGAGCATTGATTCCAAGCATGCGTGTTTGTACTTTTGACTTTTGTGTGATGGATTTGTGTACTGACCTTACGAAATTCTGACGTCAAACCGTTGTCTGGCGAAAATTTACCAGCCTGTCATCCAATATTTGTTAGCCGAAAGTTGGACAACAATTGTCAAAAGGAGCATACTAACGGTAAGATTTTAGGACAACAGTCTCTCAACAGACAATCCCTTGCCAACAATCGTACCGTGTGTACGAGGCAGTATAGGAGAATGAGAAGAAAAGACTGGATGGTGTAAAAACGTTTTTAAAAGGTTTATTTAAGTAAAAAACATTCCCCACAATGGGGTACTCACAAGTTCAGGGTGCCTCAGTGCACCCTCCAATTTACGAGTGTCAAACATGTGGGGAATGTTGTTTACTTAAATAAACCTTTTAAAAACGTTATTACACCATCCAGTCTTTTCTTCTCATTCTCCTATACCAGTGATGGCGAACCTTGGCACCCCAGATGTTTTGGAACTACATTTCCCATGATGCTCATGCACTCTGCAGTGTAGTTGAGCATCATGGGAAATGTAGTTCCAAAACATCTGGGGTGCCAAGGTTCGCCATCACTGCTCTATACTGTGGAACCATTACCTACGCTGTACACCTGGATACCATTACTGAGCCGTGGGATGGCTCCAAAGCGTGTTTAGTCTTAGTGTCACAGCTGAGTCACACACTCTAAGGTGAGCGGCTTTCCCTGGGGGGTCACTGGATGTACACTGGAGCATGGTTTACTGAGCACAAATTACCTGGAGCATGCTGGATTTTTTATGGATTTTTTGTACACTTATATTATTGATCACGGATCATTCAGCAATACTTTCGGTATTGTTATATTTCACTATTGTGTGGCACTTGGCACTTATCTGTATATTGCACATATTATATCTACTGCTGTAGATTCACTGCACATGGCACTTTGTATCTATTGATTTAGTTATATATGCATACTGACATCTGTTAGTTTTTATATTTTGTATTGAGGTCACAGTAGTATCTGTTGATTTATATGCATATTTTTGCACTGATTTAATAATACAACTTTAGAGTATTGGTATTATATCACTTTAATGGTATTAGTACGTGGTGATTATACCACGGAGCACTACGATATTAATATTTTTTAGTATATTTTTATCCTGTTTGGATTTATAATTTTGCACACTATTACTATATTTACACCTTTAGCGCAGCATATTTTATTTGTCCTTTATGGATTGGGGGGGACCCCCACGTAGATTTTTTTCATGATTTTTTATTGCCAGCAATGTTTTTTTACATTCAGCTTTCAGCTGATGAGTCACCCGTTAAGGACGCTGCGGCCGGCTTCCCGGCTTGCTCCTTAAAGTGATACTAAAGTCTTGTTTTTTTTAGTTAAAAATAACAAACATATTACCTGATCTGTGTAATGGTTTTGCACAGAACAGCCCAGATCCTCCTTTTCTCGGGTCCCTCTTTGGTGCTCCTGGCCCCTCCCCCCGGTTGAGTGCCCCCACAGCAAGCAGCTTGCTATGGGGAAACCCGAGCTGAGCCACGGCTTCCTGTGTCCATTCAGATACAGAGCCATGGCCCGGCCCCGCCCCATCCCCTTTCTCTCCTCATTGGCTGACTGACTTTGATTGACAGCAGGGGGAGCAAATTGGCACCACGCTGCTGTCTCAGCCTATGAGGAGGGGAGTCCCGGGCAGCGGAGACATCGCTGGATCTAGATGGGGTTTAGGTAAGTATTGGGGGGGCTGAGGGGGGCTGCACACAGACTTTTTTTTTCTTAATGCATAGAATGAATTTCTGCCTTTACAATCACTTTAACCACTTCAACTTCGGAAGGTTTTATCCCCTTTCTGACCAGGCCATTTTTTGAGATACTGCACTGCATTGCTTTAACTGACAATTGCGCGGTCATGCAATGCTCTACCCAAATAAAATTGATGTCCTTATTTTCTCACAAATAGAGCTGTCTTTTGGTGGTATTCGATCATCTCTGCGTTTTTTTTTTTTTAAATCCCAAAAAGCGTATATTGATTGGTTTGTGCAAAAGCATCTACAAATTATGGGCAAGATTACCTAGGCAGGAAGGTAGGTGCTAGATTAGGTTTTTTGTGAGTGTGGGCACATTTTGGCAGGTCCAGCTAGGCCTGTTTGTTTTGATCTGTGTGGGCTGGGAGTGACTCAGAGTAGTAGCTGTGACTCACAGACAGCATCACTCCACTGTTACCTTCCTTTTTCTTCTAGAGGATTCTAGAAGAAGAGGAGGGAAAAGGGGTGAAGCTGTCTGGGGTGTCTCTGGGAGCACTGACCAATCCCCAACTAGGATTGGCAAGGGGTAGGCCTCCTTAAAATGCCCAGGGTCAGCCCAGCTGGGGAGGAGTTGATGGGTAGAAGAACTGAGGATGGAGTACTAGGCTAGTACGGTGTTCGCGTGTTCGAATTAATGTTTTGCCTGTTCGCATGTTCTGGTGCGAACCGAACAGGGGGGTGCTTGGCTCATCCCTACTTATGAGTAGGGATGAGATTCGCGTTCGAGTCGAACCCATGTTCGACTCGAACATCGTCTGTTCGCCCGTTCGTTGAATTGCGAACAATATGGGCCAAATTTGTGTGGCGCGTCACGGCCCATAATTCACTGCGGCATCGCAGTGCATTACTGGCTGATGATTGGCCAAGCATGCACTATGACCTGCATGCTTGGCCAATCACAGCGCCGTCTGAACAGAGAGCCGTAATTGGCCAAAGCCAAGGAGGCTTTGGCCAATTATGGTTCAGGGGATTTAGTACACGCCCCACACTATATAAGGCAGCCTGCACGGCAGCCCTGTGTAGTGTGTGTTCCGGCGTTGAGAGAGATAGATAGACAGAGAGACAGTGTCATTTGATTTAAGTTAGATAGATTAGGCAGGACAGTCAGTGAGTTAGCTGCACTTACAGTGTATTGTGTATATATATGCATCCCAGGTGTTGTGTATATATATATATATATATATATATATATATATATATATATATATATACACTGTATTCAGTTTAGCTAGATCCGTTCCTGTTATCTTGCTACTGACAGGCAGGCTTGTCTTGTTACAGTATTTACAGCTACCTGAAGAAAATTGCTGGTGTTTTTTTGATCCTATTAGTACCACAGTCAGGCAGCTAGACTATTTACAATTAGTGTAGTGTGTCCTCCTCACAGTGTTCCGTTAAAGCTACAAGTTAGTTTAGTGTGACCTCTGCACAGTGTTCAGCTAAAACTACAAGTTAGTGTAGTGCACAGTGTTCAGATAAAGCTACAAGTTAGGGTAGTGCGTCCTCTTCACAGTGTTCAGCTAAAGCTACAAGTTAGTGTAGTGTGTCCTCCTCACAATGTTCAGCTAAAAGTACAAGTTAGTGTAGTGCGAGCTCTGCACAGTGTTCAGCTAAAGCTACCTGTAGAAGGTTGGTGGTGTTTTCCTGATCCTATCACTACCGCAGGCAGCTAAATAAGCTACAAGTTAGTTTTTTGCGAGCTCTGCACAGTGTTCAGCTAAAGCTACCTGTAGAAGGTTGGTGGTGTTTTCCTGATCCTATCACTACCGCAGGCAGCTAAATAAGCTACAAGTTATTTTTTTGCGAGTTCACCTAAAGCTACCTGTAGAAGGTTGGTGGTGTTCTCATACTACAGGCAGCCAGTTGATTTTGCTAGCTGCAGTATCAGTATATATATATATATATATATATATATATATATATATATATATATCCCAGCTTAGTTCAGCTACAGGCCATTAGTATGTATGGAAGGCCAACAAGCAGAGGCAGACAGTCACAAGCCAATAAAAGAGGGCAAGCAGGCTCTGTGTCTAGAGGCAACAGGGCTGGTTGTGGAGACGGTGCATCCTCATCAGCACGTGGCAGTGGGACACACTTGGCCTTTTTTTCGGCAGCTGGCCGTGTTGAGCCGCAACATGCGGAAGACTTGGTCGAGTGGATGACCAAGCTGTCCTCATCCTCCTCATCCTCTCTCACCCATGCTCAGGGTACTTTGTCTGGAAAAGCAGCTGCCAACGCGGCCTCTTCCCTCGGCTCAATGGCATCAGTGACTCCTTCCCTAGCCCCACCAAGTCCTCCTGAGGAGTCCCTTGAACTGTTTGACCACAGTGTTGGGTACATGCTCCAAGAGGATGTCCAGCGTTTAGAAGGCTCTGATGATGATACTGAGCTAGATGAAGGCAGTAACGTGAGCACGGACAGAGGGGGTGCCCAAGAAGGACAGCAATCTGGCAGTCATGCTCCCCCTGCTGCAGCATACTGCCAGGTTTGCTCCAGTGATGAGGAGGGAGGGGATGATGAGGTCACTGACTCAACATGGGTGCCTGATAGGAGAGAGGAGGAGGAGGAGGAGGCACATCACCAAAGAGGCAGGATGCCCTCCAGGGGCCAGCCTAAGGGCAGCACACTGACTGCATCACACCCTAAAGCTCTGCATGTGCAGGGCGCTGCTGTCTCTGCGCGTTATTTCAAAAGTTCTTTGGTGTGGGCCTTTTTTGAGACGAGTGCATCAGATCGCACCACTGCTATTTGCAACATATGTCTCAAAAGTATCTCGCGTGGCCAAAACATCTCCCGCTTGGGCACCACATGCTTGACCAGACATATGTTGACCTGCCATGCAGTTCGTTGGCAAGCGTATCTAAAAGACCCACACCAAAGAACAAAGAGGACCTCTCCTTGCTCCTCATCAGCTGAGATCTCCAACCCCACTATACCTTCAGTCCTCTCTGAGACCTGCACTGAGAGGAATGAAGGTGTAGAATTAGGTGTATCACAGCCAAGTACTTGTGGGCAATCTGCTTTCAGTACACCGACGTCAGATTGTACCAGGCAAATTTCCCTGCCCCAGCTGCTGCACCGCCGAAAGAAGTTCGCTCCCAGCCATCCACATGTCCAGCGGTTGAATGCTAGGTTGGCAAAATTGCTAGCACTTCAACTGCTGCCTTTTCAGTTGGTAGACTCTGCCCCCTTCCGTGAGTTTGTGGAATGTGCGGTTCCTCAGTGGCAGGTACCCAAACGCCACTTTTTCTCAAAGAAGGCGATTCTGGCTCTCTGCATGTGGAAGGCAATGTGCATGCCTCGCTGGACAGGGCGGTCAGTGGTAAGGTGCATATTACCGCTGACTCATGGTCCAGCAGGCATGGACAGGGACGTTACCTAAGTTTCACCGCGCGTTGGGTGACTTTCCTGGAAGCTGGGAAGGATGCAGGACAAGGTGCAGTAGTGTTGGAGGTTGTTTTGCCACCACACCTCCAAAATGCCACTACTAATGATTGTGACACACCTCTCTCCTCCACCCCCTCTTCTCCTTCCTCTATGGCCTCTTCCTGTGCTTTGTCCTCAGAACCAGCAGTGCTCCGTAGGCATTCAAGGGGCTACGCAAGTACGCAGGCCAAAAGATGCCATGCGGTGCTTGAGCTGGTGTGCTTGGGGGACAGGAGCCACACTGGGGCAGAGGTTCTGTCAGCTCTGCAGGGGCAGGTTCAGAGGTGGTTGACGCCACGCCAACTTAAGGCAGGAATGGTGGTTTGCGACAATGGCACCAACCTCCTCTCCGCCCTCTGACAGGGGCAACTGACCCATGTGCCCTGTTTGGCTCACGTCTTTAACTTGGTGGTGCAGCAGTTCTTGGGCAGGTACCCGGGCTTACAGGATGTCCTGAGGCAGGCCAGGAAAGTCTGTGTGCATTTCCGCCAGTCATACAATGCCAGTGCTCGGCTGGCAGACCTCCAAAAGGAATTTAACCTGCCCAAGAACCGCCTAATCTGTGACATGCCCACCAGGTGGAACTCAACGTTTGCCATGCTGCAGCAGCTGCACATGCAGCAGAGGGCCATCAATGAGTACCTGTGCGACTATGGCACCAGGACAGGGTTAGGGGAGCTTGTTTTTTTTCCCACGCCAGTGGGCCATGATCAGGGATGCATGCACTGTCCTGTCACCATTTGAGGAGGCCATGAGGATTGTGAGCAGTGACAGTGCATGCATCAGTGACACTGTCCCCCTTGTCCACCTGTTGGAGCACACACTGCGTGGAATAATGGACAGGGCACTTGAGGCAGAACAGAGGCAGGAAGAGGAAGACGTCCTTAGCTCTTAAGGCCCCTGTCACGGAACGTCCCACACTCCGCTTGAGTGCTTCCGTCATATACCGCTTCCTAAGTTCTGGAACACGAGTCCAATGGATCTGGCTATAGGAACCCCAAGAACTAGACAACACCAGTCTTGGAGTACATCAGAACTACTCTTTATTTGAGATCTCCCACACATTTATACACCAGGATGACTCAAAGCTAACCTAATTAACATGAGCTCCAATAGGAGTCGTCCTGTCTCCTACATTGTATAGAGGACAATGTGATCAGCTCATTCAATTTACACACATTACCATAAACATCAACACAGGGTTAATTAGAACAAACAACAATGAGTTGAATACCCTTAGAACCTAGACTAAACTTATTTACATTAAACACATTATAGTTGACATCAGACAGGTGAGTGAAGTTGATGACATTAGCATCTCCTCACAGGATGTGTCCCAACAGAATGAATCCATTGAAAATCCAGGGCCCATAATCAAAAGGCAACAGGCTTGCATACAGTCCTCTCCAACAGCCTCTGTCCCGGCTAGGTCTGTGACAGCCCCCTTTATCCAGACAGTGTTCCTGCATGCCCGCCAATCACACAGGAAGAGGAGGAGGAGGATTGTGTCAGTATGGAGGTGGAGCCTGGCACTCAGCATCAGCAGCAGTCTTTAAGGGATCAGTCCCAAGAAACACATGGACTTGTACGGGGCTGGGAGGAGGTGGCTGCGGACCATGTCATCCTTAGTGACCCAAAGGACTCCGGACCGAATGCCTCAGCAAACCTACGCTGCATGGCCTCCCTGATCCTGCAAAGCCTGCGTAAGGATCCTCGTATTCGTGGTATCAAGGAGAAGGAACAATACTGGCTGGCAACCCTCCTTGATCCACGTTACAAGGGTAAGGTTGTGGACCTTATCTTGCCGTCGTAGAGGGAGCAGAGGATGAAACATCTTCGGGAGGCCTTGCAGAAAGGTCTGTGCAACGCGTTCCCAGAGACTGGGAGGTTACAAACTCCTGTTTCTGGACAACGTGTTGCTGAGGCTTCGGTCAGTCAAAGAAGGAGCGGTGGAGAAGGTGGCCGTCTGACCGATGCGTTCAGAAAATTTTTTAGTCCGCAGCCCCAAGGTATGATCGGTTCCAGCAACCATCGGCAGCGTCTGTTTTACATGGTGCAGGAATACCTAGGGGCAAGATCTGACTTGGACACCTTTCCCACCAAAAATCCTCTGGGTTACTGGGTCTTGAGGATGGATCACTGGCCAGAGCTTACACAGTATGCAATTGAGCTACTGGCCTGTCCTGCATTCAGCGTTCTTTCGGAACGCACATTCAGTGCTGCTGGAGGCTTTGTAACCGATCACAGGGTGCGTCTGTCCACCGACTCGGTCAATCGACTGACCTTCATAAAAATGAATCAGTCTTGGATCACCACCAGCTACCAAGCACCTGATGCTGATGTAACCAAATAATTTTTTTTGAAATCTCAGATCCCTTCAAAGACTGCCTATGCTGATGCTGAGTGACTATCCTGAGTAATTATCCTCTTCCTCCTAATTGATCATGCTGATAGCTTGTAAGAACATTTTTGGTTCTGGGCGCCGCCACCAGTGCCTAAGGCCCAATTTTTCAGCCCCTGTTTAACAGGGGCGTGTAATTACAATTTTTGATGCAATACTTTGCAGCAGGGCTCGTTCCTGCATTCCAACTAGAGTATCTATGAGGGGTTGCAGTGTTGTGGCACTAGCACCAGTGCCTAAGGCCCAATTTTTCAGCCACTGTTTAACAGGGGCGTGTAATTACAATATTGATGCAATACTTTGCAGCAGGGCTCGTTCCTGCGTTCCAACTAGAGTATCTGTGAGGGGTTGCAGTGTTGTGGCACCAGCACCAGAGCCTAAGGTCCAATTTTTTGAGCCCCTGTTCAACAGGGGCATGTAATTACAATTCTTGATCTAATATTTCACAGCAGGGCCCATTTCTGCACCCACCATGATTAACTGTGAGGACTTACAGTGTCGTGCCACCAGCACCACCACCACCACCAAAGGCCCAATTTTTCAGCCCCTGTTCAACAAGGGCATGTAATTACAATTCTTGATCTAATATTTCACAGCAGAGCCTGTTTCTGTGCCCACCAAGATTAAATGTGAGGACTTACAGTGTTGTGCCACCAGCACCACCACCACCAAAGGCCCAATTTTTCAACCCCTGTTCAACAGAGGCATGTAATTAGAATTCTTGATCCAATATTTCACAGCAGGGCCCGTTCCAGCGCCCACCAAGAGTAACTGTGAGGCCCGTTCCAGCGCCCACCAAGAGTAACTGTGAGGACTTACAGTGTTGTGGCACCAGCACTACCATCACCAAAGGCCCAATTTTTCTGGCCCTGTTCAACAGGGGCATGTAATTACAATTCTTGATCTAATATTTCACAGCAGGGCCCTGTGAGGGCTTACAGTGTTGGGCCACAACAACACCTAAGGCCCAAATTTCTGCTGAGTATATAGGGCAGGCCCCTACTTTCAAACATCCAACTTACAAACGACTCCTACTTGCAAACGGAAGGAGACAACAGGAAGTGAGATGAAATCTACCCCATAGGAAGGGAAGTTCTCTCCTGTAAGAGTTAATATGGGAAAAACTTTTCTCCTTTTCACTGATGCTTTATCACCAATCCTTGTTTCACTAAAAACCCCAAATTTTCAAAAAACATTTGTCATTGGGACAAAAAGTGAGGTGAAATCTTCTGAAGAGGAGCACAGACAGCAAAACAAATGTCACAGGGGTGATAACCCTTCCCTATGTTTTCCAAAAAGCTTAAAAACTGATTTTTTGGCTGGAGCTACACTTTAAAAATGTATCAGTTCAAAATTACAAACAGATTCTACTTAACAACAAACCTACAGTCCCTGTCTTGTTTGCACTGCCTGTATACTGCTGTTCAGACTGTATAGGGCCTGGGGGCCCCACGCCTTTCCTTTTTTTAATTTGGGTGCGGGGTTCCCCTTAATATCCATACAGGACCCAAAGGGCCTGGTAATGGACTGGAGGGTACCCATGCCATTTGTCTCACTGATTTTCATCCATATAGCGGGGACCCGACATTACATTAAAGCCGCAAGCAGTTTTTAACCACTTGCCGACCGCCGCACGACTATATACGTCGACAGAGCGGCACGGGCAGGCAAAAGGACTTACATGTACGTCCTTGCCTGCCCGCGGGTGGGGGGTCCGATCGGACCCCCCCCCGGTGCCTGCGGCGGTCGGCAAATGTCCCCCGGCGATCGGAGGTGAGGGGGAGGCCATCCATTCGTGGCCCCCCCCTCGCGATCGCTCCCAGCCAATGGGATCATTTCCCTGCCTCTGTATTGTACACAGAGGCAGAGGAAATGATGTCATCTCTCCTGGGCTCGGTATTTTCCGTTCCGGGCCGAGGAGAGAAGACTGTACTGTGAGTTACACAAACACACACACACAGTAGAACATGCCAGGCACACAAAACACCTCGATCCCCCCCCCGATCGCCCCCCGATCCCCCCCCAATCACCTCCCCCCCCCCCTGTCACAAACTGACACCAGCAGGTTTTTTTTTTTTTTTTTTTTTTTTCTGATTACTGTATTGGTGTCAGTTTGTGACAGTTACAGTGTCAGGGCAGTTAGTGTTAGGCCCCCTGTAGGTCTAGGGTACCCCCCTAACCCCCCCTAATAAAGTTTTAACCCCTTGATCACCCCCTGTCACCAGTGTCGCTAAGCGATCATTTTTCTGATCGCTGTATTAGTGTCGCTGGTGACGCTAGTTAGTGAGGTAAATATTTAGGTTCGCCGTCAGCGTTTTATAGCGACAGGGACCCCCATATACTATCTAATAAATGTTTTAACCCCTTGATTGCCCCCTAGTTAACCCTTTCACCACTGATCACCGTATAAGTGTTACGGGTGACGCTGGTTAGTTTGTTTATTTTTTATAGTGTCAGGGCACCCGCCGTTTATTACCGAATAAAGATTTAGCCCCCTGATCGCCCGGCGGTGATATGCGTCGCCCCAGGCAGCGTCAGATTAGCGCCAGTACTGCTAACACCCACGCACGCAGCATACGCCTCCCTTAGTGGTATAGTATCTGTACGGATCAATATCTGATCCGATCAGATCTATACTAGCGTCCCCAGCAGTTTAGGGTTCCCAAAAACGCAGTGTTAGCGGGATCAGCCCAGATACATGCTAGCACCTGCGTTTTGCCCCTCCGCCCGGCTCGGCCCAGCCCACCCAAGTGCAGTATCGATCGATCACGGTCACTTACAAAACACTAAACGCATAACTGCAGCGTTCGCAGTCAGGCCTGATCCCTGCGATCGCTAACAGTTTTTTTGGTAGCGTTTTGGTGAAATGGCAAGCACCAGCCCCAGGCAGCGTCAGGTTAGTGCCAGTAGCGCTAACACCCACGCACCGTACACCTCCCTTAGTGGTATAGTATCTGAACGCATCAATATCTGATCCGATCAGATCTATACTAGCGTCCCCAGCAGTTTAGGATTCCCAAAAACGCAGTGTTAGCGGGATCAGCCCAGATACCTGCTAGCACCTGCGTTTTGCCCCTCCGCCCGGCCCAGCCCAGCCCAGCCCACCCAAGTGCAGTATCGATCGATCACTGTCACTTAAAAAAACACTAAACGCATAACTGCAGCGTTCGCAGAGTCAGGCCTGATCCCTGCGATCGCTAACAGTTTTTTTGGTAGCGTTTTGGTGAACTGGCAAGCACCAGCCCCAGGCAGCGTCAGGTTAGTGCCAGTAGCGCTAACACCCACGCACGCACCATACACCTCCCTTAGTGGTATAGTATCTGAACTGATCAATATCTGATCCGATCAGATCTATACTGGCATCCCCAGCAGTTTAGGGTTCCCAAAAACGCAGTGTTAGTGGGATCAGCCCAGATACCTGCTAGCACCTGCGTTTTGCCCCTCCGCCCGGCCCAGCCCAGCCCACCCAAGTGCAGTATCGATCGATCACTGTCACTTACAAAACACTAAACGCATAACTGCAGCGTTCGCAGAGTCAGGCCTGATCCCTGCGATCGTTAACAGTTTTTTTGGTAGCGTTTTGGTGAACTGGCAAGCGCCAGCGGCCTAGTACACCCCGGTCATAGTCAAACCAGCACTGCAGTAACACTTGGTGACGTGGCGAGTCCCATAAGTGCAGTTCAAGCTGGTGAGGTGGCAAGCACAAGTAGTGTCCCGCTGCCACCAAGAAGACAAACACAGGCCCGTCGTGCCCATAATGCCCTTCCTGCTGCATTCGCCAATCCTAATTGGGAACCCACCACTTCTGCAGTGCCCGTACTTCCCCCATTCACATCCCCAACCAAATGCAGTCGGCTGCATGAGAGGCATTTTCTTTATGTCCTCCCGAGTACCCCTACCCAACGAACCCCCCCAAAAAAGATGTGTCTGCAGTAAGCGCGGATATAGGCGTGACACCCGCTATTATTGTCCCTCCTGTCCTGACAATCCTGGTCTTTGCATTGGTGAATGTTTTGAACGCTACCATTCACTAGCTGAGTATTAGCGTAGGGTACAGCATTGCACAGACTAGGCACACTTTCACAGGGTCTCCCAAGATGCCATCGCATTTTGAGAGACCCGAACCTGGAACCGGTTACCGTTATAAAAGTTACAGTTACAAAAAAAGTGTAAAAAAAAAAAAAAAAAAACACAAACAAAAATATAAAATAAAAAATAATAGTTGTCGTTTTATTGTTCTCTCTCTACTCTCTCTCTCTCTATTCTCTCTATTGTTGTGCTCTTTTTTACTGTATTCTATTCTGCAATGTTTTATTGTTATTATGTTTTATCATGTTTGCTTTTCAGGTATGCAATTTTTTATACTTTACCGTTTACTGTGCTTTATTGTTAGCCATATTTTTGTCTTCAGGTACAGCATTCACGACTTTGAGTGGTTATACCAGAATGATGCTTGCAGGTTTAGGTATCATCTTGGTATCATTCTTTTCAGCCAGCGGTCGGCTTTCATGTAAAAGCAATCCTAGCGGCTAATTAGCCTCTAGACTGCTTTTACAAGCAGTGGGAGAGAATGCCCCCCCCCCATCGTCTTCCGTGTTTTTCTCTGGCTCTCCTGTCTCAACAGGGAACCTGAGAATGCAGCCGGTGATTCAGCCAGCTGACCATAGAGCTGATCAGAGACCAGAGTGGCTCCAAACATCTCTATGGCCTAAGAAACCGGAAGCTACGAGCATTTTATGACTTAGATTTCGCCGGATGTAAATAGCGCCATTGGGAAATTGGGGAAGCATTTTATCACACCGATCTTGGTGTGGTCAGATGCTTTGAGGGCAGAGGAGAAATCTAGGGTCTAATAGACCCCAATTTTTTCAAAAAAGAGTACCTGTCACTACCTATTGCTATCATAGGGGATATTTACATTCCCTGAGATAACAGTAAAAATGATTAAAAAAAAAAAAAATGAAAGGAACAGTTTTAAAATAAGATAAAAAAGCAAAAAAAAATAAAGAAAAAAAAAAAAAAAAAAAAAAAAAAGCACCCCTGTCCCCCCTGCTCTCGCGCTAAGGCGAACGCAAGCGTCGGTCTGGCGTCAAATGTAAACAGCAATTGCACCATGCATGTGAGGTATCACCGCGACGGTCAGATCGAGGGCAGTAATTTTAGCAGTAGACCTCCTCTGTAAATCTAAAGTGGTAACCTGTAAAGGCTTTTAAAGGCTTTTAAAAATGTATTTATTTTGTTGCCACTGCACGTTTGTGCGCAATTGTAAAGCATGTCATGTTTGGTATCCATGTACTCGGCCTAAGATCATCTTTTTTATTTCATCAAACATTTGGGCAATATAGTGTGTTTTAGTGCATTAAAATGTAAAAAAGTGTGTTTTTTCCCCAAAAAATGCGTTTGAAAAATCGCTGCGCAAATACTGTGTGAAAAAAAAAAATTAAACACCCACCATTTTAATCTGTAGGGCATTTGCTTTAAAAAAATATATAATGTGTGGGGGTTCAAAGTAATTTTCTTGCAAAAAAAAATAATTTTTTCATGTAATCAAAAAGTGTCAGAAAGGGCTTTGTCTTCAAGTGGTTAGAAGAGTGGGTGATGTGTGACATAAGCTTCTAAATGTTGTGCATAAAATGCCAGGACAGTTCAAACCCCCCCCAAATGACCCCATTTTGGAAAGTAGACACCCCAAGCTTTTTGCTGAGAGGCATGTCGAGTCCATGGAATATTTTATATTGTGACACAAGTTGCGGGAAAGAGACAAATTTTTTTTTTTTTTTTTTGCACAAAGTTGTCACTAAATGATATATTGCTCAAACATGCCATGGGAATATGTGAAATTACACCCCAAAATACATTCTGTTGCTTCTCCTGAGTACGGGGATACCACATGTGTGAGACTTTTTGGGAGCCTAGCCGCGTATGGGACCCCGAAAACCAAGCACCGCCATCAGGCTTTCTAAGGGCGTAAATTTTTGATTTCACTCTTCACTGCCTATCACAGTCTCGGAGGCCATGGAATGCCCAGGTGGCACAACCCCCCCCCCAAATGACCCCATTTTGGAAAGTAGACACCCAAAGCTATTTGCTGAGCGGTATAGTGAGTATTTTGCAGACCTCACTTTTTGTCACAAAGTTTTGAAAATTAAAAAAAGAAAAAAAAAATTTTTTTTTTTGTCTTTCTTCATTTTCAAAAACAAATGAGAGCTGCAAAATACTCACCATGCCTCTCAGCAAATAGCTTGGGGTGTCTACTTTCCAAAATGGGGTCATTTGGGGGGGGTTTGTGCCACCTGGGCATTCCATGACCTCCGAAACTGTGATAGGCAGTGAAGAGTGAAATCAAAAATGTACACCCTTAGAAATCCTGAAGGCGGTGATTGGTTTTCGGGGTCCCGTACGCGGCTAGGCTCCTAAAAAGTCCCACACATGTGGTATCCCCATACTCAGGAGAAGCAGCAGAATGTATTTTGGGGTGCAATTCCACATATGCCCATGACCTGTGTGAGCAATATATCATTTAGTGACAACTTTGTGCAAAAAAAAAAAAAAAAAAAAAAAAAAATTGTCACTTTCCCGCAACTTGTGTCAAAATATAAAATATTCCATGGACTCAACATGCCTCAAAGCAAATAGCTTGGGGTGTCTACTTTCCAAAATGGGGTCATTTGGGGGGGGTTTGTGCCATCTGGGCATTTTATGGCCTTCAAAACTGTGATAGGTAGTGAGGAGTAAAATCAAAAATGTACGCCCTTAGAAATCCTGAAGGCAGTGATTGGTTTTCGGGGCCCCGTATGCGGCTAGGCTCCCAAAAAGTCCCACACATGTGGTATCCCCGTACTCAGGAGAAGCAGCTAAATGTATTTTGGGGTGCAATTCCACATATGCCCATGGCCTGTGTGAGCAATATATCATTTAGTGACAACTTTTTGTAATTTTTTTTTTTTTTTTTTTTTTTTGTCATTATTCAATCACT
Source organism: Aquarana catesbeiana (assembly GCF_042186555.1). Taxonomy (NCBI): domain Eukaryota; kingdom Metazoa; phylum Chordata; class Amphibia; order Anura; family Ranidae; genus Aquarana; species Aquarana catesbeiana. The sequence goes on along the minus strand of NC_133327.1, from coordinate 289,681,035 downwards.
TGGGACAAAAAAAATGAATATTCAATGGGCTCAACATGCCTCTCAGCAATTTCCTTGGGGTGTCTACTTTCCAAAATGGGGTCATTTGTGGGGGTTTTGTACTGCCCTGCCATTTTAGCACCTCAAGAAACGACATAGGCAGTCATAAATTAAAGGCTGTGTAAATTCCAGAAAATGTACCCTAGATTGTAGGCGCTATAACTTTTGCGCAAACCAATAAATATACACTTATTGACATTTTTTTTACCAAAGACATGTGGCCGAATACATTTTGGCCTAAATGTATGACTAAAATTGAGTTTATTGGATTTTTTTTAGAACAAAAAGTAGAAAATATCATTTTTTTTCAAAATTTTCGATCTTTTTCCGTGTATAGCGCAAAAAATAAAAACGGCAGAGGTGATCAAATACCATCAAAAAAAAGCTCTATTTGTGGGAAGAAAAGGACGCAAATTTCGTTTGGTTACAGCATTGCATGACCGCGCAATTAGCAGTTAAAGCGACGCAGTGCCAATTTGTAAAAAGTGCTCTGGTCAGGAAGGGGGTAAATCCTTCCGGGGCTGAAGTGGTTAAATGACTTTTTTTCCTTTAAAAATGTCATTTTGTGCAGGGACTGTCCTAAGCACGGGCGCCACTTTACAGGCATACTATAAACACCCCCCAGGTATGATATTTAAAGGAATATTTCACTTTTTTTTTTTTTTTACTTTAAGCATCATTAAAATCACTGCTCCCGAAAAAACGTCCGTTTTTAAAAGTTTTTTTTGCATTGATACATGTCCCCTGGGGCAGGACCCGGGTCCCCAAACCCTTTTTAGGACAATAGCATGCAAATTAGCCTTTAAAATGAGCACTTTTGATTTCGAACGTTCGAGTCCCATAGACGTCAATGGGGTTCTAACGTTCGTGCAAATTTTCGGTCCGCTCGCAGGTTCTGGTGCGAACCGAACCGGGGGGGGGGTGTTCGGCTCATCCCTACTTATGAGTGTTGTCTTACTGTGGGGGAAGGATGCACTTGAGAAAGTTACACATCTGTGTTCCTGATTAGCAGGAATCACAGATGTCTCTCTTCCTGTCTGACAGAGGACGGTCTGCCTTGTTTACATAGGCAGACCGTCATTCTGTCATTTGCTCACGCTGTGTCCAATCACAGAGGGAACGCGGCTCTGGCTTTGCGTGCATATGCCCCAGAGCCATCCACGAGAATCAAGTACAGGTATGTAATTTTTCGCTTAAGGCCCATCTTGCCACAGTAAATGTACGTGGGGCGGTCCTTCGGTGGCCACCGACTCAAAAAATTTGCATCTGAAGTACATCTAAAATTGCAGCTGAACCGCTGAACAGCTACTTAAGAAATTTGTGAAAACAAAAGGATAAATTCGCAGCGAACATGTGTGAACTTAACTTTCTTTTTTTTAAAAGATATATTTATTAAACATTTTACACAAACAGCAAAAAACAGATGTGTCCGCTGAACCTGTCATCCGCCGGCTCAGCGGAGGTCAACGGCACGATCTCCCGCTGAGCTGGCAGACTCTGCTGAGTGTGAAAGGGGCCTATAGGTAACAACTGTAACCAGACTGTGCCTCTTAAGTTCCATGGGTAATATGCACATGCAAAAAAAAATACAGCTTTAGCATTTAACTCTTCATACAGTGGAAAGATAGTGACATATTTCAATTTTACCAGGACACGCATAAGAGTAGAGGTCAGAACTATTGGTTAGTCTTACAAAGACGCCAAAGTAAGAGAGCTGGACACCCATCTATGCCATAATTTAAAAAAAAAGGAGTGGTCGCTTTCGGAGCTCAAAGGTAAGCTTATATAGAGGTAAACTATTATTAATCAGCTAAAGCTAAGTAGTTATAGTGGGTCGTGAATTCTCTTTCCAGCTCAGAAGAATAGTTTTTTTGGTGTAAACAATCATAACAATCATTTAATGTGGGTAGAAACAGAAAGTTCCCCAAAGATATACCTAAGACAGTGGATGGAAACAAAATTGATGTCCTTTTTTTCCCCCACAAATAAAGCTTTCTTCTGGTGGTATTGGATCACCTCTGCTGTTTTTATTTTTTGTGCTATAAACAAAAAAGTCCGACAATGTTGAAAAAAAAACAATATTTTTTCCTTTTTGCTATAATAAATACCCCCCAAAAAAAAAAAAACAATTCTTCATTAGTTTAGGCCAATATGTATTCTTCTACATATTTTTCATAAACAAAATTGCAATAAGCGTATATTGGTTGGTTTGCGCAAAAGTTACAGCGTCTACAAAATAGGGGATATATATATGGCATTTTTATTATATATTTTTTTTTTTTACTAGTAAGGGTGGTGATCAGCGATTTTCAGTGGGACTGCGACATTGGACATTTTTGAAACTTTTTTGGGACCAGTGACATTTATACAGTGATCAGAGCTAAAAATAGCCACTGATCACTGTATATATGGCACTGACAGGGAAGGGGTTAACACTAGTGGGGGATCAAGGGGTTAAGTGTTCCCTAGGGAGGTGTTTCTAACTGTGGGGGGAGTGTACTGACAGAGAGTAGAGAGAGATTGTTGTTCCTGATCACTAGGAATAGACAATTTCGCTCTACTTCCTTGTCAGAACAGGTATCTGTTTGTTTACATTGACAGATCCCTGCTCTGGCTCTCTGTGGAGCGATCGCGGGTGGCCGACCACATGCCTCAGCTCTGGCGACATGCCGTGGGCGCACGCGTGCCTCCTATTGTTCTTAAATCGGTCGACGTACAGATACAGTGATTTGCGCAGCCGTACCAACCTGCCGCAGTATAATGAAGGAAACTGGTCGGCAAGTGGTTAAACAAAATGAACTGTTATGCCCTGTACACACGGTCGGACATTGATCGGACATTCCGACAACAAAATCCTAGGATTTTTTCCGATGGATGTTGGCTCAAAGTTGTCTTGCATACACACGGTCACACAAAGTTGTCGGAAAATCCGATCGTTCTGAACGCAGTGTAGTAAAACACGTATGTTGGGACTCTAAACGGGGCAGTAGCCAATAGCTTTCATCTCTTTATTTATTCTGAGCATGCGTGGCACTTTGTGCGTCGGATTTGTGTACACACGATCGGAAATTCAGACAACGGATTTTGTTGTCGGAAAATTTTATAGCCTGCTCTCAAACTTGTCGGAAAATCCGATGGAACATGTGTGATGGAGCCTACACACAGTCGGAATTTCCGACAACAAGGTCCTATCACACATTTTCCGTCGGAAAATCCGACCGTGTGTACGGGACATAAGACTTTGTACACCTTTTGTGTTGATGCACCTGGAATATACAGCGGGTAAAATAAGTATTGAACACGTCACCATTTTTCTAGGTAAATATATTTTTACAGGTGCTATTGACATGAAATGTTCCCCACATGTCAGTAACAACCCATGCAATCCATACATACAAAGAAACCAAAACAAATAAGTTCAGAAATGAAGTTATGTGTAATAAAATGGAATGACACAGGGAAAAAGTTTAGAACACGCAAACTGAAATGTATTTAATACTTGGTACAAAATCCTTTGTTGGTAATGACAACTTTAAGATGCCTCTTATATGGAGAAACCAGTCGCTTGCATTACTCAGGTGTGATTTTGGCCCATTCTTCCACACAAACAGTCTTCAAATCTTGAAGGTTCCATGAGCCTCTTAATGGTCTTTAGTTCATTCCAAAGATTTTGTATTGGATTCAAATCAGGTCATTGGCTGGGCCATTCTTGCAGCTTTGTTTTCTTTTTTGAAACCAATTGGGAGTTTTCTTGGTTTTGTGTTTGGGATCATTGTCTTGCTGAAAAGTCTAAATCTAAATATGGGACATAATAATAGAATAGAATATTACATTAAACCAAAGCATAAACAAAAAGCAATGCATATAGTGCATGAAAAACTCAATAGAGTTAGCCAGTATATCAAATAAATCAAAATGCACATACCTATCGCTGTGAGGTTTTTTGCTGGAATTATGTAAGGCACACCTTCTATCAGAGACCCACACACAGTGTAAATGGCCACTAGTATTCAGATGTGCTTTCACACTAAATGGAGTCAAAAGAAAAACCTCATAAATTGCAAGGTTTTTGCCCCAATACAAAAAAGGAAAAATGGGAGGTAGATGTCTAGCTGGATGAATAAACAGGCAGGGACCTTGGTTAAAAGCAAACATTCAAAAATGATAATATTGATCTATAGAATATCAGAAAAAATATATCCAAACATTCATGAAGTGATAAATCCCAAAGATCTTACCTAAAGATAGAAAGAGGCACTTTTTTGCACATACAAACGTATCCTATGTCTCCAGAGTGAAGCATAGAACTTCACTGAACTAACCAATTTATATACAGTATCTCACAAAAGTGAGTACACCCCTCACATTTTTGTAAATTTAATTATATCTTTTCATGTGACAACACTGAAGAAATGACACTTTTCTACAGTGTAACGTAGTGAGTGTACAGCTTGTATAACAGTATAAATTTGCTGCCCTCTCAAAATAACTCAACACACAGCCATAAATGTCTAAACCTCTGGCAACAAAAGTGAGTATAACCCTAAGTGAAAATGTCCAAATTGGGCCCAAAGTTTCAATATTTTGTGTGACCACCATTATTTTCCAGCACTGCCTTAACCCTCTTGGGCAAGGAGTTCACCAGAGCTTCACAGGTTGCCACTGGAGTCCTCTTCCATTCCTCCATGACGACATCACGGAGCTGGTGGATCTTAGAGACCTTGCTCTCCTCCACCGTTCGTTTGAAGACGTCCCACAGATAGTGTCCAAAGTGTCCAATGTGTCCGCCATAATGTCGCAGTCATGATAAAAATCGCAGATCGCCACCATTACTAATAAAAAAAATGATAATAAAAATGCCATAAAACTATCCCCTATTTTGTAGACGCTATAACTTTTGAGCAAACCAATCAATATACGCTTATTGCAATTTTTTTTACCAAAAATATGTAGAAGAGTACATATCGGCCTAAACTGAAGAAAAAAAATACTGTTTTATATATTTTTGGGGATATTTATTAGCAAAAAGTTAAAAATATTGCCCTTTTTTTAAAATTGTCGCTCTTTTTTTGTTTATAGCTTAAAAAATAAAAACCGCAGAGGTGATCAAATGCCACCAAAAAAAGCTCTATTTGTGGGAAAAAAAGGATGTCAATTTTGTTTGAGTGCAACATTGCATGACCGCGCAATTGTCAGTTAAAGTGACGCAGTGCCGAATTGCAAAAAGTGCTCTGGTCAGGAAGGGGGTAAATCCTTCTGAGGCTGAAGTGGTTAATATAATGAACAGACAACTAAAACTGGCAATAGACTTTATAGGATGTTCAGACCAGGTAGCATCATCCATTTACAGCTGATGTGATTCTGAACCCCATAGAAAAGAAACAGAATAGAAAGAAGTATTGTATTTATCAGCGTATAGCACTCACTTTTTTCCCCTGAAAATAGGGGGGAAATCGTGGGTGCATGTTATACACCAACAGCATACCTCGGAGGGAAAGGAGGGGGACGAGTGCTGCCAGAAATCACCGAGCCGTCATCTCCTCTTCACTCGGCTCTCCGACACACAGTCCCGCCTCCGCCACCGGCATTGGACCAGTGTTCTGTCTATCACAGGAGCTGGTCCAATGCCGATAGCGGAGGCGGGACTGTGTATGTGACTGCCAACTGAGAGCAAGGAAACAGATGATGGCTCTGTGATTTTATCTGAGATATGGTGAGCTGCATTGAGGGGGCAGATGGGAGCAGAACAGGCTGCAGATGGGCACACAACAGGCTGCAGATGGGCACACCAATTTATATACAGTATCTCACAAAAGTGAGTACACCCCTCACATTTTTGTAAATATTTAATTATATCTTTTCATGTGACAACACTGAAGAAATGACACTTTTCTACAGTGTAACGTAGTGAGTGTACAGCTTGTATAACAGTATAAATTTGCTGCCCTCTCAAAATAACTCAACACACAGCCATAAATGTCTAAACCTCTGGCAACAAAAGTGAGTATAACCCTAAGTGAAAATGTCCAAATTGGGCCCAAAGTTTCAATATTTTGTGTGACCACCATTATTTTCCAGCACTGCCTTAACCCTCTTGGGCAAGGAGTTCACCAGAGCTTCACAGGTTGCCACTGGAGTCCTCTTCCATTCCTCCATGACGACATCACGGAGCTGGTGGATCTTAGAGACCTTGCTCTCCTCCACCGTTCGTTTGAAGACGTCCCACAGATAGTGTCCAAAGTGTCCAATGTATCCGCCATAATGTCGCAGTCATGATAAAAATCGCAGATCGCCACCATTACTAATAAAAAAAATGATAATAAAAATGCCATAAAACTATCCCCTATTTTGTAGACGCTATAACTTTTGAGCAAACCAATCAATATACGCTTATTGCAATTTTTTTTACCAAAAATATGTAGAAGAGTACATATCGGCCTAAACTGAAGAAAAAAAATACTGTTTTATATATTTTTGGGGGATATTTATTAGCAAAAAGTTAAAAATATTGCTCTTTTTTCAAAATTGTCGCTCTTTTTTTGTTTATAGCGCAAAAAATAAAAACCGCAGAGGTGATCAAATGCCACCAAAAAAAGCTCTATTTGTGGGAAAAAAAGGATGTCAATTTTGTTTGAGTGCAACATTGCATGACCGCGCAATTGTCAGTTAAAGTGACGCAGTGCCGAATTGCAAAAAGTACTCTGGTCAGGAAGGGGGTAAATCCTTCTGGGGCTGAAGTGGTTAATATAATGAACAGACAACTAAAACTGGCAATAGACTTTATAGGATGTTCAGACCAGGTAGCATCATCCATTTACAGCTGATGTGATTCTGAACCCCATAGAAAAGAAACAGAATAGAAAGAAGTATTGTATTTATCAGCGTATAGCACTCACTTTTTTCCCCTGAAAATAGGGGGGAAATCGTGGGTGCATGTTATACACTAACAGCATACCTCGGAGGGGAAGGAGGGGGACGAGTGCTGCCAGAAATCACCGAGCCGTCATCTCCTCTTCACTCGGCTCTCCGACACACAGTCCCGCCTCCGCCACCGGCATTGGACCAGTGTTCTGTCTATCACAGGAGCTGGTCCAATGCCGATAGCGGAGGCGGGACTGTGTATGTGACTGCCAACTGAGAGCAAGGAAACAGATGATGGCTCTGTGATTTTATCTGAGATATGGTGAGCTGCATTGAGGGGGCAGATGGGAGCAGAACAGGCTGTAGATGGGCACACAACAGGCTGCAGATGGGCACACCAATTTATATACAGTATCTCACAAAAGTGAGTACACCCCTCACATTTTTGTAAATATTTAATTATATCTTTTCATGTGACAACACTGAAGAAATGACACTTTTCTACAGTGTAACATAGTGAGTGTACAGCTTGTATAACAGTGTAAATTTGCTGCCCTCTCAAAATAACTCAACACACAGCCATAAATGTCTAAACCGCTGACAACAAAAGTGAGTATAACCCTAAGTGAAAATGTCCAAATTGGGCCCAAAGTGTCAATATTTTGTGTGACCACCATTATTTTCCAGCATTTCCTTAACCCTCTCGGGCAAGAAGTTCACCAGAGCTTCACAGGTTGCCACTGGAGTCCTCTTCCATTCCTCCATGATGACATCACGGAGCTGGTGGATGTTAGAGACCTTGCTCTCCTCCACCATTCGTTTGAAGACGTCCCACAGATGCTCAATAGGGTTTAGATCTGGAGACATGCTTGGCCAGTCCATCACCTTTACCCTCAGCTTCTTTAGCAAAGCAGTGGTTATCTTGGAAGTGTGTTTGGGTTAATTATCATGTTGCCCTGCGGCCGAGCCTCTGAGGGGAGGGGATCATGCTTTGCTTCACTAAGTCACAGTATATGCTGACATTCATGGTTCCCTCAATGAACTGTAGCTCCCCAGTGCCAGCAGCATTCATGCAGCCCCAGACCATGACACTCCCACCACCATGCTTGACTGTAGGCAAGACACACTTGTTTTTGTACTCCACACCTGGTTGCTGCCATACACGCTTGACACCATCTGAACCAAATAAGTTTATCTTGGTCTCATCAGACCACAGGACATGGTTCCAGTAATCCATGTCCTTAGTCTGCTTGTCTTCAGCAAACTGTTTGCGGGCTTTCTTGTGCATCATCTTTAGACAAGGCTTCCTTCTGGGACGACAGCTGTGCAGACAAATTTGATGCAGTGTGCGGCGTATGGTCTGAGCACTGACAGGCTGACCCCCCACCCCTTCAACCTCTGCAGCAATGCTGGCAGCTCTCATATGTCTATTTCCCAAAGACAACCTCTGGATATGAGACTGAGCATGAGCACTCAACTTCTTTGGTCGACTATGGCGAGGCCTGTTCTGAGTGGAACATGTCCTGTTAAACCCCTATATGGTCTTGGCCACCATGCTGCATCTCAGTTTCAGGGTCTTGGCAATCTTCTTATAGCCTATGCCATGTTTATGTAGAGCAACAATTCTTTTTTTCAGATCCTCAGAGAGTTCTTTGCCATGAGGTGCCATGTTGAACTTCCATTGACCAGTATGAGAGAGTGAGAGCCATAACACCAAATTTAACACACCTGCTCCTCATTCACACCTGAGACCTTGTAACACTAACGAGTCACATGACACCGGGGAGGAAAAGTGGCTAATTGGGCCCAATTTGGACATTTTCACTTAGGGGTGTACTCACTTTTGTTACCAGCGGTTTAGACATTAATGGCTGTGTGTTGAGTTATTTTGAGGGGACAGCAAATTTACACTGTTATACAAGCTGTACACTCACTAATTTACATTGTAGCAAAGTGTCATTTCTTCAGTGTTGTCACATGAAAAGATATAATTAACTATTTACAAAAATGTGAAGGGTGTACTCACTCTTGTGAGATAATGTAAAGATCTAAATAAGGAGGGAGGATCAGATGAATGTGCTGCACCTAGAGCGATCTGTGACGCTCAAGTAATGGCCCTCCCCATCCCTCCCAAAACCAATGGAATCCCCACACCTCCCCTGGGCTGGCGGCGCATCACGCCACGCGGCCCACACAGGTGTGTGTGTGAGCATGATGGCATAACACTGCAGTGCCGCCCATCAGCGCTGCCACCACGAGCCACTGTGGATGGCGTCATCAACAGCGGACGTCACGGCCAGTCACATATTGTCGCGGTGCACTGCAGCATCCACCCACTGACGCACAGCAGGGCTGTAGGACGCAACGAAGGAACAAGCGTCAAAGCCCAAAACAAGCTGCCGTCACCTCCCCATGGAGGGGGCGGACCGTACAGCCTGGGTGCGTCAGATGGGAGATAGGCACAGATCAGCACGGGAGAGGGAAGCTACACAGAGGACACGACAAGGGGCATGAAGGGATAAAAAAATGTGTAAATGAATTAAAAAAAATAAAAATAAACAAAATAAAAATATAAATGAAATAAAAAAAAGGAAAAAATAATGGATAATTGTACAAAAAAGAAGAAAGGAAAAAAACAAAAATAGAAAAAGGAAAAAAAGGATAAAAGGGGGTTTTACATCCATTGGAAAAGAAATGAAATAATTCAAATAATAGGAGTAAATCGTAACAGATTAAACATATACCCAATCAGAATGCCAGAAAGAGAGTAAAAAGGAAAAAGAAAGTACAAAGGGAAAGAGAGAAGAAAAATAAAGAAAAAAAAAGGGGGGGGGGAGACAAAGAAAGAAAAGGAAGCTAAGAGCCATAAGTTATTCCCTTTGATCCATATTAATTCATAGCACATGAGATCAGTACATGACTTCATATATACAGCATTTATATACTATAGTTAGCATAACAGTTCAGTCCAAAGAGAACATTATTCACTGATATTTATTATATCAGAGCGGAGCGGAAGAAAGGGGAGATACCTATGTAAACAAGGCATTCCCTGTTCTGCCTAATGACATGACAGAGATCACTGCTCCCTGTAATCGAGTAGTAGCCCATCCCCCCCACAGTTAGAATCACTCCCTAGGCCACACTTAACCCCTTGATCGCCCCCTAGTGTTTAACACCTTCCCTACCAGTGTCATTTATATAGTAATCAGTGCATTTTTATAGCACTGATTGCTGTATAAATGACACTAGTCCCAAAATAGTGTCCAAAGTGTCCAATGTGTCCACCATAATGTCGCAGTCATGATAAAAATCGCAGATCGCCACCATCACTAATAAAAAAAAATGATAATAAAAATGCCATAAAACTATCCCCTATTTTGTAGACGCTATAACTTTTGAGCAAACCAATCAATATACGCTTATTGCAATTTTTTTTACCAAAAATATGTAGAAGAGTATATATCGGCCTAAACTGAAGAAAAAAAATACTGTTTTATATATTTTTGGGGGATATTTATTAGCAAAAAGTTAAAAATATTGCTCTTTTTCAAAATTGTCGCTCTTTTTTTGTTTATAGCGCAAAAAATAAAAACCGCAATGGTGATCAAAATACTCACCATGCCTCTCAGCAAATAGCTTGGGGTGTCTACTTTCCAAAATGGGGTCATTTGGGGGGGGTTTGTGCCACCTGGGCATTCCATGGCCTCCGAAACGGTGATAGGTAGTGAGGAGTAAAATCAAAAATGTACGCCCTTAGAAATCCTGAAGGCGGTGATTGGTTTTCGGGGCCCCGTACGCGGCTAGGCTCTCAAAAAGTCCCACACATGTGGTATCCCCATACTCAGGAGAAGCAGCTAAATGTATTTTGGGGTGCAATTCCACATATGCCCATGGCCTGTGTGAGCAATATATCATTTAGTGACAACTTTGTGCAAAAAAAAAAAAAAAAAAAATTGTCACTTTCCCGCAACTTGTGTCAAAATATAAAACATTCCATGGACTCAACATGCCTCAAAGCAAATAGCTTGGGGTGTCTACTTTCCAAAATGGGGTCATTTGGGGGGGGGGTTTATGCCATCTGGGCATTTTATGGCCTTCAAAACTGTGATAGGTAGTGAGGAGTAAAATCAAAAATGTACGCCCTTAGAAATCCTGAAGGCAGCGATTGGTTTTCGGGGCCCCGTATGCGGCTAGGCTCCCAAAAAGTCCCACACATGTGGTATCCCCATACTCAGGAGAAGCAGCTAAATGTATTTTGGGGTGCAATTCCACATATGCCCATGGCCTGTGTGAGCAATATATCATTTAGTGACAACTTTTTGTAATTTTTTTTTTTTTTTGTCATTATTCAATCACTTGGGACAAAAAAATGAATATTCAATGGGCTCAACATGCCTCTCAGCAAATTCCTTGGGGTGTCTACTTTCCAAAATGGGGTCATTTGTGGGGGTTTTGTACTGCCCTGCCATTTTAGCACCTCAAGAAACGACATAGGCAGTCATAAATTAAAGGCTGTGTAAATTCCAGAAAATGTACCCTAGTTTGTAGGCGCTTTAACTTTTGCGCAAACCAATAAATATACACTTATTGACAGAACAAAAAAGTAGAAAATATCATTTTTTTTCAAAATTTTCGGTCTTTTTCCGTGTATAGCGCAAAAAATAAAAACGGCAGAGGTGATCAAATACCATCAAAAGAAAGCTCTATTTGTGGGAAGAAAAGGACACAAATTTCGTTTGGGTACAGCATTGCATGACCGCGCAATTAGCAGTTAAAGTGACGCAGTGCCGAATTGTAAAAAGTGCTCTGGTCAGGAAGGGGGTAAAACCTTCCGGGGCTGAAGTGGTTAAATTAGGGTGCGTGTTATACGGTGATAAATACGGTAATTATGGAAACTTACCTTCTGGCCCAATCCTCTGTAAGTCCAGATCCGATTGAGGAATTTTTAATAAAGGCAGCAGCTGCATTTGGGCCATCCAAGTTATAATTGCTGTTGTTGCTGTAGAAGAAGTCCTCTGCAATCTATTTTTTCATCTGCAAACATCAAAATTAAATACGATTAAAAAACTGAGGAAGAAGCTATTGTGGACAGAAGAAAATTGAGGGGCCTATTTATAACAGAGGGCAGATGTCGCTATCTGCTCTCCATTATACTCCATAGGGCTATGCACACCGAAGTCCACATTTTACAGCTAACTTACAATTTGGGGGTCACGGTCTGTACTCTGTGTCTGTGGTAGTTCATTGAGCTGCTCTTTGATTGGAGGAGTGCTGGTCATGTGTGTTCAGCCAGTCAAATAACCAAGCTGTCACCCAGTTAATTTTTTCTCACAACCCAATGGCTGCACTTTTTAAATGCCCCCCCCCCCCACTCCCTTAGTTATATACTGATCTGTCTTATCTTCATCTTTTTAAAGATGGCCTCTGCGTCCTGCCAACCACTTCATGTCAGAAAAAGCACCTGAAAAGGAAAGTGTTGGTGAGATTAGTAATAGACAATAGAATGACAGGACATACAGGTATACAGTATATAAGGTAATACACAAAACTCAACATTTCATTTCCAAGCAGCATTTCCCTGTGACTTCCTGGGTCATCTCCATTTTGTCAGAGATTCAGCGAATCGATTATCTCATTGGTAAGGGGCAATGATAATTTAAACAGCCTAGACTTCATACAGAAGAACAGTAAAGGACTAAACTCTGCTCTGAGCAGGAGACAATTCCACCATGGACAAGTACAATAAAGGTTTTGTACCACCAGGAAAAACTAGGCCGATAGAAAAGGAAAAACTATTGTCAAAGGGCTTGTGTAGATGGATTTTGGGCTTGTGCCTATGACATCAGTTTAATATTAGTTTAACAGATTTCTGAAATGATTCAGAATTCATTGACAGGTGTATATGACCTGCAGTTGGCCTCCCTCTTACCTGCATTTGACCTGCTTCATACGGCTTTTGCATTCCTATAGACTTGTTTGTGAATGCAAAACCCTCCTGAAGTGAACACAAGTCCCTCAACATAAAATGCAAACTTGGAGATCACTAGAGGAATTCTGAGGCATAATAGTAATAAAATGTAATAGCTTCCTCTATCCATCCTTCTGCTCCTAGTGTATTCTGACAGCCGCTGGTGATGGCCTTCAGAATACCCAAACAGCAGCTGCATCAAGTCATCGTTGGTCCAAACAATTTCAATCAAAGAATGTTGGGCAGGAGAGTGGAGACAGGGGCCCACATGAAGCAAATCAGCTGTCTTCTGATGAAAATCTCCAAGTGTATGGCCAGCTTTAATCACATAAAAAACAATAGAATAGAAATAGAAACCCAGACTTACGCAGGCAAACTCAAAGACCATCATGTTTTTGTTTGTTGGGAAGCTGGTCTGCCCCTTATGTCAGTAAAAACATTGTGGTCGAATTTGGCCTTCTGAATTCAGGAAGTTGAAGTCGTTCATAGACTATAGCCAGTCCCAGTTGTTCTCCCGAAGACACCTGTAAAGAAATATGGAGGTTAGGACGGGTTGCAGAAGACATAATAGAGCAATTTTTAGATTGATGAAAGTAAAAAAAAATAACATATGGACCCATTTAATCAAGTAAAATGGATAAACTATTTGCTGGGTTTCCATGTGTTCATATTGCTAAAGCTAAATGGGACTGACAATCTCATATAAGAATGTGGCAGACCTAGATGTTAAAGAATGGAAAACAAAAACTTGTGTGCAAACCATTCCCCAGAAACAGGGAGTCCCAATGGATTTAACAGAAAAGTACCGTATTTATCGGCGTATAACACGCGCCGGCTTATAACACGCACCCCAAGTTTAGGAGGGCATTTTAAGGAAAAAACTTTTAGGAGGGAAGTTTAAGGAAAAAACTTACATTTAAATGCCCATCAATGCAGCCTCATCAGTGTTCATCTGCAGCCTTTTCCATCATTGCAGAATGAACAGTGTCCATTTGCAGCCTTGCCCATTGTCATATGCAGCCTTGCCTAGTGAAGCCTTGCCCAGTGCAGCCTTGCTCAGTGCAGCCTTGCCCAGTGCAGCCTTGCACAGTGTAGGCTTGCCCAGTGCAGCCTTGCCCAGTGCAGCCTTGCCCAGTGTCGTGTGCTGTTTGCAACATTTATTTGTTTAAATTTGCCGCAGAGATAGCCTGTGTACTCGGGTTGTCACGCCGCCCCACCTCCCTGCCGTTTCAGAGAGGATGAGAGGAGCGCACGCTGCCGAAAAAAACCAAGCCGAGTGCTCGGCTCCGCTCGCAGTCCCGCCATTGGACCTGTGTTATGTCCATTAAAGGAGCTGGGCGGGACTGCGAGAGGAGCCAAGCCGAGCCGAGTACACAGTACACTTGGCTCGGCCTTTTTCGGCAGCACTCGCTCCTCTCATCCTCTCTGAAACAGCAGGGAGGCGGGGCGGCGTGACTGCAAGCGGAGCCGAGCACTCGGCTCGGTCTTTTTCGGCGGTGCTTGGTCTTTTTCGGTGGCACTCGCACTTTTTTTCTTTTTTTTTCACAGACAGTGGGGATCGGCATATAACAAGCACCCACGATTTTCCCCTGATTTTAAGGGGAAAAAAGTGCGTGTTATACGCTGATAAATATGGTACTTGGCGTATTATTTAAACTTTCCGGTGACTTCAATGAACTTGTCACAGAGTTCATCATGGTTAGACTCCAATTTTCCCCTACTGAGGAAGAAATGGCTGGGGATTTTATCTTCAGCCTTCATCTTCTGAAAGATAATTGCAGTCACCACTGTTTTGTCTGAGACACCTGGGAAGAAAATATTAGTAAGAAAAGGTACAGAGAATATAACAATAGGACAAGTAAAGAAGAAAGTAATTTATATTGTTTTAAAAACCCAACACATTCCAAATATATGTACTAGAATGTGTAATTCCTCCTATTTGATAGGACCCCTTTCATTGCCAGAAGCCCAGTTAAATTCACAAAGATTTTTTGTTTCATAAAAGGTTACAACAGAGAGTATAGTGATGGACTTTCCCTACAGTGATCAGACCAAATTCTTCAGCCATGCTACATCTCTCAATTCTTCTCTAGTAAGGCTAAAAGACAGGGGACAGAATATGTTGTAGAGGCCAAACTGGAAAATGGTGGCTATGTTGATGTGGATGACAGAGGGAATCCTGAGGACAAATCAGGACACTGCAGGCCAAGAATAGATTATGGAACACTCTGAACTTGGAGACATTGTCTATTTTTAAGGTGAACGTTAATGAAAATATTCTCTTTATATGATGTTTTCTGCATAATGCAGGCTGGCTTCAGAAACGTAATTAATATAAATATATATGTTCTAACTAAAATCCATTTGTCCTTATTTTCTAAACCCCATTATGGCTATGCATTGTGGGATGAAGCTGACAGAAAATCTTCATTCAGTGATAAGGCTCTGCATAGATTTTTCACTTTATTTTTGAAGGTTACAATTCTTTTACTGTATATACTGCTTTTTAACATGTCACTTCTGCCAAATCCTGGACTTTATCTTTACATTTTTATTGACAATTTACAACGCTTTAACGTCTTTTTTTAGCCATATGACTGTAATGCTCAAACCACATTGGCCTTAGCCAAAAATAACTTCAGTTTTGAAAAGATGTATACTTATCCTGATGATAAAGCTTTATGAACAATGATGTTTATTCAGTTTCAAGAGATACAAATCAAAATATGGATCATGTTCAGTAAGAAGATCACATCACTAATCCTAAAATCCTCCCCCCTACATGATACCCCCCTCAGGAGATTGGTCCCATGTTTGTAAGGAAAAGTCCAAGTTAATTTGCTCTTTTTTTAATTGGAAAAACCAACTTTATTGAAAAAAGTATGCATGGTACATAAATCAACATAGACCAACATAGCCTTGACAATAGTACATACATAAATATATTGAAAGGTCTGTATAGCCTACAGTAAAACACATCAATAGAAATGGAGTCAATGTACAACATATACTGTATAAAAGAAAGAGAGAATACAAAAAGGGGAGGGGGGAATAGGAGACGAGGCTATTAGGTGCACGTTTCACCATCTGCTAACCATCTGCTCCAGACCCTTTCATATTTGAGCGAACACCCTCTATGGACGTAAATCAGTTTTTTATATGGAAGAGTGTCATTAACCTCCTTCTTCCAGCATTGAATTGTAGGGGGCAGGGCCTGCATCCACATACGGGCTACCGCTTTCCTCGCCAAGAATAGCGTCTCGTGCAAAAAGGTACGGAGGGGTTTGTCTGTGTCTAAACCCGGCAGCAGACCGAGTAGGCACATTTTTGGGTCTAGTGTAGCAGGAGAGCCCATCTGATCATGCAAGAAACGGATCACCTGTATCCAGTATGTTTGGATAGTTGGGCAGGACCATAAAAGGTGGTAGAAGGAGCCTGGGGTGTGGTCACATCGGCGGCACCCTGGATTGTACATGGGTTTAAAACGCGCTATCTTCTGGGGGGTCAGATACGTCCTATGTATGATATACAACTGCGTAAGGCGGTCTGATAACTTAGGGGATACCATTTTCACGTCTTCCAAAATCTCATCCCAATCCTCATCCTCAATCTGTCCGATGTCTGCCTCCCACCTTGTCTTGGCAGCATAGGCCAAGGCCGTGGTACTGGGGAGACGGATAGCGGAGTATAGAGTGGAGATTAATTTGGCAGACTCAGTACCAGTGACTGTGTCTACTATAGAGGGAACTGCCAGGGAAGGGTTAAGACTGGTAAACTGGGATTGTATAGCGTGACGAAGTTGTAAATATCTAAAGAGAAGACAGTTAGGGAGGGAATATTCATCCTTTAGCATTTGGAATGTTTTAAGTCCCATAGTGGTCATGACCTGATGTAAGTACAAAATCCCATGGCGTATCCACACCGCAGGGTCTGGGATGGACAACAGTTCAGGTATATGTGTGTTAAACCAGAGAGGTGTATGGGAATGGATCCGCGGGGTTCCGAGTTTTTGTAATGCCACCCGCCACACCCTCCGGTGGTGTGTCAGCATGTCTGTGTTGTGGTGGGGGGAACGTCTTGTCAAGGGAGCTCTAAGGACTGATTGAAGCGGGGTGTGGGCTAGGTCATCAGGGTGCTCACATAGCAGTGACTGGTATTGAGGTCGCTCACTTTTATCAAAATGAAAGAAATGGGACAGCTGGGAAGCAAGGTAATACTCCTGAAAGTCTGGAAGGGCAGCTCCTCCCAGTGTCACCGGATTTTTTAAAGTTTTCCAAGATAATTTGTGTCTACCGTGCCCCCATATAAATGAATTTAGAATAGATTCGATTGCCTTGAAGAATTTTTGTGGTATGTATAGGGGGGCATGCCACACCAGATAGAGTATCTTTGGGAGGAGTATCATCTTGACTAAACTGATGCGTCCCATAACACCTAGGGGAAGTCTGGCCCAAATCTGAGTTTTGGTCTTGATCAGGGCATACAAAGGTTCAATGTTTAAGAGTGTATAGTCTGCGAGTGATCTAGTGACCTGCACACCAAGGTACTTGATCACGGAGACCCTTGGGAGGGTCAGAGGAGGGGACGTGAACGGGGAGGGGAAATGGTCAATCGGAAGGATCTGGGACTTAGACCAGTTAATGCTCAGGCCCGAGTGGGTACCGATACGTTCTATAGAATGGAGGGCTGCAATCAGAGAGTGACCAGAGTCCGCCAGATACAAAAGCGTATCATCGGCGTACATGCCAATCTTTTCTTCCAGATTCCCTATCTTGAGACCATGGATGCTAGTATCTGCACGAATCATAATGGCCAGTGGCTCTACAGCAAGTGCGTATAGCATAGGGGAAAGAGGACAGCCTTGTCGGGTCCCCCTTTCTAGCGGGAATTGGTCAGAGAGCCAGCCGTTCACGAACACTCTGGCCCTTGGAGATTGATAGAGGAGCTGAACCCAACGGATAAAGTTGGGGCCAAATCTGAATCCCAAAAGGCACTCCCATAGGTAGTTCCACTCCACAGAATCGAAGGCCTTGGCGGCATCCAGAGCCACCACGACCCTCGAACCGATTTCATCGTGGGATCCCTGAATGTTCATGAATAGGCGGCGAATATTCATTGCGGTATTTTTCCCTGGCATGAAGCCAGTCTGATCAGGGTGGATCAGTGACAGAATGACCTGGTTAAGGCGGGAGGCTAAAATCTTGGCCAGTATCTTTATGTCGACCTGTAGCAGGGAAATAGGTCTATATGATTCTGGGTATTTAGGGTCCTTACCAGGCTTAGGGATTACCACAATTTGGGCCTCTCTCATGGAGGGGGGTAAAATGCCCGCATCAAATATGGATTTGTACAGGTCATAAAGTTTAGGGATTAGAATTTCAGAGTAGGTGGCATAGAATTCGAGTGGTAAACCATCTGATCCTGGGGCCTTAGATGCGGCCAAGCAGGAGATAGCCTCAGAGATATCCTCCTTAGTGATAGGGGCTTCCAAAAGGTCAAGCTGGTCTTTGGTCAGTTTAGGGAATTTAACTCCCGCTAAGTAGTCCCTGGTCTCTTGGGGAGTGTGAGTGACACGGGAAGTGTAGAGAGTACGGTAGAATTTCCCAAATTCCTCCGCTACTTGTTGGGGATCAGTGATGTCGTTCCCCTGCGGATCCGTCAACGACACCACCACAGGGGGACGCGCATCTAAATGAGCAAGATACGCAAGCAGTTTGCCCGATCTTTCTCCATATTCAAACACTCTTTGTTTACAGAAAAAAATGTGTTGTTTAGCTTTTTCAATGTGTAGTTGGGAAACTTGTCGCGCCTGAATTTTAAGATTATTAGCAGTGCTGGGCGAGGGGTCCCGATGGAACGCCTCCTCCAACACCTACAGATGTTCTGTAGCCTGTTGGACAATAATTTTCGATGACCTTTTAACTCTGTTAATACGCATGGAAAGGAGGGAGCGGGCGTGGATTTTAAACATCTCCCATACCAAGTCATATGTGGCCGAGTCCCTGTTGGCTGTGAAATAATATTGTAGCTCTGCAGGGATATCCTCCTGGTCCGCCAGAGCCGTCAGCCAAAATGGGTTCAACCGCCAAGATGGAGCAGGGGAGGCTTTCAGGAGCTGGAGCGTGATCCAGTAGGGGGCGTGATCCGAAAGTATTCTCGGAGCAAATCCCACATTTCCCAGTTTAGGCGTCAGGGACTTGGAAAGTAAAATGAAATCGATACGTGACATTGTGTTGTGACTGGCTGAAAAGCAGGAGAAAGCTTTAGTGTGCGGATGCTTGTGACGCCAGGTGTCAACAATAGCGAAATCAGTCAGTATGCGGTATAGTCTGGTATGGGTCGGTGGGTCAAGGGGAGGGTCTGGTGTGCCCATTAGGTCTAGAGCGGGGGTGAGGGTCATATTAAAGTCCCCCATCCATACTGCCGGTATAGAGGGATATTGCGTCATAAAAGCAAGACCCTCCTTAATTACAAGCGAGTTGTATGGGGGAGGGACATAGCAAGCTAGTATCAGAATAGGGGATCCATTAATGGTGGCATGTATAAACACATATCTGCCCTGCTGGTCCGTTTGCAGCAACACTAGGTCGAAGGGAACCCTTTTTGCAACCAGAATCGACACCCCTCTGGAATATGAGGTGTGGGTAGCGTGATAGGACCAACCTACCCAAGACTTTTTAAGAGAGGATTGTAGTTGGCCCGTAACATGAGTTTCAACTAGCGTGATAATGTCAGCACGCTGAGATTTGAGGAATTTCAGGACGGCTGTAAGTTTGACCTTGTTGCGCAAGCCTCTGACGTTCCACGTAAGAAATTTCAGGGAACTCATGGTGGATATAAGGCATGTATAATAGACCGCAGTTGTACCAGGACCAGCAGAGCAGAGATAAACACATCAGATAACATAAAACACAGTGACATCCAACATCGATAATGTATGTATGGCAATAGCATAGTACCTAAAGCATAAACAGGCATTTGGAAATACGTTGGTGTAAAGGAACAAATACCCATAACAGTTTCCCCCCACCCAGTCCACTGCCACCCCAACTCGGCATGGACATAGTACCCCATAACCAGGTATCAACTGGGGACATCCAATGGGTAGGACCCAATGGAGGCAAGGGACTTAGTTGCAAGGAAGCATAGATACCCATAATGAAAAGAAAAAAAAGGGGGAGAAAAAAACAGTCCGGTAAACGGGGGGTGAGAAAGTTCATGAACATCTTATGGGGGCGACTTCTTCTCTGAGAAGTGCATGGGGTGTAGGAGCCACAAGGGTACAACGCCATTGTAGCTATGTAGGAGGGGGGCCCCTCTTGCCATCAGGACAGTTAGTAAAGTAAAGGAGGAAGTCTCAGCAACGGTCAGTGTACTATCTTCCACTGGTCCTACTCAAGCATGGGGAGAGCGGGGACCACAAGTCCGTGAGATCACCCGGAGGCAGCAGGCCTACTGTGAGGACCAGGGTAGTACGTGGAAGGATTTCCAGTCTCCTCCCCATGCTCCACCAGGGGTTATACGCAAACAATACACCCACTGAGAGGCGAAACATTAGGATGAAAATGTACAGCATTGTGGGTATATGGGGGGGGGCAGATGGGGGGAGAGAAAAGTACTCACACCTTATGGACAGCATGGCATGGTCAGGCTGAACGGTCCCTCTGATCGATCCAAGTGGATGCCAGTTCTGGGTCTTCAAAGAAATGGGTCCGGCCATCACACTCCACGCGAAGCTTTGCAGGGTACAGCATAGCGTATTTGAGGTGTAAAACGCGGAGGCGTCTCTTGACATCTTGGAACCTGGATCGTTGTCGCTGTACCTCATTGGAAAAGTCCGGGAAGACGGCCACATGCGTGTTGGTATGTGGGATATTTCCCTTTTCTCTAGTTAGACGGAGGATCTTGTCTCGGTCTTTGAAATTTAGGAATTTTGCTATAAGGGTACGCGGTGGGGCTCCTTGGGGAGGAGGACGGGCAGGGATTCGATGGGCTCTCTCCACCGCGAACATCACTGAGAATGCGTCTCTGCCGAAGTTGGATATCAGGAAGTTTTCGAGAAAGCTCGCCGGGTCGTTGCCCTCAGCAATCTCGGGAAGGCCAATAAAGCGGAGATTACATCTTCGGAGGCGATTTTCCATATCGTCCTGCTTCGCACTAAGCTGTTGTAGCTGACGGCGTACCTCGTAAGTAGTGTGTTGTAAGGGGTGCAGGATATCCTCCGCTCTACCAATACGGGTCTCCGTCTCAGCAACGCGGTCTCTCAGAGTAGAGAGGTCCTGCCGGATAAGGGATACATCAATTTTGACCTCCTCAATTTTGGTGGTGAGCGTACTCTGGCACAAGGCGATGGCATCAAGCACCTTGTTAGTGGCTGCCTCGGACTGTTCCATGCTCGGGGAGGTGCCAGCACCATCTTTAGCCTGTTGGTCTTCTCCAAGCCTGCGGTATTTAGCAAGCTTATCAGCCGCCTCAGAGGTTTTTTTTGGTGGAGACATATTGCAGAGGTGAACAGGAGAGTCCCCGGGTATACCAAGATGGCCGCTGTCTACTATGCCAGATCCTCAGTGTCTTCCTCCCACCGTGATTTAGGAGCAACACAGTGTGTTCTGCAGGCAGTGGTCAGCCAGCTACAAGGTCCAGCAGCTGCAGATGGAGAAAACTGGACTCAGAATAGTCAGGAACACCTGTGAATACTTGCAAGGGCTGTTGCAGGGTGTACCAAGATGGCCGCCAGTCCGGGAGCTAGGCCAGATCCACAGACTGTCCCTCAGGCATCCACAGGGGAAAGAGGCACTGCTATAGGGGCTCCAGGCAGTCCGGTGGCTGTGTGAAGCAAAGGCCAGGCTCTGAGCATCCAGGGAGGGCAGGCAGAACTGTGAGAGCTGCCGCCGGGTGGAGCAAGATGGCCGCTGCTCCAGGGGGTAGGCCGAATCCCCAGTCTTTCCTGGCAGCTGATGCAGGATGGTGAAGAGGGCCTGCGATGGTGGCCCAGAGCGGTGCTCTGACAAGCTGATAGGCTCTATGGATGGCGCTGGACAGAGGGGGGGTCCGCAGGTGTGCAGATGCTGAAAGGTAACCAGGATTGATACAGGATGGTAAGTACAGCAGTGTGGGCAAGTGGAGCTCTCACTACATGTGTCCTACTCCATTGCTCTCCAGGCCACGCCCGTTAATTTGCTCTTTTAGTAACCATGACAATTCTCACCCCTGAGAACCAGCCTGAGACAAAGTAAGGCCCTGTGTTGAAGGGCTCTGGGCTTGTTCAGTGGTATTGGATTGACATCAGTTTGAGATGCTTCTGTGATCATTCAGAATTCATTACTAGGTGCATTGGATCTGCAGATGACCTGCCTCAAGGTGGTTCTGCATTCCCATAAACATGTATGAGAATCACGGGGTATGCTGGCTGTGTCTGGGCACATCTTGTGTGCATTAGCATTATTGCTCTGTGTGGTGGCGGGAAGATGGGAAAGTTCTCCCACTGAGCAACATTTCTTATAAGAGAAGTGTTTAAGGAAGAACTTCTCTTTTACCCTGAATCTGCAGGCAGGGACATAATAGGCTGGCAGGGAGATTGGAAAGATCTTTTATGACCAGCAGAGTGCCGCAAGGGAGAGTGGTATTGTTTTTTTTTACCATTCAGGATACTTGGCGGGAGCGCATGTGACCATACGCCAAGCTCCCTGATTGGTTGGAAAGCCAGTATCACGGGACTTCTGCAAAGAGTAGTAAGAAAATGATGATGGGTTATAAATCCCAGATCCTTTACCTCCATTTTCCCTTCCAAGCTGTTCCAACCTGTATTCAAATTCATACAGATACAGTGCAGGTTTTATCACTGCAGCATCTGACCCTGCCTAGCCTGTAAATCAGGGGTCTCCAAACTTTCTAAAAAAGGTACCAGTTTATTATCCTTCTGACATCAGGTGGGGACAGACTGTGGCCAGCGGGATTGGAATATTTTGTGGCATCAGTGAGAGGAAACATCTCCATGTTTGGTATTAGTGGGAGGAATAGTGCCCCTTTGTTGGTGCCAGTGGGAGAAATTGTTTCCCATTGTTGTCAATTGGCAGAATAGTCTTCTATCGGTGGGAGGAGAAGTGCCCTGAGAGCCAGATAAAGGCAAGCAAAAGCTGCATCCGGCCCCAAGGCCGTAGTTTGGAGACCACTGCTTTAGATTGTCACAAATGGGGTTTATTAACTAAACAGGTGATTATGGACAATCGTCAAGGTATTTGTAAAATATAAATCAACTGTGGAAAAAATGCCCCAGTTCATCTATTTTTCCTAGTGAGCTGACTGAGTCAAAAACAAATCTCTGTTTTGTGATTATAATTTCCTATTTAGTGACTAAGTTCATCCTATAATCATAAGCTGAAATTGGGTTGCATAAAAATAAGAAAAATTAAAGAAATATTCAGCTATCATTATTATAAGAGTGCGTCTATATATATATTTTGCTTCCCACATATTAAGCTGACATCTACTATATAGTGTGTCATATCAACTTTTTATTGTTCCCACACAAACAGGGCTACGCCTTCCTTTGGCCTTAGTATTCTCAGGCATCCAACTCCCCTAGGTCAGCCTGGCCACACTCAGTTCCTGTTTGATGTGATACCACCATACGCTCTGAAGAGCAACCATTTCACCTCATATATCTTGTTTTTACTAAACTTTATTGGAATATTTCATTTACGATATCTCCACAAAATATACACCGCTGAAGAAGGAGACATAGATACTCTGAAATGCATCAGATGAACAACAAGAAATTTACTGTCAATCTTTGTGGTGATTTTTTACCTTGTACACAGTAACTGTAGCCATTCCAATGCATTTTATCTTTATTGTGTATACTATGTTTACAAAAAAATTTGTTTTTTTCTAAAAACTATCTCAGTGCTTTAAAAGTCCATTTAGGGGATAACCTTTCTTTGTTTAGTCAATTCAGATGTGGCACCTTACAGAGACACAGAGACCTTACAGAGACACAGAGACCTCACCAATATAATTATTGCTTATGCCATGTAGTTTAGTCCGGTCCTATACTATCCTCTTATTGGGTGTTCCGAGATTGCAACTAGGACTTCTGTATGATCTGTATTTCACATTACTGAGATATTCAAAATCTCACTGATCACTTATAAATAAGTCCTGTCATTTTGTACTGATCCCCTACTGGTTATTGATCGGAAATATCAGATACTTCTTAGAAGGCTGAGCCTGACATTTTGATGTTTTTTCTTTTTTGTTATTGCGGCGTTGATATGGATCGCTTTCTCCTACACGCAGGGGCAAGTAACACAATTTTGCGACTTTGACATGCATTGGTAAAACTATACATATCATCAAAACGACTTTGAGTATCAAGATAAATTATACAGCTTTTTTTTTTATTATTATCAAGGGAAAACTGGCCCAAAATAGTAAAAGAAAAAAAACATATTTTTAAAAAAAATGTAGCCATATATTTTTTGCTGTTGTCATAACTTAATGTTAATACCCTATGCGTTCAGTGATAAAACGTGTGGAGTGGGAGGTGGACATGTGCAATTCATTTTGTTCCGAATTCGTTTTTCATCCAAAAATCGAAAATTTGAAATTTCAGGAAATTCGAACATTCGAAAATCTGAAATAATTACTAACTAACTATACTAACTATTACATTATAGGTATTGGAATTTCTTATTAAATTTGGCTGTTATTGAACGTAAGGAATACAAATTTATCCAAAGTTATGAATTATCCGAAATAACGAATGCCACATCTAAACAAATGGAACGTAACAAATTTATAATAATGAATAATAGTAATAATAATAATAAAAACATTTTATTATTTTTTTTTATTATTATTATTAATTTGTTACGATCCATTCGTTTAGATGCGGCATTTGTTATTTCGGATAATTCATATCTATAAATATTTTCGGATTTTTGAATTTTTGGATTTTCGTTCTTATTTTTTAACTTCTGAATTTTGAATTCCTGAATTTTGAATTTATGAATTTATTTAAAATAATGAATTTTGATCAGAACGAATGACCCGAAAAAAAAAAAAACAATGAAAGGAAAACAAACAAATTTTTGGGCAATGCACATGTCTAGTGGGAGGGTATTGGGAGGGCAGTGATAGGAGGGGGGAGGGGTGTTGGTGGGGTGATGAGGGTGTCTCTAGGTAATATGGGGGGGTGAGTAGGGTGGGGGAGGGGTATGGAGGGTGGAAGTGACGTGTGCTCTGTGTATTCACAAAAATGTATATAAATATAAATTACATATTTATTTTTATATATATATATATATAGTCAATTGTATGTAATCCTAAAAAGAGAGAGGCACTCACTCTTTTAAGGTGAACGCACAACACATAACAACGGTTTTATTTAGATGTTTCGACGAGCCACAAGCTCATCTTCCTCGTTGAAACATTGATAATAAACCTTTGTTATGCGTTGTGTGTTTACCTTTCAAGACCAGTGAGTGCCACTCTTTTTTTGGATTATATGCACTACAGTCTTTGCTGTGCACCCAGGTCCATATTTTATTTCTGATATGTGTGTAGTGGCAACCATTGGATATTATAATTTTGATGATTTTTAAATGCAGCAACCTTTGAATTTTTTTTCATATATGTAAGGTCAGTGTGAAGACCTGTTTGCTGGCACTATATTTAAAACTGGGTGCGGATCTCCTCTACATTTTCAACAAAAAAATAAATATGTATGTATATATATATATATATATATATATATATATATATATATATATATATATGTATATATATATATATATAATATATATATACATATTGTGTGTAGCGGGTAAAATAAGTATTGAAAACGTCACCATTTTTCCAGGTAAATATATTTCTAAAGGTGCTATTGACATGAAACTTCCCCCACATGTCGGTAACAACCCATGCAATCTATACATACAATGAAACCAAAACAAATTGGTTCAAAAAATAGGTTATCTGTAGTAAAATGGAATGACACAGGGAGAAAGTATTGAACACTGTAACTGAAATTTATTTAATACTTGGTACAAAATCCTTTGTTGGTAATGACAGCTTCAAAACGTAGTCTCCTGTATTAGTTGCGTGCATTGCTCAGGTGTGATTTTGGCCCATTCTTCCACACAAACAGTCTTCAAATCTTGAAGATTCAATAGGCCTCTTCTATGAACTCTGATCTTAAAAAAAAAAAAATACTAATAGTACAACATACAAACAAAACAACAATAAAGCATTGTTGTGCTACCCATGCAGGGGCGCAAAACAAATGGCATAAATGGCTCTTTCTCATAAGCATGAGTAACATCAAGATAATTCTAGTGCAACTTCTATGTGAATTCATATATGAAAAACCTGACGTTAGAAGGATAAGGATAGAAAAAACATAGCATGTGTCTTCATTCGAGTGAAAAGCAAAAGTAAAGGATA
This sequence comes from Aquarana catesbeiana, assembly GCF_042186555.1. Classification (NCBI taxonomy): domain Eukaryota; kingdom Metazoa; phylum Chordata; class Amphibia; order Anura; family Ranidae; genus Aquarana; species Aquarana catesbeiana. Next base: position 289,654,718 of record NC_133327.1, on the reverse strand, counting down.
AAAAAATAAAATAAAACAAAACAAAGTTCTTAATGCTGAAAGACATATGGGCACCAAAACCACATCATATTAAGAGGAAGCACTGGAAGGATCTGCCAACCACTTGCACCAGATTTTATCATATTTGGTTGGGCATCCATGATTAGTATAACTATCCTTGTAAAGTGGGAGATCATTGATTAATATTTGCTTCCAAAAAAAAAATAGAGGGGGGAGGCCTCTTCCTCCAATGTAAGGCGATAGCCTTCCTGCTGTAGAAAAGAAGTAGGTTGACTAAAGCCTTGCCCGCCCTGGTAGGGATGAGGTTATCCATCAAGCCCAACAGGCAGACATCTAAAAGGGGAGGGGTTGGTGAGAAGGTTGGAAAATTGCTAGGTGGCATGAGGGGTCGTACGAACTGCCCAATAGGGTGGCAAAAAAATAAACGCTGGAAGCAAGATGGATGGTGATGGTAGCTGGTGAGTGGGTGAGATAATGACAGGGCGGTGGAGGTGGCTGACAGTTGTGGATTAGGGGCTGTAAACAGCAAGGGAATGGAGAATGAGCAGTGGCAATCAGTAAAGTGATGTAGGATCTTTTTTTTTTAATTATTTGTATTCAATCTTTGCAAAACTGAGACAAATATTTACAAAATCACATATTTCAGTGTTTTGAAACATTTGTAGCAACTGATTTTACATTAGGAATTCAAGATGTTTATGCAAATAATATAAAATTATTTTCTTGGAGAATCTAAAACTTACATTTTGAAAATAACAAACAAAATGTTATTTTTAAATGTATTATACCACTTCTTTTTAGAAATATTTATTAGTCATTTAATCATATTAAGATCAAGAATGGATGGAGAACATTTTGGCTTTCAGTCTGTAAAAAGTCCATTGCCAGCTTTCAAGCACCATGTTACCTTAACACCTCAAAGGTAATAAGACGTTGGAATTAACCCAAATAGAAGAACTACAACATGCACACATATACAGTATATATAATAGATAGATAATAGATATAGAGGAAGAGAGGTTACTACTGTTGCAATAGTGAGGCTGCATTAGGATAATGACTATAGTATAAGAGCTCAATAAACTTCTGCATAGACAAAAGCTGACATCCCAAGTCACCTGAACCTGATACTCTGTTTTATGTGGCAGCAGCAGCAAGCTAAAAATACTTGTTGTTCAGTTGACACCAGTAGATGTAGAGAGCAGTGTTATTTGTTCTTACAGTTTTCAATTATGTCTGCAGCTGCTTCCATCTCTCATACACATGCTAAAAGTACTGCAATACAAGGACACATCTGCTGTTAAAAGCTTCATAATTACAGGTCAAGTTTTTGGTGATATTTTTCTCAAGAGAATACTAATGTATTTTTTTTCACGTTTACCTTAATACAGGTAATAATAAACAAATCAAGCAAATAATAGAATAAAATCAAATGATTTAAATATATGGAATGGATCAGTTCACCAAATGGCATGTGTTTTGGTGTGTGCTGACGTTTTTGCTCCTTGTTAGGCAGTTTGGGAACTTTTGAGGTCAGGTGACTGTTTAGATTCACCCGCGCTTTTCTTCCCCTTAGGATTACTTACAACTTCCCTGCATAAATATCTATTGAATTTGAAATAATCCCCATTTGTGCGCAGTTGCCCTGACAATGAGTCAGAGGAAAGCTAAATGCTATCTTGGGTGACTCCCCTAAACTGCGGTTATGATAGTGGGGGAATGTTCTTTTGTTGTTTAGATCATATATGAATATCATATTGCTTGCCGTTACCATTGTTTCATGCCAGGATGGGTGCTTTGCATGGGGGCCACTCCTGTTTGGCTTCTGTCTACCCTCTCCCCCACTTAGGTTGGTGCACTACCCCAGCCACAACGTTGGTTGAAGTGCACTGTTGGCAATATTTTGCCAATTATAGTTTCAAGGGCCGTGTGCATGTTCACACAACCATCTGAACCTATTTACAAATTTTGCTGATATATATTTTTCTTATTATTATTTCTACACTTCTATTTCATCTGTATCGTTTCCATTTCTGTAACCCTCTCTTCCCCCTCTTTTTTTCTCCTCTTCCTTCCTCTCCCCCACCATTCCCTGATCACTCACTTCTCCCTACCCTGGGATGGACACAGTCAAGATCATTTCACTCAATGCTACGGAGCAGAATGTCCCCGAAAAGAGACGTATGCTTTTAAATGACCTGAAACGCTCACATGCAGATGTGGCGTTCATCCAAGAAACACACTAGAGATGATAAATTTCCCATTTTGAAAAATAGCTTTTACTCAATTACTTATCATTCTACTAATAATTAGGCTAAATCCAAAGGCGTATCCATACTACTATCCAACCGACTTCCTTGGGCTTGCCAAGACACCCTGGCGGACCCAGCAGGACACTTTATGTTCATTAAAGGGTTACTAGGGGAGGTTAAAATGACATTCGCCACTATCTATGCCCCTAATGACTGCCAAGACCTTTTTCTCAACCGTACGAAGGACTTACTCGTGGAATTCTCCTCAGGTCAGTTGCTCTTAGGAGGCGATTTCCATGTTCCATTACTTCCCAACATACATACTTCCTCCAGCTCGTCCTACATTACTCCTGGGGTCCGCAAACAAGTGGCATAATCCCTTCACAATGCCCAACTGGTCAACATCTGGCAGTTACAGCATTCAGGTGAGAAAGACTACACCTTTTACTCCTTTCCTCACAAAACCTAAATGCATATAGACTATTATCTAATCCCACACGCACAGTTCCAGGCTGTGCAAAGTTCAATAATTGGTATGATAACATGGTCAGACCACGCACCGATTGAGTTAACATACAAAATCTCAAAATTTTCCTCTTCAAGGATTAGATTCTGGAAATTGAACGAAAGCCTCTTGCAGACCCTTGAGGTGGTAGAGGATGTTCAGAGAGAACTGAGTCTGTACTTTCAAATCAACAAGCAACCTGACTGCGATGTAGGGATCCTATGGGAAGCCCACAAGGCAATTATCAGAGGTGTTCTCATCAAACACAGATCGCAACTCAAATGCCAATGTGAGGAGAAACTTTGTCTCTCCTCTGCAACATCCACAAAGTAGAGGCCCAACATAAACATGCCCCAACTCCGATGCTTGAATAAAATCTCTTATCCCTTCGCAAACAGACTACAGACTTATTAAGATACCAAGCCAAAGCTGCCATACAAAGATGCCGAAGACTCAGCCATGAGTCAGGACATAAATACAGGATAATGTTAGCCCGCTCGATTAGAGAACAAAAATTAGCTTCATATATCCCCCAAATTATTATACCTCACGGCCAAAAAGCGGTGCTTCCTAAACAGATTGCCCAGGGCTTTAGGGACTTCTATTCTTCCCTATACAACCGGAACAGTCCACATCTCAGACACAAATAGTAGATTATATCGCCTCTTCTCAACTCTCACAGCTAACCCCTGAGGTACAAAAGGATTTGGAAGCACCAATAACCTTGGATAAACTTCTGGATGCACTCAGTGTCTCAAAGACCGGCAAAGCTCCTGTCCCTGACAGTTTCTAGCTACAGTACTACAAGCGATTCCTCCCACTACTAGGTCCCCATTAGGGATGAGCCCCCGATGTGCGAGGGGGAGGCCCCGCCCCCTCTGACACCACAGGGAAGCCATTGGGAAGTCCCCATGCATCAGAGGGGATGGGGTCACCCGGGAATGTCACAATGTGGCCCCGCCCTCAGTTATAAAAGAACTGTCACCTGCGAGGACACGTCATACGGTGGGTGCCTCCCATGGAGGCGGGTCGGTCACAGCTTTTTTTTTTTTTTTCGGCAGAGCGAGAGAAGATGAATGGACTTCGTGGGACATTTTTATTTTTTTATTTTTTAATAAAGGACTTGTCCCAAGCCGTGTCTTGTCATTTGTACCATTTTGACACTTTTTTTGTGAAATGGTAGGGGTACACTTGTACCCCTTTATAATTTTACACAGGGGGAAGGCCAGGATCTGGGGGTCCTCTTGTTAAAGGGGGCTTCCAGATTCCGATAAGCCTCCCGCCCACAGACCCCCACAACCAATAGGCAAGGGTTGTGGGGACGAGGCCCTTGTCCCCATCAACATCGGGACAAGGTTCTTTGGGGCCTACTCCAAAGCACCCTCCCCATGTTGAGGGCATGTGGCCTGGTACAGTTCATGAGGGGGGGTGCGCTCTCATCCCCCCTCTTTTCCTGCGGCCTGCCAGGTTGCGTGCTTGGATAAGGGTCTGGTATGGATTTTGAGGGGGACCCCCACGCCATTATTTTTAGTTTCCCTTAATATCCATACCAGACCCGAAGGGCCTGGTATGGAATTTGGGGGACCCCCACGCAATTTTTTTTAAAATTTTGGTTTGGGGTTCCCCTTAATATTCATACCAGACCCAAAGGGCCTGGTAATGGACTGGGAGAATCCCGTGCCATTTTTTTCAATGACTTCTTTTATCTGTATTGCCGAGACCGACAATTCATTATAGTTGCGAGTACTTTTAAATGACTTTTTTTCCTTTAGAAATGTCATTTTGTACAGGGACTGTTCTAAACACAGGAAAAATCTGCCACTTTACAGGCATACTATAGACACCCCCCCAGGTATGAAATTTAAACGAATATTTAACTTTTATTGTTTCATTTTAAGCAATTATTAAAATCACTGCTTCCAAAAAAACTGCCGTTTTTAAAACTTTTTTTTGCATTGATACATGTCCCCGGGGTAGGACCCAGGTCCCCAAACACTTTTTCTGACAATAACTTGCATATAAGCCTTTAAAATGAGCACTTTTGATTATTCATGTTCGTGTCCCATAGACTTTAACGCTGTTCGCGTGTTTGTCACAGTAATCCTTAAAGAGGGAAAGGATCCAACTCGTTGTGGCAGTTACAGGCCTATCTCACTCCTGAACTGTGACCTTAAATTATTTACAAAGATTATTGCCATTCATATCACACAACATCTACAGCCGCTGATTCATCTTGATCAAGTGGGATTCATCCCTACTAGAGAAGCCCGTGACACTTAAAGTGTTAAATCTTATCCACACTGCACAAGAGACGCAAACTACATACGTTACACTAGGCACAGACGCTGAAAAGGGGTTTGACCGTGTGAACTGGTGCTTCATATTTGCGGTCTTACGTCATATAGGCCTGGGGGAACATATGCTACATTGGAACTCCAAGATTTACTCACATCCGACAGCCCAAGTTAAAGCCAACAGGATTTTATCAGACCCCTTTCTCATCACAAATGGGACAAGACAGGGATGCCCATTGTCCCCGCTGCTCTTTGCTCTATCCCTGGAACCTTTTCTCTGTACGATCCGCCTAGATCCAAACATCACTGGAGTTAGGGTAGGAGATGGGCAACATAAAATTTCAGCTTACGCTGATGACTTGCTCTTTTCCCTCCCTAACCTAGCGGTGTCACTTCCCAACCTTATCTGCAAATTCGAAAATGATGGCCGACTGTCTAACTTACGGATTAACGTCAGCAAATCAGAAGCTGTGGGGGTGGGAGTTTCTCTTGCGATACTTCGGACCTTGCAGTTAAACTTCAAGTTCAAGTGGACGGATACAGCTCTGAAATATCTGGGAGCGTATATCCCTTCTAACTTATCTTGGGTCTTTGAACTCATCTTCCCCCCTATCCTGACCAGAATACGTACTTTCTTGGAGACTTGGAATCGGGGATTGCATTCATGGTTCGGTAGATGTAATCTTCCAAAGATGTGTATCCTACCCAAGTATTTATACCTTTTTCAAACCCTACTGATCAGAATACCTTCAGTACTTTAAACAGGTTCACTCCTTATTCATCAAATTTATATGGGCACATAAGAGACCGCGCACTCCCCGATTCCAGCTATTCCTGCTTAAACATAGTGGAGGTATTCCACTTCCTGATGTCTTCAAATACTATCAGGTAGTGCACCTAGGACGACTCATAGATTGGAACCGTCATTTGGCTGGCAAACTCTGGGTACAAATTAAACAAGCCCAAACAAACATTTTATTGAAGGGGGCACCTTGCTACTATGATAATGTCCCGTCTAACCTAAAGATACACCCCCTGATAGGCCCTACAGTGCGTACTTGCACACAAGTGCTTGAAAAAAATCCTCTCTCATCCACAAACTCTCCCTTGATGCCCATCTTGGGAATCCGTAGTTTCTCCCAGGTCTGAGAGACCATTACTTCTCTACCTTGAGACAGAATAACTGCTTTCGGGCAACGCACTTTTTATTATTGCATGGCTGGCCCTCCATATCTGCATTAATGGAGCCCACTGGTTCTTTCACCTACCATTTTGGAATGCCTTGCAACTTCATCACTTTCTCCACTCCCTAAAGACCCCGGGAAGATTCGGACGACAATTATCCACATATGAAGAGTACTGCTCAGATTACAGGATACTGATGCAAGTACTCTCAAAAACATATAGTCTATTGATTACCCCTCCAGAAAAACAGCACTTGCCCTGGATAGGGAAATGGGAGAAGGAGATGAACTGTAAGTTTACGATCAGTCAAAGGCAAAATCTGGTTAGGTTCTCGTTGAAATCATCCATCTGCACTAGGATTCAGGAGACTAATTACAAAATACTAACACAGTGGTACCACACCCCACAGATCTTGCATAAATTTTATCCCAAGGTGCCTGATCATTGCTGGAGATGCCAGGAGGAGGGGGGTATGATGCTACACATTTTTTGGTCCTGCCCAAGGATAGCACCATACTGGAGGGAAGTACAGAACATTGTTCAAAAATTCACTGACTAAAAGATACCCGATAAGCCAGTTTTTTATTATTATACGTTATTCCAGCTAAAAAATATAAGTTATCAATTTTATGACATCTGATAAATGCTGCTAAGGCATGTATCCCCCTCAAGTGGAAAAACACATCACCCCCTACTGTCGGATGCTGGCTCCATAAAGTGGAAGAGATCAATAAGATGTAAGATCGCACACTTTCAGCACAAAAGAGGGTTTAAACCTACTTAGTTCATGATTGTCGAGCACGTGTATCATAACTGGCTGTCCGATGACTTGGTATCCACCTCCTACCCAGGGCCCCTTTCCCCTTCTCTCACCCCCTTTTTCCTTATTCCCCTTCTTCTATCTCTTCTCCCCTCAGTGCTATTTTTGGTTATCTTTTCTCTTCTCCTCTCTCTGGCAATTTAGAAAATGGGGAGTGGATTAGGCAATCCCGGGACTTGTTACTACTGGTTTATCCCTTGGTTACAGGAATTATATTCACACAGATTGTACACTGAGTATGTTATGCATGATTAGGGATGAGCTTCGTGTTCGAGTCGAACCCATGTTCGACTCGAACATCGGCTGTTCGATCGTTCGCCGAATTGCGAACGTTATGGGCCGTTCGCGCTAAATTCGTGTGGCGCGTCACGGCCCATAATTCACTGCGGCATCGCAGTGCATTGCTGGCTGATGATTGGCCAAGCATGCACTATGACCCGCATGCTTGGCCAATCACAGCGCCGTCAGTAGAGAGAGCTGTAATTGGCCAAAGCCAGGGTGGCTTTGGCCAATTATGGCTCAGGGGATTTAGTACACACCCCACACTATATAAGGCCGCCTGCACGGCGGCCCTGTGTAGTGTGTGTTCCGGTGTGCTGAGAGATAGAGAGAGAGAGAGACAGTGTCATTTGATTTGAGTTAGATAGATTAGGCAGAACAGTCAGTCAGTTAGCTGCACTTACAGTGTATTGTGTATATATATGCATCCCAGGTGTTGCATATATATATATACACTGTATTCAGTTTAGCTAGATCCGTTCCTGTTATCTTCTATCTAGACTATTTACATTTAATGCAGTGCGTCCTGCTCACAGTGTTCAGCTAGATCCGTTCCTGCTATTTACATTTAGTGCAGTGCGTCCTGCTCACAGTGTTCAGCTAGATCCGTTCCTGTTATCTTCTAGACTATTTACATTTAGTGCAGTGCGTCCTGCTCACAGTGTTCAGCTAGATCCGTTCCTGCAATTTACATTTAGTGCAGTGCGTCCTGCTCACAGTGTTCAGCTAGATCCGTTCCTGCTATTTACATTTAGTGCAGTGCGTCCTGCTCACAGTGTTCAGCTAGATCCGTTCCTGCTATTTACATTTAGTGCAGTGCGTCCTGCTCACAGTGTTCAGCTAGATCCGTTCCTGCTATTTACATTTAGTTCAGTGCGTCCTGCTCACAGTGTTCAGCTAGATCCGTTCCTGCTATTTACATTTAGTGCAGTGCGTCCTGCTCACAGTGTTCAGCTAGATCCGTTCCTGCTATTTACATTTAGTGCAGTGCGTCCTGCTCACAGTGTTCAGCTAGATCCGTTCCTGCTATTTACATTTAGTGCAGTGCGTCCTGCTCACAGTGTTCAGCTAGAGCCGTTCCTGCTATTTACATTTAGTGCAGTGCGTCCTGCTCACAGTGTTCAGCTAGATCCGTTCCTGTTATCTTCTAGACTATTTACATTTAGTGCAGTGCGTCCTGCTCACAGTGTTCAGCTAGATCCGTTCCTGCTATTTACATTTAGTGCAGTGCGTCCTGCTCACAGTGTTCAGCTAGATCCGTTCCTGTTATCTTCTAGACTATTTACATTTAGTGCAGTGCGTCCTGCTCACAGTGTTCAGCTAGATCCGTTCCTGCTATTTACATTTAGTGCAGTGCGTCCTGCTCACAGTGTTCAGCTAGATCCGTTCCTGTTATCTTCTAGACTATTTACATTTAGTGCAGTGCGTCCTGCTCACAGTGTTCAGCTAGATCCGTTCCTGCTATTTACATTTAGTGCAGTGCGTCCTGCTCACAGTGTTCAGCTAGATCCGTTCCTGTTATCTTCTAGACTATTTACATTTAGTGCAGTGCGTCCTGCTCACAGTGTTCAGCTAGATCCGTTCCTGTTATCTTCTAGACTATTTACATTTAGTGCAGTGCGTCCTGCTCACAGTGTTCAGCTAGATCCGTTCCTGTTAAATTCCTACTGACAGGCAGGCTTGTCTGGTTACAGTATATAAAGCTACCTGAAGAAAATTACAGGTGTTCTATTTGATCCTATTAGTACCACGGTCAAGCAGCTAGACTATTTACATTTAGTACAGTGCGTCCTGCTCACAGTGTTCAGCTAGATCCGTTCCTGTTATCTTCCTACTGACAGGCAGGCTTGTCTGGTTACAGTATATAAAGCTACCTGAAGAAAATTACAGGTGTTCTATTTGATCCTATTAGTACCACGGTCAGGCAGCTAGACTATTTACATTTAGTACAGTGCGTCCTGCTCACAGTGTACAGCTAGATCCGTTCCTGTTATCTTCCTACTGACAGGCAGGCTTGTCTGGTTACAGTATATAAAGCTACCTGAAGAAAATTACAGGTGTTCTATTTGATCCTATTAGTACCACGGTCAGGCAGCTAGACTATTTACATTTAGTACAGTGCATCCTGCTCACAGTGTTCAGCTAGATCCGTTCCTGTTATCTTCCTACTGACAGGCAGGCTTGTCTGGTTACAGTATATAAAGCTACCTGAAGAAAATTACAGGTGTTCTATTTGATCCTATTAGTACCACGGTCAGGCAGCTAGACTATTTACATTTAGTACAGTGCGTCCTGCTCACAGTGTACAGCTAGATCCGTTCCTGTTATCTTCCTACTGACAGGCAGGCTTGTCTGGTTACAGTATATAAAGCTACCTGAAGAAAATTACAGGTGTTCTATTTGATCCTATTAGTACCACGGTCAGGCAGCTAGACTATTTACATTTAGTACAGTGCGTCCTGCTCACAGTGTTCAGCTAGATCCGTTCCTGTTATCTTCCTACTGACAGGCAGGCTTGTCTGGTTACAGTATATAAAGCTACTTGAAGAAAATTACAGGTGTTCTATCCCAGCTTAGTGCAGCTACAGGCCATTAGTATGTCTGGAAGGCCAAGAAGGAGAGGCAGACAGTCACAAGCCAATAAGAGAGGGCAAGCAGGCTCTGTGTCTAGTGCTGGTCGTGGAGACGGTGCATCCTCATCAGCACGTGGCCATGGGACACGCTTGGCCTTTTTTTCGGCAGCTGGCCGTGTTGAGCCGCAACATGCGGAAGACTTGGTCGAGTGGATGACCAAGCCGTCCTCATCCTCCTCATCCTCTCTCACCCATGCCCAGGGTGCTTTGTCTGGCAAAGCAGCGGCCTCTTTCCTCAGCTCAATGTCATCAGTGACTCCTTCCCTAGCTCCACCATGTCCTCATGAGGATTCCCTCGAACTGTTTGACCACAGTGTTGGGTACATGCTCCAGGAGGATGCCCAGCGTTTGGAAGGCTCTGATGACGATACTGAGCTCGATGAAGGCAGTAACATGAGCGCGGACAGAGGGGGTGCCCAAGAAGGACAGCAATCTGGCAGTCATGCTCCCCCTGCTGCAGCATACTGCCAGGTTTGCTCCAGTGATGAGGAGGGAGGGGATGATGAGGTCACTGACTCAACGTGGGTGCCTGATAGGAGAGAGGAGGAGGAGGAGGAGGAGGAGGAGGAGGCGGCAGCACATCACCAACGAGGCAGGATGCCCTCCAGGGGCCAGCCTAAGGGCAGCACATTGACTGCATCACACCCCAAAGCTCCACATGTGCAGGGCGCTGCAGTCTCTGCGCGTTATTCAAAAAGTTCTTTGCTGTGGGCCTTTTTTGAGACGAGTGCATCAGATCGCACCGCTGCTATTTGCAACATATGTCTCAAGCGTATCTCGCGTGGCCAAAACATCTCCCGCTTGGGTACCACATGCTTGACCAGACATATGTTGACCTGCCATGCAGTTCGTTGGCAAGCGTATCTAAAAGACCCACACCAAAGAACAAAGAGGATCTCTCCTTGCTCCTCATCAGCTGAGATTTCCAACCCCACTAGACCTTCAGTCCTCTCTGAGATCTGCAGTGAGAGGAATGAAGGTGTAGAATTAGGTGTGTCACAGCCAAGTACTTGTGGGCAATCTGCTTTTGGTACACCGACGTCAGATTGTACCAGGCAAATTTCCCTGCCCCAGCTGCTGCACCGCCGAAAGAAGTTTGCTCCCAGCCATCCACATGCCCAGCGGTTGAATGCTAGCTTGGCAAAATTGCTAGCACTTCAACTGCTGCCTTTTCAGTTGGTAGACTCTGCCCCCTTCCGTGAGTTTGTGGAATGTGCGGTTCCTCAGTGGCAGGTACCCAAACGCCACTTTTTCTCACGGAAGGCGATTCCGGCTCTCTACCGGCATGTGGAAGGCAATGTCCATGCCTCGCTGGACAGGGCGGTCAGCGGTAAGGTGCATATTACCGCTGACTCATGGTCCAGCAGGCATGGACAGGGACGTTACCTAAGTTTCACGGCGCATTGGGTGACTCTGCTGGCAGCTGGGAAGGATGCAGGACAAGGTGCAGTAGTGTTGGAGGTTGTTCCGCCACCACGCCTCCAAAATGCTGATTGTGACACACCTCTCTCCTCCACCCCCTCCTCTTCTTCTTCCTCCATGGCCTCTTCCTCGGAACCAGCGGTGCTCCCTAGGCGTTCAAGGGGCTACGCAAGTACGCAGGCCAAAAGATGCCATGCGGTGCTTGAGCTGGTGTGCTTGGGGGACAGGAGCCACACTGGGGCAGAGGTTCTGTCAGCTCTGCAGGGGCAGGTTCAGAGGTGGTTGACGCCACGCCAACTTAAGGCAGGAATGGTGGTTTGCGACAATGGCACCAACCTCCTCTCTGCCCTCCGACAGGGACAAATGACCCATGTGCCCTGTTTGGCTCACGTCCTTAACTTGGTGGTGCAGCGGTTCTTGGGCAGGTACCCGGGCTTACAGGATGTCCTGAGGCAGGCCAGGAAAGTCTGTGTGCATTTCCGCCGGTCATATAATGCCAGTGCTCGGCTGACGGACCTCCAAAAGGAGTTTAACCTGCCCAAGAACCGCCTAATCTGTGACATGCCCACCAGGTGGAACTCAACGTTGGCCATGCTGCAGCGGCTGCACACGCAGCAGAGGGCCATCAATGAGTACCTGTGCGACTATGGCACCAGGACAGGGTCAGGGGAGCTTGGTTTTTTTTCCCCACGCCAGTGGGCCATGATCAGGGATGCATCCACTGTCCTGTCACCATTCGAGGAGGCCACGAGGATGGTGAGCAGTGACAGTGCATGCATCAGTGACACTGTCCCCCTTGTCCACCTGTTGGAGCACACGCTGCGTGGAATAATGGACAGGGCACTTGAGGCAGAACAGAGGCAGGAAGAGGAGGACTTCCTTAGCTCTCAAGGCCCCCTTTATCCAGACAGTGTTCCTGCGTGCCCGCCGATCACACAGGAAGAGGACGAGGAGGAAGAGGAGGAGGAGGAAGATTGTGTCAGTATGGAGGTGGAGCCTGGCACTCAGCATCAGCAGCAGTCTTTAAGGGATCAGTCCCAAGAAACACATGGACTTGTACGTGGCTGGGAGGAGGTGGCTGCGGACCATGTCGTTCTTAGTGACCCAGAGGACTCCGGACCGAATGCCTCAGCAAACCTACGCTGCATGGCCTCCCTGATCCTGCAAAGCCTGCGTAAGGATCCTCGTATTCGTGGTATCAAGGAGAAGGACCAATACTGGCTGGCAACCCTCCTTGATCCACGTTACAAGGGTAAGGTTGCGGACCTTATCTTGCCATCGCAGAGGGAGCAGAGGATGAAACATCTTCGGGAGGCCTTGCAGAAAGGTCTGTGCAACGCGTTCCCAGAGACTGGGAGGTTACAAACTCCTGTTTCTGGACAACGTGTTGCTGAGGCTTCGGTCAGTCAAAGAAGGAGCGGTGGAGAAGGTGGCCGTCTGACCGATGCGTTCAGACAATTTTTTGGTCCGCAGCCCCAAGGTATGATCGGTTCCAGCAACCATCGCCAGCGTCTGTTTTACATGGTGCAGGAATACCTAGGGGTAAGATCAGACTTGGACACCTTTCCCACCGAAAATCCTCTGGGTTACTGGGTCTTGAGGATGGATCACTGGCCAGAGCTTGCACAGTATGCAATTGAGCTACTGGCCTGTCCTGCATCCAGCGTTCTTTCGGAACGCACATTCAGTGCTGCTGGAGGCGTGGTAACCGATCACAGGGTGCGTCTGTCCACCGACTCGGTCGATCGGCTGACCTTCATAAAAATGAATGAGTCTTGGATCACCACCAGCTACCAAGCACCTGATGCTGATGTAACCGAATAATTTTTTTTGAAATCTCAGATCCCTTCAAAGACTGCCTATGCTGATGCTGAGTGACTATCCCTGAGTAATTATCCTCTTCCTCCTCAATCATCACGCTGATAGCTTGTAAGAACATTTTTGGTTCTGGGCGCCACCACCAGTGCCTAAGGCACAATTTTTCAGCCCCTGTTTAACAGGGGCGTGTAATTACAATTTTTGATGTAATACTTTGCAGCAGGGCTCGTTCCTGCATTCCAACTAGAGTGTCTGTGAGGGGTTGCAGTGTTGTGGCACCAGCACCAGTGCCTAGGGCCCAATTTTTCTGCCCCTGTCTAACAGGGGCGTGTAATTACAATTTTTGATGCAATACTTTGCAGCAGGGCTCGTTCCTGCGTTCCAACTAGAGTGTCTGTGAGGGGTTGCAGTGTTGTGGCACCAGCACCAGTGCCTAAGGCCCAATTTTTCTGCCCCTGTCTAACAGGGGCGTGTAATTACAATTTTTGATGCAATACTTTGCAGCAGGGCTCGTTCCTGCGTTCCAACTAGAGTGTCTGTGAGGGGTTGCAGTGTTGTGGCACCAGCACCAGTGCCTAAGGCCCAATTTTTCTGCCCCTGTCTAACAGGGGCGTGTAATTACAATTTTTGATGCAATACTTTGCAGCAGGGCTCGTTCCTGCGTTCCAACTAGAGTGTCTGTGAGGGGTTGCAGTGTTGTGGCACCAGCACCAGTGCCTAAGGCCCAATTTTTCTGCCCCTGTCTAACAGGGGCGTGTAATTACAATTTTTGATGCAATACTTTGCAGCAGGGCTCGTTCCTGCGTTCCAACTAGAGTGTCTGTGAGGGGTTGCAGTGTTGTGGCACCAGCACCAGTGCCTAAGGCCCAATTTTTCTGCCCCTGTCTAACAGGGGCGTGTAATTACAATTTTTGAAGCAATAATTTGCAGCAGGGCTCGTTCCTGCGTTCCAACTAGAGTGTCTGTGAGGGGTTGCAGTGTTGTGGCACCAGCACCAGTGCCTAAGGCCTAATTTTTCAGCTCCTGTTCAACAGGGGCATGTAATTACAATTCTTGATCTAATATTTCACAGCAGGGCCCTGTGAGGGCTTACAGTGTTGTGGCCACAGCAACACCTAAGGCCCAAATTTCTGCTGAGTATATAGGGCAGGACCCTACTTTCAAACATCTAACTTACAAACGACTCCTACTTGCAAACGGAAGGAGACAACAGGAAGTGAGATGAAATCTACCCCTAGGAAGGGAAATTCTCTCCTGTAAGAGTTAATATGGGAAAACAATTTCTCCTTTCCACTGATGCTTTCCAATCCTTGTTCCACAAAAAAACCCAAATTTTCAAAAAACATTTTTCATTGGGACAAAAAAGTGAGGTGAAATCTTCTGAAGAGGAGGAAAGACAGCAAAACAAATGTCACAGGGGTGATAACCCTTCCCTATGTTTTCCAAAAAGCTTAGAAAAGATTTTTTGGCTGGAGCTAAACACGTTAAAAATGTTCAAAATTACAAACAGATTCTACTTAACAACAAACCTACAGTCCCTGTCTTGTTTGCACCGCCTGTATACTGCTGTTCAGAGTATATAGGGCCTGGTGGCCCCACACCTTTCCTTATTTTAATTTGGGTGCGGGGTTCCCCAAAGGGCCTGGTAATGGACTGGGGGGGTACCCATGCCGTTTGTCTCACTGATTTTCATCCATATTGCCATGACCTGACATGACATTAAACCCGCAAGCAGTTTTAAATGAGATTTTTTCCTTTAAAAATGACATTTGGTGCAGGGACTGTTCTAAACATGGGAAACACGCGTCACTTTACAGGCATACTATAGACACCCCCCAGGTACGATATTTAAAGGAATATTTCACTTTTTTTTTTTTTACTTTAAGCATCATTAAAATCACTGCTCCCGAAAAAACGGCCGTTTTTAAAAGTTTTTTTTGCATTGATACATGTCCCCTGGGGTAGGACCCGGGTCCCCAAACCCTTTTTAGGACAATACCATGCAAATTAGCCTTTAAAATGAGCACTTTTGATTTCGAACGTTCGAGTCCCATAGACGTCAATGGGGTTCTAACGTTCGTGCGAACTTTCGGTCCGTTCGCGGGTTCTGGTGCGAACCGAACCGGGGGGTGTTCGGCTCATCCCTATGCATGATCTAACTTAACATCCGGATTTCTGTTCTATTATTTCAATGTATGTGTAGTGTAATTGTTATGCCCCATACACAGGAGCAAATCTTCCATCGGAAAAAACTTGGATGGTTTTTCCGACAGAATTCCGCTCAAGCTTGCCTTGCATACACACGGTCACACAAAAGTTCTCTGAACTTTGGATCGTCAAGAACGCAGTGCCGTACAACACTATGATGAGCCGAGAAAATGAAGTTCAATGCTTCCAAGCATGCGTCGAATTGTTTCTAAGCATGCGTAGGAATTTTGCGTGTCGGAATTTGTACAGAAGAACGTATTTTCGGATAGGAACTTCGGATGGTTTCCGGTTCTCTGAGGAGAGAAGTGATAGATCGTCTGTTCATACAGAGTATGAACAGATGATCTGTTATCTTCCCTGCACAGTCCACTCCCCCCTTCAGTTAGAACACAAACTAGGACACACTTAACCCCTTCACTGGCCCCTAGTGTTAACCCCTTCACTGCCAGTGACATTTTTACAGTAATCAATGCATTTTTAATCACACTGATCGCTATATTAATGCCAGTGGTCCCAAAAATGTGTCAAAATTGTCCGATGTGTCCGCCATAATGTCGCAGTCATGATAAAAATCGCAGATCGCCACCATTACAAGTAAAAAAAATTAATAATAAAAATTCTATAAATCTATCCCCTATTTTGTAGACGCTATAACTTTTGCGCAAACCAATCAATATACGCTTATTGCGATTTTTTTTACCAAAAATATGTAGAATACATATCAGCCTAAACTGAGAAAAAAAATAGTTTTTTTATATATTTTGGGGGATAATTATTATAGCAAAAAGTTAAAAATAATGCGTTTTTTTTTCAAAATTTTCTCTTTTTTTGTTTATAGCGCAAAAAATAAAAACCGCAGAGGTGATCAAATACAACCAAAAGAAAGCTCTATTTGTGGGAAAAAAAGGACGTCAATTTTGTATGGGTGCAACGTCGTATGACCGCTCAATTGTCAGTTAAAGCGACGCAGTGCCGAATCGCAAAAAGTGCTCTGGTCAGGAAGGGGGTAGAATCTTCCGGGGCTGAAGCGGCTGAATAAAATAATTGAAAAAAAAAAATTACCACAGTAGTTGAAGGAGAAAAGGGTGAATGTCCTTGCATGACCTAGTCAGAGCCCAGACTTAAAGTGTTACTAAACCCAGGATCCTGCATTCACTATAGCTGGTCTCCCACAGTACATAGAACATGTAAATGCAATAGTTTTAGTAAATATAAACTGATAAATACCTTTTCTTATATGCTGTATACAGCAGTTCGAGCAATCTTGTGGCTTATATCAGTGTATGCTGATAGCTTGCAGGAGGAGTTTTCATTTCTCTCACGATTGTCCTATCAGGCTTCAAGATCCTGGACCCTCTGTCTGGACATGTCTGGACAGTGCTGATTGGCCATGTGCTGATCACATGTACCCTCCCAAGAAAAAAAAAAAATCTCTAGCAATACACACCAAACTGAGCAGCCTGACTCTATAGACTCTGTAATTATTAGGTTATTTTTTGGAGTCTGTTGAAGGAGATGATCAAAGTAGACAGGCTCTAACAGCCCTTTTACATAATGCAGAGGATTAACCCCTTAGGTTCCACACTATGTGGTATAACAAGCACGCTTTACTGCAAATACAGACTGATTTTACTGTTGTAGGTTTAGTAACACTTTAATCATTCACCTGGGGTGGCATCCTTATTGTTAACATAGTGTTCTATATTTCAATAAGTCCCCATCCACAGACCACATTACCCACTGTGACAGACTCACCCAGGATAGAGGCTTTTGGAGGGGACTGAATGTGAGCCTCTTGCCTACAGATTATGGGCCTTGGCATTTGGGGTACCCTTGAGGTGTTGTTACTTTGGCTTCGGGTCCTTGTCCCCCGGGACACACAGACTCTGGGGACCCTGTATTTGCCATAGTAGCAATAGTGACTGAGTCATACTGTTGGGACTCATACTGTGAGAAGATGCTAATGTCATCAACTCCACTCACCTGTCTGATGTCAGCTATAATGTGTTTAATGTAAATGAGTTTAGTCTGGCTTACCACAGGTTCTAAGGGTATTCAACTCATTGTTGTTTGTTCTAATTAACCCTGTGTTGATGTTTATGGTAATGTGTGTTGAATAGTCAATGAGCTAGGAGACGTAGTCACCTAGGCTGTATAAAGAATTAGATAATTAGCTCATGTTAATTAGGTTACAGTTGTATTGTTAGAGGAGGTTCCAACGGCATATAAAGTCTTGTAATTTTGATTCTAAATAAAACAGTTCATGTTAGCATCTAAGCAAGTGTCGCTTTGTTTTGTGCTTGGAAGCATTTGGAATATCTGATATCTGTATCCAGACTACGAGGAAGTGGTATACTGACGGAAGCACTCAAGCGGAGTGAGGGACGTTCCGTGACATTGGTGGCACCACACATTTGTGGGGAAGAGATCCTTGTCCTCTTAACATTGTATTAAGCTGCTTTGTCAATGCAGGTGTATGGAAGCTGGCAGTGGGTTATAGGGAGGATGAGGATGACAGGGGGTGGGGTGTTAGCAAGGTGGCAGTGGGGTGCCAGGTGTGATGAGGATGACAGGAGGTAGGGTGTTAGCAAGCTGGCAGTGGTGTGCCAGGTGTGATGAAGATGAGGATGACAGGGGGTAGTGTATTAGGAAGGTTGCAGTGGGGTGCCAGGTGGGATGAGGATGATAGGGGGTAGGTTGTTAACAAGGTTGCAGTGGGGTGCCAGGTGTGATAAGGATGGTGATGACAGGGGGTGGGGTGTTATCAAGGTTCAGTTGGGTGCCAGGTGTGATGAACATGAGGATGAGGATGACAGGGGGTAGGGTTTTAGCAAGGTTGCAGTGGAGTGCCAGGTGTGATGACCATGAGGATGAGGATGACAGGGGGTAGGGTGTTAGCAAGGTTGCAGTGGGGTGCCTGGTGTGATGAGGATGATAGGGGGTGGGGTGTTTGCAGGGTTGCAGTGGGGTGCCAGGTGTGATCAAGATGAGTTTGAAGATGACAGGGGGTGGGGTATTAGCAAGGTTGCAGTGGGGTGCCAGGTGTGACAAATATGAGGCTGAGGATCACAGTGGGTGGGGTGTTAGCAAGGTATCAGTGGGGTGCCAGGTGTGATGAGGATGACAGGGGGTGGGGTGTTAGCAAGGTATCGGTGGGGTGCCAGGGGTGATGGACATGAGGATGACAGGGGGTGGTGTGTTAGCAAAGTATCAGTGGGGTGCCAGGTGTGATGAAGATGTGGATGAGGATGACAGGGGGTAGGGTGTTAGCAAGGTATCAGTGAAGTGCCAGGTGTGATGACGAGCATGAGGGTGACAGGGGGTTAGCAAGGTTGCAGTGGGGTGCCAGGTAGGAGGAGGATGAGGATGAAAGGGGGTGGGGTGTTAGCAAGGTTGCAGTGGGGTGCCAGGTGGAAGGAGGATGAAGATGAAAGGGGGTGGGGTGTTAGCAAGATTGCAGTGGGGTGCCAGGTGGAAGGAGGATGAGGATGGAAGGGGGTGGGGTATTAGCAAGGTTGCAGTGGGATGCCAGGTGGGAGGAGGATAAGGATGAAAGGGGGTGGGGTGTTAGCAAAGTTGCAGTGGGGTGCCAGGTGGGAGGATGATGAGGATGAAAGAGGGTGGGGTGTTAGCAAGGTTACAGTGGGGTGCCAGGTGGGAGGAGGATGAGGATGACAGGGGGTAGTGTGTTAGCAAGGTGGCAGTGGTGTGCCAAGTGGGATGAGGATGACAGAGGAGAGAGAGAGAAAAAGAGGAAATGCACAGAAAAAGAGAAAGAAGAATCACAAATATAAAAAAGAAAACATAACACATTTTTGGCATGATCTTGATTATTTATGAATATAGAAATTGGGAAATAAATGTAGCTTTAAAAGTTTAGAAATATCTATTACCTCAATATACATGTCTGCAGGCTGTAACTGATGCTGTTGAGAGGTCAAAAAAGAACACTGCAAAAACATGTACAGTGATGTCATCTCGTGTTCTCATGCTTTTATGGGAGGCGGATCATCCATGAATCAAGATGTGGCATCCCACCCACTGTGTTCTTTTTTTAGTTACTGGGCATTGAGGAGGAGGGAGGGACTCGGCTGTCATTTAGGATCTGTATACACACCCAAATGTGTGATGTTAATACCATGTGACCTCAAAAAAGCTCAACTCAAACAGGAAATGTTCTCTCCAGCAATAGAGTCAAAACTGAGCATGTGCAGCAGGACTACTCTGACTGTGCCTTATCTGGATTTGTCCAGAGTGAGTCTGCAGGAGGGAGAAGATCTGTGCATACAGCATCAAACAACCTTGTTACACAATGCAGAGGATTAATCACTTAAGTTCCACAGTGAGTATAACAAGCATGCTATTCTGCATAAACAGACAGATTTTACTGTTGTGTGTTTAGTAACACTTTAAACCCCATTTAAATCTGTGGAAAGACTTAAAGATTGCAATCCACAAACGGTCACCATCAAATTTAACTGAACGTGAGCAGTTCTGCAAAGAAGAGTGGGCAAATATTGCAAAGTCTAGATGTGCAAAGTTAGTAGAGACATCCCAACAAACTAGAGGCTGTAATCAAAGCAAAAGATGGTGCATCAAAATACTGACACAAGGGGTGATCCTTTTTCCAACTCAGTGAATCTGTTTTTGATTTTTTTTTTTTTTGACATGTTGTTACATCTTTCACTTGGATGCTATAAGTTGCACTGAGTAAATACAGCTGGAATAAAAAAAAACTGTGTCTGTCTTTATTTCAGGCTGCAAAGGAACAAAATGTGATTATTTTAAAGGGGGTGATTCTTTTCTATACCCACTGTACCTCTGAGTCAGCATCTCAGTCTAGGAATAAAATAGTAGTTCCCTAATTAGATATGACACAAATCTTTTAAACCCCGGTGCCTGTGCAGTACTTTGTTGTGTTTACAAATATCTGACATGTGTTAGCCACTGCTGCAGCCTCTCACCTTGCGACTTGAATTCTACTCACTGCTAAAATGAGACTGAGGAAATGCTTCATTTTGCATGCAGCAGATTGACCACATCATCCCATCCCAGGCAAAGTCACCTGACTTGAGCTCAAGGGTTGTTTCTGTAATGATTAATACCCAGGGAAGTGACTGGCCTCAGGTGATACACAGAGATTAAACCTCCTACATAAGTTGTACCTGTTTATCTGCGGTCCTCTCTTCTCTACATCTGCTCAAAGTGCAGAATTTACATAGCTTGTCTGAAAGTTTAGAAAAAGGACTCGGAGAGCTGAAATTACACTCTTAAGGGCTCAGTGAGGAGAGCTTTGAAAGCTGATTGGAGGGAGACGCATCCTCCTCCACAAAGCTCGCAGGAACAGAGCTCAGGCTGTCAATCAGCTGGATGTCTGTCCCATCACCATTTTTCTCTTGGTGTCATGGTGTCATGACAAAACTTGTCAAACTAGCAGAAGAACAAAGCCGCAGATAGATATGACACTTAGCGCTCTTAATTGAGACAAGTACACACTATGGAGGGATATGTTTTGTTCATATTTCATGTCTGAGGTTTACAACCACTTTAACTTCAATCTTGGGCCATCCCCTGCAGTACTTTGTTTCCTCCACTAGATGACCTCAGTCTTTCAGGTTGAATGATGGCTGGCAAAACTCATCCAGCTTCCTCTGAGCCCAGGCTCTCATGGACCTGCCTTAAGCCTGTGACTAGACAGTGAGAGAGAAAAAGCACAGTTATAACCTCATCTCTGTCCCTCTTCTTTCCCCTCCTATCAGCATTCTCCTTGTCTACACTTTAACTTATTGGATCTTTGTTTTGCTTCTTTCTCTTCCACTCTGTGCTCTGCTATACCAGTACTGAAAAGGCAAAAGGCGGATATCAAGTGCAGGTACTTACTTGAACTTACTGGACACTCCCCATGTAACATTTTGCTTGCACACACTTCAACAGGAGGTGGAACTCCAGTTTGTAAAACAAAAAAATGGTCCAGAGGTTTTGCCTCTAGTGGAATCAAATTATAATTTCTAATGTTATATTTAAAACAGCATTATACCCAGGGCCGTCTTTAATTTTGATTGGGCCCTGGGCAAACATTTTCTTGGGGCCCCACCCCTCCATTCTGAGACATACAAAAAATAGCAGGTAGACTCAAAATCAGTTTACTGCAGCAGATCACGCAGCAATTGCAATTGTTTGCCAGAGGTTACAGCCTATCCTTACTGCTCACTGGCTGGTTTCTAGAGGTTACAACACATAATTTCTGCTTGCCGATTGGTTGCTAGAGGTTGATGTACATTATTAGCCCTCACTTGGTTGCTAGGGGTTACAGTACATCATTATCACTTACTGATTGGTTGCTAGAGATTAAAGCAGATCACTACTGTTCGCTGATTGGTTGCTAGAGGTTAATGCACATCATTACCTCTCACTGAGCAGTGGAGCAATCCCACATAATTGAGCAAGTAAAGGGGCACATTAATACACATATTACAGGAGAGTGTCAGAGAGTGCAGACATACTGCAGGAGACAATCAGAGACTGTGGACATACTGCAGGAGACAATCAGAGACTGCGGACATACTGCAGGAGATTACCAGAGACTGCGGACTTACTGCAGGAGATTACCAGATACTGCGGACATACTGCAGGAGACAATCAGAGACTGTGGACATACTGCAGGAGATTACCAGAGACTGCGGACTTACTGCAGGAGATTACCAGAGACTGCGGACATACTGCAGGAGACAATCAGAGACTGTGGACATACTGCAGGAGACAATCAGAGACTGCGGACATACTGCAGGAGACAATCAGAGACTGTGGACATACTGCAGGAGACAATCAGAGACTGTGGACATACTGCAGGAGACAATCAGAGACTGCGGACATACTGCAGGAGATTACCAGAGACTGCGGACATACTGCAGGAGACAATCAGAGACTGCGGACATACTGCAGGAGACAATCAGAGACTGCGAACATACTGCAGGAGATTACCAGAGACTGCGAACATACTGCAGGAGATTACCAGAGACTGCGGACATACTGCAGGAGATTACCAGAGACTGCGGACATACTGCAGGAGATTACCAGAGACTGCGGACATACTGCAGGAGATTACCAGAGACTGCAGACATACTGCAGGAGACAATCAGAAACTGTGGACATACTGCAGGAGACAATCAGAGACTGCGGACATACTGCAGGAGACAATCAGAGACTGCGGACATACTGCAGGAGATTACCAGAGACTGCGGACATACTGCAGGAGATTACCAGAGACTGCGGACATACTGCAGGAGATTACCAGAGACTGCGGACATACTGCAGGAGATTACCAGAGACTGCGGACATACTGCAGGAGATTACCAGAGACTGCGGACATACTGCAGGAGATTACCAGAGACTGTGGACATACTGCAGGAGACAATCAGAGACTGCGGACATACTGCAGGAGATTACCAGAGACTGTGGACATACTGCAGGAGACAATCAGAGACTGCGGACATACTGCAGGAGACAATCAGAGACTGCGGACATACTGCAGGAGACAATCAGAGATCGCGGACATACTGCAGGAGACAATCAGAGACTGCAGACATTATACAGGAGATGGTCAAAGAACTTTCAGCAATGCACAGCTTTACAGTTGAATAACACAGCTCAGGGTTTCAGCAGTCAGGCATTTTATGGGTGTAAAGACATACCTGGCCAGCCAAACTCACTACATACATTCAGGTGTGTGGGCGGGGCTTCCACTCTCTGCTCTCACTACAACAGTTCCACTGATGCTTTGTGTTGGGGGCTGCATCACCTATGAATTGGGGCCCCGATGACAGCTTTGCAGAGCGCACAGAGGATACAGGAGGATGTATTCCCGCGCTAGTCAGCTGAGAGGGGCGGGGCTGGGAGCTCCACTGACGCCGCCCACGTGCAGCCTGTGTACTCGCATCTGTAGTGAGAGCCAGTGATCGGAGTGGGAGTGTCATTGGAGCTCCCGGCCCCGCCCCCGGACCTCTGTATTCACCAGCCAGTATAGAGGAGGCGGGGCCGGGAACTCCAATGACACTCCCACTCCGATCACTGGCTCTCACTACAAGCCGTCACGTAGGCGGGGTCAGAGCGTCAGTGGAGCTCCCGGCCCCACCCCCTCTCAGCTGGTTAGCACGGAATACATCCTCCCGTGTCCTCTGCGCACTCTGCAAAGCTGTCATCGGGGCCCCAATTCACGGCTAGCGCGGGCCCCCCAACAAAGATTGGGCCCAGGGCAAGTGCCCCGTTTGCCCTGCGCTAAAGACGGCCCTGATTATACCTCTAGAAACTTTTAGATGTGCCAGTGATGCATCAAAGATTAAACGCCCATAGCAGTCAACCAAACGGCATTGCTGAGGATGTTATCTTCCATGCAACAGAATTAAATTTCATATTAACTACTTCCCTTGTTTGGGCAATGTTCTCATTTTTTGCTATAAAATTACTTAAAATCCTCAGAACGTTATACTTTACAGTGTCTTGAAAAAGTATTCATACCCCTTGAAATTTTCCACATTTTGTCATGTTACAACCAAAACCGTAAATGTATTTTATGTGATAGACCAACACAAAGTGGCACATAATTGTGAAGTGGAAGGAAAATGTTAAATGGTTTTCAACATTTTTTCCAAATAAATATTTGAAAAGTGTGGTGTGCATTTGTATTCAGCCCCCTTTACTCTGATACCCCTAATTGAAATCAAATGGAACCAATTGCCTTCAGAAGTCACCTAATTAGTAGAGTCCACCTGTGTGTAATTTAATCTCAGTATAAATACAGCTGTTCTGTGAAGCCCTCAGAGGTTTGTTAGAGAACCTTAGTGAACAGATAGCATCATGAAGGCCAGGGAACACATCAGACAGGTCAGGGATAAAATTGTGGATAAGTTTAAAGCAGGGTTAGGTTATAAAAAAATATCCCAAGCTTTGAACATCTCATGCAGCACTGTTTAATCCGTCATCCGAAAATGGAAAGAGTATGGCACAACTACAAACCTACCAAGACATGGCCATCCACCTAAACTGACAGGCCGGGCAAGGATAGCATTAATAAGAGAAGCAGCCAAGAGGCCCATGGTAACTCTGGGGAGATCCACAGCTCAGGTGGGAGAATCTGTACACAGGATAACAATTAGTCATGCAATCCACAAATCTGGCCTTTTTGAAAGAGTGGCAAGAAGAAAACCATTGTTGAAAGAAAGTTATAAGAAATCCTGTTTGCAGTTTGCGAGAAGCCATGTGGGAGACACAGCAAACATGTGGAAGAAGGTGCTCTGGTCAGATGAGACCAAAATGTAACTTTTGGCCTAAAACCAAAAGGCTGTGTGGCAGAAAACTCACCCTGAACACACCATCCCCACCGTGAATCATGGTGGTGGTGGTAGCATCATATTGTGGGGATGCTTTTCTTCAGCAGGGACAGGGAAGCTGGTCAGAGTTGATGGGAAGATGGATGGATCCAAAAACAGGGCAATCTTAGAAGAAAACCTGTTAGATTCTGTAAAATACTTGCGACTGGGGCGGAGGTTCACCTTCCAGCAGGACAACGACCCTAAACATACAGCCAGAGCTACAATGGAATGGTTTAGATCAAAGCATATTCATGTGTTAGAATGGCGCAGTCAAAGTCCAGATCTAAATCCAATTGAGAATCTGTGACTAGACTTTAAAATTGCTGTTCACAGACGCTTTCAATCCAATCTGACAAAACTTCAGCTATTTTGCAAAGAAGAATGGGCAAAAATGTCACTCTCTAGATGTGCAAAGCTGGTAGAGACATACCCAAAGAAACTTGCAGCTGTAATTGCAGTGAAAGGTGGTTCTACAAAGTATTGACTCAGGGGGACTGAATACAAATGCACACCACACTTTTCCCAAAATAATTTGTAAAAAAAATTGAAAATAATTAATAATTTTCCTTCCACTTCACAATTATGTGCCACTTTGTGTTGGTCTATCACATAAAATTCCAATTAAATACATTTACATTTTTGGTTGTAACATGACAAAATGTGGAACATTTTAAGGGGTATGAATACTTTTTCTAGGCACTGTATACTGTATGTGCTGAACACAGAGGCCTTCCAGTGTGTGTGTGTGGCACTATATAACATGTGTTGCACAGTTATTTATATACATGTGTACTTGATACATCCCTTCCCTGCCCTCTGCTTCAGTAGCACAGGCCTGTTAATGATCAACTGTGCATTTAGCTTTTCAGCTGGGATTGTGACAGCACTGAACCCGGAAATGCTCAGAGCTTAGTACTTCAGGATTCACATGCAGCAGAGGAGATCAGGGAATGGATGCTCCCAAACTCCCCAATCAAAGCAACACATCGTGGCAGTGGCATGTGTACAGCAATGTCCAGCTGTAATGATAGGCTTTAGGTGGGTGACGGGTGCAGTAAAGCCATCTGTTTTTTCTTTTTTGTTTTTTTTTTTTTGGAAGGGTGTATGTGATCGGCACAGGGCCAATCAGCACTGTCCAGACAGAGGATCAGGGGTCCTGCAACCTCATCGGACAGTCGGAGTGGAATAAAAACTTCTCCTACAAGCTTTAACAAGACACTGATAGAAGTCACAAGACTGCTCTATACTTCTGACGAGAAAAGGTATTTAGCAGTTTATATTTACTAAAATAACTTCATTTTCGTGTCCTGTGTACTGTGGGAGACCAGATATAGTGAATTCAGGGTCCTGGATTTAGTAACACTTTAAGTGTAGAGTTCCTTTAGGCCAGCCATAGATTGATCAAAATTCGGCCAATTAATCTATGAGCAGGCTGGTTGTACAGATGTCGGTCTCTCAACTGACTTCTGTGTAATCGGCCTGTTGGAAAATTTCCACTAAAGCTAAAGCTGGCAGTACTGACGAGGGTTTTCTGACAGCAGGGAAGCCTCCCCACTGTCAGAATACAGTAGCTCCATGGGAAGAATTTCCCCCCCTCCAGCTCAAATGTGTGCATAGGAAAATAGATTAATTTTCTTTCATTCAACCCACTTCCTAACTCAAGGCTCTTCCAGACACTCTTAAGCACCTTTGGTGCTCCAATCCAGGTAGCCATCTTCCTGCAATTTTTCCCTGAATATACCAGCAGGATAGCAGGAAGCATCGATCCCCAGGCTTGGGTCCCTCTCTAGCACTGCACACCCTTCACAGACAGGAGGCCTGGGAGGAACAGAAACAGATATACACACCTTCTCACCACTCTGAGCCTGAAGGGCAAGATAGCATTCTAAGGTCACCCCAAATATTTATATCCTTCCTCATCATGCACCACTGGCAACAAATCTTGTAGTTGTTGGCCAGGAAGACATACATTTTCATGGTTTTTATCCTTTCACGGGATAACTACCCAACAGCAGGCAGAAGCAACCCATAACACTGTGCTTAGAGAAAACCTGAGGAAAGCAAAACTACCAATTAGAGCTCAGGTCAACTACAGCCTAGAAGCACTAGATTTAGATTAGGGACACTACTGCTTTCTAAGTTTTTTTTCTCTCTGTTCTAGGAGCAGGTTGCCACCATCCCTAATAGTAAAATATGTGTTTTCATTCAATCTCTATGGGATTTTGAAGGCAACCAAACCAAATAAGAAATATCAAATTTCATTAAAAATTCCATCTAACATTCAAAATTAATGAAGAGTTTTTTTACAAAAAAAATGTAACCCATATTACAGGCACAGTTTAAATGGACATGGGACATTATCAGCTCTCACAGTGGTGAGCTGAATATACTGTATCAATATTAGTCATCCTTATCAATTTGGGATCAGTCAGAATAGTGTTACAAATACAGTACATATAGTAGTACTACGCTGCAATATACTGCTATCTATGCTGTACTAAACGAGCATGCTCCTGTAAAAACCAGATGCAATATAGCTTAGAGATCATTATAGCCATAATTAACACTACTTCTCCTTCATTATCACTCTGATGTTTGCTCTCCAGAGAATTTCCACCTTCTTCCTATGGAAATTCTAGTTGTCTGGCTAACCTCTTTTAAACTTCAAATTACTGACCTGGTATAAGCATGCATACTGTATCAGGACTTTATACTTTTTCTCCAGCTTTCCTGATCTCTATATTGTATTGAAACCTGGGGGTCAGCATAACATCCAAATAATGGATACTTTCAGATGGAGGACAATAATAGGATCTCTTATATGAAGAAAACAGGCAAATAGATGGGGTGTATGGTGCTACCTAATACCCAAGGGCTCACGGGTATATATGAGGGGAGTAAGAGGACTGCACCATAGGTATCAAGGCTTCACCAGCGTACATCTCCTGAGACCCCAGCCTAGGATAAAATGTCAATACCTCATATATAGGTATTCCTGTGAGGTGTATATAGGTGTGATGATAGAAGGCATACACTCTATAAACCGTGTAAGTGAACTGCAGTGCAGGTAAGCCCCTAATGTGATAACTACAAAGCACGATCTAGAAGTACCTAGTATCTGTATATGTGCAAACCTGTAAAGTAGATGAGTGGCATGTATATCCCAGCAGCTACATACCACAAGTACGTGACAAGTGATACACACAGTGCAACAAATATAAGTGATAATCCTAATAATATTGCATCCAGCTACCAATAATGAAAAATAAGAAATAAAATATAAACAAGTGAAACACATCCAAGAAAAATGTATCAGAGGGTCACAGGTATGATAACCAAATTATGGGCATATAGCACAGTCCAAAAGGGTTAAACGACACTTCAAAGGCATATATACGCCCGTATACATGATAAGGGATCTGTCCTCATATAGATGAATAGATAACAGTTCATATAAGGTGAAAAATAGGGAAAAGAAATTGCGCTAAGATAAATGTTAACTGGAGCTGTATCCGAAGCACAGCCCCCCAAAAGCTGCAATTCTCATGTAAACATAAATACAAGAAAACAATCAGAAAAAAACAGAATTGCACTATCAAAAATTGATTTCAATAATCAAAATAAATCTCATATATTCATCTATTAATAATGAAGGTCAAGGGTACGTTTAAATGGAAACACAAACATCTATATGTGCATATACAAATTGGTGATAAGACCATTAATAAATGCGTGCTTTGTAGATAAATTGTGGTACACAAATGTGAATATGAGTCAATGGTTCATGAAAAAAATCCCATAAAAAATGTGATATATAAAAAATCAGTGAATAAAAATTATTAATCAATAAAGATAAACATCTACAGACAAGACAGCAAAAAAACACCCCTGCAAAAATATATGAATGAAAAGTCCATAAGATGCAAGCTGAATATCATCGGAAAGATGTTGAGTAAAGGTTTTAGTTGAATCCACCACCAAAACAACAGAAATGGACTCTTACCAGAGCTCCATGATCCCCCATAACAGAGGATCTAGGAATGCAGGTATAAAGGTACTGGATGGCTTCAGGATAAACAGAAAACCTCAATATCGGGTAGTCCCCTCCCGACCAATCAGATCACATTGGAACTCCTGTGTGGTCTGACGTGGAGAAAATCCGATGCTGGTGGCCGTGTGTTTAAGATGGAGACTGAGAAGTCTCAGTCCCATACTTTACTTTTAGATCTGTAAACAGGTAAGGTTAGCCTTTTAAAGCTGGAACAAGCATAATACAGAAATTATATATATATATATACTGTATATATATATATATATATATATATATATATATATATATATATATATATATATATATATATATATATGTAGCGCTGGTAGATTTTTAATCTACAGCTGATAGGTAAATCTTGTGGGTTACTTGTTAGGTGAAGTTAGATTTGCCTCTGTTCCAGCTTGGCTGAGTTGCGTGTAGTTTAACACTGTGGCGGTGGGTGTCGTTGTCACCATGGGCTGGTGTTGGAAAGGCAACGTGTTGAAGCGTATGAGTGCTCCTCTGTCCCGGAGACAACTCGGTGGAGATGGTCCTCTGGGTTGCATTCTGGGAGAGGGTATTTATGGGCAGACGCCATGTTCAGGGGTTCGTTTTCAGCCACCTGCTGGCCCTCCTGGCCGACAGGTATGTGTTGAGAGTACCACCTCGTGGTCCTCTGTTCTGGAGGCCCACGTCGCTGCGGTGTGTGGGTGGGCCCAGAAGCCTGTCTGGGGCCTACCACAGCAGCAGAGGAATGGTCCTGAGCTGTCTATCCTGAGTGAAGAAGCTGGACAACCGAGGAGATCCCAGGGGAGGACCCGTCATGGAAGGATCATGCAGCGTGCTGGTCTGGAGAGGGGCCTGGTGACTCGGTTGGAGGACGTATCCTGAAGAAATATTACTGCATAGTACTGCCGGGTTGGCTTAAAGGTTCAAGTACTGTGTTTGATATTCATCGCAAACCAATACATCCTGTGGCAGAGGATCGTACGGGTTTTATTCCAAACAAGTCTGTGGCAGAGACTTTTGTTCGTGCTACGTACTGGCTGCTAGGCAAGTGAGAGAGGCCTATCCAGGCAGGCAAAGATTGAGTCCCACGAGGGGAGTGCATTCAATTACAAGTGCTCAATTCCAAAGATTGTTCTAAAGAATACTAAGGAAAGGTATTTGAGCTTCCCTGCAACTTTCCTTCTGCCTCTTTCCTGCTAGTTCCTTTATTACTTGTTCAATAAAGCATTGGAAAATCTACTCAAGTGTTTGGTGCCTACATCGTCCAGAGGTAAACTCAACGGGACCCTAGACCTGGTGCCGGTGAAACAGAAGTGGCGAGAGTGAAGGTAACAGCCCGCTTTAAACCAGCAGCTCCACCGAGAGTTAGTGCTACATATATATATATATATATATATATATATATATATATATATATATATATATCGGTACTCGTAAGAGCTGCTGATTTGGTTACTTAGCAATCCGCCAATCACCCTGCTGTCATATTCCCCTCCTCACGATCAAGGCAAAGAACAGTCAGTTTCATGGTTTTGTCATATTTATTGTGGGATATTACTTGAACTTGGATAAGGGGTGCATTTAACACATTGCATGTTGTATGTAGTTATTCAGTAGCCGTGGCCGTGGCCTTGCAAAAACTGGATACATTGCTTGCACCTCAATCTCCTTCATTTGCATAACTCTTCTGCAGACTATTACTTCTACTTTCCTTGTACAAATCCTTACTGCAAAACATTCTATTTCTTCACTTCCGTTTGAGCAAAGAAGAATCACTCTGAATAATTCCTCCTTGTTGACCATGATGGGATTGTCCATGAGAATCAAAGAGCCAGAAGCACACACTGCTTCTCCCCGATGGCCCAGAGAATCAGATAACCACACAGTCTTTGGAAGGCACTACCATTGTGCTAACCAGGCCGGATATGACTTGGTATCTCCACACGACGGGCTGACACATGGCAATGAGCGGACCACTGCTTTCAGCCAGTCCAGGACTATCAATGCTGCATTCCCCAGCCACAGCATTCTGCACTGACCTTTCTCTAGGAGGATAATAGTTCTGTATCCCCGGTCACAGAATGCTGCTCTACTCTCCTCCGCTTGACTGCTACTTCTTCCTTCCAGATCTCCTTCACCATGTAAGTGCTGTGTTTCCTGGTCACAGCAGCTTGATACTTCTTCAAGGATAAAGATCTTTATCTTAAGATTCCCTCCTTGTGGTTCCTCCATCCCTCCTCTGCGCACGGTGCATCCCCATGTGGGGATGCCCGGAACGGCAACTCAGTACTCCATTGTCTGTTCCTGCTTTCCAGAACTCCTCCCTGGCGGCATGTGACCCCAGTTTATTTGGGAGGCCTGCCCCCTGCCAATACCAAAAAATAATTGGTCAGGGCTCCTCACATGAGCTGCCTGCCACTCAGATCTCAAGTCCAACCTCTGTTCCAGAACCATCCGTCTGAAAGCAGGGGAGGCATCTCTGAGTCAGAGCACAGGTGGCCACACCCCCCACTACACTGAACACTCCCAGTCTCAAATCACAACAACCAGGCCCAGCCTAAGGCACAGGCCTGGCCAAATTTACCTGCATCTGAGCCCTATGCTTAGAAAAATCCTACTCTAGCACCTACCTTTAGGTAGAGGGTGCTACATATATATATGTATATATATATATATATATATATATATATATATATATATATATATATATATATATATATGTAACATCTCACAGGTCTCATCTGTGCACCAGCTTGTGACTGGACAGTGAAAGAGGAGCAGCAGATTATTGCTCATCTCTCTTTTACTCTCTTCTATACTTCACTTAGCATGTCTCTTGTTAGCACATAAACATTGCAGAACAACTACTCCTTATGCTGATTCTCCCTCTCCCAATCTGAGCTCTGTTGTACTGTATAGTGAATTACAAAAGGCAGATACCAAATAAAATTCAGAAAATTACACTGCGTGCAATTATACCAAATACATGTAATGTTCTGTTTCAAATGCCCGTTTATGCATCGATGATGTACCTCCTTAGACCTAGTGTGGTCACCTGCTGCCTTGGACACCATCAACAGGAATCTTAACTCTTTAATAAGACACAGAATTTGAATACAAAGCTATTTTACTATAGCTAATTGCAGTACAGTGGATGTGTTTCCAGTCTTTTGAAGTATAAGAAGATAATGACTCTTCCAAGCCCTGTCTGTGAAAAACTATCACTTAGCCCTGGTTTACACTGATGCGATTTGACATGTCAAATCGCATGTCAAATCGGCGGCAATGGCAGCGTCCTAATCGGTGCAACGCTGCATTTGCGGCACCACACCGATTTCAAAAAGTCGTTTCTGTACTACTCCTTGCGATTTCGGGCTGCGATTTACATTGACATCTGTGCAGAAGCCTGCACAGATGTCTGTAAAATCGCGGCCGAAATCGGGACTGACATGTGGAAGTGAAATCGTGCAAGTTCATCTTCATTCCCGCAGCTCAGTGTGAACCTGGGCTGAATAAGGGAACATGGAAGAAGTGAGGGAGGGTCTAGATAGAACTAAACTAAATAGCACTAAACAGAAGGGGTGGACAAAGATACCAAAATCACATTAGTAAATAAGTTGTAGTGGCCAGAATCGGCCACTAGATGTCAGCATACTAATTAAAAATAATAATCTGAAGCATCTCAATGCAACACAGAAAAATTACATGAACATGAGGCAGAAAATGTAATTATGTAATAATGAAGCTGTAATAATGTGTGTCCTTTATATCTGCTTGGAGTTAAGCTTTAAACATGTAAAAAGGAAACTAAAGCTCTACCT
Source organism: Aquarana catesbeiana (assembly GCF_042186555.1). NCBI lineage: Eukaryota > Metazoa > Chordata > Amphibia > Anura > Ranidae > Aquarana > Aquarana catesbeiana. The sequence goes on along the minus strand of NC_133327.1, from coordinate 289,622,071 downwards.
GGATCAGAACATTCAGCACGTTTATTTGGACTTTATTTACATGTTTTTTGCTTTGTATATTCACATCTGCACTTATCTACACTTGGTTACACATGTTTAATAACATTTGCGAGCACCACATTTTCTTAATTTTAAAGCTCTACCTGGTGGCTGGAAAATTAAAATTTTAAATGTGCTTATGCAATATTTTATAGTTACCTAGCTATGAATGTTTTTAATCTTATAGTCGTAAACATAAGGAAAATATATACAAACCACTATACATTACCTTTAATTTACACACTTGTGTTTTAAAAAATTGAATGTATGTTAGGCTAAGCTAATTTCTAGCGGGATTACTTCTGAAATGGATCTCCATAACATGCGTGTAAGCCTTTTCCTTCTGGCTCATTTTTCTCCCATATGTTATGGTTCACTAAACTCCAGAATTGAGTGTGTCAGTTCGTATTAGTTTTAGTCCTATAGAATTTAGATGAGTAACTGAAATTAGGATTTGTAGAACCTACACAAATCATTCCAGCACCAACTGGAATTCATTCATATTATTAAGATAACATTTCTCTCCATACACATTTAAAATTAATAGGTTACTTGAATATATATTATAGATACTAAAATGTTGAACTTTTTTTTATTTCTGTCATTTTTGAGAATTTGTGTTTTAAAAAGCTTCCCAGAATGTTTTAAACACAAAATTCTACGTTTCGGTAAAAGTTTAGCTGCAGCCTACCCAATCAAAGACACCACAAAGTGGTGCCAAAAAAACAAATAATCACAACAAAGGAGAAATGTCGTTGCTAAAAAGAATGTGAAAGTGACATATATATATCACCTAACCTTAGAGATATTTAAATATGTGTATGACAATCTGAGATCTTTATAGGACAATACAAATTATATATAAAGGTGAGTCCTTAAGTAATGTAATGTACTATATCCAAAATGTATAAAGTAAAAAGTTCTAAAAACTCTGTTCACATCTGAGAAATGTGAGTGTATGAGGTCTATATAGGTCAATAAAAAATATATACAGAGGTGAGTACCTAAGTAGTGTAATACCTCATGTGCAAAAATACAAAAAATTATAAAACCTCTATTCACATCTAAGAAGTGTGAGGGTGCACCACCATGTCAACGTCACTTCCAGTTATTTCCGGTTCTCTGGTTATAGTCTGTGAAACACACGCCGCCCAGACCTAGAGACTTGTCCGTAAGCTTTGTTTTTAACTGGGGCAATTGGAGCCTTTTACCTCTTATGCTTATGGAAAGTCCTTTTTCATATCATATATTTTTTATTTGTGTTAAATTTTTTATTGGATTTACACTATGGATGTCCTTTTTTGATTTCTATGTGAATACCGCATTGCATGCACCTCATTCCGGAGCAGGAGAGCGTACTGGTCCCGGGACATCTCGATTGGGAATCTTATTTACTACATGCTCTTTACCCCTGCAGGGGTGAGGGCTTCTGGTGAAAGTATATACCTAAGGGGGAGCATAAGAAGTCACCTATTTGCTGCACAGAAGTCATGATAAAGTTGCATCACTTGAAAATCAGCACAAGTCACTTTATTGGGAATATGGATATCTACTATTAAGAGACTATTTCTTTTTTTATATATATATATATATATATATTTTTTTTTTTTCACTTATGGACTGAAGATTCATCACTTTTGTTGATATATACATATACATTGACGTTTTCCGTTGTTGTGCCTGCATACAGCCTTTTTTAAATAGTTTTATTTTATTTATGTATTGTATCACTACTATTGTTCCCTTGTTCCACATACATACTAGTGGTTCACTTTGTTATATATCTAGCACTTGGTATCAGCCATTCAATATATGGTGCACACTCACACTCTAATGCCCCGTACACACGGTTGGACTTTGTTCGGACATTCCGACAACAAAATCCTAGGATTTTTTCCGACGGATGTTGGCTCAAACTTGTCTTGCACACACACGGTCACACAAAGTTGTCGGAAAATCCGATCGTTCTGAACGCGGTGACGTAAAACACGTATGTCGGGACTATAAACGGGGCAGTGGCCAATAGCTTTCATCTCTTTATTTATTCTGAGCATGCCTGGCACTTTGTCCGTCGGATTTGTGTACACACGATCGGAATTTCCGACAACGGATTTTGTTGTCGGAAAATTTTATCTCCTGCTCTCCAACTTTGTGTGTCGGAAAATCCGATGGAAAATGTCCGATGGAGCCCACACACGGTCGGAATTTCCGACAACACGCTCCGATCGGACATTTTCCATCGGAAAATCCGACCGTGTGTACGGAGCATTAGATGTGAATAGAGTTTTCATAATTTTTTGTATTTTTTGCACATGGTGTATTACACTGCTTAGGAACTCACCTCTATTTATATTTTTTATTGGCCTATATAGACCTCATACACTCACATTTCTCAGATGTAAACAGAGTTTTTATAACGTTTTATTTTATACATTTTGGATATGGTACACTACATTACTTAAGGACTCACCTTTATATATAATTTTTATTGCCCTATAAAGATCTCAGATTGTCTTACACATATTTAAATATCTCTAAGGTTAGGTCATATAAATATGTCGCTTTCACATTCTTTTTAGCAGTGCCATTTCTCCTTTGTTGTGATTATTTCCAAGAATGTTATTCTTCTCAAATAATGTATCCTGTTATTTCTGGTAATTAGGGTACTCATGCAAAGGAAGACATGGACTGTCGTTATGTGCCAGGAATATGAACACAAAATGATTGCAGCAGGTGAGCACTGATTTTTATGACATTATTAGAAAGAATTAGAAATGTATGATAAACGGTCCAGCCTGCTCACTGCTCAGTGAATGGGCAAATTTGGTCAGTTTAAACGTTTGAACTTCCAGCTGTTTGTAACCAAAAATCTGCCAAAAGTTGGACATTTAGTACAGATAACTCTACTAAATTCTAGGTGATGTCATTAACTAAATATAGTCATGGTCATATTTGGTCAATGATGAATATTACCCAGGATCCTCATCTGGCTTGTTTACAAACTGAAGTGTATCTTCCATGTCATTTAGTGGCGGCAGCATTACATTTACATATTAGGGCCCCCCTTATTCTTGGTCCTACTACAGGTAATAACAAATAATTTGCAGATACTGTATATGGCAGGGGTAGTGTAAAATTTTCTTCCAGCGGAGGTCCGAGTGTCATAGTGGTGCTATGATTCAGATCCTTCACATCACAGCCTCCTGTGCACATCACAATTGTTTTCTATTGCCCTTGCAGAGACCTGTGTTTTTCTAGTGCAGAAAAGCATAGATCTCTGCACCAGTGTGAACAAGCCCTTACATCAGTGCCCTCAGTCCCCCTTCACATCACAAACCCCCTTTTACATCAGTGCCCTCATCCCCCCTTCACAGCACATCCCCCCTTTTACATCACAGACTATCCCATCACAGACCCCCATCAGAGACTCCCCCACCCCCATTGCAGACTGTCCCATCACAACCCGACCCTCACAGACCCCCCCCAATCACAGCCTGACTCATCACATACCATCACAGACCCCCCTCTATCACAGACCCCTCCATCACAGACCCCCCATCACAAATCCCCCCACTCCATCACAGACCTCTCCATCACAGACCCCCCAATTACAGATTCCCTACCCCATCACAGACTGCCCCATCACAGATCCCCTCCATCACAGATCCCCCAAACACAGATCCCTTCAATCACAGATCCCCCATCACAGACCCCCCTCCATCACAGACCCCCATCACAGATCCCCCAATCATAGACCCATCACAGACCCCCCTCCATCACAGACCCCCTCCATCACAGACCCCCCATCACTGATCCCCCCAATCACAGACCCTCCTCTATCACATACCCTCTCCATCACAGATCTCCCCCAATCACAGACTCATCACAGACCTCCCTCCATCACAGACCTCCTCCATCACAGATCCCCCAATCACAGACCCATCACATACCCCCTCCATCACTGTTTTGCCTGTGTCTATCTAGTGAGGTTACTTTGTGGTATAAGCAAGGAAACTCAGACCTCTGTGGTGTGTAAATGTACTTTTACTATACAAAAATGCTACATACAATACTATTACAATATTAGGAATACAGTACAAGACTGACAGATATCTATATGCTGATGACACACAAATGTATCTCTCCACCCCTCAACTCACTCCATCAGTCTCCTCATGCATCACTAACTTACTAAGCGACATATCTGTATGGATGTCACACCACTTCCTCAAACTCAACTTGTCCAAAACCAAGCTTATAATATTTCCTCCCCCACGTGCCTCTTCCCCTGACTTCTTTGTCAAGAGCAATGGCAAAATCATCCACCCGTCCCCACATGTCAGGGTGCTAGGTGTTATCCTGCACTCTGAACTCTCCTTTCAGCCCCACATCCAATCACTTTCCAAAGCTTGCCGCCTCAACCTCCGCAACATCTCTACTGCAACTCACTCCTCATTGGCTTACCTTTAAATAGACTATCCCCCCTTCAGTCCATCATGAATGCTGCTGCCAGATTCATCCACCTTACAAACCGCTCAGTGTCTGCTACCCCTCTCTGCCAATCCCTCCATTGGCTGCCACTCGCCCAACAAATTAAATTCCAAATACTAACAATAAGTTACAAAGCCATCCACAACTCTGCCCCCAGCTACATCACTAACCTAGTCTCAAAATACCAACCCAATCGCCATCTCCGTTCCTCCCAAGACCTCCTGCTCTCTAGCTCCCTCATCACCTCCTCCCATATCCGCCTCCAGGACTTCTCCTGAGCCTCGCCCATCCTCTGGAATTCCCTACCCCAGTCAGGCTGTCTCCAAATTTATCCACTTTTAGGCGATCCCTGAAAACTTTCCTCTTCAGAGAAGCCTATCCTGCCTCCATCTAACAACTGCACTATTTTCTCCATTAGCTCATCCCCCACAGCTATTACCCTTTTGTATAACTGGACCCTCCCTCCTAGATTGTAAGCTCTAATGAGCAGGGCCCTCTGATTCCTCCTGCATTGAATTGTATTGTACTTGTACTGTCTGCCCTAATGTTGTAAAGCGCTGCGTAAACTGTCAGCGCTATATACCTGTAAATCCTGTATAATAATAATAATAATAATAATAATAATAATATAACAAGCAAAATGCCTAGCAAATTAACAGCTTATGATCTGTAACAGTAGAAATACACTTAAAAGTTACTTAGCTCCAGTTACTGTGTTCATGATCTCCGTGAACAACGAGGCTTCTGGATATCAGGCACCTTTTTGTTCACTTATTACAGATGAGAGTCTTTTGGTGTTAATCCATGTTGAAGTCTCCTAGTCTTACAGACTTCCTTGGTTCTAATGCATGATGAAGTGGCTCGTGTTTAAGGCATAAGTCCTTTTAAATGTAAGCTCGTTCACAATTGTTACAAACTCTGTTACCTTAACAACCAACAAACCTACATCTCGGTAGCTTCAGTTTGAAAGGCACTCTCTTACCTGTTTACTGTAGCTATAGAGACAATAGACTGTTCTTTAAACTGCCAACAGAATACAACAATGGAATCTACATCCCCATTGTAGCCAACAGCATTTGTTTGAGAAATTCTGTGTCTGTGAAACCAGAATGCTATGAGTCTTATAGAAAAATTATATTTTATATCAAACGCAACACATTCTGCCCTTGATTTTTCTCTCAGACTACACACAGAAAATCTCTTCATTATTATTATTATTATAATACAGGATTTATATAGCGCCAACAGTTTTCATAGCGCTTAACAACTTGAGCGTAGACAGTACAAATACAATACACCTTAATACAGTAGGAATCAGAGGGCCCTGCTCCTTAGAGCTTACAATCTAAGAGGGAAGGTCAAGAGATACAAGAGGTAATAACTGTGGGCAATGTGCTGATTAAGAAGATAAATGTACAGTTGTTAGGTCGGAGCCAGATAGGCTTCTCGGAAGAGATGAGTTTTCAGGGATCATCTGAAAGTGGATAAAGTAGGAGAAAATTGGACAGATTGGGGTAGAGCATTCCAGAGGATGGGAGAGGCTCTGGAGAAGTCCTGAAGGTGAGCATGGAATGAGGTGATAAGGGAGTCTGAGAGCAGGAGATCTTGAGAGGAGTGAAGAGAACTATTAGCTTGGTATTTTGAGACTAGGTTAGTGATGTAGCTGGGGGCCAGGTTGTGGATGGCTTTGTAAGTTACAGTTAGTATCTTGAATTAAATTACTGAATTATTGAATTTCATTACTAAACTAATTCTAAACATTAATTTTCCTTGAATGCAACCCCTCCCATATTTCTGTCATTGAGAAGGTGTTTCAGTCTTTGGCTAAAAGTTCATTAGAAAGTCCATTCTAAAGTTCTTTAGAAATAAGTCCAGGCTTGTAATACATCAAAGGCCTTGCTCTCCACAGCTCTGGTGGTCTTCCATAATTTTGTCCATCATGTAACTACTTTTCTCTGGTCTTCCTATGGATCAAATCAGAGACAGCCTGTGGAGTGGAAAACAAAGTGGATTATCTGTTCCTTCTAATAATACATAAACAGTAGATCCGGCCCTTCAGATACAATCTCTCCTCTAAATCGCTTCTTGCCTGGATATCTGACCAACACTTTGCCACGATCCTGTATCCACTTCTGACCCTCCCAAAGAACATCAATAGGGAGGAGAGGAAATATAGTGATATTTCCCAAAAGATCACTGTTGTTTATTTTGGAAGGTTTGATGTTTTGTAGCCTCACTTTCCACTCTTGCTGAGAAGTATCCACTAACCAGTCAGAGTTGAAGCCACTGTGTTGAAGCTCATCTGCCGATGCAAATATAACTTCAAACCTTCCTGCCAGATTCCCTTTCATTCCTAGATAGGCTTCAGCTTCAGATAAGTCACTCTTGGTTTCTATGCCATGGGAAGCAGTAACATGGTATCCGTTAAGTCCTGTTCTTTCGGGAACCTTACATAAATACTGAACTCTGCACTCCAGCTGTGGAATCTGTGCCCCAGACCCTACCATCCTCTCATATGGTGTGCTTTTGGCTATTGGCCTAGAATTTAACAACATGAATGCCCGTGTGAGGACACAATCACACCCCCCTAGTGTATGTGTGGGTGTAAGTTTGTGTATCTGGTCCTTCTATAGCCCGTTGTATCTTTCAATCAAACCAGATGCCTGTGGATGGTATGGGATGTGGCACAGCCAGTACACTCCAGAATCTTTGGCTCACTTCTGTACTGTTGATCCGGTGAAGTGTGAGCCATTATCACTTTGGACTTGCTTGGGACAACCATAAGCAATGACAAGTTTCTGGAGCAGTTGAAGCTTTGCGGCTTGATCTGCAAGTTTGCAAAGATGAACAAGCAAAAGTCCTGAATAGGTGTCCACTGCAATGCAACAATATCTCAGTGCATTGTTTCCCCAGGGCAGGGGACCGATGAAGTCAATCTGCCAGATCTCTGCAGGCCTCTCACCCTTCTTAATTGACCTCGTGGAGTACTTTTGCAATGGCCATTGTCGCACCTCTCCACACACTGTACAGTTCCCTATTACAGTCTTTATCATGTCCATGGATATAGACAATCCTCTCTGCTGTGCCCATTGATATGTTGTTTTTTGCCCCAAATGTCCAGATTGCTTGTGGGCCCAGTTGGCCAAGTTCATCAAGACAGGATCAATTGGCACAACTGCCTTCACTTTGGCGATTTCACCTGCAACTCTGTTATAGTTCTCAAAGTCTGGGACTAGGGGCACATGTGCATCAACATGCCCCACTTTTGTGGTGCGGGAGTGAGCTTCCTTCCAGATGTAGTCCCAGACTTCCCCAGACTTCTAACATCCCCAGCTGCAATACCCCCTCTTTCTTGAAGGTATCACTTCCATTTCATCAGTGTCTGGTTCTGGGCTACAGCTGCCCTAGTGGTCAGTCCATTATCTCTCACCCATCCTGCTATTGGCAATGTAGTATGGATGGTGACTGTGTCCTTTCCTGTAATGGTCTCTACATGTTGAAGTGCTGTGTAGGCCCAAACAGGTACTTCTCTAGGGGCGTGTATCTCTTCTATGCCCCTTTCAGTTGTTTGGACCAAAATCCAATGGGTATTGCTTTCAGTCCTTTCTTTTCATTTGGCTGCCACAGACTCCAAGATATGGTACCATCCTGCTCCACTACATCCAGCTGAAATGGTATTCCTTGTCTTACGGGTCCCAATCCCTGATGCTGCAAAATGGCTTCTTTAGCAGCAAGGAATGCGGTCCGCTGCTGTGAACCCCATGAGATGAACGATGAACGATCTCCAGAATCCCACAACTCCAATAAACTTCTGTGCCTCCCTTTTGGTAGTAGGGGGCGACAGCGCCTGGATAGTTTGCACAACTGTCTCTGGAATTTTCCTCTGCGGCCCAGTCCACATCATTCCTATGAATTTCACCTCTGTGGCAGGCCCTTTGACTTTTCTTCTCTGTTCTTTTCTGCTTGTATTCTAACTGTCAGGCCTTGACCTTATCTACTGCCCTGACAGGTTTTGTTTTAGTCTCCTCTAGCAACCCAACTGGCTTAAAAGGATAGTGGCTTCATGAATCTTGATGTTTAATCCCAGGCCTCCCAGCAAGGACAATAAAGGAGCCCTGAGATTAAATGGCACAGACTTCATCAGCTTAGAGCGCAGAGCAGACATAATGGGTTCTATATCTGGGCCTGTCCATTCTGGAAACGTATTTAATCCGGTTATACAACCCATCTCACGTAACCTGGAAATACCCTTTCCAATTAATCTCCAGGAGTAGGTATTTTCCAGGTCAGTAGGACTAGCGCACACTCGGACTATTCCATCTCTCACGAGGTCTAACAGTGAAAAATTCACACTAAACTCTCTGGCTTTTTGCATTGCCTGACGCAATTGTGGATCATGGGTTAACACTCCCATAACCACTGCTTCCTTACCTGACAAAACAACACTATCCGCCCCTTCATCCCACAAACATAGGAGCCAACTCAATAGGGGTTCCCCAGACCTTTGGTTTTATTGTTTTGCCAGGTCATGAAGTTCTGTTTGTGTAAACTCCCGTTGTCAGGAAAGGGTTCTCCCGTTGGTGGCGCTGTCAGTCTCTTGGATCGCAGTACCAGTGTCCACCAACCGGTGTCTTCCAACACTCAGGATCTGTAGTGGAGGGATTCACCTGTTGGTGGCACTGTTGGATCCTTGGGCTGTAGTATCGATGTCCACCAGTGGGGGTTTCCCAGTAGTGTGGAGCAGACAGCACCTCCTGCGTTCGGGTGTCACTTGAAGCTAATCACAGGCATACATATAAATACCCGGCAAGCATTCACATGTTTGCCTTGGTTTGTCCTTGCACCCTGACCTGCTAGTGTCATGAAGATCCTGCCAGTAATCGGTGATCCAGACGCACGGGAACACGGCCACGGGCTCTACCGCGCATGCGCGTGCGTTCACGGGTGCTGTCACGCACGGGCACTCCCGCTGGTGTCAGGCGGGCTATTTAAACCGGCTTGTCACACTCAATCCCCGCTGTCTGCTCTACAGCGTTCTGTGTGCCTAAACCTGGTCTGATCTGTATACTCTGTTATCTGACCCGGCTTCCTGTTAGACCATCCTGCTATCCGCCTGCACCAGACCCCCTTGGCTTGCCTGACCATTCTTCCGTGTTATCCCTGGTACCTCTGCTGTCCGCCCAATACCAACCACCAGCTTGTTTGACCATCTCTCTGCCTGATACCAGTATCCAGTCTGTTACCTGCTGCTTGTTCCTGGTTCCAGTCCAGCGCTCCAGTATCCAGTCTGTTACCTGCTGCTTGTTCCTGGTTCCAGTCCAGCGCGCCAGTATCCAGTCTGTTACCTGCTGCTTGTTCCTGGTTCCAGTCCAGCGCTCCAGTATCCAGTCTGTTACCTGCTGCTTGTTCCTGGTTCCAGTCCAGCGCCCCGGTATCCAGTCTGTTACCTGCTGCTCGTTCCTGGTTCCAGTCCAGCACACCAGTATCAAGTCTGTTACCTGCTGCTTGTTCCTGGTTCCAGTCCAGCGTTCCAGTCTGCTACCTACTGCTTGTTCCTGGTTCCAGTCCAGCGTTCCAGTCTGCTACCTACTGCTTGTTCCTGGTTCCAGTCCAGCGTTCCAGTCTGCTACCTACTGCTTGTTCCTGGTTCCAGTCCAGCTTTCCAGTCTGCTACCTACTGTTTGTTCCCGGTTCCTGTCCAGCACTTCAGTTCCTGCCTACTTACCTGCTGTGGTTCCTGGTTCATTCTGCATTCCAGTCTCCAGTCTCCTCTTCAGCTTCTGGTTCCAGAGGGTGCCACCACTCCTGAACTTCTGGTGACTGTTGATCCTGCCAGGCACCCATACAACTCCTCACTCCTGGGCCATCTGTCTCCATTCCAGAGGAACGGGAGTGGGAGCTGTAAGGGAGGTCTCTCTCTGCACTTCAGGCTCAAAACCTACCAGGTACGTGACAGCTAGCTTGTGACCCGAACCTGAACCTGTACCCGATCCTGAGCCTGTATCTGATCCCAATCCCGAGCCTGACCTGATCCTGTCCCTGCTGTGTTCCACTTCCCTTTCATCCTTGCCTTAGGCCCTGATTCCCATTCACCTTTCCCCATCTGCTGATTCCCTGTGTATGACCATGGCTTGGCTTATGTTTGTGATTCTGGAACTGCCCATGTTTATCTGCTGATCCTCTGTATATGACCCTGGCCTGGCTTACGTTCTTGATTACGGTATTCCCCAGCTATTGTATATATTATTTGTTATTTGTATGTCACTGTGGGTTTATTGTCACTGTTTGGTATTGGAGGTGTTGTGTACTTATATATCAATCATCTTAATAAACATTTATTTACACTTTACATGCGTTTTGGTTCTCTCTTTGCAGTCCACACAGTCTGGTCACACTTGGTTCATGACACCCGTACTTCTTCAAATTCAACATCTCTGGGGTTGCGATAATGCACCTCCCCATCTGTCATATCCTCTCTATCATGTTGCCTTTTCCTATGCTTAGTAATGAGTCTGGCATACTTTTTCTTTCCCACTAGCATATCATCATCAGAAATAAACTCTAGAATCTCCTCATCCTCACTATCATTTGAGGAGAGCACATCCTCACAATCTCAGTTTTGGGATGTGACAATGGCACGTACCCTGGCTTTACTAACCAGTTTACAGCCCTTCCTTTTCCTAAAGGCATTAATTGATTTGGTCATAAGGGCTGCACACCGCTCAGCCCGACAAGCGGTTGAACGTACACACTCTGAAGAAACTGCTAGCTGGTCCTTTAATACCTTAACTTCTGCCTCTGCCTCTGCCTTCTCCCTTCTATGTAATTCGGTATAAATAGCATGAAGGAAGTACCATCTCACTGTGGACACTGTCCTCTTCTCTTTTTTGCTTAAATCCAACCCCTTAAGGCTAAAATCTACAAAATGATCTGAGATTTTATCATCCCAAGTCATATTCAAGGGAGATGCATACTTTATAAATCCTTTAGCAAGAGGCTCCCACTCATTGTTTCTGGCCCAGATAGGTAAGCTGCACACTTCCTTCTGACCACCAAAACCCTCTGCAGCCTTGCTTTTCCTAAACAGCTTACGCAGCATTTTTGCCTAGCACAAGCTACACAACACAGCACAGAAAAAAAAAAGTCTGCTTCAGCTGAACTTTAGCACAATCCTGGCACGAGCCCCCAATGATTTGCTTGCATCTATCTAGCAAGGTTACTTTGTGGTATAAGCAAGGAAACTCAGACCTCTGCAGTGTGTAAATGTTCTTTTACTATACAAAAATACTGGGCATCCAAAACTATTACAACATTAGAAATACAGTACAAGACTGACAGATATCTATAACAAGCAAAATGCCTAGCAAATAAACAGCCTATGGTCTGTAAAGTAGAAATACACTTAAAAGTTACTTAGCTCCAGTTACTGTGTTCGTGGTCTCCGTGGACAACAAAGCTTCTGGAGATCAGGCATCTTCTTGTTCGTGTATTACAGATGAGAGTCTTTTGGTGTTAATCCATGTTGAAGTCTCCTGGTCTTACAGACTGATCTTGGTTCTAATGCATGATGAAGTGGCTCGTATTTAAGGCATCATAAGCCCTTTTATATGTCAGCTTGTTCACAATGGTCACAAACTCTGTTACCTTAACAACCAACAAACCTACATCTTGGTAGCTTCGGTTTGAAAGGCACTCTCTTACCCATTTAATGTAGCTATACTGACAATAGACTGTTCTCAAACTGCCAATGGAATACAACAATGGTATCTACATTCCCATTGTATCCAATAGCATTTGTTTGAGAAATTCTGTGTCTTTGAAACCAGGATGCTGAGTCTTATAGAAAAATTATATTTTATATCAAACGCAATAGAATCACAGACCCCCATCATAGATCCCCCTCCAATCACAGACCCCCGCATCACAGACTTCCAAATCACAGACCCCCATCCATCACAGACCCCCCTCATCACAAACTCCCAAATCACAGACCCCCATCACAGTCCTCCCTCAATAATACAGAGTCAGACTGTCCCTTGCAAAACATCGCAGGACTCCCCCCTCCCCAAACTCCCCTAACTTATTCAAACAAGACTGGAAGCACAACAGGCCCAGACAAAGGGCGGGACTTTTAATGTTAAAGGCAGGTGATTGGTTGTTGGGACCTCCCACTGCCTAGCAACCATTCACCCGCTTTGTACCTTGAAAAGTCTGGCTCGTTGTCCGGACCTGCTGTGCTTCCCGGCATGTGTGAATAAGGTAGGGCAGTGTGGGGAGGGGGGAGAAAGGGGGAGTGTTGTGATGATGAAAGAGACAGACCTGCAGAGCCTCACATGTAATCGAGGATGAAGGCAGCAGTGGCGGGCAGGCGGGCAGGCGTGCCGGCGGCGGGAAAGGAACACTCAGGCAACTATTTGGTGAGGCTGCAGTCCGGATAGGGCTGTTACTGGGTCCGGGTTTGGACCGCCATTTAATAATGCCTGGTATATGGTATTGCTGTGAACATCAGAAGCAGGAGAATTTATTTTAGGGTATTTTTTGGTGGTGGGTCATAGTACTGGAAAGAAACATTCAGCATTTGCTGTTAATTTTTACTATTGGGACAGTTTTTCTTTGGAAAAAAAAATCAAGGGATATCTATTACCATTTACCATCAAATGACGGCCTAACTTATCCTGAAAAAAACAAGGTATAATTTACCCAGATACACTAAGCAGTTCCGATGATGTACAGTTTACTAACACATGACAAAGTTACAAAACTACATTCAGGCTTTAAAGATTTGTTTTACCTTCAAGCACTAAGGCAGTGGTTCTCAACTCCTGTCATCAGGACCCACTAACAGGCCAGGTTTGCAAGATAACTGAAACACATCACAGGTGATATAATTTGCTGCTCAGTGATAGCAGTGTTCTAGTCTGCATCTGCCCAAGGTAATACTTAAAATCTGGCCTGTTAGTGGGTGCTGAGGACAAGATTTGAGAACCACTGCATTAAGGGGTTAAGCTGTATTAAAAAAACTTTCTCTCCACTGAACAGTATTTTTTTATACAGTATACAACATGGCAGTGCCCAGCTACCCATGCACTCTATTTTTTTTTTAATTAAGAGGCAAAAGCTTGCAAAACAGCTTGGAAAAAAATACTCACATGGACTTCAGTAGGGTGTGGTGCTATGTGTGAGGTTTGCAGATTTCCCACCATGTTTGTTGAACATCCAGTGAGTCAAACTTTGTAACAGTTTACATGGATGAGACAACCCATTTAACATTGGCAGGTGGTGGTTACAATGATCAGCTTTTATTCATGTAAATCCTTTATCCAAAAATGAAAAAAAACTGTTTGCTGTAACTGATTATAAAGTGTTAGCTGGGATTTTCCTTTAATTTGTTAGTGAATTTAAATCTGCTAACACAGGTGAAAACAGAGGGAAAAAAGCCAAAGAAAGGAAAACCACTTTAATGCCCTGTACACACGATCGGACATTGATCAGACATTATGACAACAAAATCCATGGATTTTTTCTGACGGATGTTGGCTCAAACTTGTCTTGCATACACATGGTCACACAAAGTTGTCGGAAAATCCGATCGTTCTGAACGCGGTGACGTAAAACACGTACGTTGGGTCCATAAACGGGGCAGTAGCCAATAGCTTTCGTCTCTAAATTTATTCTTAGCATGCGTGGCACTTTGTGCGTCGGATTTGTGTACACACGATCGGAATTTCCGACAACAGATTTTGTTGTCAGAAAATTTTATAGCAAGCTCTCAAACTTTGTGTGTCGGAAATTCCTATGTAAAATGTGTGCTGGAGCCCACACACGGTCGGAATTTCCGACAACAAGGTCCTATCACACATTTTCCATCGGAAAATCCCATCGTGTGTACAGGGCATAACTCAACCTGACTACAAAGGATCATAAAGATGTTTCCAGGAGCTGGCTAAAATTGCCTGCGTTATCAGGAGACACTCTGCAGGACTTTCTACAGTGAGGCTGCTCCTTCTAGTGCTTAGCCTGGACTCTATGTTATCACATCCTGCTGAATGAAGATTGAAGACCTGAGAGTGGAGCAAATAATCTTGGGACATGTAATCCGAAGAGCCAGGTTTTCTAAAGTGCTTCCACAAATGTAGGTCACATGGGTTTCTGGGCTTCTACAATTCCACTCCAATGATATCTCAGGCTTGGCTAGTGAAATAATGATGTGCTCCACCAGGGACACAAAGAAGGACTTTATAGTGTAGTTGGTTTGTTAGTAGTTGTATAAAACAAGCTTAAAATGATTTTGCACTCACATGTAATAGTGCCTGTCCTGGCACTTGGGATCTACAGCATGTGTGGATGTAATATGTATAATGCTGGTGTGCTCTCCACGCTTCCTTCTCAGTGCTGGGCCTGGATAAGGGTTACATGGGATTCCAGAAGTGACAAATCCCAGCTCTGGCGTACGTTTCACCGTACATGGCATCTTGAAAATGATTAAATGTACGTACCTACGTACGTACATTAACACTTTCTATCAGAAGTGGCACGTGGATCTCTCTTCTCTCTGAGGAAGACTGGGATGAATACTTGGACCACTTTATGACAAACTTGATTTCGTCTAGAGCCAGATTTACCAAAATTAAATCCGGCCCTTCAGTCCATTTCATGTGGCCCTCGCACCCAGGGCTTTTTTTCAGATGGAAAGTGGTAGCCACCTCCAGCTCTCACAAGATCCCTACCTTCCATGCATGTACTCACGGGCATAGTAGTGCCGATCAATGATATCCCTGCAAGAGAGAGAGAGATGCAGAGCCACTTACATTGCCGGGAGGTACTAAAGCTGGGTAGATGAGATGTGAGGAAGCTTTTTTTACACAGCACACTCTTGAACTCTGCATACTGCATACTTCTGAACTCTGCACTCTGTACATAGCGCACCCCTAAACCCTGCACTCTGTACACAGCGCTCCCCTGAACTCTGCAGTCTGTATGTAGCTCACTCATGAACTCTACACTTTGTACACCGCGTACTCCTAAGTAGACATGGTCTTAAAGATACAACAGGCCCTTTGAGGGCAACCCTAATGGTGATGTGGCCCACAATGAAATTGAGTTTGACACCCCTGGCATAGAGTATACTATACCCTGCAGAGACTATTTTGCATATACCCACAAACTACAGGTGTCTATCAAAGATGCTCCACTGAGGTGGGTAGTTTCATACATATGCCCTCATTTACAACACTATTGAAGGGAAGTTGTTTCCACTGTTAACTTAGTAGGAGGGCTGACAACCTATGGACCCCTTAATTTTCCTATATATTCTATTCTGCCTTCTATGCACAGTGGGCAATACTGTTGAAATGGAGAGCCCACCTGCCATCCACTGTAGAGAAGTGGAAGATGGCGATTTATACAGTGCAACCTATACTTTATATAAGTTAACTTAGGCTAGTCGCATCTGTCCTAGAAAATTTGATAATATATATGCAAATTTGATACATGTGTAGTGATGTAGTTGCTGCTAGTAACAAACAATCCACCAATTCGACCCGCTGCCAGACTTCATACATCACTTTTAGAGATAATGAGCAGTCTTTTGCTGGTTTTGTTTTTGTTGTTTTATTGGGGGTACAACTTGGATAGGGAATAGGGATATGGGATGCCCATGCAATCTATAATTGCCATCATATTTTAAGATTTAAGTACAACAGCACTTAGTTAGAGCCAGAGATTTATACTGAGTATGTATCTTCTCCTGCATCTCCATGCAGACTGTTGCTCCTCTTCTGCTTAACCTCCGCAGACTATTCCTTCTAAGAATTCTCTACCCACCGCTGTGTGATTGATGAAGACATCACTTTTGACCGTGTAAAAATGATGGTCTTAGAACTCTTTCCCCTCCTGCACAGACTTGTTTCCTCCTGCACAAACTTAATGTTACTGAGTGGGTCAAACTTAATGTTACTGAGTGGGTCATCGGCATGAGGGGCTTGATAGCTGGTGCTAATCCAGGACTGATTCATTTTGATAAATGTCAGCCGGTCAATGGAGTCTGTAGACAGACACACTGTCACAAAACCTCCGGCAGCACTGAATGCCCAATCGGAAAGCACGCTTGATGCAGGGCAGCCCAGTAGCTCAATCGCATACTGGGCAAGTTTTGGCCAGTGGTCTATTCTCATGACCCAGTAACCCAGTAGATTGTCAACTGGAAAGCTCTCCATTTCTGTTTCGCCCCTAGATAATCTCCCATCATATGATGCAGACGCTGCAGATGGGATGTGGTAGCTGACATCCCTGGACGCGGAGGACTAAAAAAAATGTGAAAAGCATCACTAAGGTGGCCCCTTCTCAATTGCTCCTCTCTTGACCAACAGAAGCCTCAAAACTACATTTTCCACGAGACTGTAACCTACCAGAGTCTGGAAAGGCATTACATAAACTTCTCTTAAAGGTGTCCTCAAGAGATTTCATCTTCTGCTTCCTCTGTGGGGATGGGATAAGTTCCAAGACTTTCCCCTTGTAACAGTGGTCAAAGAGGGTTTCCAAACAGCAGTGATCCTTCTCCTTGATGCCATGTATTCTCGGGTCCTTTCGCAGGCTTTGAAGAATGAGAAGAAGATTCCTCGGGGTCAATGGGGATTACAGTATCTGGAACTGCCTTCTCCCAGCCACATACTACTCCCAAGGGTTCTGGGGATAGAAAACCATCTGTTAAGGGTATGTTCAATGCCTAAAAACTGCCAGAATCCTCCTCCGCCCTCTCCCTCTCCTCTTGGAGAAAGGAAGTCCACCTCTTTCTCCCGCTGCCCTGCCTCGATAGCCCTGTCCATAATGCAAAGCATTCAGCTCCAGCAGGAACACAACAGGGATTGTGTCACTGATGCATGCACTGTCATGCCTCACCATCTTTGTGGCCTCCTCAAATGGTGATAGTACAGTGCATGCATCCTTTATCAGCAGCCATTGGCGTGGGGAAAAAACTGAGCCTGCTATACTCACACAGGTACTCATTGACAGCAATCTGCTGCATCTGTAGCTGCTGCAGCATTGCCAAAGCAGATTTCCACCTTGTGGGTATGTCACAAATTTGGCAACTTCTAACAATACTCACTTTAACCGGTTCCGGACCAGCCACCGCAGTTATACTGCGGCAGGTTGGTCCGGCTGCGCGAAGCATCATAGCTATACGTTGTGTGCCCCCGCCGGCCGCGACCATCGGACTCGATCAGGAACCGATCAATCCCCAGGCCCAGGCCAATGATATCTGGCCTGGACCTGGTGATCGGTCCTGATGAATGAGATCCTTCCCCTGTTGTGTAAGTGTAAATACTGACAGGGGAAGTGATGTCATCTCTCCTCGTGGCGGTCTTTTCCGCTCTAGACCGGGGAGAGATAACATCTAAAAGTGAGTTGCACAACACTTCACTGACACCAGGTCACATAGGCACACAATTCACCCCCTGATCACCCCCCCAGTTAAAGGGGTTGTAAAGTTTTTTTTTTTTTTTAAATAACAAACATGTTATACTTACCTTCACTGTGCAGCTCGTTCTGCACAGAGTGGCCCCGAACCTGGTCTTCTGGGGTCCCTCGGCAGCTGTTTCAGCTCCTCCCCGCAAGCATTTACCACCTTCATGCGAGCTCCCTCGCACGGTGGTGAGTGCTTGCGGGCGCGCTCCCGTGATACAGCCGGCGGCTATAGCCGCTCGCTGTATCACTCGGCCCCGCCCCCCGGCGCGCCGCGTCATCGGATGTGATTGACAGCAGCGCGAGCCAATGGCTGCGCTGCTTTCAATCCATCCACTGCAGCCAATCAGCGACCAGGCTGAGCTGCAATGAAGCTGACGAGGACGAGGAGCGAAGATTCGAGGCGTCAGGTAAGTAAAACGGGGGGCCTGGGGGCGGCGGTACTGTCA
Organism: Aquarana catesbeiana; assembly: GCF_042186555.1. Lineage (NCBI taxonomy): Eukaryota > Metazoa > Chordata > Amphibia > Anura > Ranidae > Aquarana > Aquarana catesbeiana. The sequence goes on along the minus strand of NC_133327.1, from coordinate 289,603,631 downwards.
AAAGTTTTTTCACCTTAATGCATAGAATGCATTAAGGTGAAAAAAATTTTACCTTTACAACCCCTTTAATCCCTTCACTACCTGTCACTGTGTCACCCAGTACAGATTTTTTTTTATCGCTGTACTGGTGCCATTAGTGACAGAAATCAGCATTAGGGCAATTAGTATTAGCCCCAGATAGGTCTAGGGACCCCCCTAACCCTCCCCAATAAAGTTTTAACCCCTTGATTACCCCCTGTCACCTGTGATCACTGTATAAGTGTCACGGGTAACGCAGTTTAGCTAGATTTTTTTTTAAAGCGTCAGGGCACCCTCTGTATTTTACCCAATAAAGGTTTAACCCCCTGATCACCCGGCAGGTGATCAAAGTTAGGTTTTAGTGACAGATAGGGTCTGCTTCGCCCCAGGCAGCGTCAGATCAGTGCCAGTAGCGCTAACACCCTTGCACACACCATACACCTCCATTTAGTAGTATAGTGTCTGAACGGATCGATATCTGATCTGATCAGATCTATCCTAGCGTCCCCTGCAGTTTAGGGTTCCCATAAACGCAGTGTTAGCGGGATCAGCCCAGATACCTGCTAGCACCTGCATTTAGTCCCTCCGCCCAGCCCAGCCCACCCAAATGCAGTATCAATCGATCACTGTCACTTACAAAACACTAAACACATAACTGTAGCATTCGCAGAGTCAGGCATGATCCCTGCGAGTGCTAACAGTTTTTTTGGTAGCGTTTGAATCAGTCACTAACAGTCAGGTGCTTTTTTTCTTGTGAGTTTCACTACTGTACCAGTAAATTTAGAGACCAAAATGTCAAATCGAAGGTACAGTAGTGAAGAGGCCTACACGTTTCTGAGCATGACAGATAGTGAAGAGAAAGTCACTCATCTGTCAGATTCAGGCTCAGAATACGACCTGTAGACAGCAATGGCACCCTGACAGATAGCTCTGACGACGGAGTTGTGGTCCCTGCCAAGGTCAGGCGTACCAGACCCTGTTTATCTTCTGCTGTCGTTGAGGTGCAAGAACCACAGGTCCCTCGTATGGAGCAGAGAGCCAGTACTAGCGCCACTCATCCTTCTGGTGAACTGGCAAGCACCAGCAGCCTAGTACATCCTGGTTGTACATCCAGCACTGCAGTAATACTTGGTGATGTGGTGAGTCCCATAAGTGCAGTTCAAGCTGGCGAGGTGGCAAGCACGAGTAGTGTCCCGCTGCCACCAAGAAGAAGACAAACACAGGCCTGTCAAGTCCATAGTGTCCTTCCTGCTGCATTCGCCAATCCTAATTGGGAGCCCACTATTTCTGCGTATGGATGCTCTTCTGTCCCGGAGACAACTCGTGGAGGTGGTCCTCCGAGTTGCATTCTGGGCGAGGGTATTTATGGGACAGACGCCATATTGTGGGGTTTGTTTTACAGCCACCTGCTGGCCCTCCTGGCCAACAGGTATGTTAGAGAGCAATCTCGTGGTCTTCTGTTCCGGAGGCCCACACCGCTGCGGCGCATGGGTGGGCCCAGAAGCTTGTCTGGGGCCTTCCACAGCAGCCGAGGAATGGTCCTGAGCTGTCTATCCAGAGTGAAGAAGCTGGACAACGGAGGAGATCCCAGGGGAGGACCTGTCATGGAAGGATCACACGGCGTGCTGGTCTGGAGAGGGGCCTGGTGACTCGGTTGGAGGACATATCCTAAAGTAACTATACAGCATAGTGTTGCCGGGTTGGCTTAAAGGTTCAAGCACTGTGATTGACGTTCATCACATAAAGACCAATACATCCTGTGGCAGAGGATAGTACAGGTTTATCCCAAACAAGTCTGTGGCAGAGACTTTTGTTCGTGCTACGTACTGGCTGCTAGGCAAGTGAGAGAGGCCTATCCAGTTGAGCAAGGAGTGTGTCCCACGAGGGGAGCGCATTCTATTGTAATATCCAAATTCTACCAGGACATTTGTCAAGAATCTTACAAGAAGATATTTGAGTTTCTTCTGCAGCTTCCCTTCTGCCTCTTTCCTGCTACTTACTTAGTAAATTGTTTAATAAAGCATTGAAAACGTACTCAAGTGTTGGTGCGTGTATCGTCCAGAGGTAAACTCAACGGAACCCTAGACCCGGTGCCGGTAAAACAGAGGGAAGGAGAGTGAAGGTAACAGGCCCGCTTTAACCAGCAGCTCCACCGAGAGTTAGTGCTACATTTTGCAGCCTTGTTTACTCCTGATCAAGTTGTCTGCGTTGACGAGTCCCTGATTACATTTTCTGGCCTCTTGTTTATCAAACAGTATCTTCTCAACAAGCGTGCTAGATACAGGGTCAAGATGTATAAGCTCTGTGACAGGGCAACAGGCTATACATATAGTTTTATGGCTTACAAGGGAAAAGATAGTCACGTAGAGCCGGATAACTGGCCTGACTACATAGGGAGCGCTGGTAAGATAGTGTGGGACTTGGTGTCACCCTTATTAGGAAAGGGGTACCACTTGTACGTGGACAATTATTACACGAGCATGCCACTTTTTAGTAACCTTTTTGATTATGGAATTGGCGCATGTGGCACAGTGCGATCTAATCGCCGGGGCTTCCCCCAACGGCTTGTAGAATCCCAACTTGGGGGGGAGAGACCCTACTTAAAGTGTAAGAATTTGTTAGCAGTGAAGTGGAGGGATTCACAGAATGCTTTCGTTCTGTCCTCACTTCACGCAGACACAGCAGTCCAAATTCCTACGGCGACTGGTGTTGTGGAGAAACCCCTCTGTGTCCACGAATACAACCTTAACATGGGAGGGGTGGACCTCAATGACCAGTTGTTGGCGCCGTACCTAATTGCCCGTAAGGCCTGTCTGTTTATTTATTTCAATTGGCTTTGCTGAGCGCTTTTGTGCTATACAAAGCTTCAGGACAGACTGGATCCTTTCTTAAATTCCAGAAAGAGATCTTCAGAGCCCTTCTGTTTCTTGCCCAACTTCCCAACACAAATGCAGTGAGAGGCATTTTCCTCATGTCCTTTCTGGTACCCCTACCCAAAGAACACCCCAAAGAAGATGTCGTGTCTGCAGTAAACGCGTATTTAGGTGTGACACCCACTTTTATTGTCCCTCCTGTCCTGACCAACCTGGTCTCTGCATTGGTTAATGTTTCAAACGCTACCACACACTAGTTGAGTGTTAGCGTAGGGTACAGCACCCCACAGTCCTAGGCACACTAACACAGGGTCTCGGGTTCTTATTAGAATATTAGAAAAGATTTTGATGGATATAGCGTGTCCCCAACATTTTACTCGTTGTCACCATAAAGACCCCTCCACGTTGGAAGTTATTGCGATTGAAAAATACACGCCACGTTGGCGTGGGAGCAACCTGAGGAGACAAATTTCTCGTCGAGAAACACAATGGATTTTTTACCTTTTGCCCATGGGGCTTAACGTGGAGTGTGATATTAATTATTTTATTATTAATTGTTAAAATTAGGTTCTTTTCTTTTTTTCTGTTTTTTGTGTACATCACAAAATGTGTAGTCTATTTATATGGCGTTATAACTCCTATATTTGAGTTAGAACATCATATACTTTTATAAGGAAGCAAATTAATATTTATTAGTGACCATTACTAAAGTTTAGTTACTATTACCTTTTTTGCCATTTGATTTTTTGTTTAATTTTTGATGTATTTTGAGATCCATATATACCTGGCAGGGATTTGAGATTTTGTAGTATTCGTGCTAATTTTTATTTTAGATGCTAATTGTAAAACATATGTATTTTTGTGTAAGGTAGAATTACAAACTGAACTGGGGAGTATTTCTGCATGAATCCTTTTTTAGTATTTTTTGTTTTTTACATATTATTTTTATTTACTTTTTCACATTTATATATTTAATTCAATTTATATATGTGTCAGAATAATAAACAAAGTCTTCATATGGCTATTCTATAATTATATCAACTTTTGAATTATTTGAATCAGCATAATTTGAATGGTTTTTAATTTTGATTGTGATAGGTGTTAGTGGTATTGGCTATTTTTGACCTTCTGACCTTTAAGATCAAATCACATGAAATTAGATTTTCTTTTTTATTACTACGTGTCATAGAACCACGGGTTGGGGCGGAAGTGCTCTGTTTCTGTCTGCAGGGGTTCCAATGCAGGATTTTACCATTTCTGGTTTATTTCCGCTACAAAAGGATGATGCCCATTGAGGGAAAACGCACCAGGCGGAGCTAGTGGAGGAACATCAACATGCACGGTCTGATAGAGTGGTGAAACGGACGTGTCTGTGGGATGTTCATATGCCTTATAAGTTTACTCAGTCTGTAAGTGCAATATGTTATGCCTTATATAAATCATTTATACATTAATGCACTATGAGCTCTCCTCCTTACTTTTAATACTTATATATCGATTGGAGCCGGGAACTTATCAGGACATTTAGGGGACCACTTGTGAGCAAGCTAATATTTGTTGCTCTTGGGCGCACCTAGCCCTCTTTCATATTTTAAATTGGTACTAATAAAAGTGGCGTTGTTCCCTTTTATACTTATTTACCGTCTCACCTGATTTCTGCCTAAAAAGTCTATGAGTGTTTTATCGTGCATCCGTGCAACTTTCCATGCATCATACACACACTTGTGAACGAGCCAGCTTGTGGGATCATACATTTTGGTAAGCAGCTTGTTTGTCTGCACGAGCACTGGGGTATAAGTGAAGTGGTGCCTACTATAATGACTTATTACAGCGGATAGCACAACAGCACTTTTCTTCATTTGCACTGAGATGGACATTAGTTGAACTGTTATTTTTTCATAAAATTCTCAATTTTCTGCTTTACAGTCACCAGTGAACTCGTGCACATGAGACATATAGTCACAATTTAAAAATGTATTTTGTTTGCACACGTTATTTTGACGTAAGGTAATTATATATTTTGCTTATTGCACTTTATATGAAATGTTCACTTTGTGAAATTTTTTACATTTTTCTGCACTTTATTGTATGAATTCTTTGCACCATTAATTAGCAAGTTTTGTGTATACCTGATTTGGTATCTGATTATAGGGGATTTTTTTTATAATCCTAAAGCATACTGGTTGGGATATCGCACATTATTAATATTCTTAGAGTTTTGTAGTATGGTATTCAACTACAATGCCTTGAAAAAGTATTCATACCCCTTGAAATTTTCCACATTTTGTCATGTTACAATCAAAAACCCAAATGTATTTTATTGGGATTTTATGTGATAGACCAATGCAAAGTGGCACATAATTGTGACGTGGAAGGAAAATGATAAATGTTTTTCAAAATTATTTACAAATAAATATGTGAAAAATGTGGCGTGCCTTTGTATTCAGCCTCCCTGAGTCAATACTTTGTAGAACCACCTTTTCGCTGCAAATACAGCTGCAAGTCTTTTTGGGTATGTCTCTACCAGCTTTGCACATCTAGAAAGTGACATTTTTGCCCATTCTTCTTTCTGGACTTTGACTGGGCCATTCTAACACATAAATATGCTTTGATCTAAACCATTCCATTGTAGCTCTGGCTGTATGTTTAGGGTCATTGTTCTGCTGGAAGGTGAACCTCCGCCCAGTCTCAAGTCTTTTGAAGACTCTAACAGGTTTTCTTCTAAGATTGCCCTGTCCATCCATCTTCCCATCAATTTTGATCAATCTATGGCTGGCCTAAAGGAACTCTACACTTAAAGTGTTACTAAATCCAAGACTCTGAATTCACTATATCTGGTCTCCCACAGTACACAGGACACGAAAATGAAGTTATTTTAGTAAATATAAACTGCTAAATACCTTTTCTCGTCAGAAGTATATAGCAGTCTTGTGACTTCTATCAGTGTCTTGTTAAAGCTTGTAGGAGAAGTTTTCATTCCACTCTGACTGTCCGATGAGGTTGCAGGACCCCTGATCCTCTGTCTGGACAGTGCTGATTGGCCCTGTGCCGATCACATACACCCTTCCAAAAAAAAAAAAAAACAGATGGCTTTACTGCACCCGTCACCCACCTAAAGCCTATCATTACAGCTGGACATTGCTGTACACATGCCACCGCCACAATGTGTTGCTTTGATTGGGGAGCTTGGGAGCATCCATTCCCTGATCTCCTCTGCTGCATGTGAATCCTGAAGTACTAAGCTCTGAGCATTTCCGGGTTCAGTGCTGTCACAATCCCAGCTGAAAAGCTAAATGCACAGTTGATCATTAACAGGCCTGTGCTACTGAAGCAGAGGGCAGGGAAGGGATGTATCAAGTACACATGTATATAAACAACTGTGCAACACATGTTATATAGTGCCACACACACACTGGAAGGCCTCTGTGTTCAGCACATACAGTATACAGTGCCTAGAAAAAGTATTCATATCCCTTAAAATGTTCCACATTTTGTCATGTTACAACCAAAAATGTAAATGTATTTAATTGGGATTTTATGTGATAGACCAACACAAAGTGGCACATAATTGTGAAGTAGAAGGAAAATTATTAATTGTTTTCAATTTTTTTTACAAATTAATTTGGGAAAAGTTTGGTGTGCATTTGTATTCAGCCCCCCTGAGTCAATACTTTGTAGAACCACCTTTTACTGCAATTACAGCTGCAAGTCACTTTGGGTATGTCTCTACCAGCTTTGCACATCTAGAGAGTGACATTTTTGCCCATTCTTCTTTGCAAAATAGCTGAAGTTCTGTCAGATTGGATTGAAAGCGTCTATGAACAGCAATTTTAAAGTCTAGTCACAGATTCTCAATTGGATTTAGATCTGGACTTTGACTGCGCCATTCTAAGACATGAATATGCTTTGATCTAAACCATTCCATTGATAGCTCTGGCTGTATGTTTAGGGTCGTTGTTCTGCTGGAAGGTGAACCTCCTCCCCAGTCTCAAGTATTTTGCAGAATCTAACAGGTTTTCTTCTAAGATTGCCCTGTTTTTGGCTCCATCCATCTTCCCATCAACTCTGACCAGCTTTCCTTTCCCTGCTAAAGAAAAGCATCCCCACAACATGATGCTGCCACCACCATGTTCCATGGTGGGGATGGTGTGTTCAGGGTGATGTGCAGTGTTAGTTTTACACCACACATAGCTTTTTGCTTTTAGACCAAAAGTTCAATTTTGATCTCATCTGACCAGAGCACCTTCTTCCACATATTTGCTGTGTCCCCCTACATGGCTTCTCGCAAACTGCAAACAGGGCTTCTCATGGCTTTCTTTCAACAATGGCTTTCTTCTTGCCACTCTTCCATAAAGGCCAGATTTGTGGAGTGCACGACAAATATGTAGTTGTCCTGTAGACAGATTCTCCCACCTGAGCTGTGGATCTCTGCAGCTCCTCCAGAGTTACCATGGGCCTCTTGGCTGCTTCTCTGATTAATGCTCTCCTTGCCCGGCCTGTCAGTTTAGGTGGACGGTCATGTCTTGGTAGGTTTGCAGTTGTGCCATACTCTTTCCATTTTCGGATGATGAATTGAACGGTGCTCCATGAGATGTTGAAAGCATGGGATTTTTTTTTAACCTAACCGTACTTTAGACTTCTCTACAACTTTATCCCTGACCTGTCTGGTGTGTTCCTTGGACTTCATGATGCTGTTTGTTTACTAAGTTTCTCTAACAAACCTCTGATGCCTTCACAAAACAGCTGTATTTATACCAAGATTAAATTACACACAGGTGGACTCTATTTACTAATTAGGTGACTTCTGAAGGCAACTGGTTCCACTAGATTTTAGTTAGGGCTATCAGAGTAGGCTGAATACAAATGCACGCCACACTTTTACATTTTTTGTTGTAACATGAAAAAATGTGGAAAATTTCAAGGGGTATGAATACCTTTTCAAGGCACTGAACCTTCTTTGTGCAGCAGTCTCATTATTGGAAGCCAAGTGCAAGTTCCAGCATTTTTTAACTCTTCATTTAAGAAAAGTTGCATTAACTTGTGTCCACCATATCTGCTTAGAATATGAGTATGCAGCACCACACACACACACACCCACACACACTCACACACCATTGTACAAGTTTTTGGGTTTGTCGTCTGCTTAGATTAGTAAGTTCTGAGTATTTTTCAGAAAAGCTGACACAATGTGTGTGTGTATGTAATATAAGATTTCGACACAATGGCTTCTTATGAAAGATGCTTATAGGAAAACTTTACAGCACTGTACAACACTATAGACAACAGAAAGACAATGTTTGATTCTTGACTCATCTTTTAGTTGTTTAGAGACAAATACATTTCCTACAAAGGGAATTTTATACTGGATACATATTTGAGAGATTCAGTTCAATTTGGTGTTGTAATTATTTCTTATTTCTCAAACATTTCGTTTTGATTGATTTATAACTATAATTCCCAAGGAACCTAATGTATTTGAAATTGTTCTTTCCAATAGCTGTTGAGCAAGAGTTATTAATAGTCAAATCAATGGCTTAGAGCACATGTCTCAAGGGATATTGGTACAGCATCGTGCTGATATACATATAAATGAGAATTATTTTATGAATGTTTTAGCTGAGTGTTTATCGAAATTAAAGAACGATCATAAAGTTAGTTGAAAAAACTGCCAGAAGCAGCTGTTTATTTCTCCAAATGATTCTTAGTATAAAAGGCAGTGTTTATTTTTGCATGTTGTGAAGGAGCATTATATGCTTCTTAGGGATTTATGGTGATTCGATAGTATTTGCAGTAAGTGCAGATTTGCTGGTCACTAGCTCATATATGGCAAGCTTTACATATTTCATGCATCCCCCAGAACTCAGAACTTAACATATGCATGTGAAAGTAGGAATCAAGTTTAGTCAATCCGGATATTTTACACACCAGGAACCCAGTTAGCATTATCTATTCCACTACATCCCTCTTTTTGATCCTGTCTAAAGTACTAAAAGTCAATCACAAAAGCATTTTTACTGATTTTTTGTATTTGGGCAAAAGGTTATCTGATTATCAGCAAGCTACGTAATGTGTTCTTGTAGCTGATCTTTAGCCGGTCATGCCTGGTGTGAAGTGTATTTATTAACTGTGAACACTAGGGCTTTCAAATCACTTGCCGTTACACCAATGCAAAGCAGCAGTAGAATGTCCTTGACTACGGTGTGTAGAACCCCAGAAAGTGAGGACAGTGTAGCAATTGACATGCCTCTGTGTCTTATACACAGCAACATTAAGCGTTTGTTAACCAAAAAAAAATCTTGTTCCCTTAAAGCATGTTATACAGCACGGTGCTTGTGCTGTGTCATTTGGCCTCCTGTATCACTTGTAATACCTGTCTGATCCTGCCTGGCTGTGTCCTTCCCCTTTACGCTGACCATGATATATCAGGGCTGCTGAGCTCTGACACTGTTGTCAGCGTACATGCCTCTGTTGTCAGCCGCAGCCCTGCTTTCTGTCTCCTGTGTCCTCTCCTCCATCATCTCCCTCCTCCTTTCTCTGACTGTCTGCTCATGTCAGCACCCCCCTCCCTAACTCCGCTCTTGCTGCTCCAATACTTAACATTAAATGCTTCCATCCCCTCTGTATTAGAACAATAAGTTCCCTGTTTCTGTGTTATGTCATAAATATTCTTATTTGTAATGATAACACACCGTCATCCTGCGATCATGTGACTCCTCGGCTCGGTCTCTCCTCTCCTCCCCGGCGGACGTCAGCGGCAGTGCTCGGCCCTGCCCATTGGAACTGTCAACTGGGCAGAGGAGAGGAGAAAGGAGGCAACTGATTGCAGGAAGATGGTGTGTTATCAGTACAGATAGACATATTTATTATATAACACAGACACAGAGGAACTTATTGTTCCAATACAGAGGGGATGGGAGCTTTTTATACAAGTGGCTTAACAACCAATTTAAGACTGTGTAATGGGGGCATTACCACGCCATCTGTATTACAAATTAAACAGCTTGGCTGGAACAAATTCTGGAACATAACTGTAAAGCAAGTAAAATATAAGGAATTATTATTATAAATCATTGCACAAACAGTCCAGCTGCCTTACCTGGCATTTTCTAGATTGCTACAATTCAGTAATAACCCTCGAAATGACATTACAATCTGACTGTACAATCTACTATATCTACCAGCAAGTATTTAGTACAAGATTCTCTCTGATTACAAATTGATTGGATTGTTTGATAGGTCCCTATATTACATACACTTGGTAAATCTAAAGTTGAATGTACACAGATTGTAAAGTCATATTGTAATGTATACGATGGACCTAAATTATGCTGTTCAGTTTGAGTTGCTTACCCATTCACATGCAGAAATAAAGGAAACATTGGAAGAGTGATCAGTACAGTAAACAGTAAGTATAGCATAAATTGTATTCCTACAATGTGAGAACTTTTAATTTATCACGTCAATAATTTGAGAAGTCTTCTATTCAACAATAAACTTGTAAGAAGGATTACTGAACAGGAAAACAAACACTAAAAAATGAGTGAGTAATACACAAAGAGCTCTGGCATATACCCAAAACACAGATGTTTGGATTTTGTATATTATGTGTGTGTAATAATAAAATTGTAATTATGCATTATGTTGTGAGAATTGTTTTTTGAAAGATTTCTAAGAAACTGTGCTGCTATATCCCCAAATGGTAGAAAAAGCCATCATTCACAGATGTCTCTACATTTTCAGACCTGCTACCAGCCTCTCCTTACAGCAGAATTAACTCAAATTATTTTTTTATTTATTTTTTTATTGAATCCAGGAAATGTGTCCCTGTGGCTAAGCTTAAGCAGAAGGCAGAAGCACAAGACAAAAAATGCTGATCTTCAAAGTTTAGTATATATAAAAAAAAAAAAAACTTATTAGCAGAAGTAGATCGTGACAGCAGATACTGAATCTTGTACTGACCACCATTATCTACGTATGTTGCTTTCATGCCATTTCATTCAAGCATTCATCATTATCTTGCAAGTGTTGCTGACACAGACCTCTGTCAGCCCCTAATGAAAAGTTGTGAAGGAGCCTATTCAGTCTACCCAGACTACTGATGACACAATATGATATTCCTGAGTTGTTTTTCTCACTCAGCAGTGCCCTTTCAGATGCTAAAACTTTATCTATAAATGTGTTTCGCATGGACCATTGGGCTATTTAGGTACTATAATAAACCTAATCATGTTGCGCTGTCAACAGATACAAAATACAAGTGCTTCACTGAAATTAATTTATAGGATAATTCATATAAAATACATAAAGGTCATGTGAATGTACAACTAAATGGAAAAGTTCAAGTGAAAAAGAAAACAATTTTATGAACATAAAACTCAGACAGTCCAAAACAAGTTCATATAGGTGTTCTTAAAAATATATACTAAAAAGTCCCAAATAATATTAACGTGCTGCGTGCCAAAGTCCATAAACTGAAAAGTTTAGGTAGCCACTCAGATCCTCCAACAAGTGAATAGATTCTCCACCACTGTGTGCAACCACAATTGCAAACTGCTTACCAGATCCTCTAACCTCAAAAGAAAGAGGACTGGCAATGCTACAAGGGAGAATACCCACACAGATGGATGGATGCTAGCTTCCCAGCGTAACACACCAAGCACATTCCAGCGGCAGCAGCATTTTTCATAAAGTACGCCAGCCTGTGCGTTGTCCTAAGCCATGGTCTGTCTGTGTTCCTGCATTACTCATTTTGGTTTATGGACTTTGGCACACAGCACTTCAATCTTATTTGGGACTTTTTAGAATATATTTTTATGAACTTGTTTTGGACTGTATTTGAGTTCTATGTTCATAAAACTGGTTTTTTTTTTTGCACTTTTTTTCATTTGGTTGTACATTCACATAAGCTATATGTACTTAATATGAATTTTTCTATTTATTAATTTCTTGGAAGCACTTGTATTTTGTATCTGTTGACAGCACAACATAATTTGGTTTATTATTGGTTATATTTTAGGTGTGGATATTTAGTGAGTGTGGCTGTCCTTGAAGAACCTGGTTTAAATTTTTATTTGATTTGACACTTTAGAGCAAATATTTTTGTACTGAATATTTAGATACTTTAACAGACTGTATAATGAGTTGTATATACAGTATTTACAACATCTGTATTAAGTATGGTTGTTGTACATTCTAAAAAACTGTTTCACACTGGCATAAATACAGTAAATGTATCCATATACAGTATAACTAATCAAGTAATCAGTAATATGTTTACTTGTCCTCTGGGCTGCAATTGCAACGTTTGTACTAATATCTAGTTATGGGATATGGCCTCCATATAATTTTACAAAAAAAAATGGAGTTGTAAGAGCTATCAGAAAAGTCACTGCTAACTGCAGTTACATATTTACCAAGAATATTAAAGCAATAGACAACATTATCTCTGGGCTGCAGATGTGACTACCAGTTTTTGTTTGTGGAATCTGTTCCTGAGTCTTTAGTTCAGTGTGAAACTGTATATATTAACCACTTCAGCCCCGGAATTACCCCCTTTCTGACCAGAGCACTTTTTGCGATTCGGCACTGCGTCGGTTTAACTAACAATTGCGCGGTCGTGCGACGTTGCACCCAAACAAAATTGACGTCCTTTTTTTCCCACAAATAAAGCTTTCTTTTGGTGGTATTTGATCACCTCTGTGGTCCATGTATACCATTTGGGGATATATATATATATATATATATGTATAGTGTGGTCCCTCGCGCTATATTGAGTAAACAGGTTATGTGAATATCCACGTGATGAACTAAAATAACGGATAATGAAAAATTGAAAAATAATGATATTAAATATGTGTGACTGGTGATGATGTCTCTACGGACTGCAGCAAAATCGAAAGTGTTCACTTACACTCAGCAGTACAATAATAATAAAGTGATTTCGCGCTTCAAATCTATCACCTCGAAGTGTAATACATACAATTTACTGGGTTCCCCAGTTGAAGTCACGAGCGTTGACGTAACGCGTAGGGCGTGGCCGAGAGCAGACGAAACCGAAAGCCAGTAAGGAGGCGCCTCAGACGCCGCTCCTCAACCTCTTTTTACTGTTTATGCTGTTTTTAATTATTTTTAATGTAAGAGACCACCTATATTTTCAATAAATAGTTATTTTTAATTAACATACTACACCATTGGAGGCATCTTTCTCTCCCTTTCCTGTTCTTACCACTGGACTGGTGGAGCCCAGGTGGGCAACCCCTTTCTGTTCCCATATCTGATAGGTGCTTTAAATCAGGAGAACCACTACACCACCAGAGAAGCTCCACCTGAATGGCACTTCACTACAGAGAACAAAGAACCTGTTTTGATGCCCATATTTATTTTATCTAAGGTGAGAGTCCAGAGAGCCCGGTGTCACCGGATCACCACATTTTAACCATCATTATCACTCCCCTTCTCCATTATATGACCCCAGTGGAAAAGCACATTACAAACTCTTTTTCAAATATTGATGCACAATATAAACTCTTGATTTTTATTTTCATTTTTATTTTAAATATTGAAGCACAACAGCACTTTTGATGATCACCTATTGATTTTATATTGAGCACTGCTATAATGTTACACTTATAGAACACATTTATCTCATTAGTAAATTGTATGTATTACACTTCGAGGTGATAGATTTGAAGCGCGAAATCACTTTATTATTATTGTATATATATATATGGACATTAGTTCATATTCTCAAAGATTTTTTTATATTGAATGTGTAACACCCTAAAGTATAACTTTTTTTTAACGTTTTGTATAGAGTGTAGAGGGATTAGAACCCCTGACAAGTTTTTATTGCTAGCAAACAAAGAATTTCCAGCACACTTACCAGTTAGCCTGCAAAAAAAAACACATTGACTCAACAATTCACATTAAAACAGAGGGTTTTGTTTGCACTTATTTGCAAATATATACATGAGTAGCAGTGTCTATGTCAAGGCTTCTCTGTGTACTGCAGTTCTAATTCTATAATGTTCAGTCTCCCAAGTTGGAGCACATATAGCAGTATATAGAATAAGGGCAGATTTGCCTGGAGGGAACCCACCCCTCTTTGAAGGCATAGGGATGCACGGGATGCCCAGCAACAGCACAATGGCAGCTGAAGGCATCCAGTGCATGCTTGCATCAAATTCAACCGACTGTAATAAAAAGTGGCAACCACCCCAACCTCTAACTAGCTTTTGCAGAAAGGTGCACATGAGAGGGCAATGCGTATCAAAAACAAAGATTTCCCAGCACACTTACCAGCTAGCTTGCAAAAAAAAAAACAAATTGACATAGCCTTGACATAGGCACTGCAACTTAATCATATATTTGCAAATATGTGCAAATAAACCCTCTGTTTTTATCGTGAATTGCTAGACAATGTCAATTTGTTTTGTTTTTTAGGGGAGGGGGGTTGCACGTGAGCTGGTAGTTGTGCTGGGAAATCTTTGTATTGTGATGTGTGTTGCCCTTCCATGTGCACCTTACTGCAAAGGATAGTTAAAGGTTGGGGTGGTTGCCACTTTTTTTTACAGTTGGTTGAATCTGATGCAAGGATGCTCTGGATGCCTTTGATAGGGTTGAAATAATGACTTAGAGTTCCACTTTAATTGTTTCTGCTTTTTCTTACCTGTGTACGTATCAATTGTTCTATTTAAATTCTTTGTGCTCCTTTCTTACCTGTGTACGTATCAATTGTTCTATTTAAATTGTTTGTGCTCTTTTCTCTTCTGTGTACGTATCAATCTGTATCTAGATGGAATTTGGAACTGCTGAATAATCATTACATGTTCGCTGATAAGAAACTCTTTGTACCTTAACCTCATTTGGTAATGCCGATAAGATTACTGCTTGGAGAACTGCCTATAAAAGAAGTAAAGGGAGCAGTCCTTTATGCTCAGAACTGTGATACAGACATACCTGACTCCGTGTCATCTTTCTTATAGAAGCAATAATTTGACAAAGCAATATAAACTTAAAGCAACTTATTTAAAAGTTGAACCTAACATTTTGGCGCCCGGACGAGGGACTCACCGATGATACTACAAGAGGTGGCTGAGCTACGCTGACGGAACAAAAAGGAATAGGCATTCCGGGAACCACAGATTAAAAAAACCTGGCCAGGTAAGAAAAAGCTTTATTTTTCTTATATTCTGTGCTCCCCTGATTTGTGCCTATCCGTTCTGTCAGTTACGGTTCTCCTGGTTTTAAAACACCAGCCTCTGTAGTGGTGAGTCTAGAATTACTGCATATTTTAGTTTATATTGCTGGAATTATTTGTTTGTTTTGTTGTCTGTGTCTGTCTTGTCTGTCTTGTTCAGAAAGTGAATGAGCCTTGTCAAGGATGGTATGAGTTAGAAGGGGATTGCCGAACTAAGCAACGGAATGCGCCTTACCTCACATGATTGGGAACTTGAGGGCTTGTGAGCTTGGGGGTCTGACGCTTATGCTTAACCTCACATCTAACTCATAAACCATAGACGGGTTGAGAGTATAAGCCCTGTCTGCTCCATAAAGCAGGGATAAGAGTGTATGAGAGGGATTCCCAGATACGGGGAGGGAATAAGATCTCCAAAAGTCCGGAGATCTAGTCGGATACCTGGCCACTTAAAGGAATGCTTGTATATGTTGTAGCCGCATTTTTTGTATATGTTGTAGCCGCATTCTGGTTTGTTATTGGGCTAGCATATAAAGTAATTATTTATTATTGGGCTAGCATGTAAAGTAATTCGATTTCAGAAATCTCATTCCGGAGAGGTTTTTAGAATTCTAGCACCCTAGGAGGAAGGCAACGAGGAACTAGTGTAACTTAGCTGGTTTGTTATTGGGCTAGCATATAAAGTAATTATTCATTCTGGTATATGTTGTAGCCGCATTATATTGTACACTAAGTGTCCCACACGCTACCTAGGCAGGACTGTTAGAATGGGCCAGAGGAACACAAAACCCCGTCAGGGAATTGTGGCGCACTATACGGTGCCACAGATAATTAAGAACATTTATGGGAAAACCGAAGCACAGGACTTAAAGGATGTCCTTCGTAAATTTAAGGTGAAAGGAGCAGCGGGCTTAGACCCGGATGTATGGAGTGAAATAAAAAGGGACAGACAAGGAGAGGTGTTAGAGAAGCAATGGATGCGTCAGGTTCAATGCTTAATTAAGGTCTCAAATAGAGCGAAAGAAGAGGGGTGGAAATATAATCCAGATTGTGATGGTTGGGATATGAAAGATAGAAGAACAAAAAAATGTCGAGGCTCCCAGCTCAGCCATCCCACCCCCATACACTGACGTAGAACGCAAACCACACAAGATATATCCTGTACTTGAGGGGAGAGGATGGGTTTGTCAGTCAGGATTGTGGAGCACAAAACCCAGAATGGGCAGTAGAATGTGTGCATTGTGGGGCACAAAAACCTCATCCAGAAACTGTAGCTCCCGTACGCACTGATACACGCATTGTTCAGGTAAACAATCCAGAATTTGGACAAGCAGCCCATCCAAATGCCCCGCCTACTGTCACTCGTAGAATGCAAATAAGGACTTGGGCACCATGGTCGACAGACACCCTTATGGCATTAATACAGAGCGCCCCAGACCCGGTAGCAAAGCCAGCTGCTTTTTGTAGATTTGTGACACAGTTAATGAATACACATGAAGCTACCTGGCAGGATGGGGAGGATCTATGCAGACACAAAATGACTCTGACCCTGTTTAACCAGTTTATGACAGAAATAGGTCCACACAGACCTGCAGGACAAGTTGATGGGGATGGCAACCTGGAGGCAGGACATGTCAGACATATAGACTCAAGGGCCCCTTTTATTGCTAGATTAGAAGCTTTCTGTCAGGCAAAACAACAAGAGAGGGGGTCAATATCACCCATGAAACAAATGCCAGGACAGACTGTATCAGAATTTTACTTATCTATGGAAAGTATGATGGCAGATGAGGGATTGGATTTGGCTCTGCCAGTCACGATCCGAGCCTTCAATAGACAGTTTATGGAAGGATTAATTCCACAGATAAGTGAAAGACTGAAAGCTTGCACACCACCCTTAATTTGTTGCGATTTTTGGCAGAAAAAGGTTGCAAGGTTAATAAGAAAAAGTTGCAAGTGTGTCAGGAAAAAGTTATCTTTTTGGGACATTGTATATCACAGGGTACGAGACATCTCACTGAGGAGAGGGTTCAAGTGATAAAGGGAATGTTACCCCCACGGAATTTCAAACAATTGCGTATGTTTTTAGGTATCGTGTCATATTGTAGACAGTGGATACCACATGCTAGCGCTTTGATGCAGCCATTATACGATTGTTTGAAAATTGTACCGTATATGCTTACAGAAGTAGCATATGAGTCGTTTATCACTTTAGATTATACTAAGATATTTAATCTGTACATTGCTGAGATCACTGGACACGCCACAGGTGTTCTGACACAGGCACATGTGAAACAAAGACCAGTCGCTTACTTTTCAGCAGCATTAGATCCAGTATCTAGAGGTTCACCGTCTTGTGTACGGGCGGTAGCTGCAGTGTCAATTATCATAGATAAGTCATCAGAGATTGTTCTAGACAATCCAGTCGTAGTGCATACCACACATGACATACATGCAATCTTGTCTCAGGTACAGCCCAAACACATTTCAATGGCTAGGCAATTAAGGTTACAGTGTACTTTACTCTTACCTCCAAATGTCACTTTTCAGCGCTGTACAACCTTAAATTTGGCCACCTTTTTGCCTCTTCAGTCACCAGATTTGGCAAGGGGGAATGATAGTACTAGTAGTACTAGTGAGAAAAGAAATGAGGACACTGACACTCTTTTGTTTAAAGAAGTAGATCAGCACGATTGTTTTCAGCTCATGGAACAGGAGACAATGGGATTCCCACACGTTACAGATACACCAATTTTAAACGCTGAGTACACCTTGTATATAGATGGTAGTAGGTTTGCTGATGACAAAGGTAAATATCACACAGGGTATGCTGTAGTGACTGATACGCAGGTAATTGAAGCACAGGCCTTACCAGCCCACATGTCAGCACAGGAAGCAGAATTAAAAGCTTTAGAACAAGCCCTAGAATACTTAAAAGGACGAGAAGGGAATATTTACACTGACTCTGCCTACGCTTATGGTGTAGCGCACGATTATGGCCACATATGGAGGGCTAGAGGTTATCTGACAGCAGCAGGTACACCTGTAAAACATGGAGAAGGGATTAAAATCGGCTACAGCTAAAGCCACAGCTAAGAAACTGATCACTGAGTTAATACCTAGGTTTGGTCTTCCTGAAACCATAGAATCAGATAGGGGGACACACTTTACAGGAGAAATCATGCAGAATGTGATGACCATGTTAGGGGTTCAACAAAGTTTCCACACCCCTTACCACCCACAGAGTTCAGGATCAGTGGAGAGAGTAAATGGGACAATAAAGCTAAAAATACAAAAAGCTATGCAAGAGTTGAACAAACCATGGCCAGAATGCTTGCCTTTGGCTTTGTTCTCCATAAGATACACCCCTACAGGGAAAACAGGATTGTCTCCATATGAAATACTTTTTGGGAATGCACCTAGATTAGGTCTATACTTTCCTCAGAATATGCAATTGCAATGTGATAGTTTGACTGCATATGTGATACAATTACAACAACGTCTAACTAAGATCCACAAAAGTGTGTATTCTTCTCTTCCAGACCCTAATTCAATAACAGGTACACATACGCTGCTACCAGGGGATTATGTATATGTAAAGAAACACACCAGAAAGACATTGGAACCCAGGTTTGAAGGTCCTTATCAAGTACTCCTGACCACAGCCACTTCAGTAAAGCTGGAAGGAAAGCCAACCTGGATACACGCATCGCACTGCAAGAAACAACCTAAGAAAACTCCATCATGAAAATGCTGTTTCTCTATAGTTTGTTTGCACTTATCACCTTACAAGTATGTGCCTGGACTCCTGGTATCAATGTACTTGAAGTAGAGGAAACAATGACTTTCGAATGGAGCATAGATGACCCTAAAGTGGCAAATGTATCAGGATATGAGATAAATAAGGATTACACTGTGGGTAATTATACTGTTGAAGGACATAGGCGACCGTTTCATGTAGATGTAGGTATAGCATGGATACAGGCAGACCCCCTCTCAGAAGTAACTGTAACTTTCCAGTGGAACAATAATATGGGTTTCCCCTTTAACAATAGTAAGAACCATAGGTGTCATAAAATATCCCTTTCACAGACATGGAAACAAGCCCGGGAACGGGTAGTGGGACAAATGTACCAAATATTAACAGTCATGGCAGAAGGAGGGAATATAACTGAAGGGATGTTCAATTTGACAGATATTACCGTTAATCAATCCAGTACTTTCCTCTGTGCCTCTTGGTGGAGGGAAGAGAGAGTTGATGGGTGGTACTGGTATGCACAGACAAATGGGTTTCACATACAAATGGAGGAAGAAGTAACGCCAACAATTGAATCTTCCATATTAACACCCGTACCAAACACTTGCATAAATGTATCAACATCACAACAGAAAACAAAAATAAAATTCAACATCACCTTTCCCCCGATACCGGAGTGTAGGTATAAACGAGAATGGTACGACACACTATTGGGACTGACAGGTACAGGGATGGGAATTTTAAACTCGGTAGAGATAGAAGAAATGAACAACAGATGGAAGCATGCAGGGGGACACATAGCTGACAGCTTGACTATCACAAGCAAATGGTTACCCACCACTTTTGAAACCCAACTGCAAGAAATACCCCTATTACAATTTTTGGGAGGGTTAATAAATCACACGATAGGAGCAGAGCTCCAGCTGTGGAATCAAAGTCAACAGTTTGTAAATTTCACACAGTGCTCTTTTAACCTCTTATCCTATCATATACAAATAAATAGGGCCAGGACTGAACTACAGTTGGGAAATTATCATACCTGGATGAAATATTTTAAGGGTTTAACTGACGATGGTGTATGGTTCCAAGTAAAAGGGGATAAGATAGAATGTGAGGAGAAATGGTGTGTAGGAAGGTTCGAAGCATACCGGGTAGCAGATGTAATGGAAATGTGTAAAATAGTGGTCATGCCACTAGTAATTAATGACGAGTTTTGGTATCCAGAAATATATGGGAAATATGTAGATAAAGGAAACAGAACCCATGATTTAACTCTATGTGAAGGAACCAATAAGGGAATGGTATGTGGCAGAAGTTCCCCAGTATATGAACCTTGCTTGTTAAAATACCAAACTAGCATATGCAAAATGCAAAGAACACAGATAAATGTGAACAATAGATTCATAGAAATAGGACCCTAGCATATTTGTATCATTACTAATGATAACCGCACCATGTCAGCATTAAATAAATTGGCGCCGTTTGCGGGATGTATAAAAAAGATTAAAATATTACAATGGGGTAACGACACCTATCTTTTTGAACCAGACGCCGATAAGATATTCTTTTCAGTCTATGAGGTACATAATCTCACTGACACTACACCCTTTATAATTTCTTTAGACCCACTAAAACAGGTTTTGGAACAATCATAGTTGTTAAGACAACACATAGAAACACTAGAACATACCCTACAGAATAACCTTGTATCTGCAATTATTGACAAAGGTAGACTAGTACATCTTTCCTCACAGATACAACAGGATACTGCACCACATTAGTGGGATATATTTAGTGGAATGTCTTCTACAGCGACTAGTACCTTTCACTGGTTGTTAAGTCCAATGGTAATTATTATTCTAATATTAATATCACTTACAATCACGAATATATGTGTATATAGGAAAATAAATAGGAAAATTAGGAGAATAGACAGGGCATACCGATAAATGTGCATTGACATCACCCTACTCCTATAAAACTCCTCTTCTTGAATTTTAAGATGTTGGTAATACCTAGGGGGATGGGTTCTACCCCTCTGACAACTCGCGGTCAGGGAAAGGACTCTGGGGAAAAGCTGACTAGAACTTATTCATGAGGACCCAGGGGGAAGGAGAGGATGATGTCAAAGGGGGAAATTGATAGGGTTGAAATAATGACTTAGAGTTCCACTTTAATTGTTTCCTGCTTTTTCTTACCTGTGTACGTATCAATTGTTCTATTTAAATTCTTTGTGCTCCTTTCTTACCTGTGTACGTATCAATTGTTCTATTTAAATTGTTTGTGCTCTTTTCTCTTCTGTGTACGTATCAATCTGTATCTAGATGGAATTTGGAACTGCTGAATAATCATTACATGTTCGCTGATAAGAAACTCTTTGTACCTTAACCTCATTTGGTAATGCCGATAAGATTACTGCTTGGAGAACTGCCTATAAAAGAAGTAAAGGGAGCAGTCCTTTATGCTCAGAACTGTGATACAGACATACCTGACTCCGTGTCATCTTTCTTATAGAAGCAATAATTTGACAAAGCAATATAAACTTAAAGCAACTTATTTAAAATTTGAACCTAACACCTTCAATCGAGAGGAAATCTTTCAATGGGAAAACTAGTTCTTAAGAGCAAAACGAAGTACAGCTCGTTGATGTGGCACCACATCCAAAAATACAAATAGAAGACAAAAGAAAAAATTAAAGGACTTTATTGGTTGCCACATATAACCCCTTAGAAAGGAAGTGGCCATTTGTATGTATAAGCCCAGGTTAACACTGCTCCATCATGAAAGTCGCGCAACTTCTGATCCGACTTTTCCCTGCAACTTCAGTCCAACTTTGATCTGACTTAATGGGACTATTTAGACTCTATGGCATTGAAATCGTATCAAAGTCGGACCAAAGTAGTTTTCTAGAGTTGGAGCTACTTGTGTCGGATCAGTTAAGACGGCTCTCATAGGGAAACATTTAATTTGACATGTCATGCGACTTGTGCTCTCACAAGTCGGATCCCATGTCATACCAGTATGAACCGGCCCTTATATGTATGCAAGTAAGCACAAATAACACATTTCTTTGGCTACACTAGGCCAGAGAACAAATCACAATTATTCAAGAAATCAGTACACACATAATATGCATAAAGTACTCACATACATAGCACCAGGTATGTAAAGTGCTTAGTCCAAGTTGACACGTGTCCATCTCCCTCCACAGCAGAAGGGGAGGCGGAAGCGAAAAAGGGCCCCACCCCGCCAAGGACCAGGAGGTCATCCCCTACCTCCACATACACAACACACCATGCAGCCAGGCCCACTCAAAACACAAATAATGACAAAGACATAAAAAGCAAGAAAAACAAAGACAGATAAACACAATGGGAACAAAAACAACCATAACCACAAAGACAACCCAGGGCAGAAACACAAACAAACTCAAACAGAAGAAGAAAAAAATGAAATAAAAGAAAAAGAAAAAGAAAAAAGAAAATAAGTATAAAAATAATAGAAATTTATTAATAAATAATAAATGATAAAATAGGCAAACACATACCACCAATGCCAAGGTGGGGAAGACAACCACAGTCCACATACCCACAGCTAAGGAAAAAAAAGGGACCATAGCCCCAACATGGCACCACCCAAGCAGGGCAGACCCCCCCAACATACGCACAAGTTCCATATTTATGGCGATTATATCACCATCCAATCACCAGTTCATGACTTTAAGTGATTAAGTCTACTAATTATAACAATTAAGAGAAAAAAATATTTTGAAAAAGAAGGTATGATAAAGGGAGAGAAAGCATAAGAAGAGAAAACAATTAATCCAATCTAAAAGAATGGTTTATAACTGAAACATTAATTTAATACAGGAGTTCTCATGGTATTTAACCACTTAAGGACCGAGCCTCTTTCTGAGATTTGTTGTTTACAAGTTAAAAACAGGTCTTTTTGCTAGAAAATTTACTTAGAACCCCCAAACATTATACATTTTTTTTCTAACACCCTAGAGAATAAAATGGCGGTCGTTGCAATGCTTTCTGTCACACCATATTTGCACAGCAGTCTTACAAGCGCACTTTATTTGGAAAAAATACATTTTTTTTAAATAAAAAATAAGACAACAGTAAAATTATCCCAATTTTTTTATATTGTGAAAGATAATGTTACGCCAAGTAACTTGATACCCAACACGTCACGCTTCAAAATTGCGCCGCTCGTGGAATGGCGACAAACTTTTATCCTTAAAAATCTCCATAGGCGACATTTAAAAAATTCTACAGGTTGCATGTTTTAAGTTACAGAGGGGGTCCAGGGCTAGAATTATTGCTCTCACTCTACCGATCGTGGCGATACCTCACATGTGTGGTTTGGACACCGTTTTCATTTGCGGGCGTTAGTCACGTATGCGGGACGGGGCGCGTTTAAAAAATTTTTTTTCTTCTTTATTTTATCTTTTTTTTTTACATTTTTACACTGTTTTTAAAAAAAATTGTGTCGCTTTTATTCCCTTTACAAGGAATGTAAACATCCCTTGTAATAGAAAAAAGCATGACAGGACCTCTTAAATATGAGATCTGGGGTCAAAAAGACCTCAGATCTCATATTTACATAAAAATGCAATAAAAAAAAAATGGCCCTTTAAGAGCTATGGGCGGAAGTGACGTTTTGACGTTGCTTTCGCCCTGCAGTGATATGGAAATGGGTGGGGGCCATCTTCCCCTCACTCGTCTACATACCCAGGCAGGGGACAGACGTGATTGCCTCCGCTGCTACTGATGGCTCTGGTAAGCGGCGCAGGGCACCGGATTGTGGCAGGAGGGGAGGGCCCTCTCCCGCTGCCGATAAAAGTGATCTTGCGGCGAATCCACCGCAGAGACCACTCTTATCGGAAACCTGATCGCTCACTGAAAACGAGGATACCGGGGTTATGGCAGCTAGCTGCTGCCATAACAATGATATCCTCCTTCACAGTACCAACGTATATTAGCATGAAGTGGGTAAAGTGGCTATCCACTTTGTCTCTATGTGTAAAAGTTTGGGATCAATTGGGGAATGTGCTCCAGTGCAAAGAACTCATCAATGGACGGATCAAATCCGTGGTAGTGTTCAATGTGCCTGCTAACTGCAGATTCCATTTTTCCATTCTTGTTTAGATAGATGTCATTCCAAATTAATTTCTAAAAAGGCCTGGGAGTCTTCCCTATGTAAAATGCATTACATTTACAATTCATGAGATACACTACTCCCACAATTTGACAATCTATTCGGTATTGAGGAGTACATGTTCATGGCAAGACTATGTTTCTCCCCACCTTGATCCAGTCACAAAATTCACAATTTCTACATCTAAAGGTGCCACATACGCCGAGTCCTTGTGGTAGTGATCTACTCCCTTTGGGAAGATGGCTTTCAGTTAAATGATCCCTCAGGGATTTATTTCTTCTGTATGTGATCATAGGTTTTGGGTTCACATATTCAGCAGTAATGGAGTCATCAGTCAATAAATGCCAATGACATTCCAAAATGGCACAGTAATGATAATGTTGCTGAGAGAAGCGAGTTATGAACCTAGTTTGTCGTGCCTGGGTATTCCTTCTCCCAGAATCATTAAGGGAGTGCCACAACCACAAATGTACAATTTTTGCGAATGACTTGTTATTATTTCTAACCTCCCCACACACCACCCTTCCGAATTTATTCTCTCTACTGGACCGTTTTGCCAGGATTTCAGGCCTATTGGTCAACTGTGCCAAATCGGATGAGTGTTAACATACCGAAAGCAATGCAAAGCAAAGAGGCATTCAGGATTCAATTGCCCCCCCCCCCATATTATGTTGCTCTATAAAGCAAACTACCCGGCGATATTTCATAAATTGTTAGAGGATGTGCAGACAAGGTCCGATACTACCCTATCCTGGATGAGCAGGATAGCGTAGTGAAGATGATGGTATTGCCTAAAATACTATATTACTTTAAAACCCTACCTATAGTAGAGGCATTACGGCAGTTTCAAACAAAAATATTCAGTTTTATTTTGGGTGCTAAGGGCAGTAGGCTGGCTCAGACCACAATGTTTGGGCCCAAGGACCTGGGTGGCCTGGGGCTTCCGGACTTCCTGAAATACTACATTGTAGTCCAATTAACACAGCTGTGTCAATTACACTACAATCATTATAGACTGGACTGGTTGTCTGTAGAGGCCCAGGCCTTTTCCCCATTGCAAATAGACTTGGTACTCTGGATCCCTTCAAAACATAGAAAGGCTATGCTATGCCCCACACTTTCCCATTCTGTCAGTTTATGGGACTCGACTTGCAGACGATGGCCCTATGCTCCCCCATTCCCCTGTGGCGCCCCTCTAAAAATCCTCAATTTCCACCAGGTATGATGTCCACCCTCTTTCGTGGGTGGATGGACAAGGGACTCTACCGCATAGGACACTATTTTGACCATAGAGGTATATGGCCCTCTTCATATTTTGTTCAGAATTTGCAGATACCCCCTTCTGAGAGTTTCCACTTACAACAAATACAACACTTCTTAGGTTCTTTACAAAAGAACGGTTCTGATCTTACAGTGTGAATACAGTTTGAAAGCAGATGCATACAGGAGTCTTTTCAGAGGAGATGTATCTCCATGTTGTATGAATCCTTTGTTTCCCCCTCATTCAAACTTCCTTATCAAATGGCTTGGGAGAGGGATCTGGAAATAATGATCTCTTTTGCAATTAGTTTTGGTGATCCTGGGGGCCCCAAGAAATTCCCTTAATTTCCCTTAATGTTTCAGCTATGTGACAGGAAGTGAAGGTAAATCTCCCCAATGGCACACAAAATCTCCCCTATGACAAAAAAAAAAAAAAACCCGGACAAAAAAGACCGGACAAGGGTTATAACCCTCCCTTACTGTTTCAAAAATGAAAAAAAAAGTTTTACCTACAGTTCTACTAGGATTTCTGTTGGACTGAGTAGTGAAAATATTACATGCTGATGTCTGTCCATGTTATCATGTCATGTTAAAGGAGTCCAATCAGCTATTCCTAGCTTACTGATTTAAACTACACCCCCCACCCCCTTTTTTTTTTGTAGTGGAGATGAGAAGGCAGGAGGTAATCTGTATTTCTGAGAAAGAAAACTAGACAGCGCTCACACCATTACTTGCAATTTCCTTGTCAAAAGAAGTTTATTGAGTATAAAATGTTATAAAGATACATAAAGTAAGTTTACAAGGATCTATAAAGTAAGCTCATTGTTTTACAGTAGGGTTTATATAGGTAAATATCATTAAATTTCAAATATTAAACATTGGGTTCACGTAAACCTAAATTAAAGATATATATAATTTCCTTAGTTACTTTTGTAGGTATTTAAATGATTTATACCTACTATACATATTGTGTACAAGTAGAGTGTATATAGGTCAAATAAATTCTGATAATGAGCTTTAATCGTAAGGTGGAGAAAAGGAAAGAGAAAGAAGAAAAAGGGTTGAAAGGTAGAGGTATGGTCCACAAGGTTGTCCCGCTCGTCAGTTTATTATTCTTTTTAGTTCTTTTTGAAGCCTTAGAATGGGTGTCTCTGTAAGTCATTTAATCTGTTACCATGGCAACAGGACAGAGTCATTGAAGTTTGACAGGAACTGTTGTTTTATCCAAGGATGCCAAAGTTTTTCAAATTTTGGAATTTGATTTTGATCGATGGCTACCATCTTAGCATGGGACATTGTATTATTCATTCTGTGAATTGTTTCTGCTAGTACCAATGTAGGAGATTTCCATGCCTTGGCCACTGTTTGTTTTGCAGCCGTTATTAGTTGGATCATAAGTTTGAATTGAGAGAGTGTTAACCATTCCGGTTTTAGATTAAGTAAAGTTAAATATGGATCTGGTTGTATTATTTTTTTAAATATTTTAGATGCAATCACGAAGACTTCCTTCCAGAAGGTTTGGATTACTGGGCACGTCCACCATATGTGTAAATATGTGCCTATTTCTGGGCATCCTCGAAAACAAAGAGCTGAGGTATTAGGTGAATATTTTGCCACTCTAGCGGGTACAAGGTACCAGCGAGTTAGGACTTTATAATTTGTCTCCAGTGCTAAGATGTTGGGTGAAGATGACTTAGATGTGAGCCATATGTTAGACCAGTCCGTGTCTTCTAAAGTTCGTCCCAGGTCCTCCTCCCACCTCTGAACGTAAGAGGGTCTATTAAGATTTGCTACTCCATATAATTGATTATAAAGTGATGAAATTGTACCTTTAGCAAATGGATCTTTTGTACAGATTGATTCAAAAATGGATAATTGGGATAATGGTGTATCCCCCTTTAGGAATGGTGTATAGAAATTTTTGATTTGGAGATATCTAAATATCTCAGAGTTTGGTAGATCATATTTTTCTCTAAGCGATGGGAATGAAAGGAATGATTTAGATGCTATGAAGTCATTTAGTGTCTGAATGCCTGATGTTGTCCAAGCTTTAAAAGAATTTGGGTAGATCCATGCTGGATAAAAGGCCGGATTTCTGATAAAAGAAAGGAGAGGATTGTGTGGAGATTGTAACTGATATTTGGTTTTTAGTTTATCCCAGAGAGATAAGAAGTGTTTAGTTATAGGATTATGAATTTTAAAGCGGTCTTTAGGATCAAGCCATAATAAATTTGATATTAATAGAGGGTCATTTTCTGAAGCCTCTATAAATACCCATAATGGGATTTCCTGTTTTGCATGGTATTTGGACAGACTGGCCAAATGTGCTGCTCTGTAGTAGTTAGAAAAATTAGGGTATCCCAGACCTCCTTTATTTTTGGGAAGATGTAGTGTGTGTATAGGTATACGTGGTTTAGAAGAGCCCCATATAAACGAAGTTGCTCTTTTTTGTACTATTCTCAAAAAATAGGAAGGAATTGGAATAGGGAGGACTCTGAATAGATAAAGCAATTTGGGTAGAATAGTCATTTTGATTGCATTAATCTTCCCTATCCAGGATAAAGGAAGTTGCGACCATTGTTTTATTAGATTTGTGATCTGTCTTAATACAGGAGGATAATTGGTTGAGAATAAGTCAGAATGAGATGCTGTTAAATGAATTCCAAGATATGGGATTGATTTTTCTGCCCATGTGAATGGGAGTGCAGCCCTAGCCGGGATCAATTCCATGTTTGTGAGTGAAATATTAAGCACTAGGCATTTCTTAGGATTAATCATAAGGCCGGATAGGGCTGCAAATCCATCAAGAGCTGGTATTAAGTTAGGACCAGAGACCTGTGGTGATGATAGAAAAAGTAATATATTGTCTGCAAATATACATAATTTGTGTGTAATACCTCCTACTTCAATGCCAGTTATAGTTTGGTTTGTTCTGATGTATTGGGCCATGGGTTCGAGTATAAGGGCAAATAATAAGGGAGATAATGGGCAACCCTGTCGGGTACCTCTTTCAAGAGTAAAGGCTTCAGATTTGTATCCAGCATATTTTATATAGGCTTTGGGTTTATTATATAATGCTTTGATCCATGTTAAAAAGTGGGGTCCAAAACCCCATTTTTGTAATGAATATTGCATATATTGCCAGGATACTGTGTCAAATGCCCTCTTAATATCGAGAGATAGAAAACATAAAGGGATTTTCCGTTTTTTAGCAATATGTGCCAATAACACTGCCCTGCGTATATTATCGCCTGCCTGTCTATTTGGCATGAAGCCTACTTGATCTCTATGTATTAATTTTCCTATAATGCTATTGAGGCGTTTTGCTATTATTTTTGCTAATAATTTAATATCGAGGTTTAACAGAGAGATAGGCCGATAATTCACACAGGAAGTATCATCAGAAAAAGGTTTTGGGATCATACAAACAATTGCCATTAGTGTTTCTTGCCGAAAAGAATGTCCATCTAGAAGTTTGTTAAAAGTTTCAGTGAGAATGGGAGAGAGTATTTCTGAGAATGTTTTATAGTATAAAGCCGAGTAGCCATCTGGGCCTGGTCTTTTGTTAAGTTTTAGGTCTTTTATGGCGTTAGCAACTTCATCTATAGTTATAGGCTCATCCAAACTGCTTTTTTGATTCTGAGATAACTCAGGTAAGGTTATTTTTGAGAAGAAGGATTCAGCTTCTGTAGGATTAAATTCATTGTTTGTCTTGTATAAAGTTGCGAGATGTGAGTGAAATTTATGGACTATTTTAACTGGATTACAAGTGTAAACATTTTTTGATAATTTCAAACGTATTGGTTTGAAAGATTTGTTAGTTGAATTTAATGCCCGAGCCAAATATGTACCTGGTTTGTTTGTATTCATGTAGAAATTGTGTTTGGAGCGTTTGAGGGATTTATCAACTGACTCAGTGAGAAATAGATCGTATTCCAATCTAGAATTTTCCAGATGAGATTTTGTACTCTGAGATGGATTATCTTGAAATGATATGTAGGCTGCATTAAAATTGAGTTCTAGTTTTTTTGCTAGATTTTTGCGTTCCCGTTTAAATAGTGCCATTTGTCTTTGTATTGTACCACACAAGACAGGCTTATGAGCTTCCCACAGTGTTATTGGGGAGATGTCTGTTGTATTATTAATTGATATGTATTCCTTTAAAGCTTGTTCAATGGCCATCTGATGTAGTGGGTGTTTGAGCATTATGTCCGGTAAGTACCACGTTGGGTCATGCGCTTTTGGTATGGCTGAGGCTATAGTAGTGTATACTGCATTATGGTCAGACCACGGAATCGGAATTATATCTGATGCAATAATTTCTGGTATCATTCCTATTGTTAGAAAAATATGATCTATTCTGGTGAAGGTTTGATGAGGGTGCGAGAAATAAGTGAATTTCTTTTTCATTGGGTTACTTTCTCTCCATGAATCTACCAGATTGTATTTGGAAAGAAGTTGAGAAAAAGGTAATCTAGAGGTTATTTTGGATGGTGTAAAAGGTGATTTATCTAGAAATGGGAGGAGGACCTGGTTCGAATCCCCACACATTATCACTGTTCCTATTTTGTGTGTATTAATCACTTGTAATATATGTGAGAGGAATGGTGTAGGTTGTTTGTTAGGAGCGTAGTAGGAAATCACTGTGATTGCTGTATCCATTATATAACCCATGAGTATCAGGTATCTACCTTCTGGGTCTTTAATTTCTGATGATAAGGTGAATGGTGTGGATCGGTGAAATGCAATTAGAGTTCCCCTTTGCTTGGTACAGGCAGAAGCCGTGTAAATTTGTTGATAAAAAGGAGAAATATATTTTGGAGTAGAATCTTTGGTGAAGTGTGTTTCTTGGAGGCATACTATGTGAGCCTTCTTGTTATGGAAAGTACGGAAGGCTTTGGTCCTTTTTTGAGGGACATTTATTCCCTGAACATTCAGGGAAAGTATATTCAGTGGTGCCATGGCAATAGATCAAATAGTTTTGACTTACTTTTTGTTATGCAGAGCTGACTGCACAGATCAACCTGTGTGGACTGAAGAGATGAATAGATAGAAAAGAAACCAGTGAATTCTGGAGTAAAGAGTAAACAAAAAACATATGAGATTAGATGATACATTGTATAAATTATTTTTTGCAAGTAATCACAATTTACCCGTGAAAGAGAATAAATATCTCTCTCAGGGGAATAAGTGCCTTCGTCACACTCCCACATAATATGGTTGGGAGAATGAGGAGGGCTAATGGGGGTACACGGATCTTCCGCTTACAGGAGAGAAGTGCTATGTCAAAAGACATCAAAATGATGTTTCATTAATTGGAGTGCAGAATATAGTTTTTGTTGAAATTATTTATTCCAGGGTGGTTGTATATGGTTAGTCTTGCCCTAGGCTAAATAATTCAGTTAGAAAGGTACTGTTAATAACTTTGGTATTGATGAAGATAGTTTGAATTATTTTGGGATTTTAACCCTTTTAGAGTAAACAATTACATATTTTATTCATATGTAACTGTTTAGATATGTTAACTCATAAAATTGAGGTTGTATTGCTTCAGATTAGAATAAACAAAAACATAATTCTAGGAACTAGTTAGGTAATAAAATATTTGTTTTAAGAAAAGAAAGAAAAAGCTTCCATTACTTCTGGATTATTGAACATATTTGTCCTAAAAAGTAATAAATCTATTGTTATTACCTGATAATATATAACTGAACAAGAATTTCCTTATTTCACTTATATATTCTAAGGCTATATGAATCAGAAGTAATAAGAAATATAACTGGAATGTAACATGATCCCACACAGTGTGTGACTATCAGAATGCAGTTACATTCAGTTATAAATACAGGTTTTTTATAGAGAACCATCTCTTAGTATAATAAATGAAGAGATATCAGGAATTAGGATGTCAGTCCATTGAATCTTCTTGGTCCATGGATGAAGTGGCATAACGGCCTCTTTTGTGAGAATGATGATTCCCATTTTGTTCTGAAATTTTCTGGGTGCTGCCTGAAGGTGAAGATGACGCCATTCTTCTGAGTGTGGGAGTGTTGCTGCTTGTGGGTTCTGTCAGATTTAATTTTAAAAGGGTTTGTTGTAGTTCATCTGCTGATCTGCTTCTGTAAATTGTACCTTGGTAGTTAAATCTGACTAAAAAGGGGAAGCCCCATTGATACATAATGTTGTGGCGTTGCAGTTCCATTAGTTGGGGTTTCATGGATCGTCTTTTAGTAATAGTAAGTTGGGATAGGTCAGCAAAAATTTGATAATTGTGTCCTTGAAAATTAAGTTCCTTTTTTTCTCTTGCAGCAATTAGTATTTGTTCTTTCGTTCTGTAATAATGAAATTTTGTGATTATATCACGTGGGGGTCCATCTTTCTTTTTGGCTGTGAGGGCTCTGTGTACTCTGTCCAGTTCTAAACGTTCAATAGGGATATCTGGCTTTAGTTCTTGTAATAGAGCAGTAATAGTAGATTGCAGGTCTGTCACAGTTTCAGGTATTCCCCTTATGCGCAAGTTTGAACGTCTGGCTCTATTTTCGTAATCTTCGAGCTTAGTTTGAAGTATTAAATTCTCTTTTTTTAATTGTTCCAATTCTGTTATATTTTCTTGGGTTGTAATTTCAATTTCATCCATTTTTATTTCTAAGGCTGCGGTGCGGTTTCCCAGCTCTCTTATTTCTTTGGTTAGGCTTTTTGTTATTTGGTCTGAGGTTTGTTTTAAAGCCTTATGAAGCATCTTTTCAAATTGTAATAATATTACTGGGGATACTGAGGAGGCTTGTGGAGAAGTTTGTGAGAGGATTTGTTCTATATCTGACTCAAATGGAGAGTCTTGCTGTGACATTTTCTGTCTGTGAGAGCGCCCTGATGCTGTATCTTGTGAGGTGACTGGAGCTGCTTCAGCTGCAGTGAGTGCCTGTGAGCTCTTTGTGAGGTGATTTTTATTTCTGCCACGGTTTCCTCCCAGTACCATATTTCCTGCCAAAACTTTCACAGTTTGTTCCCTGGGGCAAAAAGGTTCAAATGGATACCTTTTGAGCCTGCAGGCTCCGCTTTGTCCTTCTCTTCTCTCCTCAGCGGTGTGGAGCTCTAACAATGCATGTCTGCTCCGCTAGGCTCCGCCTCCTGCCATTACTTGCAATTTCAGTATAGTAAGGTCACTGTGTTGTCAATCCACAACAGGACATAAGAAGTTAGGTGCATTTTTATCAATATCAACAGGTAATGTTCTGTACTTTTAAGGTCTTTAAAGAAATAAAACAAAGGAAATGTATTGTGAAATGTACCACTTATTTTTTTATTATTTTGCCCTGACATACACCGTAATGTATATATAAAACAAACCAATAAAATCTCATATAAGTTATAAGATGTCATATCAAAGTCATTTTCAATATTTTAAAATCTGCTTTAATTAAAATAATATTGTGATTCTGCTGTGAAGGCCCTAGTTTGTACACTTCCTGTTATATGTGTACTTCCTGTTATATTCTGTATTGTCACCTCATCACATGGGCTCCTGGTGGAGACTACAAGTGGCTCTAAGTCAAAAGTTATACAGGTATGGTCCACTGTTCTCACCATCAGGATACCTGCCCCGAGAAAAGCCATTCAGCCATTGTGGAGTAGATGAATACTAGGGGTGCGCATCTTCACTGGTCTCACGATTCGATTGGATTACGATTATCTGGTCAACGATTCGATTCGATTCCGCGATGCATCACAATGCATCACGATTACTGACGAGCTCCCACTTCAGCTTGGGCCGCCTATGCGGCCCTTCCACCCTGCAATCTTCTGAGAGACATCACAGTTCCCAAAAGATTGCCCGGCTATGCAGGACAGCGCAGTGAGACATGCGCACCCGGCTGTGAAGCTGCAAGCTGTCACAGCCGGATGCCCACAGTAGTATTGCCAGCGCTGTGGACAGGCAGGGGAGAGAATGGAGGGTTTGGGTGGCCACGTCGCTGGATTGTGGGACAGGTGAGTGTCTTTTTATTAAAAGTCAGAAGATACACTTTTTTTGTAGCTGCTGACTTCTAATAAACAAAAAATTGACTGGAACTCTGCCCAAAACACAGCCACTTGTGCCGCCCAAACGCAGCCACCTGGGCCCAAACGTAGCCACTTGTGCCGCCCAAACGCAGCCACCTGTGCCTAAACGCAGCCACTTGTGCCCGTCAAATGCAGCCACCGGTGCCCGTCAAACGCAGCCATCTGTGCCCATCAAACGCAGCCACCTGTGCCCGTCAAACGCAGCCACCTGTGCCCATCAAATGCAGCCACTTGTGCCCGTCAAACGCAGCCACCTGTGCCCAAACGCAGCCACCTGTGCCCATTAAATGCAGCCATCACTAACCCCCCACAATTACTTTCTTTTAATTAATGTTATATTACAATAGATGCTGTGCCCCCGCTGTATGTGCTTTTAAAAAACAATGTCACCTCATACCGAATTTCACCGTAGTAGTACGATCATGTGACTCCCGGCTCGTCCCGCCCCTCTCCGCTCTCCTCTCTCCTCTCCTCTCACGTGTCTCCTGAGTCCTGACGTCAGCCGGGAATTCTCAGTCCCGCCCGCTGACTATAGTTATCGTATCAGAAGAGAGGCGGGCAGGACTGAGAAATCCCCCCTGACGTCAGGACTCAGGAGACGGAAGAGGAGAGCAGAGAGGGGCGGGACGGGACGGGAGTCACATGATTGTACTACTACAGCGAAATTCGGTATAAAGCGACATTGTTTTTTAAAAAGCACATAGAGCGGGGGCACAGCATCTATTGTCATACAACATTGATTAAAATAAAGTAATTTTAAAAATACGCTCGGAGCGCTTTCCCGGGAGGGACGGGGCTAGTAATGATGTCACCGGACATCGATTTTCCGGTCCTTATGCATCAATGCCGCATCTGGGACACGAATCGCGATGCAACGATTAATTTCAGCACCCCTAATGAATACAGCCAGAACACGGTTGCAAAGAGGCTGCAAGGGATCTGCAGCACTGACATGCAAAAAAGGACAGAAAAAAACAAGTAATTTTTTATTGCAATTGTTTATGATACACAGTACTTTAACAGGCTAATGTCATTAATTTAAAATTTACTGTACATCTACTTTTACACAATAGATAAAGTAAAATTGACAATGCGTAACTGTGAAAACGGCCCATCAATCATGAATAAAGAACTGACACCATCAATTTAAAACAGATATTGACCCTCTAAAAAGACCAATATTCGTTTATTAGGATGGGTGACTTTGGTCAATAGTGTGGAGCAGTGAAAGCTCCAGGTTAATTACTACTGACAGAAACTAAGAGCACTCCTAAAATTTGTCTGTGGCTCTAAACGCCAACATGCAATTCAGTGTGAGGTTACCTAAATATAAAGCACTAACATGTTGTCATGCAGATAAGTGTAAAGAAAGACTACTTATCATGCTAAGCCAATTAAGGAGGTGTCCCTACTATAACTCATACTGTATGTGACATAAAGCACACAAGAAAATTCTGGCATGGCTCCAAATAAATGTATTGTATGTTTTTCTGTATTGAAGCTGGAGATTGAAAGTAATGGTAGAATCCAGGAGTTTAAGTAGGTCTTCTGAAGGGTAAAAAATAAAATATGCAGCACTATTTCTTTTAAATAAAAACTATGTGTGATCATTAGTGTCCAGAAGTCTTCCACTCAGTGCATATAACACATAGAAAAATACATGTTTACATCATACTAACATACAGTGAATCAAAAATAGCAAAACACAAATTAAAGTCCCATGAAGTGCCAGTAAAACTTTTGTGTTCTCCTTTGTAAGCACAATGCTTCCAGTGAATACACACCACCATCACAGAGTCATCAAAGAGCACTTACCAAAGGCAAATTACCCCCAAAAAGAGCGGTCATATGCAGCTTAGCAACATGAGTATGCTCTCCTCCAAGCACAGACTCCTACACATTACACATGTAACCATCACTCCCAAGGACGTTATATATGAAAAAGGAACTAAAATACTCCAAAAGTGTATATTTGCAAACAAAATCAACATGAATGCAATTCATACATGATCAAATTTGTATTGTAAAAAACCTTTTTTCAGAATCCTTGCAGTAGCACTCTGTTAATAAAAAAGGCACTAACGTCCCATTCGATGTTATGTCCATGGCAGGCAGAACACTCACAGTTCAAAAATCTACCTTGTTTCTAATAATGATATTTCTCTTTTAGTATAACTGCCTCTCCAATGAGTGGTGCACCTATCTATCCCTATTAATAAGGTTCCCTTAGGATCCTGCTTGTGATATCTAGCATAGTGCTTGGAAACTCTGTGTCCAACAAATCCTCTTTTGATATTACCTATATGCTCAATAAGTCTAGTTTGGAAAGTCCAGGTAGTCCTTCCCACATACTGCAGGCCACATGGGCACTGCAGTAAGTATACAAAGTTTTTAGAGGCACATGTAAATACAAGATTTTATTTGGTATGTCCTTAGGGTGGAATTAGACTGAAAAGTCATTATTTTTCTATCTCTGAAAAGATTCACCTGACAGACCGAACATCTCCTATACAGAAATGACCCCCTAAGACCATACCGGGTCACCCAATTATAAGCGGGATCAACTCTAACATCAAGGGTAAAAAAAATATTGACAGCTATTTACAACCTGTGATAATAAAGTTTTATTCATTGAATGATACAAAGCATGCCATTAACATTCTAAATAGTATTGCATAAAAAGAGGGATATAACCCTAAATGGCAGATGTGGCATTTTTGTACACTGCTATTTCTCATGAGCTTGCATACAAGGCCGCAAAATACTTTTTGGAGCAGGATCTAATTGATATACAGAAGAATTTTAATATTGATTTCTTACAGTTCGCCATGCAACACAACCTTTCTTTTATTTGAGGGCTCCTTATTAGGGATGAGCCGAACACCCCGTTCCACCACCCCCCCGGTTCAGTTCGCACCAGAACATGCGAACACCATTAAAGTCTATGGCACACGAACGTGATAAATCAAAAGTGTTAATTTTAAAGGCTTATATGCAAGTTATTGCCAAAAAAAAGTGTATAGGGACCCGGTTACTGCCCCAGGGGACATGTATCAATGCAAAAAAAGTTTCTAAAAATTGCAGTTTTTTCAGGAACAGCGATTTTAATAATGCTTAAAGTGAAACAATAAAAATGAAATATTCCTTTAAATATTGTGCCTGGGGGTCTCCTTAGTCTGCCTGTAAAGTAGTGCATCTTTCCCATGTTTATAACAGTACCACAGCAAAATTACATTTCTAAAGGAAAAAATGTAATTCAAAATTGCTTGCGGCTGTAATGTATTGCCGGATCCTGGCAATATACATAAAAGATCATTGAAAAAAAACATTGTGGGTCCCCCCCAGTGTATTACCAGGCCCTTTGGGTCTGGAATGGATTTTTAAGGGGAATTTTTTTTTTAAATGGCATGGGGGTCCCCCCAAAATCCATACCAGGCCCTTCAGGTCTGGTAATGGTTTTAAGGGGAATACCGTGCCAAAATGTAAAAAAAAAAAATGGTGTGGGGGTCCCCCCCAAAATCCATACCAGACCCTTATCTGAGCATGCAACCTGGCAGGCTGCAGGAAAAGGGGGGGTGAGAGAGTGCCCCCTTCTGAACTGTACCAGGGCACATGCCCTCAACATGGTGAGGGTGCTTTGGGGTCCTCCCAAAGCACCTTGTCCCCATGTTGATGGGGACAAGAGCCTCATCCCCACAATCCTTGCCCAGTGGTTGTGGGGGTCTGCGGGCGGGGGTTTATCGGAATATGGAAGCCCCCCTAAACAAGGGGGCCCCCAGATCCTGCCCCCCCATGTGAATGGGTAGGCCTACCCATTCACCTTAAAAGTGTCAAAAAAGTAAAAACCACAGGAGACAGTTTTTGACAATTCCTTTATTTAAAAAAAAGTGTCTTGCGATGTAAA
Source organism: Aquarana catesbeiana (assembly GCF_042186555.1). NCBI lineage: Eukaryota > Metazoa > Chordata > Amphibia > Anura > Ranidae > Aquarana > Aquarana catesbeiana. The sequence continues at coordinate 289,566,402 of NC_133327.1, read as the reverse complement.
TCCATCGTCAATCATGGCGCTGATGGTCCAGGGAAAAAATGGAAAAACTCCACCTCCATGGGAGGTGTCCTGCTGACTGCCATCTTATTGCTTTGACAGCTGTTATATAGCCAAGAGCGGGGCCACGCGGTGATGTAAATGGATGACCCCGCCCCCTCTGACATCACATGACATCAAAAGGGGGTGGTGTCACCAGGTTACATCATCGGGTGGCCCTGCCCTTGGCTATTTAACAGCTGTCACCACAAAAAGACTGCAGTCGGCGGGATGCCTCCCATGGAGGCGGATTTTTTCTGTTTTTTGTTTTGTTTTCTTGGGACCATCGGCGCCATGATTGAAGATGGATGGACATCGCTGAACACTTTTTTTTTTTTTTTTTAAATAAAAACTGTCTCCTGTTGTTTTTACTTTTTTGACACTTTTTTGGTGAATGGGTAGGAGTACACTGTACCCCTACCCATTTACATAGGGGAGGGCCAGGATATGGTGGCCCCCTTGTTAAAAAGGGATTCCAGATTCTGATAAGCCCCCGCCTGCAGACCCCCACAACCACCAGTCAAGGGTTGTGGAGATGAGGCCCTTGCCCCCATCAACATGGGGAGAAGGTGCTTTGAGGGGACCCCATAGCACCCTCCCCATGTTGAGGGCATGTGGCCTGGTACGGTTCAGGAAGGAGGCCGCTCTCTCTCCCCCCCTTTTTCCTGCAGCCTGTCAGGTTGCATGCTCGGATAAGGGTCTGGTATGGATTTTTGGGGGACCCCCATGCCATTTTTTTTTAAATATTGGCACAGGGTTCCCCTTAACCACTTCAATACACTGTGTTATATAAATTACACTGCCTGCACTGACTGAATATAGAGTCTACACTGAATATCTAGTCTACTCTAAATGCAGAGTATATATATATAGATATAGATATATATCTATATATATATATATATATATATATAGATATAGATATATATATATCAAATACACTGCCACTAACTAACCTGCCTGCCTAATCTAGCTCAATCTATCTGTGTCCACACACTATACATGGCCGCTATGTAAGCAGCCTTATATAGTGTGTGGCGTGGACTTAGTCCCCTTAAGTAATGATTGGCCAAAGGCACCCTGCCTTTGGCCAATTATGGCTCTCTTAACAGAGCACGCTGTGATTGGCCAAAGCATGCAGGCAGGTCAGGCTTTGGCCAATCATCATACAGCAATGCACTACGATCTCGCAGTGCATTATGGGGCGTCCTGCGGCACTCGAATTTCCCCGTGAACGCCCCATATGTTTGGTTTGTTTTAGAACAAGCGAAAACCCAATGATGAACTTAGGTTTGACTTCAACCTCGGGCTCATCCCTACTCCTTATATTTACAAACCAAGGGAGTTGCCATGGGGGCTAAATTTGCCCCCATTATGGCAAATTTGTTTATGGCCAAATGGAAGGATGATATCATCTATGCAATCCCAAGTTGGTCCTCTGGAAAAGGTATATTGATGACACTCTCCACCTTTGAGATGGAGATGAGAGCTCCTTAGAATGCTTCATTGGGAAACTGAATGATAACAATAGGAGCTATGAAGCCAGCCAACAGGAGATCAACTTTTAGATCTGAGGATCACTGTGGAGAAAGGGAAGATACATACAAATACATACTTTAAAACTACACATAGAAATGGCTTCATCCCCCTTCCCCCTTGGTTATTGTTATAATAGATCATGGTTAAAGTCAGTCCTCTATAATCAATTCCTACACCTTAGAGGATTTTCTGGTTCAAGCAAATAGCCTCAAACATAGGTTTTTGGAAAAGGGCTGTGATAAACAAGCTCTTGGGGAATTATTTTGGACGTGCAAGCAAAAGAACAAAAACACATTTGGAATAACCTGATGAAAATAGGGTACAAACACCGTCGGATAAATTTTCTTGGTCTATGACTACTACATACTCCATGCAGTATTATGTATTGAATAACATGGAAAGCACTAGCCAGTACTTAAGAGTGTTACATTTTGGATCCCCTATTACTGGACTATCCATTTATTGTTATTTTCAGAGGAGTGCCATCACTAAAGGATAGATTTGCCCCTTAATGTGGTGAATAGGCCAATACTGCTGACTTTTTTATGATCTTTTTTTTTTTTTAAACAGTACATATTGAGATTAAGTAATCATTTTACAGAAACCAGCAAAGGTAAAGCTTCACACACACAAATAGACAAAAATCTAACACAATGTGTCTATCAGTAATCTTTTTATGATCTTAAGGGGTATTTCCCCTGTAGGAGATGTTTGGTTTGTCAGGGAAATCTTTTCAGGGGTAGAACAAATGAATTTTCTAATGTCTAATTCCACCCTATGGACATACCAAATAAAATACAGTATTACGTGTGCCTCAAAAATGCTGTATACTTACTGCAGTGCCCATGTGACCTGCAGTATGTGGGGAGGACTGCCTGGACTTTACAAACTAAACTTAATGAGTATATAGGTAATATCAAAAAAGGATTAATTGGACACAGCATTTCCAAGCACAATGCTAAGTGTCACAATAAGGATCCTAAATGAACCCTATTTATGGGGATAGATAAGTACACCACTCACTGGAGATGCAGTTATATTAAAAAAGAAATATCAACATTAAAAACAAGGTGAATTTATGAACTGTGGGTTTTCTCCCCCCTACATGGACTTAGATTGGGATGGGATTTTAATGCCTTTATTACTAATGTTAAATTAAGAAAATAGAGTGCTACTGCAAGGATTCTGATTATAAGGTGTTTGTTTATTTTTTTGCAATACAATTCTGATTATGTATGTATTACATCTATGTTGATTCTGTGTGTACTTGCTGGGAGCTGGACTTTTTTACATTTTTAATCACCACAAGTGGCTTGCTATGGGGGCACTTGGCAAGGGGGAGGGGCCCAAAGGCTGCTCTTTGAAAAACCATTGCACAGAGCAGGTAAGTATGATATGTTAATTTTTTTAATTTTCCTTTACAAATGCTTTAAATCTGTTCAATAAGTGCAGAAAATACCTATTGATCTTGCCAAAGTATTAAGCCAATAATGTCCTAGGCTCTATGCCTACGCTGTACTGTTATCAAGTGTTCCCTGTTCACCTCTGTGAACTACAGAACACCTTTTTTCTATGTTATGGAGATGAAAAAAGGGAGATGTGTTCTGTAGTCTTAACACAATTCCCTAGGCTGTACACAGATACAGAACAGTATGCGTTGCCAAGCTTGAACAGGAAGTGAGTTCCAGGTGAAAAAAGGAATTGTGTCATATATGCTTTTTCGCATGTTTTTTCATGCATGTTTGTGTATTTTTCTGATGCTTAAATCCTAAATCTTGTAACTCAAAAAAAGCCCATTTTTCAAGTGTATTTTTTCAAGCTTTAAGTGACACCACACACAGGTGTGAACAGGCACATTTAAAAATCATGGGATTTTGGATGTTTAACATTTTGGAGCCTCTAGCTTCGAGCTGCAAAACACTCGGGTGTGTATTAGGCCTCAGCACTGATGCTATGGGGTTCTTCTGTGGCATGTTTCCTTTAAATAGAAACATGCTGCACTTTGAATTATGCCCATAAACCAAAAATAATGTACTTTAAGAATAACTGGTAAAATATTTGCCATCTTATTAATAAGGATGCATTTCCCAACAAACACAAAAAAACACATTTGTATAGACAGCTATTAGGTATTATGAAGGTTCACATCAGAAATAAATCATATAAACCAACAATAGGACCTTATACATTGCATTAAGTCAGTATTAAGTCCAAAAGCAAACATTTATTATATTTAAACTTACCAATTCTTAGATGTGATGGCTGAATTAGTTTTCTTTTTTAAGCTTTCTTTTCATTATTTTCACCTGGTGATCTGGCCAGTAACTCTGCTGTTTTTCAAAAGAACAATCTTAAATGTGTCAGTTACAGGGATGTGATTGTTTCTGTAAAACCTTTGTCCTAAAAGGAAAAAAACTGTTTGCTGTAACTGGTTATAAAGTGTGAGCTGTATTTTGGCTTCAATTTGTTAGTGTATCTAAACAACATCTAACACTCCCCTACCCCCAAACTGACAGTTCTGCCTTTCAAAGGTGCACCATGTGCTCCTTCAGCCAGCGTGGGAATACTGTAATACCGGAGGTGTGTTACTGGCCAAAAAAAAAGAGAAAAGGCCTTAAAGAAGAAAAAAATGCAGCCGCCGCATATAATGATATTTTTTTTAATACCGTTTTAAAGAGGAGGGCCAGTCAAAAAAAAAAAAAAAAAAATTAAAAGTCAGCAGCTACAAATACTGCAGCTGCTGACTTTTAATTGGACACTTACCTGTCCCAGGGTCCAGCGATGCGGGGGCTCGAAGCCCCGCTCGTCTCCCCCTCCATTCAGTGGCGCCGGCATTGCAACTGTGGGCGCCGGGCTGTGGCTTCACAGCCTGGCACCCACTGCGCATGCGTGAGCGGCGCCGCACGTCGTGACTAGCCGTTCAGTCACCTGGGACTTGTAATGGGTCGCAGATGATTGACAGGAGGGAGGGAGCAGAGCTGAGCCCTTCCTGTGCCGAGGGGGAAGTGATGTCACCAGCCCAGGCACTGGTAGAGGCAGACTACGAGGGACCCCCTAGCAACAGGCATTTAGAGGTAAGTAAAAAAAAAAAAAAATCCAAATTTTTTTTTTTTTTTTTTTTTTTAGGCACAATCATGACTTTTTTTTTTTTTTAGGGTGGAACACCACTTTAAGTGAACAGCAATAATGGAACAAGGATAGTGCTTTTATGAAAATAAATACTTTATGTTTACAACATAAAACATGTATAAATGCTAATAGATATAGACTGATAGATTAACCTAAAATTAAATATCTTACTTACTAATTTGACAATGGAAATTAAATGGAATTTGCTAATCTCCAAAGGATGAGAGAAGTGTTTGTCATTCAAACCATTTTATGCAACTTATTAGATACAGACAAAAAAAAATTATTGTATGAATGTTAGCACAAAGCAGAAAATAAAGAGATTTTATGTTAAAATGCCTCTTCAAACCCAGAAACCTTGTAAAAATAGTGGTGATATCATCACTGTGCTGTACATAGTCTGTGCATAGAGCAGAGCTGTGGAAGGGACCCAAAAGGCCCACCCGCTACAGGCTTTCTGCATAAAACTACAGGAGGGGGCAGAGACAAGACCAGTGATCGATCTTTATTACAGGAAGCTCCTGCACGGGGGAAGGAAAAGTTTCACACTGGATTCCTGAACAGATCTGCAAGAAATACACAAAGCACACCAAGATTCAAGCAACAATACTCATGCCTCTTGTATTTAGACATTGGAGGTTATTTATGAAAGGCAAATCCACTTTGCACTACGTGCACTGCAAGTGCACTTGGAACTGCACTTGGAAATGCTGTTGTTGTAGATCCGAGGGGGACATCCAAGGAAAGTAAAAAACAGCATTTTTGCTTGTAAATGATTGGATGATAAAATCAGCAGAGCTTCCCCTGATTTCAGATCTTCCCTTCATATTTAAAGCGACTGCACTTCCAAGTGCACTTCCAAGTGTACATGTAGTGCACTTGTAGTGCAAAGTGGATTTGCCTTTAGTAAATCAACCCCAATGTTTGCTTAACCCGGAGTTCTTCATTATTAGACTCAACACAGAAAGATAAATCAGAGATTTCAAGTATAAATATTAAGGGTACTCAAACAGCAAGAAAAAATGCTAAATAAGAAATAGGGGTAATATGTCAATAAATAATTGTAGATAAATAGAAACTGCAGTTAAAGTTATTGCCTATAAAATGTTAGGATGAAATGTAAACTGGTTTGATGAGAAATATAGAAAGGCAATTGATAAGAAAAACATTTTTTTCTAAAAGGTTATATCTAAATGGAGAAAAACAAGCACACTAATGCCGCGTACACACGGTCCGACTTTTCGTCTACAAAAGTCCGACGGACGCCGACGGACTAAAGCTGGCTGACAATCCGATCGTGTGTGGGCTTCCCCGGACTTTCAGCGGACTTTTCCAGCCGCAAATCTGACGGACTTTAGATTTGAAACATGCTTCAAATCTTTACGTCGTAACTACGCCGGACCCAGAAATCCGCTCGTCTGTATGCTAGTCCAACGGACAAAAAAACGACGCATGCTCATAAGCAAAAACTAAACTGAAGCACTCGGTCTAGTAAAACTAGTGTTCGTATTGTAGGTAGCACATTCCTCACGCTGCAAATTCTGTGATCGTTGAATGCAGCGCATTAATGTCTTCTTTAATAATGCTATAAGAACGAAGATGTTTTGCTGTTCATATTCAGAGTTCTCCCAAACTGATTTCTGGATTCTTTTTCTCTTTGATCTCATGAATGATATAGTATTATTTTTAAAAACAACGTCCCGTCTCCATACTAATAATAATTTTTACACTTGTTTTTTTTGGGGAGTCATCTTTTATTTTAGATTTTATCCAGATTTTTCTTTTATGATTGTTGTCGAACTTATTTTATCTTTATCTACCTTTTTTTTTTTTTTTTTTTTTTTGGGTTTGTAAAGTTACCACAAAGAACCATTTTTTTATATATATATTTTTTTTTTTTAGTTTTGTAGTTCTTAAATTGAACACAAATAAATTTTTCTTTCATTTTTGTTTGTTTTTAATGTTGTTTGTTTTAACTTACCACAAAGAACCATTTTTTTGTTTATTGTGATTTTTTCTTTTGTATATAAAGTTAACACAAAGAACCTTTTTTGGTTATGTATAATTTTTTTATTTTTTATTTTTTTTTAAGTTACCACTAGAACATTATTTTTGTTTTTTGTGTGTTTTTGCGACCTCAAGGAGATTGTTGTCCCTTGTTAATTTGACATTGTGTCTAAATCAATGATTTAAATTAAAACACATAAAGTCTTTTCATAAACTCAAATATCCATTTATTTATGGTCAAAAGAAAATAAAGAGGAAGTCAATGCTGGAAAAAGTCTGTGGACAAGAAAATTGGGATCTTGAGGAGTCCATATAAGAGGGAGCACAATCTGGTCCAGGAATCCCAGAGATCAACAGCAGCAGCAGATGATATAGATGTCTCCAGACTGTGGTACTACAACAGCCTGCGTCTTCTGTCAGACCAGACTGAACCCAGGTCATCACTTTCTTCTCTTCCCTGCAGCCTTTCCTCCACACTGCCCTGCACCCTTCCCTGCAGCCTTCTCTGCAGCCTTCTTTGGAGGCTGTGGCCCTGGTGTTTGAGTTGTGGCAGGAGGAGGAGAAGGAGGAGGAGGAGGAGGAGGAGGGGGGGCTGCCTCATGTAATTGTGTGTTGCTGGTTAGCTCACCCTGCAGCCCCTTGTGTATTGTTTCCCCAAACAGTCTCTCACAAATGAGGCGTTGGCCCCACTCCATTTGAAGCAGCCTGCTGGCTAAGTAGCACCCATAGGCCTCTTCAGCTTCGGGGGGGCTCCTCAAAAAATTGGTGGCCTCTCGCATGAGGCGCAGGGATGCCTCCTGTGTCACCATCCCCTTCCTGGCCCTTTTTGTATGAAGGCGGAGGGGAGGCACTTGAGATTGTGTCAGGCTCCTACTGGGCCCAGCCACCTCCTGTCTGACACTAGGTCCGGCCACCTCCTGTCTGACACAGGGTCTGGCCTCCACCAGGATGACGTTGGATCCAGCCTCCTCCAGGCTGTCCATGGGCCCAGCCTCCTCCTGCCTGCCACTTTCCCCACGTTCCTCCTGGCTGCCCTCATCCTGTGTATAAAAAAGGGACATAGTTTTAGGGGTTTTTTTGGGTTCATCAATGACACACAATTTGCTTCTCATGACTTGCAAATTCAATATGAACACATCTCTTAATAAAAGAGTCTAGAAATCAGACACCATAATTTTTTTAAGCAAGTGACAAACATATTTGGCCACTACTGTCAATTGATATGTATACATCATTTTTAGTAGACAATTATTTTAATAAATTATAACATCCAGTTAACATCATTAATATTAGGACAGTAAATATTTTAGAAATTAATTTACCTGACTCCAGATGGTCACATCCGGTTCTTCCAGGATGGAAGACCCAGCTTGGTCCTCATCAGCCTCTGCTGGGGTGGAGGGAAGGGTGCATGGAAGAGTGCATGGAAGGGTGGAGGGAAGGGTGGAGGGAAGGGTTGAAAGTGATGCCCTGGCTTCAGTCTGGTCATCAAGAAACCGTAGTTTATTGTAGTACCACAGCCTGGGTACATATACATCATCTGCTGATGCTCCTGATCTCATGGATTCCTGGATCTTGTTATGCTCCCTCTTATACATGTTCCTCAAGATCCCAATTTTCTTTAACAACATCTCCATCGTTGCTTCCGGGATGGTCGTCTGGACAAATGTCAAAAGTCTCTCCAGCGTTGACTTCCTGACATGCTTCAAATAAAATTGAGGGTGTTTGACCTCCCACAGATTCTTCATCTCTCTGTATTTGTCAATGAAAGCCGACAAAAATTCTGGCTCTTTAAATTTGGCATTCATAATGTCTGTAAAAGATAAAGACACAAGACAAAAAGCACTTATGTTTCTGCTAAACCCTCATCATCTTATCCCTATGTAGGCCTCATCAATCTGTCAAGCCATACAGGCTGCTTGCTACAAAGTTTTGACCAAATTTATAAATTTAAAATTACCTTCGTTTTGTAGCGTCCCGGTCCACTATCACCTACGCACAGAACGTACGTACAACACAATACGTAACAACGTTTTATACACTGCACATGCGTAATACTCCGCCTGCTTGGCCCGCCCCTGACGTTCTTTTTCTTTACGCATATACCCCGCCCTTGACTCTACGCACAGAACGTACGTACGACACGTGCGCAAGAACTCTATACACTGCGCATGTGTGAAACTCCGCCTGCGTCGCCCGCCCCTGACGTTCGATTTTAACTCATATTTTCCGCCCCTTGACTCTACGCACAGAACGTACGTACGACACGTGCGCAAGACCTCTCATTATGCACTGCAAATGTGTGAAACTCCGCCTGCGTCGCCCGCCCCTGATGTTCGATTTTAACTCATATTCTCCACCCATTCTTTCTACGGTGCGTAGTGGGATGAATAATGGCGGAGACACATCAGGTGTGTACTACCTCAGGTAGCAACGAAAGCCCGGAGGCCGGAACGTCACGATCTGAGCAGCCGAGATTTAAGGCCTCCAATATGTCCTTTTAAAGAGATGGTGGAAATGGTGGCAATTCTTAAAAATAAGGACTATGATGGGAAGTATGGACCGTACGCCCGGCCAAATTTGAGAAAAGCCAAAATAATGGCGAAGGTGGTGAAGACATTACATCTTTCTTTTGGGGTACGGCGCTCGAAAGATCAGATTCGGAAAAGATGGTCCGACCTCAAACTCCGGGAGCCGGATCAGTACAGACGGATCCGTAAAGTGCTGAAAAAAAGTAAGTACTTGTCGTGTGTTCATCTTCTGTTTATTACCTTGTATACTACTCCGTGTGCTTTTCTTTACTGTACGAGTTTTTCATCGTTTGAAACGATCTTTTAATAAACCTCGTTACATATATACAGATCGATCGATTCTATCTATCTATCTATCTATCTATCTATCTATCTATCTATCTATCTATCTATCTATCAATAGATAGATAGATAGATAGATAGATAGATAGATAGATAGATAGATCTATATATACACACACATATATATATGTAGATATAGATATAGATATATATATATATATAGATATAGATATATCTATCTATCTATAGATATATCTATACACACACATATATATATATATCTATATATATCTATAGATCTATATATCTAGATATCTATATATATATATATATATATATATATATATAGATAGATAGATAGATAGATAGATAGATAGATAGATAGATAGATAGATAGATAGATAGATAGATATAGATATGTCTTTATAAAATTAAAAATGTATTAAACTAGGAACTCTACACAAACAATTTGTACACCACTTCACTACAATGTTTGAAGATTACTATGTACTAAAATATCTGTGTGCTAAGTATATTAATTTTTTTGATTCACATAGGGGAAAAAAACACTCAGCCAAGATGAACCCAGTCCCCCCCAACCGAAAAGAACATACTTGGGAAATCAGCCCAAGCCCCACTGAGGATGTGGAGGAAGGAGAGGTGGGCGACATGGGCACCCCACCAGGTGAGTATCTGACACACCAGCTTACGGTAATCTATGTATGGCTGCATATTTTTTGATGAAAAATGTTAACTCTATTTTAGGTGATCTGGTTGTGCTTGACTCAAGCAACAGCGCCACCCCCGAGGATGTTTCAGAAGTATGCGACATGGGCACCCCACCAGGTCAGTGTCTGAGACACCAGCTTATGGTAAAGTAATCTATGTATGTCTGCATATTTCTAAACACATCTTTTTTTCATTCAATTTTAGGTCAATTAGGACAATTTCACAACAGACAGTTCCCAACGACTAATTGCTCAAATAATGGCCTGGAATGGGGAGATTGATCAAATGCGGAATCGGCTGGATCGTATGGAGCAGGAAATGAAGGACATGATCTATGTTTTGGGTCGAATCTAAATGCCCTTTTTCAACCCAAAAAACATTGATCATGTTCTTCATTTCCTTGTTTGCTGACCCCATTCTGGGCCTTCTCTTTTTTATTTGGTCAAAATTATATGCCTGTTTAAGAAAAAAAAATAATAATAATTAAAAAAACATAAAAATAGAGGCCTGTTTTCCAAAAAAAATAAAAAAATGTTTAAAAAAAATTTTTAAAAATAGAGGCCTGTTTTCCAAAGAAAAAAAATTTTGAAAAAAAAGAGGCCTGTTTTTAAAAAAAAACAAAAAAAAAAGAGGCCTGTTTTTAAAAACCAAAAAAATAAATAAATAAATAAGAGGCCTGTTTTTTTTTTAAAAAAAAAAGAGGCCTGTTTTTAAAAAATCAACCAAAAAAAATTAAATAAATAAAAAAGAGGCCTTTTTGTTAAAACCCAAAAAAAGAAAAAATATATTTTAAAATTAAAAAAAAATACCTAATTATATTATTCCAAATTTGTAAATCTATTGATATTTTTTTGACTATCAACATTTTTTACTAATGCATAAGTGAATGTATACAGAATATTAAAACATCTGTTTAGTAATTAACTAAATGTGTGGTTTGTTATTTCAATGCTCAGTATCAGTTTGTTTAAATTTTAAATAGTTGTTTACAGTGACAATGGTGCTTATTTAGTCAAGGAAAATACACTTGGCACTACAAGTGCTCTACCATAACCTAGGAAGAAAGGCAAAAAGAAAGGCAAGCAATAAATATAATTCAATATTTCATCAAGATTTAATTTCGATAATTTAAAGATCCTGGGGCATTGCAATGGCCCCCCTACCCATAAAATAATTTACATATTGCTCTCGAACTTGACGGGCACTTTGGGGGGCCAAGCCAGTACGGACAGTATCCAGGCCCGTCAGATTGTCACTAATAAGTCCGGCCTCAGGCCCAACTGGCACAATATAATTTGTAGAATGTTTGTTCAAAAAGTTGTGCAGGATGCAGCACGCTAAAATGATGAAATTAAGTTTGTATTCCGCCAAGTTAATGGATGTTTGAAACAGGCAGAACCGGCTGGCCAGAATCCCAAAAGTATTCTCAACAACTCTTCTCGCTCTGGCCAGCCGGAAATTAAAAACCCTCCTCTCCGGGGTGAGGGTTCTTTGGGGGAATGGCCTTATGAGGTGCTTGCTCAGAGCGAAGGCTTCATCTGCTATGAAGACAAAGGGGAGTCCTTCCACGATATCCGCATCAGGTGGCAATCCCAGGCCACCACTCTGGAGACGCTGGCAGAACTCCGTCTGGGCAAATACTCCTCCATCCGACATCCGGCCATTCTTCCCCACGTCCACATAGAGAAATTCATATTGTGCCGACACCACCGCCATTAAGACAATACTATGGAACCCCTTATAATTAAAATAGTATGACCCCGAATGGGGTGGTGGCACGATGTGGACATGTTTCCCATCTATAGCCCCTCCACAATTGGGAAAGTCCCAACGGGTGGCAAAATGGGATGCCACAGTCTGCCATTCCTGTGACGTTGAAGGAAACTGGGGAATCAAACAAGAAAACAAAACTCAGTGATTTAGAAAAGAACATTGCAAGAACATTATACACTTAAAACATTATTGCCCAGCATCAGTATAACATTAAATAATTGAAATCTTCTTGAATAAATAATATGGAAAGGCACACTTATCAGATTGCTCACCCCCTCTGATGGCACATTGTTACATTTTAGGGGGTGGTGAAATTAGAAATTAAAAGTTTAAGGACACGCAGGGTTTTATTGACTAAAGGCTACAAGACTGTGCAGTTTGAAAAGTGCAGTTGTCAAACTCTGCAAGTGCAGTTGCTCCACAGCTTAGTAAATGAGGTAAGGTAAAAAGGCTTCATGTTGCAAGGAGTACCCAATCACATGCAAGGGCAATTAATCCAAACACTTTGTGGCTTGCACATGATTGGATGATGGAAATCAACAGAGCTTCTGCTCATTTACTAAAGCCCTGGAGCAAATGCACTTGCTGAGTGCAAATGCATTTTGCAAAGTGCAACATATATTTGCTTTGTAAAAATCAACACCACAGAACATTATAGCAAATTATTAGGGGGGGGTTGGAAATCAAGTTAATGACACGCACACTATTTGGATGGAGTTTAGGGGGGGGGGTTTGGAAATCAAGTTAATGACACGCACACTATTTGGATGGAGTTTAGGTGGGGGAAGGGGTTTGGAAATCAAGTTAATGACACGCACACTATTTGGATGGAGCTTAAGGGGGGGAGGGGTTGGAAATCAAGTTAATGACACGCACACTACTTGGATGGAGTTTGGGGGGGGTGTGGAAATCTAGTTTATGACACGCACACTATTTGGATGGAGTTTAGGGGAAACAAAATACAAAGCAGCTGACTAAATACATTCAAACTGAGTAGACTAGGTGGATATGTGCCCAGCATTGTATGCTGGGGAGGTTAGTGAAGGCAAATATACATGCATGACAAAAAAGAACAGGAAAAAATGACAGCATGCATGAGGAGAAAAAAGGGGACATTCACACTATATTGCAATGATGGTAAGTAGTGTTTGAGTTAAGAAATACATTACATTATCAAAGATTAAATAAAATAACATGTGATGCTAATAAAAGAAAAAATTCTTACCTTAATATAGTCCTTCTGCAGGACCTGGATGATGGCAGAACAGGTCTGTGGGATAATGATCCCCAGAGCCTGGGGGGAGATGCCTGTCGAGAACTTGAGGTCCTGCAGGCTTCTCCCTGTTGCCAAGTACGGCAACGTGGCAACTAGCCTCTGCTCCGGAGTGATGGCTTGCCTCATGCAGGTATCCTGCCTGCTGATAGAGGGGGTCAGCAAAGCCAACAAACGGTCAAAAACGGGGTCCGTCATCCAGAGAAAGTTCCTGAAATCCTCAGGATTATTCTCACGGATCTCACGGAGCAATGGCATGTGACAGAACTGGTCACGCTCGAGCAACCAATTCTTGGTCCATGAACTCCTCCTTGCCCTGTTCATGGACTGGTCTTGGGCTGAAGAATGAACTACAGCACCAAGCACATACAATGCATGAGCTCGACGAAGAGTACGTACAGGTAACATGGCTTCAAAATGGTCGGCTGGTCAGAACGCACTTAACAGAACGCACTGAAGAACAGCAAGGCCTGTGAAGAGCGACCTGAAAATCAGGAACGAGCGGACAATAAAACAAAGATTTCTTTTTTTTTTTTTTTTTTTTTTTAATTTTTTTTTCCACATCAGTAAACAGTGTTTGGAGGGCTAAATCCGTTTGATGTTCATTAACTGTCGCCTTCTCGTATTCACATCATAGTGGATTATACTTTTTCTCATTGCTTTTTATATCGTCATAATGACCAACGGATTCCATTACGCCTCTTTACCAACAAGTCCTCTGTCCCTTCCATCTCGTAAGCCCCACCAACTAGGACTCGATAACCAAAGGGACCCATCCTTTTCCAACTCAGTTTAGAGAAAGAGGGGACCAGTAAGAAGGAAGAAAAAGGACAAAAACACCAACAAAAAATACAAGAAGAGAGGTTTGTAAAAATGAACTTGTGGGCTCCCCGTGCCCATCTTCTACACAACAAAGATTTCTCAATGCCAACTGACCAAACGCACTGAAAAGCAGATACAAACCTCATAAGCACAGACTGAACAACAGTTAAAACGAACTGAAAAATACGAGTCTCACAAGCGCGAATCGTCTCTCACCAAACTTCTACTAACACGAGATAAACACGAGATTAGCAGAAGGAGCCCAAAGGGTGTCGTACCGGCTATTGAACTTCCGTTTTATAGTCTCGTCGGACTTGGTGTACGTCACCACGTACTAGGCTGTCGAACTTTTGTGTGATCGCGTGTAGGCAAGTCCGTTCGTTAGAAAGTCTGCCGCAAGTCCGCCGCAAGTCCGCCAAAAGTCCGCCGAAAGTCTGCCGGACGGGCTGTCGGACTTTTGTAGATGAAAAGTCCGACCGTGTGTACGCGGCATAAGGCTCCATTCAAACTTGTACGACTCCAAAGTTGCACCGACTTTGACCAACTTTGGTGCAACTTTGGCTTTGATCAGTGATAATTGACAACTGTTGCACAACTGTTGCATTGTATAACAATCAGGTACAACTTTCATGCAACTTTTAAGGGTTAACATTGAAGTGTATGGCACTCAAATTGCATGAAAGTCAGACCAAAGTAGTGCATGAACTACTTTGAAGCTGCTGCAATTTTAAGTTGCACATATATGAATGGTTATCATTGGAAAACATGGGAAATGACTTGTCATGTAACTTTGATATCCAAAGCTGCATGACAAGTTACGCAAGTGTGAATGGGGCCTTACTGTATAAGTGAATTGACTGAAAAAGAAAATTATGAATATAATATGCCAAAGTAAATTAAGGCAAAACAGCTAACATCCCAGATAATATAAGAGCTGTTCAAAAAAGATGACATTAAAAATAGGTTTACATAAGTTAGTGTATGAAATAAAGGGTCTGTTTAGAGATAAGAATAAAAACTTAAAGCGAACCTCCAGGCTTCCTACACCCAAGTCACCCACTTCCCCCACCCAAGAAGGCCCCCATTATCCAGTCTTCTTGGAAGTCCAAAATTACGTCATTAGCACTTGCTCTTTTTCTTCCAGTGGTAGCGGGGACAGGCATTCGCCCAAGACTGAGCAGTGTTCAAGTAATGACATTTGAGTGCTGCTTAGTCCTGGAAGAAGGAGCCCAGCCTGCATGATGACACACCCCCTAGAGGGTCATGTAAACAGCAGGCTGCATTCACAGGAAATTAGCAGAATGAGTAATGAGGACTGTCAGTGCTGGGCCAAGGAGGAAGGTGAGGACAGCTCTGGAGCAGGTAGGTAGAAATTGATATATTTTTTTATTTAATACTGAGGGAGGAGAATGGAAAAAAAGCTAAATAATTTCTCCTCCAGTTTCTCAAAACATGGTACAACGGTCAACCAAAATTGTTGCATGGAAATTCTGAAAAGGTTACAGGAATCTGTTTAGAGGAGAAGACCAGAACTCTGGCCTGACAATGACAATGCTCCTGCACATGATGCGTTAAGGGTTCACGAGTTCCTGGCCCAGAAATCTATTCCGAAACTTGACCAACCACCTTATTCATACTGGGACTTTTGGCTGTTCCCAAAATAAATGTCTTAAAGGGACACAGATTTGATGATATTCCAGATATCCAGGGCACTGCATTGTGATAATGCACAGTGTTCCAGGATTTTTTCCAGCAGTGGCACAGTTGTCTAGAAAAGTGTGTCTGCTTTGAACTTTTTTTTTTTTTTTTTTTTTTTTTTACAGTTAATTCTGGGAACTAAATTGTCACATTCAAAATGGATAAAACAAGAAGGGCTGACTTTATGGAAGTGTATCCAAGAAGTAACATCGGAGGTATGGAAGGAGGAATAATACCAGATGAAGTGAAATTGGGAATAATTTGGCCTAACCTGAAGAAGTACAACAAAACAATATATACAATTATTGTGGTATCTAAATGTCACATGTTAAGTAACAACTAAACTTTCCATCAAGGTCTGCTCCTTTCTCTAGGAGAATCTTCCTGGAGACTCAATTAAAGTCTCCTTTGGGAACCAACAGTACTAGCGGACTTAGATCACAAACTTGGACTGTATTTTCAAATAAATGACACCTCAGACTGTAATCCTGGAGTGATCTGGGGGGCACACAAAGTGGTCAATAAGGGGGTCTAAATAAAACATGGTGCTTGGATCAAAAAAGAACGGAAAGCATGATTGTCCACACAACTAGCCAACATACATAGACTGAAATCCTGTCATAAGCACTCTGTCTCTGGCACTAGAGAAAGAACTGCTACGCCTACACAGGCAGGTAGCAGATCTATAACAATTCTGCACCAAGGCCATGCTCCAATCCTGTCAACGTGTCTTTTACGAATCTGGCAACAAATGTGCCCAACGCCTTGCTAGGCTTCTGCAGGATCAATGGGTGGTAACCTACATACCACGTATTACTTTTTGGATGGCCGGTCGGCCACTCTTCCTAACCACATTGCCCAGGCCTTTGGGGAGTTTTACTCCTCCCTGTAAAATCTTCATACTACATGCGCTTCGCAAGAACAATTGAAGGAGTATTTGCCCAGACTCCCTACTCCGATTCAACAGTTATGAGTTACCATAGAGGAGCAGTCCGTATGATCAAACCAGGCAAAGCTCATGGTTCGAACGGTCTTACCTTGTAATAATACAGGATCTTGCTTCCTCACCTGGGCCTCCACATGGTCAATCTGTTTAGTGAAAAAAATTAAAGAAAGAGGGTGCACTGGCCTAGTGCGTTATCCTACAATTTTTTTTAAACGTATAATAAAAAAAGGAAATACAAACATAGGTAGTAATAGAGCTCATCAAGCGAATCTCTGTGGCTATACACTGCAAGACTGGCCAATGATCCAAGTCTAGGGGGGACCCCACAGGGGTTCCTGCAGGCTAATCCATTTCGAAGCAATGTCCTTCTTCATCAAAGCCCATTCATCAGGGTTCTGATGAAGGACATTCTTTCGAAATGTGTTAGCCTGCAGGGACCCCCGCTACCAGGAGGAGGGGGGGTCCTGCTCTAAACTCAATCACTACTAGAAGGAGGTCCATCGAATTGTTAAAAAATTAGTGGATTACTCTGTTCTGGATGATCTGGCATTTTTTCCTCTTCATGTCATTAACTTACCACCCAAAATCTATAAAATGTCAGTTTTGCGCCACCTTCTGAACACTGCCAAATCACGTATCTCCCCAGCTTCTGTCCATTGGGTTCTGTCTACAAAAGGTTGAGGAGTTGATTTTAATGGAGGGTCTCACACTTGTGAACCAATTTAAATGTGAGGTGTATACCAATCTATGGAACATGTTTGTATACTCTGAAGAAGGAAAATCTCTTCTCTCTGTAATACCCACTGCCTGTTAGACACAGGTGACAAAATATAAATATAGCGCTCACAAACAATGACTCATAATAGGTGACAAAAACATATAGTCCATATAAAAAAAAGTGTTTCACAACTAAATAAAGTCCATATAAAAAAAAAAAGGTGCTTCACAACTAATGTGCGAAATCGCAAGGAATCGCAGGGAATGCACTCGCAAACAGAGACCCATAGTAAGTGACAGAAATGTATAGTCCATATAAAAAAGTGTTTCACAACTAAATACAGTCCATATAAAACTAAAAAGGTGCTTCACAACTAATGTGCGAAATTGCAGGGAATGCTACACATCTGGTGTGCAAAAAGTGCAGAGAAAAATGTTGCAGAAAAATATTTTCAGGTGTACCAAGGCACCCCCACATGTGTCCCCACTCACCAAATCACAATGACACCCAGCTTTTCAGTCTGGGAGTCAATAAGGCTTCGTTCACTGACGAGATGATAAACGATCCTTCAACGTAAATGCTCATCCATACAAAACAGGTACCCAAAAAGGAAGCAAAAAGGGGGACCAGTAGTGAAGTATGCTAAGAAAGCTAATTTATTGTGCTAAAAAGGTATACTTACAAGAGTAAGTTAAAAACAGGCATTGAAATTGTAAGAAGATGTAGCAAACACCATTGGGGGCTTCCCTACGAGCCCGGAAGTGATGTCATTGCCAGAAGTGAGTCACATCAATGCATTTCGCCCTCCCACAGGGCATCATCAAAGGACCTGAGATTTGCTGTTATATTTTATTGCCATTGAGTTAAAGGGAATTTTTTTTGTAGTTCCATTTCCCATGTGACCATTACTGGTAATTTAGCATGTATAGGGTGGCAGTTACAGTATTTATAAACACAAAGATATACCTTTAATGCTAGAAGTGGTTCTGTTTGTTAGAAAGTTCCACAAAGGAAGTGGCACTTCAGTAGAAGGGATTGGGTCTCTCTTATTGTAGTGCTTTATTTTATAGATTTAAAAGTTCTCAAGGGTACTTGGGTTTGCCAAGTCGTCTGTGCTTCCAGTGATGGGTTGAAAAACCTTGTAAGAGGTATTCGTAAGTTGCTATAGGTATTTTTAATCAGAATGTTTGTTCGTTTGGAAATTTATTTTTGCTAAATGATGCCCAGGCCTTAGTCGTGGCCTGTATGGTCGGGTAAGAGGGAGTGGTGGGATTGTGATGGATAGTAGAGGCCAATAGTAATGCCAGAAGGTTATGTCCTGGAGTGATTTCCTGATCAATGTTGGACCATAAGTTATCCTCCAGTCTTGAGAACCAGTATCTCAATTGGTCCAGTAAGTCGCCTGAGTAAATCTGGGTGTTGGGTAGTCCACTGCCACCCAGATGTCTATGTTTATATAGATGTGTTAGAGCTACCCTGGGTTTTTCCCTGTCCAAATAAAGTGTCTTAAGGCAGTTGCCAAGTTGGAAAATAATTTTTGTGGGATAGGAATAGGGAGGGTTCTAAAAAGTAGAGCAGTTTAGGAAGAAGAAGAATTTGCATCTGGTAAGCTGCAGTTCGTCCCACCTCTGTTAGATGGATGTTAATGAGTTGAGAGAATTCTTCCTTTATGCGAGAGAATAGTGGGGGAAGTTAGTTTCATATAGTTTGGAGGACCGGTGGGCAGGGCCAGACTTACCATTGGGCTTGACTGGGCTCAAGCCCATGGGCCACGCCCAATAGGGGGCCGTGCGGGCCCCGCCCATTTACATTTTAAATATCTTCATATATCTTCAGCTAGATCGGAACAGCTGTGACTCACACTGGTCCTCACTTAGCTGCAGCGCTGCTCTGCCCGAGTCTCTCTCTCTGTCTCATCAGCCGATCAGCGGCACAGAGAGAGAGACTCTAATGTGTAATTACGCAGGATGGACCAGGAGGAACCTGGAGGTGGGTGGAGCTGTGCCGTTGGCTTGGCAACCCTGCACTCATTGCTAGCGTCTGGGCTGCCTGGCGTCTAGCAACGAGTGACGTCATTGAGTCAGTCAAGTCTGACTCGAAGTCTCAAACTCAGAGCCGACGTGACTGTGACAGGAGCTGCCTGGAGTGGAGGAGCCTGCCTAAGTGTATCTGTCTTTCCCGGGTTGATAGGCAGTTGTTGCTGCAGTCTGGCACTGTGTGGCAGAGGCCAGCAATCTTCCTCCTCCGCGCCCCCCATTAGAATATTGGCCCTCCCACCGGCAGCACCTCCTCAATCTTGTCCATACAGTCACTCACACTGACTGCAGGACTCCGCCTCTGGTGAGTGTTGGCTCCACCCACCTCCTCCCTCCATCTTGTCCACCTTGCAGTCTGCAGAGCGGCATGGATACAAGAAGTAGAAGGCTGCGGACACTGACAGTGAAATTACTGGACCCAACCAACTGGACTCCATTGCTCCTGCATGGGAGCCTGTCCCCCCACTAGAGCACCGATTAATTGACTAAAAGTGAGTAAAAAAAAAAAAAAGAATGAATTCATGTGTCAAGTCAAAAAGCAAAATACATGTGTGCCATTATGTATGAAAAAAAATGCCCCTTTAGTCTTGACTTGTTCAATCGTAATCCCTTCAGCTCCGGAACTTTTTAACCCCCCCCTTATGACCAGGCCATTTTTTGCGATACTGCCCTGCGTTGCTTTAACTGACTGACAATTGCGCGGTCGTGTGACGTTGTAACCCAAGTAAAATTGACGTCCCTTTTTTCCTACTCACTTACGTACTACACACACACACACAATTTATCTTGCACTTTGTTGAATGAGTTATTTTGCTATATTCTTGCAATTGATTTGTTATGATTGTTTGTTTTTCAATATGTTTTCCTGGTAAATAAGTGTTTTATTCTCATTCTGACCAAGACATTTGTGCATTGCAATAAACACATGATCACTTTGAACTTTTTTAATCATTATTTATTTATTGGGAAAAAAGTTTTTCAAGCTTCAATCAGTGGTCATATAAATAGATTATTACATTTTTTTTTACATGTAACACTGTCTACGGTACCAGTCAACATTTTGTTGTATTTAAAGTAATGTATAGAAGGTAGGGCACGAAAGTGACTCAAGCCCAGGGGCCCCCACCTCCCTAAGTCCTGCCCTGCCGGTGGGTTTATAGTATAAATAGGTACCTAATGGCGGGTGAATCAGAGTTGCATGGAAATATGTGTTTAATCTTGAGGAGCTTATCCTTAGATAGGTTTACAGGGAGAGCATAGCATTTTTTAATGTTAACTTTGTAGCAGGACATTGTCCCAAAGTCCTTTATTAGTGTTTGTACTGCACGTACGGAGGATTCAGGGTTAGATAGTGTTAATATAATACCGTTGGCAAAAAGCCCTATTTTGTGATCTTTGGGTCCTATTGTAATTCCCTCCACGCTATTGTTAGATCTTATTAGTTATAATAAGTTATTATAATAAGTTATATATATATATATTGTATATGCATTTTCAGTATACAAAGTGCATGCTTAGAATCAATATACAGCTGCCACAGTGCCTGGAAAGATTAGTCTTTATGCATTTTACAATTTTTACATGATAAGGCAGCATGGATTTGATCAATAAATTGTTGTGATAGCTTAATCAAAAGAGCAAAATGTATTTTATATGTAAGCCACTACCATGGGAGTTCAAACCAATGTCTTCTGTATAAGCAGTAAGTATGTCAAGACATTTTTGTAATTTCTATATTTACTTGTAATGGGGTAGGGAGATCATTATGGGGGAGGTCATATGTCTTTAATCTAACCAGGATCACATTTCAGATGCATACATATAACACTTTGATTAAAATCAATAAGTGGACACCATGGAGCCTGGAAATATTAGCCTTTATATATACGTTACACTTTGTACATGATCAGGCAACATGGTTTTGATCAATAAATTGTTCTGATAGCTCATTCAAAGAAGTTAAATGTATTTTATTTGTAAAACATTATGCAGCTGCCACAGTGTAGCCACCCCAATGCATATAAGGATTAGCCTTTATATATTTTTCACTTTGTACATCATAAGGGAACATGGTTTTGTTCAATAGGCTGTTGTAATAGCTTATTCAAATGTAAGCCATTAGTATGGAAGTTCAGAACAGTGTTTTCTGCATAAGAGGCATCTCAAGACATTTTTGTAATTTCTATATTTATTTGCAATAGGGTAGGGAGATCGGGATGGGGGAGGGCATATATCTGTTAGGTAACAAGGAACACATTTGGGAGGAATACAAAGAACACTTACACTTACTGTATAAGCCAAAAGTATAAAAAAATATATAAAATTATTTAGGTGCCTATAGACATCAGAGAATGTTTGCCAAATTTGGCCTCTTATAGAGAGATAGGGGAACATTTTTATATTTGTAATCTATACCTGACCATTGCAAACAGACCCAGCCCGGACTTTCTTGATGAGAATCTTCACTACCTGCAAACTTTGCTGCCTTTAAAAGATTTGGCAACTGAAGAATATTCAGCATCCAACACACTACCTGTTGTGTCAAATGCATTGTCCCCCACTGGGTGCTTCGGTGCCTCCACTGGTCCTCAGGGCACTACTGTGTTCTTTAGTTTTGTAGGGTGTGGGCAGTGCTCAGCAGGGGATGTGGACATGCAAAATACCTGGAATATTAGATGTTGAACTTTTTGCCACAGGCCATAACACTTGAAGATAGCAAAGTGTGGACTTGCTGCATAATGCAGAAGTAAGTGATGCTTTAAAGAAACCATGTCATCAATGTACAAAATTACAGGTAAAAGCACTGAAAAATTAAAAGTATTGTAAAAGTTTACCTGCAGCAAAACCAAAAACTATTTTCATTCACTTTCAATGTACCTATAAACTTGCTACCAAATTTTATGTTCAGGAAGTGTACATTTCCTAGAACAGTTCCCCCCATTCCTGCCCACCATAGCTCTTCTTTTTTCTGACAGTGTTCAATTACTAAATTTGCAGCTCCTCTGCCCCTCCCTTCCGTATGTATCACATTGGGGTTGATTTACAAAACCAGGCGCATGGTAGACAATCAGCTTCTAACTTCAAACCTGGAAACTGACTGGTTTATATGAGGAGCTGCACAAGAATTTGCACTCTCCAGTTTTAGTAAGTCAACCCCATTATATAGCTACTGGAGGGGAAGCAAAGGAGAATACTATGAAGGGTCATTTGAGTGACGGTTCTGAGTCTGCTAAGGATGCTGGCATCACTTTCAAGATGGCGGTGCACAGTCTAGGTCTTTTGGATATCTACACAAGGGAGGCCTTTACCTAAAATATGTTATTTGCGTACATAATCTTTTGCAACAGCAAGGTATATGGCGCAATCTCTGGTAAATTAGCGTGTAAAACTCCCTTAGTCTTATATAAAACCAGTTGTAATATGTGTCAAAAATATAGTTCATAAAACTACAAAAGTCCATAAATCCACAGGAAGGAATGTTGTATCAATGGAGACTAGGTGGGCAGCTTCTCCCAGAGACAGGAAAGGATTTCTGTAAGACAACAAAAACACACGGGGGATGGGGCGCCTCTAACTGCAATATTTATAAGAACTTTAATAGAGCAGCCAAATAAACAAACACTCACATGAGTAGAGGAGGACTTCTGTAAGCGCCCTGGAACGCAGAAGTGACGTCATGCCTGAAGGATGGTCCTGTTGCCCTGGTGCCAATCAGCTCCTTTATCAAACCAGGTGCTCTGAAATGCGTTAACAGAGCAACAGGACCACCCTCCAGGCATGACATCACTTCCGCGTTCTACAGTGCTTACGGAAGTCCTCCTCTACATCTAATGAGCGGCTGACCTGACTCGCACCGTCTCATACCACCAGTGGCAGCTGGCTACCGACCTGGAATCTAGACAACCCCTCTGTTGATACTACTAGATATGTACATTCTTATGGAACACAATATTTAAAAAAGGGCCAAGATACATCTCTGGGAATTACAGACCAGTTAGCCTAACATCAATTGTATGCAAGCTCTTGGAGGGGATGATAAGGGACTATATACAAGATTTTAGTAATGACAATGATATCATTAGCAGTAATCAGCATGGATATATGAAGAATCGTTCTTGCCAAACCAATCTATTAACCTTCTATGAGGAGGTGAGCTGCCATCTGCATTAAGGAAAGGCCCGTATATGTGGTGTATCTGGATTTTACAAAGCATTCGATACAGTTCCCCATAAACATTTACTGTACAAAGTAAAGTCTGTTGGCATGGACCATAGGGTGAGTACATGGATTGAAAACTGGCTACAGGGGCGAGTTCAGAGGGTAGTGATAAATGGGGAGTACTCAGAATTATTATGATTATTACTATACAGGTTTTATATAGCGCCAACAGTTTGCACAGCGCTTAACAAACTAAAGGTAGACATTACAGTTACATTACAATTTGGTACAAGAGGAATCAGAGGGCCCTGCTCATTAGAGCTTACAATCTAAAAAGGAAGGGTCAATTGATACAAAAGATAATAGCTGTGGGGGATGAGCTGATGGAGGTAGTAAAACAGTGTTAGTTAGAAGCATGATAAGCTTCTTTAAAGAGAAGGGTTTTCAGGGATCGTTTAAAGATGGATAGATTAGGGGACAGTCGGACAGATTGGGGTAGGGAGTTCCAAAGGATGGAAGAAGCTCTGGAGAAATCGTGGAGGCAAGCATGGGAGGAGGTGACAAGGGAGCTAGAGAGCAGGATGTCTTGGGAGGACCGAAGAGAGCGGCTTGGTTGGTATTTTGGAATTAGGTTAGTGATGTAGCTGGGGGCAGAGTTATGGATGGCTTTGTAAATTATTGTTAGTATTTTGAATTTTATTCATGGGGGGAAGTGGAAGCCAGTGGAGGGACTGGCAGTGAGGGGTGGAGGACATTGAATGATTGGTAAGGTGGATGAGTCTTGCAGCGGCATTCATTATGGACTAAAGGGGGGATAGTTTATGTAAAGGTAATCCAATGAGGAGGGCATTGCAGTAGTCAAGGCAAGAGATAACCAGGGAGTGAATTAAAAGCTTGGTGGTGTCATTAGTTAAAAAGGGGCGTATTCTGGAAATGTTGCAGAGGCTAAGGAGGCATGATTTGGACAGGGATTGTATGTGGGGCTGAAAGGACAGTTCAGAGTCTAAGGTTACCCCTAGCACCCTGGCATGTGGGGACGGACTGATAGATGTGCCATTGATCTTGGCGAGGATGTGGAATTCCCTTCCACAGGCAGTGGTTTCAGCAGGGAGCATAGATAATTTCAAAAACTATTAGATAAGCACCTGGACGACCACAACATACAGGAAAATACAATGTAATACTGACATAAAATCACACACATAGGTTGGACTTGGTGGACTTGTATCTTTTTTCAACCTCGCCTACTGTAACTATGTAACCTGTGAGTGTTTATTTGGCTGCTCCATCAAGGTTCTTATAAATATTGCACTTAGAAGCACCCCACTGTGTGTTTTTGTTACATAATCTTTTGGAAGATTGTTGTTGAAATTATTGGTCTGGTGACAGTGTATCTTTGAGAGAGCCAGTGAACTTCATTTGGCTTCCAGTGAAGCCAAATCCATCTTTATAGTCCCCTCTGCCCAGGAGAGGAATTTTAATCTATAAATTAGCTTGCGTATAGCCATAAAAAATGCTTTAACCGCTTCCGGACCGCCTCATGTACATTTACTGCGTCAGGGTGGCACGACTGCCCAAAATCACCTACCTGTACGTTATTTCGTGCACACAGTTTAGGGGGTATGCGCGCGCGCCGCCGGTGCGATGCTCCTGTTGTGATTGGACACAGCAGGGGCCAATCAGCGGGTTCGGCGGCCTCGATGGCCACCGTAACCCGCCAATCGTTCACAGGAGAGACAGATCAGCCGTCTGCTTGTGTAAACAAAGCAAACGGTGGGTAAATAAATAAATGGACGTCCCTAAATCTATCCAGTAGTTTGTAGACGCTATAACTTTTGCACAAACCAATGAATATACGCTTATTGGGACTTTTTTACCAAAAATATGTAGAAGAATACATATTGGCCTAAATTGATAAAGAAATTAATTTTTTTATTTTTTTTGTGTGTGTATATATATATATATATATATATATATATAGCAGAAGGTAAAAAATATTGGGTTTTTTTTTCAAAATTTGTTTGTTTATAGCGCAAAAAATAAAAATCACTGAGGCGATCAAAGATAGCTCTATTTGTGGGGAAAAAGGACATCAATTTTATTTGGGTACAGCGTTGTACGACTGCGCAATTGTCAGTTTAAGCAAAGCAGTGTCGTATTGCAAAAAATGGCCTGGTCAGAAAGTGGGAAAAACCTTCCGGAGCTAAAGAAGTGGTTAAAGTAATAATAATTTCAAAATATAGATTTTAAATGTTTATTTTTAATCAACTGTAACATGGGGACTATTAGCTCTAGTGGTAGATGCGTTTTCTCAGTCAGTAGTCAGGTACTATATTTTAAGGGCCTGGTAGCCCATTTTTATTAAAAGGTAAATAAAAAGTCTGTAACATAAAGGTTTCCCACGCAGGTGTTCTTCTTGAGTAAAAAAATGCATAAACAGAAAATGCTAGCCCACCTGGCTCTTAAGCTCTCTCTCACTCAGCTTTTTAGTTGCAGTACCTCTGCTCTTTACGCTGGTCCCTAGACTATAGGTTTCTTCAGTGCTGACAGGAACACTCAAAGGTACATAGCTCATCAGGCCTTAATCCTCAGGCCGCTTATAATCTCTTGCAGCTCCTCTGACTCCTGGAGAGGAATGGAGTCCTCCTGACTCCCTATGCACAGACCTCCTGTCTGTTGGGTGGAGATGTCTCCAACTGAAAGCCATGAGGTATTCCCATACCTTCATTATGAGGACTGTGCTCATCTGAGCACACACCCTGCTGATCCTCCACAAAACCTGGACACAGGGTTGGGGATTCCTTCCCACCCAAGACACTATGGAATCTCCAAACTACAGAGCTCCATGCAGGAATACCAAAACCCAGAGAAAGCTGCGAGAGCAGTTTTCTCCAGTCCACATCTATGCTCTGCAGTACTGCACCGAGCCAATGTGCACACCCTGTGTCCTTTAACCACTTCAGCCCTGGAAGATTTTACCCCCTTCCTGACAAGAGAACTTTTTACAATTTGGCACTGCGTTACTTTAACTGACAATTGCACGGTCATGCAATGCTGTACCCAAACAAAATTTGTGTCCTTTTTTTCCCACAAATAGAGCTTTCTTTTGGTGGTATTTGATCACCTCTGTGGTTTTTATTCTTTGCGCTATAAACCAAAAAATAGCGACAATTTTGAAAAAAAAAAAATATTTTTTACTTTTTGCTTTAATAAATATCTCCAAAAATATTTTTTAAAAAGACATTTCTTCATCACTTTAGGCAAATATATATTCTTCTACATATTTTTGGTAAAAAAAATCGCAATAAGCGTATATTGATTAGTTTGCGCAAAAGTTATAGCGTCTACAAACTATGGGAAAGATTTATGGCATTTTTATTATTTTTTTTTTTTTTTACTAGTAATGGCGGGGATTTGCAATTTTTAGCAGTACTGCGACACTGCAGTGGACAGATCGGACACTTTTGACACATTTTTGGAACCATTGGCTTTTATACAGTGATCAGTGCTATAAAAATGCACTGATTACTGTGTAAATGTCACTGGTAGGGAAGGGGTGAACACTAGGGGGCGATAAATGGGTTAAATGTGTGTTCCCTGGGCGTGTTCTAACTGTATGGGGATAGGACTGACTGGGGGAATAGACATATCGCTGTTCCTACTTACTAGAAACAAACGATATTTCTCCTCTCCCCTGCCAGAACAGGGATTTGTGTGTTTACACACACAAACCCCTGTGCTCGCTCTGGTGCCCGCGATCATGGGTGGCCGGCAGCAATTGCGCCCGCCGGCCACGCGCATCGGGTCCCCATCGTGCAGCGGGCGCATACGCCTCGAGCAGTTCTTAAAGGGAACAACGTACCAATACATTGGTTCGCCCAGCAGAGCTATTTTGCCGATGTATAGTGGCATGAGCTGGTCGGCAAGCGGTTAAACAACCAATTTTACAGTGACAGCATCTTATACCAAGCAGGTGCTAATGATCATCACTTTCATATGTAGGTTGAAACACAGTCATTAACTGAACAGAAACAACTGTGTAGGAGGCTTATAACTGGGTGAGGAACAGCCACACTCTGCCACTAAGGTCGGGTTGTGGGAAACATTTCATGTCAGAGGTCATACACCATGGCAAGCCTGATACCAGCATCAAGACACAAGGTAGTTATACTGCATCAGCAATGTATCTCCCAGGCACAGATTTTAAAGCAGACTGGGGTTTCAACATGTGCTGTTCAAGCTCATTTGAAGAAGCACAAAGAAAAGGCAATGTTGAGAACTGTGGTCAACCAAGGAAACCTAATACAGCAGATGAAAGACACATCACGCTTACTTGGCCATACCTCCGATGTGGAAACAAGGCTAAGCGACTCAACTTTGCACAAAAAAATTGGAACTGGGTTGCAACTGGAGCAGCAGGGGCTCTGGACTGATTCAAAAGTTGAAATATTTGGCTATAACAGCAGGCAGTTTGTTTTCCAAAGGGCCGTTAAAATAAAATATTATAAAAAATACAGCAAATGGGTGTTTACTTTACTGCTTTATGATTTTTTTGTAAATCACAAGTTATTTCAAACAGTTAGCTTTACTTGTAAGCATATTTGCATTTTTTCTGGTACACTGATTGCCCAGCTGTAGTTAAAATAATATATCAGCTTTTGAAAGTAAAGGACTTGTGTCCTCACTATCTAAATTAAATTGTAAAATTGCAAAATATTTGTTTTTGTTTTACTAAAATATAATGTACAATACAAAGAAAAAAAATGGTTATCTGTGTTCAGTGTGTCTTCTCTATACATACTGTTGACAACATTATTTGCAGTCACACATTAAATTGAAAATGGTTTATAAGTGGTGCAAAGTGTAGCATTTGCAATATTTGTTTTGTATATGACACTTCCAAAGTGTACAGAACAATACAGTAGATGAGCACATCATTTTAAAACATTGTCAGCAGTAAGCTGCCTAAACCTGACCAAATTGGACTACTCAATTATGACTGCAAGCAGGCATATCAGCAATTCAGTAAATATGGCTACGTATGGTGATGGTCAGAGTGACAGACATTAGCATCTGACCAGGGGGAGCGTGCGGGAAAACTTTTGGCGTACATGGCTCGCCAGAACGCTAGTCCACTGGTGGTGGTATCATTGGTAGACTCGCAAAATGTACTTGTAACAGACCCAACGTCGGTAACAACATACTATGCTGATCTTTACTCCTCTAAAGTGAGAGTCACTATACAAGAGACCCAGACCCTTCTTCACAACATACCACTTCCTCGAATTTCAGAATCTCAGATGAAAGACATGGAGGCCCCTCTTACTATGGATGAAATCGCGGCCGCGATAGCGTCCTTGGCACCAGCAAAAGCCCCTGGTCGAGATGGTATACCCCTAGACTTTTACGCAGCCTACTCCGAGGTACTAGTCCCTGAATTACTAAAATTGTATAATCACATTTTTGAGTCTGGGTCCCTCCCTGAATCCCTCCAACAGGTGGTGATCATAGTACTTCCCAAGCCAGGCAAAAATCGCCAATATCCGGACTCATACCGTCCAATTTCGCTACTTGAGGCGGATATTAAAATACTAGCAAAAGTGTTAGCCATCTGCCTCAATCAAATTATCCTCTCCATCATTCATCAAGACCAAACGGGGTTCATGCCTGGGAAAAACACAGCCATGAACCTACGTCGTTTATACATGAACATTCAAGCAGATCACGAGAACATAGGAGGCAGAGCGGTGGTGACGTTAGACGCCGCTAAAGCGTTTGACTCTGTGGAATGGGGATACCTGTGGGAGTGCTTAAAGGGGTTTGGGTTCGGTCCCAGAATTGTTACATGGGTACAATTGCTATATTTCTCACCGGAGGCCAGAGTGCTGGTGAATGGGAAGACCTCGGAACCTTTCCCGTTAGGGCGGGGAACCCGTCAGGGCTGTCCACTATCCCCACTCCTGTATGCCCTGGCGGTTGAGCCCCTTGCCATCTCCCTCAGGATGAACCCAGGTGTTCGTGTTCTTCGGGTGGGGACCTTGGTAGAGACGGTAAGCCTTTACGCTGACGACATGCTATTATATTTGGAAGATACCGGCCCGTCTCTCCAGGCGGCTCTACAGACCATTGAGGACTTTGGAAAGCATTCAGGTCTGAGTATGAATTGGTTTAAATCGCAAATTATGCCCCTGGACTTAACATCACCTACACACCGCTCGGCTTCCCTCCCCTTACAAAGAGTAGCATCTTTCAAGTACTTAGGTATACAAATCACCAGAGAGTCCATAGAATATATTACAAATAACATTGAACCACTTTTTACATATCTGAAGTCACGGACACAATCCTGGGCAAGGCTCCCGCTGGGGGTGATGGGGAGGATCAACCTTTTTAAAATGATCCTACTCCCAAAATTCCTATACATACTGTGGAACTCACCGGTACTCATTCCCCTAAAAATCTTCAAAACACTTGACCAAATTGTCAACTCTGTTATATGGGGGCCCAACAGGCACAAGTTGGCATGGAATACCCTTAAAAATCCTACCTCCTCTGGATCTGGAAAATCTTCGTGTATACTATATTGCTGCACAGATCTCATATTTCTATCACCTCCATAAAACAGATAATATCAGATACCAAGCTTTAACATGTAAAAAGCCAAACAAAGCTACACACTCCCCCTTACAAGTATTATTTAGAGGCAAGGGTGGCGGGAAGGGAGGGGTTGCTCAGAACTCTCTACTACTTTAACACAAAAGCATCTGGGAGATAGCGCTCAAACTGACCGGGGCTGACTTCTTTCACTCGCACACACCCTTGTGGCATAACCCTCAGCTGAAGGAACTGATGCGCTTACCGAGCGCTACAGCATGGGCTGCTAAAGGAATCACATTTCTATTTCAAGTAATTACCCCCACGGGGGTAAGAAATTTCCAATCACTCAGGGAAGAGTTTGAACTACCCTCACACATGTTGTTTAACTATATGCAATTCAGACATGCCCTGCATATCCAATTCACAGACGAATTCCCTAACCCACAAATGTTACCAATGTTTGATGTGATCATAGCTAAACTAATATCCACTCTGTACAGCATCTTACGTACACGTATGGTAGCAAGAATAATTGACACAGGTAAAGTCAGATGGGAGGGGGACATAGGTCCAATAGATGATTCAGATTGGGAGGAGATATTAGAAAATGTCAAGAAGGCATCCCCTGGACCCTCCGAACGCCTGACTCAGCTATATGTTATACATAAATCTTACCTTACTCCATCAAGACTAGTTAAATTCTCTCCAGAACAGAATCCAAACTCTCCAAGGTGTTCGGTTAGCCCATGCTTGTTTTTTCATTTGATATGTCCAGATATCCATAGATACTGGGCACAAATCATTAAATTCTTACATGACCATATGGGCTTGCCTGTACAGCTTGATCCCAAAATATGCATATTAGGACTGCTTCCAGACGCTAATATTGAAAAGTATTTAGCTACTTTCCTTTACGAAACTCTTTTCTGTGCCAGGAAAGTAATTGCCAAAAACTGGATGAGGGCCAATACTCCCACAATACAAACATGGATTGGTGAAATAAATAAGACATTACGATACAAAAAGGTGTTGTATAGTCATAGGGGCTGCCCGGCCAAGTACAACAAAATTTGGGACAGGTGGCTAAGTTCAAGAGAAACTTGTGTGGAATAACTAATCGTGAATGGAAATACTTTGAGAGAGCAGAAGCCCTGCCAGGTTCCACACCTCGATACAATACATGTGATACTGAATTGTCTGTTAGGTGTCTCTATAACCAAACTAGGAAGACTATAGCAATGATTATTACAATGCTTCAGGGGACGTTGTAGCAGCTATAAACCCTAGGGGGTAATGTGATTGTAACCAACGCTTATGTACAATGTATATCCTATTTGTAATGATGTAACATATGTATTCCATACATGTATGATCTAACTTTGAATAAACACGTTCTTTTAAAAAAAATAAAAAATAAAAAAATAAAACTTATGTGGCTCATGGCCAAAGTTAAAAAACTATAAACAATAAGAAAAGAGCTTTTAAAAAATATAAAAATGAAGGAACACTAGTGTCGTTTAAATGTTACAAAGAATATAACAGAATATGTAAAAAGGAAATCAAGGACGCAAAAACTCAAAATGAACGACAGATAGCAAAAGATAGTAGGACACCAAAAAATTCTTCAAATATATTAATAGTAAAAAGGTCAGGTCTGAGCATGTAGGTCCTTTACAAAATAATCTAGAGTGGGTGACTGGGGACAAAGAGAAGGCAAATTTATTAAATACTTTCTTCAGCTTTGTCATATTGGGGGTGGTAGTGACACAGCCCCAAATGATCCACAATGGCTCAAAAGGGATATGGTCCAGAAATATTTAGACAGAATTAAGGTGGATAAAGCACCTGGACCAGATGGCATCCACCCATGGATCCTAAAAGAATTGAGCTCTTTAATTTCAAAGCCATTGTATCTAATTTTTAGGGACTCATTAATGACGGAAATAGTACTACTGGATTGGCGTGGTGCCTATATTTAAAAAAAGGGATCAAAGTCTTTACCAAGTAACTATAGACCGGTTAGTTTAACTTCTATAGTCGGGAAGATACTGGAGAGTTTAATAAAAGACCACATAGACGAGTTCATGAAAGACAGAAGTTGTCAAACAAACCTGATTTCTTTTTATGAGGAGGTAAGTAAAATTTGGACAGAGGGGTGGCTGTTGACGTATTATTCTTGGATTTTGCAAAAGCGTTTGACACAGTTCCCCACACACGGCTCATGTGTATGATAAAGTCTACAGGCTTGGAAATATTAGTTTGTAAATGGATAGAAAACTGTCTAAAAGACAGAATTCAGAGAGTAGTGGATAATGATTCTTACTCTGAATGGTCTAAGGTTATCAATGGTGTACCCCAAGGTTCAGTGCTGGGACCCTTACTTTTTAATATCTTTATAAGTGATATTGGGTCTGGGATTAAAAGTTACATTTCTGTCTTTGCAGATGACACTAAGCTATGCAGTGGAATAACGTCCTTACAGGATGTCTCCAATTTACAAGCCGACCTCAGTGCACTGTCTAATTGGGCGACTATGTGGCAAATGAGGTTTAATGTTGGTAAATGTAAAGTTATGCACTTCGCGGCTAAGAATATGTATGCATCCTACATACTAGGGGGAGTACAACTGGGGGAATCAATGGTGGCGAAGGATCTCGGGGGTTTGGTAGATCATAAGCTCAATAATAGCATGCAATGCCAAGCTGCGGTTTCCAAAGCGAGCAAAGTCCTATCTTGCATTAAGAGAGGTATAGACTCCAGAGAGAGAGAGATAATTTTGCCCCTGTACAAATCATTAGTAAGACCTCATCTGGAATATGCAGTTCAGTTTTGGGCACCAGTTCTCAAAAAGGATATCGGGGAACTGGAGTAAGTGCAGAGAAAGGCAACCAAACTGATAAGAGGCATGGAGGAGCTCAGCTATGAGGAAAGATTAGAGTAACTGAATGTATTTACTCTTGAGAAGAGGAGATTAAGGGGGATATGATCACCATGCATAAATATATAAGGGGTCCATATAGTGAACTTGGCGTTGAGTTATTCACTTTACGGTCATCACTGAGGACAAGGGGGCACTCTTTACGTCTAGAGGAAAAGAGATTTCATCTCCAAATGCGGAAAGGTTTCTTCACAGTAAGAGCTGTGGAAATGTGGAATAGACTCCCTCCAGAGGTGGTTCTGGTCAGCTCAGTAGATTGCTTCAAGAAAGGCCTGTATTCTTTCCTAAATGTACATAATATAACTGGTACTAACATTTATAGGTAAAGTTGATCCAGGGAAAATCTCTGGGATCAGGAAGGAATTTTTTCCCCTGCTGTAGCAAATTGGCTCCTGCTTTTCTGGGGGGGTTTTCGCCTTCCTCTGGATCAACTGTGGGTATAGGGTTGGGTATATGGGATTGTATGATATTTTTTATTTTCTTTCTTTCTTTTTTTATAGTTGAACTAGATGGGCCTGTGTCTTTTTCAACCTGACCAACTATATATCTATGCAACAGTAGAGCTGTGAAAATGTGGAATAGACTCCCTCAAGCGCTGGTACTGTCCAGCTCAGTAGATTGCTTTAAAAAAGGCCTGGATTCTTTCCTAAATTACACAATATAGTTAGATACTAATATTTTTGGATAAAGATGATCCAGGCAATATCTGATTGCCTCTCGGGGGATCAGGAAGGAATATTTTTCCCTGCTGGAGCAAATTGGGTCATGCTTTGCTGGTTTTTTTTTACCTTCCTCTGGATCAACTGTGTGTATAGGATTGTGTATATAGGATTGTAAAATAGTTATTTTTTTTCCCGTTGTATTGGTTGAACTAGATGGACTTGTGTCTTTTTTCAACCAGACTAACTATGAAAGTTGGAGTACAATAATCCTCAGCATTGTTGTCATTGGCCACAATAATAACCCCAACATTGCTGTCAGTGGCCACGATAATAATCCCCAGCATTGGTGTCAGTGGGCTCAATAATAACTCCCAACATTGTTTTTTGTTCAATTAACATTAACACACATTGGTGATAAGTGGTGTCACGGAACGTCCCACACTCCGCTTGAGTGTTTCCGTCAGTATACCACTTCCTCCCAGTCTGGACTCAGATATCAGATATTCCAACTGCTCCCAAGCACAAAACAAGGCAAGACTTGCTTAGATGCTAACATGGACTATTTTTTATTAGAATCAGAATACAGTCTTATATACAGTAGAAGAGGAGGTTCCCCCCTCCTGCTCATATTACTCTAACAATACAACTGTAACCTAATTAACATGAGCTAGCTAACTAATCCCTTTAAGCAGCCGATGTGACACTGTGCCCATCAGGATTTCACGAGAGGTCAGACTTGTTGTCACCGAGCTTCACACAGTACATTAAACACAATAGCAGACATCAGACAGGTGAGTAGAGTTGATGACATTAGCATCTCCTTACAGTATGAGTCCCAACAGTATGACTCAGTCATTATTGCTAATATGGCAAATACAGGGTCCCCAGAGTCTGTGTGTCCTGGGGGACAAGGACCCGAAGCCAAAGTAACAACACCTCAAGGGTACCCCAAATGCCAGGGCCCATAATCTGTAGGCAAGAGGCTCACATTCAGTCCCCTCCAAAAGCCTCTGTCCCGGGTGAGTCTGTCACATTTCTGCCCCATCAAAAGTTGACTAACAAGGTCCCAGACCTCCACCTGGTCTGGACATGCGTTAGTCAGGCAGAGTGAACTCACAAAGGCTGTCAGCATGATCTTTCTTGGCTGCAAGGAATAGTTGACCTCAGTAGGTGTGGGGCAGAGGTCATTGACTCTCTGTCCAGCTGTCAGCGCTTCAGCTGGGTAGTGTTTACCATTCCTTGGCTTGGCCTGTTGCTGGGCAGAGGGGCCCACTGTCCCAGTTCCCTGAAGCTGAGAAGAAACTGTAGGTGCTAGGCAGAGGCCAGCAGCACTCTGCTCTGTTGCCAGCGATTCAGCTGGGGGTAGCAGCTCCACTACATCAGCTTGTCGCTGGAGAGAGGGGCCGACTGCCCCGACTCCCTGGATCTCCACAGTTGTGGCCGGTGCTGGTCAGAGGTTGGTAGCACTCTGCCCTATTGCCAGCACTTCTGCTGGGGACTTCACACCCTCTACTCCGGCTAACCATTGGGGCAGGAGGCTGGATTCCTCTACTCCCGAACTGTGTAGCTGCCAATGGGGAGGTGAGTTGGCTGCTTCCTGTTCCATTCCCTCTGGCTGCTGGGACGACATGTCTGTGGTACTGTCTCCCAGGTGCACGGATCTTTGCTGGTGAGGAAAGACCGCTTCCTCCACCCTGGCCAACTGTTGGGGAGGGACGAAGAACACCTCCTCTCCCTTCTCCCCCTGTATCTGCTGCTGGGAAGTGATTGCCACCTTCTTACCCTGAGCCTCTGAAACTGCCACAGGTGTGGGGCAGAGGTCTTGGACCCTCTGTCTGGTGACCAGCACTTCAGCTGGGGAAGTTCCTTGTAACTCCGCAGATACTGCTGTTGGTGCTGGGCAGAGCACAGTGAAGTTTGGCCCTAATACCAGCTCTTCTGCTGGAGGCTCATCAGGTTGTTCTTCCTCAGCAGAAAAGTCTATTAAATCCCCTGTCTCTATAACTGGTGTCTGGGGATAGAGGTTCACCATCTCCTGTCCGTGGAACTCAGTAGATGCTATCAGTGCTGGGCAGAGGTTAGCAGAGCTCTGCCCTGTTGCCAGCACTTCAGCTTTGGGGATGGCAATCTCCAGATTTTCCACTGCTGATTCTCTGGCATGCTGCTGGACAGGCACATTCCTCCATCTAAGATCATCCCATGCAGAAACAGGATCATCAAGGTCAGTCAGCACTTGCTGCATCCGCCATAAGACCTCCGCCTCCATAGCTGCAAGGGCAGGTTGGCAAAGCACACTATTACTCTGCCACATTGCTGACTCTTCAGCCAGGATTTCAGGGTTGTCAACTGGTATTTCCTGATAGTCCCAGGCAAAGGGAGCCCAGCCCTGGCACTGAGCAACGTCTAGCAAATGTCTGTAGGCGATCTCCAGCTCCCATTCCTGAACGGTCAGAAACTCTATATCCTCCAGTGCCCAGTGCACTTCCGAGATGTTCAGTAGCCCTTCTCTGAAATCCATGATTTCGTCCAACCGCCACTCCAAATCACTCCCAAAGTTAGGGTCCCCTGTCAGCTTCACATACAACAGTCCCTGTCATCCGCTATCTAGGGACATGCTTGGGATACATGCCACTGGAGGGCTCTGTAGCTCTCATCCAGCTTGATCTCTGCCCAGACCAGCCTGCTTATTTCAGCTGTCTGCTCCTTGTGCATTTTTTCTCCCAAAAACCGAACCGCATTCCGTACTGCGACCAGTACCTTTCCTGGATGGAGGGGGAACTTTTGCCTGGTGTCGCTGCTCACGGGCTAGTGCTTCTTTCCAGAGTTTGCAGCGAATAGAATCACACCATTCCAGCAGGACCTGCTCTGATACTGGTCCTCTGTGCTGTATCTGCATCTCTCGCAACCTCCATCTGAATTCCTCCTCCATGGCGGCTGGTATCTGTACCTCTCCTCTCTTGCTATCCGGATCTTGGATCCAGGTGGAAGTTTGGATGTCCCAGACTGCAGGAAGCATCCCACTGCTGCCACCAATGTACCACACTCCGCTTGAGTGTTTCCGTCAGTATACTACTTCTTCCCAGTCTGGACTCAGATATCAGATATTCCAACTGCTCCCAAGCACAAAACAAGGCGAGACTTGCTTAGATGCTAACATGGACTATTTTTTATTAGAACCAGAATACAGTCTTATATACAGTAGAAGAGGAGGTTCCCCCCTCCTGCTTATATTACTCTAACAATACAACTGTAACCTAATTAACATGAGCTAGCTAACTAATCCCTTTAAGCAGCTGATGTGACTCTGTGTCCATCAGGATTTCACGACAGGTCAGACTTGTTGTCACCGAGCAGTACATTAAACACAGTAGCATACATCAGACAGGTGAGTGGAGTTGATGACATTAGCATCTCCTCACAGTATGAGTCCCAACAGTATGACTCAGTCATTATTGCTAATATGGCAAATACAGGGTCCCCAGAGTCTGTGTGTCCTGGGGGACAAGGACCCAAAGCCAAAGTAACAACACCTCGAGGGTACCCCAAATGCCAGGGCCCATAATCTGTAGGCATGAGGCTCACATTCAGTCTCCTCCAAAAGCCTCTGTCCCAGGTGAGTCTGTCACAAGTGGCAGTGAAAGTTAACCCACCATCCCTTTGATACATTGGTGGTTAGTGGCAGGGAAATTTAACCCTACCCACCCTATATTGGTGGTCAATGGCAGTGAAATTATTCCTTACCCACCCTGCATTGATAGTCAGTGGCAGTGAAAGGTATTCCTCCATCCACCCCTCAATCTGCTAGTTATGGCAGTGAAAGTTACCCATCCCCCTACATTGGACTCATGATAAGGTAACTCTCCATCTCCTTTGTATTGGTGATCATGGTAGCAAAGAGCAATCTCCTTCCATTCTGCATTGATGATAAAAGCAGTAAAAGTTAATCCCCTCCACTTCTACATTGGTAGTCGTGACAATAAAAGTAAACCCCCATATTGGTAATCATGGCAGTGAAAGAGTTAACCCCTCTGCATTGGTGGTCATGGCAGGAATAGTTAACCCCCTTCACCTTCGCATTGGTGATCGGTTAACCATTGGTTAACCCCT
Organism: Aquarana catesbeiana; assembly: GCF_042186555.1. Lineage (NCBI taxonomy): Eukaryota > Metazoa > Chordata > Amphibia > Anura > Ranidae > Aquarana > Aquarana catesbeiana. Next base: position 289,528,421 of record NC_133327.1, on the reverse strand, counting down.
CATATTGATGGTCATGGTAGTGAAAGTGTTAACTAATGGCAAACAAAATCTCCTGCACTCAAAAGTGATGTGACGGCGGTTGGTGTTGCCTAGAATCTCTATGGCTCCGGGTAAATACACAGCCCTTGCTGCCCTCCAGGGGTCAGGGGGAAACCCAATGAAAACACTGTAGAAAAAAGGAGAAGAGGGCACACCAACCTTGCGCATTTCTCAAGTAACATTTATTAGTATAAAAAGAAAGGAAATATATTCACAAACGAGTCAATCATAAAAGCATTTCAAAGTCCATAATGGTAACAAAGTGACCAGGTCACCAGGACCGTGTCCAGCACGCCACAGAACCTTCCAGATGACTGGCGCATTTTGAGCGGAGATTGGCTCTCAGGAAGAGGGGATCTCCCCTCAAAAGGCATCAGCCATCTGGAAGGTCCTCTGGCGTGCTGGACATGGTCCTGGTGACCTGGTCACTTTGTGTCCATTATGGACTTTTAAATGCTTTTATGAGTGACTCGTTTGTGAGTAGACTTCCCTTCTTTTTATACTATTAAACGTTACTTGGGTAATGCGCAAGGTTGGTGTGCCCACTTTTCATTTTTTCTACAGTGAAAGTTTTAACCCCCATGCTGGTGGTCATGTCAGTGTAAGTGTTAACTCCTCATTTCCCCTGTATCGGTGGTCATTTCAGTGAAAGTGTTACTCCTCCTGCCCCCTGTATTAGTGGTCATGGCAGTGAGAGTGTTAACCCCCCACCCCCCCTCCAGCACTGTCAGTCATGGCTCACATGCTCCCGTGCCTTTCAGTGTCAGGTGCTGGATCACAGAGAGCGCACCAGTGTCTGCCACCCAGCTGCCACTCTGCAATCTGACCGATGACCTATAGCCGGTGAGCCACACGTAGAGGACTGGTGGGCTGCATGTGGCCAGGGTGCTGGCATTTTAATTCCACTGTTTTATGTTAGTTCATTATTATATTGTTTGCATATACAGAAACTCATATATGTTAATAAAACCTAATTTAAATTTTATATTCTTCTAACAGATTGTATGTTTTGAGCCGTTAACTAATCATTTTCTAATTGGCTGTCCACCACCACTCTAGGTAAAATTGTTATTGATCTACTGTACTTGCTGCTAAATATCATTATTGTGTGCTGATTGTACCAGATTTATTTGCTGTCTGACATATCTTAGTGGGTTTCTCCCATTTTTAACATTATACATTAAAGTTGGCCTATACTTAACCACTTCAGCTCTCATATCTTGCACCAAAGATTTTTTTTTAATTCCCACAATTGGCCTGTTTATTTGGCGACAACTTTGTCATTACTTGTTTTACAGTAACTAAAAGTATATGTTTTATGCTATAATTTGTCAAGTTTAAAAATGACGCTAAAATGATATTTCTGACATAAAGTATTTGCAAATGAAAAAAGGCTTTTTGTTTCAGTTTTGCACATTTTCTTATTATGCGACACTATAAAAAGTAACAGAAAGAATTAAAACAAAGAAAATGATTAATGGACAAAAAAATAGAAAGAAAAAACTATACATATGAATGAAATAGTAAAATAAAACAATGTATTGAGTCATTGTTTTTAACCAAGGGTACTTGCACATGTCATTTTACGTAGGAGTGACTGCATTTTGACAGCCACTCCTGCTGTCCAATTCAAAGTAATTACTGGCTGTCATTTTGCTAGTGGGGGAGCAGTGGTTGCAGGGGGAGAGATGCTGGAGATATGTGTCTGAACATTTTTTTAGGATGTATCTCTTATGCCCCATACACACGTTCGGACATTGATTGGACATTCCGACAACAAAATCCATGGATTTTTTCCGATAGATGTTGGCTCAAACTTGTTTTGTCTACATACGGTCGCACAAAGTTGTCAGATCTTCCGATCGCCAAGAATGCGGTCACGAATGTGCGGCACCCTTTGGGCTCCTTTTGCTAATCACGTGTTAGTAAAAGTTTGGTGAGAGACGATTCGCACTTTTTCAGACTCGTGGTTTTCAGATCGTATTTCTGCTGTTCAGTTTGTGCTTGTGGGTTTGTATCTGCTCTTCAGTGCATGCAGCGAGTTACCCTTGACCTGTCATTGTGTTCTTGTTTGTTCATTACTGATTTTCAAATCGCTCTTCACAGGTCTTGCTGTTCTTCAGTGCCTTCTGTTACTTCGTTCTGAGAAGCCGATCGTTTTCTAGCCATGTTGCGTATATGTTGTTGTGGAAAATTTTATATCAATGTATTGTCATAAGTCTCACAGTGTGTGTTCAATCACAGCCCGCTCTAATAGCTGACTGGGGCAGACCAACTCTGGTTGAGATCCGTTTGGTAGTGAAAAGCTCTTTGGGGATGTAGAGAAATGTTTGCGGAGTGGGGACATGTCCGCCAGCTAAGGGCCCCTGTGCGATGCACAGAACGATCGTCTGGTGGGGGTGTGTTCGCTCTGCAAAGACATTGTCGGTTTAACGAGTGTGCTTTCGTGTTGCCCCTGTGTGCCTGATCAACACATTTGTGGCCCAATGAGTGTACGCCTGCCGATAATTTCTCGTCCACAAAGACAGTAGAATAATCCAGGTATACATTGTTCTCTGGAACAATGTATAATAGGGATTTCTATCAACGGAAATACGGGAGTCTTTTGGGTTCTGGTTGGAGACAGGGTTAATGTTTGAAAGCCATGTGGCTTCTAAAAACATACAGGCACCCTGTCTCTGCTCAGACACACCCATAAGACTCCTGTAGTCATTGTTCATTGGTGGTTGCATTTTCCTGTGTTAAATCCTTATATGGTCATTTACATCCTGTGAGGTCATATCCTGTGTCCATTTTTTGTGAGGTCACAAGCTTTGTAAGAGGTGTTTGGCTGTTGGAAGCCCAACCCTCAAGCTTTGGGACTTGCTATTGATATGCTAATAAAGTGGCTCACTCAGACAGCTGAGACAGGCTGGCGGCAGTGTGTTTTTGGAACCGGAAGCAGGAGGATGTGATTATTTGTCTAGTTGGATGGTTGGGGCACACACCAGAGGATGGATACGATCAAAAGAGATGCATTGGTATTATATCATTAGACAAAATTGTTATTATGATTAGAAACAGGAGATTTGGCTGTGTGCTCTGTGTGCAGCCAAATTTCGCTAGCAACGTACTCCTCATAGACTTCGTGCTGTGCGGGGGCTTGGTGTTGGGGTCCTTACCTTGACACAAGCCCAGTCCATGAACAGGGTGGGGAGGAGTTCATGGACCAAGAATTGGTTGCTCCAACGTGACCAGTTCTGTCACATGCCTTTGCTCCGTGAGATCCGTGAGAATAATCCTGATGATTTCAGGAACTTTCTCAGGATGACGGACCCCGTATTTCACCATTTGTTGGCTTTGCTGACCCCCTATATCATCAGGCAGGATACCTGCATGAGGCAAGCCACCCTGCGGTACTTGGCAACGGGGAGAAGCCTGCAGGACCTCAAGTTCTCGACAGGCGTCTCCCCCCAGGCTCTGGGGATCATAATCCTGGAGACCTGTTCTGCCATCATTCAGGTCCTGCAGAAGGAGTATAAGGTAAGATTTTTATCCTTTAACATCACATTTTATTGTATATAATGTTTGATAATATATTGTATTTCTTTCGTCAATCCCTAATTTCCATGATTGTAATATGCCGAGAATGTCCCCTTTGTCCTCATGCATGCTGGATTTTTATGTAATATTTTTTTTGGCCTTCATGCATATTTGCCTTCACTTACCACCCCAGCATGTTCTCCTGGGCCTATATTCACCTCATGTAGTCACTTAACAATGTATTTTGTCAGCTCCATAGTAGTGCTTTACCCTAAACACCCCCCTAAAATGTGTCAAATTGTGTTGTGTGCTTTAAATTCAGGCAGAGTGCCAGAGGGGTTTTTTTGGGTTCACAAAATCATTTATCTGCTGACTTTGCCAAACCCATACACACTATACCCACCTCTTTTGTGGTCATATTTATGGATGAATTTCCCAAAGCATGTAGTGCAAGGGCCTGCCTGAATACTTTTAAATGGTACTGTTTAAAGTTTTTGTATCCTATTAGTATCTTGATAGGTAATAGCAGAATGTAAAAATGTGCTAAAATGTGTACAGTGTGTATTTATCTCTTTGTATTATGACACTTCTTACCTGTCCAGTGGGCTGCCAATAGTGTAAGTAGGGAGGGGCTGGCCAAAGTAATACACATTTTTTAGGCATTCATCTCTCAATGAAGTGGAGAGGGTTACCTGTCCAAAACATTTCCCCCCCATACATTTTTACAAATGGCCCATGAGAGAGGGGGGAAGGAATCTGATAGGTGGACCTTATACCTTTGTATTTAACTAGTCCCTAAAATAAATGTTATACTGATGTTGGCCAAGAATGTTTGTGTCTAATCTGCTTTCCATGTTTATGTGCAAAATGAATAATTTTTATTCTTGTTTGACTCCACAGTTCCCTTCCAACCAACAGGAATGGCAAACTGTGGCCTCCCACTTTGCCCAGCGGTGGGACTTTCCTAACTGCGGAGGGGCAATTAATGGGAAACACGTCCACATCGTCTCACCACCCAACTCAGGGTCATACTATTACAACTACAAGGGGTTCAATGGTATTGTGATGTTGGCAGTGGTGTCGGCTACTTACGAGTTCCTGTATGTGGACGTGGGGAAGAATGGCCGGATGTCAGATGGTGGAGTCATCGCCCAGACGGAGTTCTACAGGCGTCTCCAGAAAGGCAGCTTGAACTTGCCACCTCCAGAAGACAATGTGGAAGGACTCCCATTCGTCTTCATTGCGGATAAAGCGTTTGCGCTGGGGGACCATCTTATGCAGCCATTCCCTATGAGGACCCTCACCCCAGACCAGAGGGGTTTTTTTTTTAAAGATATTTTTTATTGATTTTAGGTTCAACACAAACCAACAAACAAAAAACAGTCACAAATAAAAATAAAAAAAACCCAAAACACACACGAGTATTTGATCCATTAAGCATACAAAAGTGGTATCCAGTCTGTAATTAGATCACATAAAACATTGCAGGCAAGTAATTTCAAAAGGACTGAAATATTGGTAATAATAACAATCAGATATAGGCACTTTTGCACGATGTAACCATATTAAAGGACCTTGCACTGAAGGACCCTATGGCACGGTCCATCAATGATCAATTATATTCAATTTTGAGAAAGAGTTAGCGGACTAGCCAACCATTTACCCCAAATTTTATGAAAGGTTTTATTCTGTTTTCGAATTTCAAAAGTTAATTTGTATAATGGAATGGAGTCATTGATAAGTTTTAGCCAGAGGGACTTCAAGGAGGTCTGAGCACCCTTCCAGGACAGTAGAATAGAATTTTTAATATAAAAATAAAGTATACGGAGCAATCTCTTGGCATGTGATGATATGTGTAAATCTCCAAATACTCCCAACAGGCAGTTCTTAGGGTGAATTATGTTAGGAAGACCCAGCACAATCGAAATAAAGACACACACCTCCTCCCAGAAGTCACTAACTATCGGGCATGACCAAAAGCAATGTAAGAAGTCTGCCTCTTGGCCACAGCCTCGGAAACAGACAGCTGATGGTAGGAGACCCATTTTATGCAGTCTGGCCGGGGTGAGGTGGGTCTGGTGAAAGATTTTTTTGTATGATACGGTCTCTGGAGGAAATGACAGAGGTTTTATATGTGTCACTAAATTCTGACCAATCCTCATTTACCATAGAGATATCCAATGAATCCCATTTCTCTTGTGCTTTGTGGAACCTAGGGTTAAAGTCAGTCATTAAGGCTGCATAGTAAGTGGATACTAATTTAGATGGTTCTGGTTGCCTAAGTAGTCTTTCCAGTGGAGGCAGATCAGTGATATCATCTAAGGTACCAAATTGAGCACGTATGGCATGTCTAAGCTGATAATAATAAAATAAGTGTGATCTTGGTAAGTCAAAATCTCTGCTCAACTGAGAGAAAGTTTTAAAGCCCTGTGTAGTATATAAATGACACAGATATTTAACCCCCTTTGAATACCAACGGTTGGCATCTGGAAAAGAGTATAATTCTTGCAAATTGAGATTAAAATACAAGGGGTTATTAGGGGATTTCAGTCAGGAATGTTTCGATATTTTTGTGGTAATATATTTAAATAGTGAAAGGGAGACTGAGGGTAGAGAGGTTCCAGGGCGGTCAGGGACCTGGCCTCTATATATTATGTTATGTAAAGTTTCAAGGGAAGATGCGATAGCCCCCTCCGTGGCTGTACAGGCGTTGGCTGGATTTGGATTCATCCAGTCATGTATATGCACCAGTTGGGATGCCATATAGTAAAGGAAAAAATTAGGGAATGCTAGACCTGCCAGATGAGCTGGCAGTCTCAGTGTCTCAAGTGCCACTTTGGGGGATCCACCCTTCCACAGGAAAGTAGTACATATCTCATCTATGCGTTTGAAAGTAGCTTTTGATATTTTACATGGGGAATTAGTAAGGATATAAAGCAATCTGGGTAAATAAATTATTTTAAGAATATTGGCCCTCCCCATGAGGTCTAAAGGCAAATCCATCCATTGTTTAGTTTGTTCCTGGAGGCGGGTCAGCAAAGGATCGAGATTATTAGTGGCATAGAGAGATAAGGGAGCCTGGACCAACACTCCAAGATATCTGAAAGAAGACACCACCTGAAGCTTGGAATCCGGGTGTACCTGAGGAGGGTTATTGACATCCAAGGGAAAAAGGCTGGACTCATCCCAATTAACTCGGAAACCAGAGTATTTCATCTGCGTAAAGGGAAATGCGCTCCTCTACATTTGCAATTGGGAGTCCTTTAATTGTAAGGGAGGAGCGAATGCGTACTGCAAGTGGCTCCATTGCCAGGGCAAACAACAGGGGTGACAATGGGCACCCAGGGTCCGAAGCCATATTTCTGTAACACCTGAAAAAGGTACGGCCATTCCACACTGTCAAATGCTTTACAGGTGTCTAATGACACAATGACACGAGTAGAAGGGCAGTTATGTGGATATTGCAAGTTGTGGAACAATCTGCGGATGTTCATTCTAGTAGACCTACCAGGGATAAATCCACCCTGGTCGCTATTAACCAAGGATGTAACCACAGCATTCAGACAGTTTGCTAATATTTTGGCGAGAATCTTAACGTCCACATTTATAAGAGAAATTGGACGATAAGATTCACAGTTAAGTGGGTCCTTTCGGGGCTTTAATAGGAGTACTATTAAAGCCTCCCTCATTGATGGGGGGAGGATCCCAGTCTCTAGGGCTTTGTTATAGGTCCGTAGAAGGAAGGGGGATAGAAGGTCCTTGAACTTAGCATACCATTCAGTCGGGAAACCATCAGGTCCAGGAGTCTTGTGTGCAGGCATTTGGGAGACCGTTACAGCAATCTCCTCGACCGTGATAGGCTCCTCCAACATGTCCCGTCCCTCGTCTGACAAGGAGGGAAGAGATATGTCAGCCAGATAGTTAGACAACTGAGAGTCATCATAGTCAACCCTGGAAGTATACAGCTTTCTGTAAAAGCACATAAAAGAGTCCAGGATATCTCCTGGGTTGTCACTAATAGTACCTTGAGTAGTAAGAATACGTGGTATAGAAATGGGGGAATGGTCAGGTCTGGTCAGGTATGCCAAGAGACGTCCTGCTTTATTACCGTATTCAAATGACTTTTGGGAAACATGCAATATGCGTTTTTGTGTGAGATCTAGCAGACGGAGTTCATATTCCCTATGGCACTGTAACCATGTCTCCCTAGTGTCAGAGGCAGGGTTAGAGACATAATCAGATTCTGCACATACTATAGCATTTTCTAATTCCTCAGTGCGCATCTGACTATTTTTTCGTAAAATCCCCGTAATAGATATAAAGGCACGTCTCGATGTAGACTTGAATGCGTCCCACTACGTGAAGGGGTCCACTTTATCTAAATTATGTTTCCAATAATTAGAAATACACATCCTACACTCCCCATGTACCAGCTCGTCTTCCAGCCAGTACGAGTTCAGGCGCCATAAGGCGGGTCCCGATCCTGGGAGGAGGAGGGACACAGACAAGGGGACATGATCTGAAACTCCCCTAGGCAAATATGAAACGGCGGGGACAACAGGAAAGGTCTCCGTCGGTGCAAATGCCATGTCCAGCCTAGACATAGTATGGAAGGAGTCCGAATGACAGGAAAATTAGCGTTCATCCGGATGTTTCCATCGCCATACCTCAGTCAAACCATGGACCTGGGCCCAGTCTACAAAAGAGGGAAAGGTCCTGCCTCCCCCACCCAGGCGGTCCATAGTTGGATCTAGGACTGCGTTAAAATCTCCTATATAAAGCAAAGGGCCGGAGGGCCTATTCAGTAATTGGAGGGATAATTTAGAGAGTACTTCTACTGAGAAGGGGGGGGGGAATATAAATATTCACCAACGTGAAGGTTATAGTAGAAATTCGTAACATAAGAACAATAAACCTCCCTTCTGGGTCTGTTTTAACGTTAATCATCTCAGCTGGAAGAGATTTAGCTAGAAGTATGGATACACCCCTTGAATAGTTAGTGTGAGTAGCATGGTATAGCTTAGATAGCCATGGGCATTTTAGGGCCCTTGTCTTTGAACCCGTCAGGTGAGTCTCCTGGAGGCAAATAATGTGAGGGTGACATTTTTTCAACACAGAGAAAACCAAGGATCTTTTCTGAGGTGCATTCAGGCCTCTAGTGTTCCAGGAGACTATCCTAAGGGACTGTGCCACAATGAAACATATAATAATAAAGAAGCATGAGTAAACCTTTGTATTAGTATCAAAAGAAGTGAATAGGCCACACCACCTGAAGCATACACAAGCACATGACAAAAAAGTGCGTGGGTCTGCTTATAGGATAGTATGGACCAGGAAAAATTTGTTGGTTTAGAAAAACAATAAAAAAAACATATAAATGACAGCAGAGGCATTAATAAACCACTATAAGCAGTGACCTGGTATGCTCTTGTTGACTCTCCATTAGCAAATGGTATAGGTGTGTTGAAAAGGAAATACAAAATAAGAAAAGAAGGAAAAAACAAAAGAGAAAAAACATGAAAAAAAAAAACCAACAACAGCTCCCTTTAAACCTTTTTGCCACCCACCCCGCTCAGCCATCCCAAACATAGCAAGCTTTGGATCCCTGAACTAAAAGTCCTTCCTAACTAGAAAACTGCGGAAGTCAAAAACTATACCGTGGCCTCGCCACAAGCTGGTAAGGGGTAGTGTGAGGTCTGGTGAGGCTCCCAACTAATGACCGAGGAAAGAAAAAACAAAAATTTCCCCAATAGACTTGTCCTGTTGGAGGATACTTGGGTTGTTTGTTCACGTGGAAAAAGTTGATTATTATAAAGGATGATTATTCCAGTGTACAGGTTACCATGGGCTGCAACCAATACCAATGCAGAGTGGAACGTAGAGATGAAGGTCAGGGGAAAATGAAAAGACATGTAGAATGTTGACACTGTAGCTTGCATAACAGGGTGTAAATCTCTCCACGCATGTTAAAGATGACTTCAGTCTCCTCTGCTTCTGTGTGCTGCATCATAGATAATGGTATAGAAATGGGCCTTACCATCATGAATAATGCGCAATTTAGCAGGGAAGAGCATGGTGTAGGAGAGGCCTTCCGTGCGCAATCTAGACTTCACTGCTGAGAAGGAGATTTGCTGGCGTTGAACTTCAGCAGAAAAGTCCGGATAAACAGAAATATTATTGCCATTAAATGTAAGCGGGCCTTTTTCTCGTGCCAGGCATAAGATGGCCACATTATCTTGAAAATTGAGGATGCGTGCAATGATGGAACGTGGTGGGGCACCCACTGGAGGAGGACGGGGAGGAGTGCGGTGCGCACGCTCTATAACATGTGAAAATGAGAGTGCGTCTTTGCCAAAAATGTCCCGCAGCCATGAATAAAGAAACTTTTCAGGATGGGAACCTTCAGAGCGTTCCGGAAATCCCACAAATCTGAGATTGTTCCTGCGAGAGTGATTTTCCAAATCGTCGATTTTGGCGCGCAGTGCCGCCATCTCGCTTGTAGTATCACGTATGGTAACAGACATGGGGTGTACAGTATCTTCTAATGTACTGATCCGTTCCTCAGCATCCCCTGTGCGGTCCCTGAGGTTCTGGACATCTTGTTTCAATAAAGAAAAGTCCATACGGATAGAAGCTATTTGAGTGGAGAGGGTGGCCTTGCAGTCCTGGATAGCCAGCATAATAGTAGATAATGTAGGCTCAGCAGGGGGAGAATCCACAGCCTGACTAAACTCAGCAGATTGCTGTGATTCTTGTATCTGCAGGGGTTCTGTATGTGTGAGGAATATAGCAGGAATTGATGCACTCACCCCTGTTACAGAGTCCTGGATAGCTGAGGAGGATGTCGGCAGCGCGTCTGAGTAATCTGCATGTGTCTCAGCGCCATTTTGCCTCTGGAACCGCGCCAGTTCCGCCGTGTGTGAGGGCCGTGGCAGGCCCTTATTTCACCATGTCTGCCAGTCTGGTGGGTGCCCACAGCCATGGGGAACAGAATGATACCTTCCACGAAGAGTTAGGACCAAGGATAAATGCAGGATGGTCGTTGAGAGCCGGAGCTGTGTGTCTATGCGACTGCTCTCTTCACCATCCGGCCGCGCCCCGGACCAGAGGGTTTTTAATTACCGGCTGGCCAGAGCCAGAGGAGTGGTGGAGAACACGTTTGGAATAATGGCCAGCCGGTTCCGCCTATTTCTTACACCCATACACATGGCGGAGTATAAACTCAATCACATCATCCTGGCTTGCTGTGTTCTCCACAACTTTTTAAGGAGAAATTCTGTGAACTATGCTGGCTCAGTTGGGCCTGAATCCGGAATTCATGTAAATGAACCAACCCTGACGGCGCTTGAAGCTGGCCATCCTGGCTTGCCCCCCCTGAGTGTTCGCAAGGTATGTCTAAGATACATGGAATACTTTGCAGGTAGGGGGGCCATCAATATGCCAGACAATGTCTGAGACATTTTTTAATTAAAAAGCAAATTTTAACTACTAAAATATTTGCTGACATTTACTGCTTGTGTTTCTTTTAGCTGACCCTGACATAAATTTGGGGAGTCCTGAAAATGGCGTGATTGTGTAACATTAGAAAGCACTGTTGGGTGTTATTTAGGCAAAGACACTTTGCACTACAAGTGCACTTGAGACTGCACTGAAACTGCACTTGTAGTGCAAAGTGGATTTGCCCTTAGTAAATCACCCCCATTGTCAAAGAAAACACCAATTTTACCACACCCAAAGTTTAGGAGCATTGAAAGAAGAATCTACACATTCTTGATTATCAATCTTTTTAATACCAGCACAATCACATGTGCATTTATAAAAGGTTTTTAAAACAAACCAACATGTTTGTTGTATAACAATTTTTTGGGTCACATTAATAAAAGTAGAAATGTCCATTTAAGGTAAAACAGGTATGTTTAAAACCAACAAGAAATACACAAATCTGGAACTTACAAAGTTCAACTTTGTTATAAATTGAAGGCAATATCAGACATGAGTATTTATAAACTGTGTTTGATATTGCGTTCAGCTGGGGTGAAGTCACCCCTGGAAAAGCCAAATTTTGAAGATGCACACAAATTGCCGAATGTCAACATGTGCTAGCTGCCATCACGGGGGGATCAAGGGATGTGTTTTGGGGGTGCAACTCCTTCCTTTCAGCTACTTTATTATTGAGGAAGGGGTTGCACCCCCAAAATGCACACATTGATCTCCCGTGATGGCAGATAGCACATGTTGACACACTGTGTACATCTTCAAAATTTGGCTTTTCTCGAATATGTCAAAAAATTTAAAAAATTTTAACTGTCAAAAAAGCACAACAAAGTAAGGTATTTGGAGGTGTTTTAAACTCTCCCTAAAACATCAATGATGTTCTTCATTTTGTTTTGAACATCATTGATGTTTTGCTTGATGTTTTCCATGTCCTTATTACACCCCATGATCTCCCCAATCAGGATCTGGGCACTTTCACTGGTGAAATTACCTGGATCCACAACATCACGATCACCTAAAAATATAGAAAAAAAAAACACCATGTATTATAAATATGCCGGCATCCATCTCTTACCTGAGCCTGTGGTCCCAGACAGTCACCTGTTGTGTTGACAATTTCCACCACGTCTCCTTCCTCCTCCTCCTGTTGGCTTTAGGGGATTTCCCCTTCTTCATGAGGTGGGGGGTCTGTTGTCTCCTCAGATGAGTGGTGTCCTCCGAGTCTTTTCTCCCCTATGTTAAAAAAAATAGGTATACTTAGCACACAGATATTTGATGGCAGAAATAGGAATATAAAACATTGCTTGGAAGTGGGGTACAATTGTCTATTTTGGCAGAGTTCCAAGATGAAGAAATATTTTTGTCACTTTGTCAAGCTTGAATACTTACCTGTTTTGTATAAGCTTCACAGATGGAGACACCCCTATAGTATACACTGGAGCACCTGTGCGGGACCCCTTAATAAAAAGGTCGTTCTGGTGTCCCACACTAGTGCTCCTGTGTCCAGATGTGTAAACAGGTGCTGAGTGTCCTCTGCTTACACAGAATCTAGTTTGCATTACATTCTAGTTCCAAACACATCTAGACAATAACATTTATTTAACAGAAGTATGTCAGAAAAAATGTTTTGAACTGCATCTGGACAAAACATGATGTTTTCTAGGCCGAACAAACGAATAATGTGCCCATGAACATGAAAGTTGACATTTTAAACTGTACAACAGTTAAGAAAAGCACATAGAGCAGCATGAACGTAATAAACATAAAGAATAGGAACACAGCACAACTACTTACTTTTTTGCAGCACTCTCCTGATCCTTCTGTACTGCTCGTGCTCCCTTAATTTGAGGTCCGACCACCACTTCCTCAGTTGATCCTTGGATCACAACTTTCGCCATGATCTTGGCCTTTCTGACATTGGGGTTGGGGTAAGGTCCATACTTTCCATCATAAGAAAGGGGAGTTGTGGTCTGAAGAAACCACTCTGACACCTCCATCCCTGAATATAACAAAAGAAGGGGAAGATGGCTATGGGACTTTGAATGAGGTGGGAGGGATTTGGAACAATTCCATAATAAGTGCAAAAAAAAACTTTATTGATCACAGAATGCTAAATAAACAAGTGGGATCAGCAATAAGTGTGCGTTACCGGCATAGTGGCCTAGTATAAAGCATGAGTAAAAAACAAATACAATTCATTACACTTGATTTATACATCCATAAAAGATATTATACATAGTAAATCGCTAAAAAGCAAGAGATACACATACATCATCTGAATTTGTAAAATACACAGTACACATGCATGGATAGCAGCAGTATATGACCATGATATGACCAACTTCAAATACCCAGCAGAATGGGCATACATGTGGCATCGATTGAGCCCTACGCATTTCGCGGGTCTCCTCTCGCTCATCAGGGGCTGATGCATAATTTATATGTCTATAACAAATGATATTAAAAATGGTGAGGGTGTGTAAATAACTAAATAAGTCGGGGAAAACACAATGGTTGGCACGAGAGGTCTGTAACAAGACGACCTCGTACTTACCACTTGACTGGATTGGGTCACCAAAACACTGATTCTCAAGATGGCGGCAATAAGCAATGCCGGTTCGGGGGCTGAGGGGGAGTGGCAACCAACGACCACAGCAGGAGAGACCAGGACACACAGCAAGGACTGCAGGGGCTATATGGTAAGTGGTCTGGAGGTATCCATAAACATATCTAGAAAAAATATATATAAGGATGCATGAGTCTCAACAGATGTACCAAGAACAGACTAAACATCAGAGTGTCATCTCTAACCCTCAGGGAAAACCACAAGGGATTGTATTAAAAATATAAATAAAAAAGTGAAATATATATATATATATATATATATATATATATATATATATATACAAAATTAAAATTGGTTACTGATATGAAATGGTAGATGATAAATAGACCATCGTGACGACAGATGATTAAGGGCAAGGGCCGGAGAGAGGTGCAAACATAGATTGATATATAATATAAGATGGATCTTATAGTATATATGGATAAATGTGTGAACCAACAAAAAATAAATAAATAAATAATCTTGTGTGTGGTGAGATAGTATCACCTACACAACAGGTTTTGGATGGGTAGGAAGAGACAAATTAAATGAAGGATAGTACCTGAGTGGATGTGATGAGTCCCAGGCATGTATAGTGCTCTCACAGACCTATGACCATAACAGCAGACCAACTAAACACAAATGCAAGCTGCAGCCGCGCCGAGCCTCCAGATATACCCAGAGTGGCCATGGAAGCCACGCCCCCAGCGTCATGTACAGATGGTGATAGGTTGATGCCAAAAACGCCCACCAGGAAGGCCGGATCGGCGTGACAGCAGCCGCTCACCCATCCGGGATGTTCCACACACCCCAGAGAAGCGAGGTCAAAAGACATCACACAATGGGCGTGGAGAACATGACGCCGACGTGCAGGTGGCCCCACCCACCTGTGAGGACAGGTGAGGGCAGCAGGAGGTCGAGTGAACCTCCCCTGTGCATGTCGCAGCCCCCAATACTGGAAGTGCAGTGTCATCATCAAACAAACCACAGCAAGGGAGCCAGACCAGCCCGGAAGTAGACCCCAAATCTAACTGGATGTATTCATGAAAATGGACCAGTGGTTAGAACAGACCACATTTTTGGCCTGATGGGTGTCTTCCACCCAGGTAAATAGAAAGAAAGGGGAGTTGTGGTCTGAAGAAACCACCCTGACACCTCCATCCCTGAGTATAACAAAAGAAGGGGAAGATGGCTATGGGACTTTGAATGAGGTGGGAGAGATTTGGAACACTTCCATAATAAGTGCAAAAAAAAGCTTTATTGATCACAGAATGCTAAATAAACAAGTGGGATCAGCAATAAGTGTGCATTACCCGGCATAGTGGCCTAGTATAAAGCATGAGTAAAAAACAAATACAATTAATTACACTTGATTTATACATCCATAAAAGATATTATACATAGTAAATCGCTAAAAAGCAAGAGACACACACACATCATCTGAATTTGTAAAATACACAGTACACATGCATGAATAGCAGCAGTATATGACCATGATATGACCAACTTCAAATACCCAGCAGAATGGGCATACATGTGGCATCGATGGAGCCCTATGCGTTTCGCGAGTCTCCTCTCGCTCATCAGGGGCTGATGCATAATTTATATGTCTATAACAAAAGATATTAAAAATGGTGAGGGTGTGTAAATAACTAAATAAGTCGGGGAAAACACAATGGTTGGCACGAGAGGTCTGTAACAAGACGACCTCGTACTTACCACTTGACTGGATTGGGTCACCAAAACACTGGGTCTCAAGATGGCGGCAATAAGCAATGCCGGTTCGGGGGCTGAGGGGGAGTGGCAACCAACGACCGTAGCAGGAGAGACCAGGACGCACAGCAAGGACTGCAGGGGCTATATGGTAAGTGGTCTGGAGGTATCCATAAACATTAGACATGTGCATTCGTTTTCGTCCGAATGCATTTTCGTCCGAATTTCAGGTATTTTCGTTATCATTTTAACAAACGATAACGAAAGTGCAGAATCCGAAAAACGAAAGATCCGACATAAACAAATGCTTTAATTTCGTTTTCGTTGCTACAACAGTTCGATATAGATAGGAGATTCGACATGATTATGACAATAACAATCTGTGTCCATCAAACCTGTGGTCGAATGTGCCTAACCTTAACTATTAGTCCAAGATTATTCTACATAGAGAGAAAAGATTCGACATAGAGAGAAAAGATTCGACGTAGGGGAGAAAGATTCGACGTAGGGGAGAAAAGATTCCACGTAGGGGAGAAAAGATAAATAAAAATAATGATGATGATGAATGTTATTGGCTGATTGTAACCAAAGAGGAGGAGCAGTATAATAGCTAGAACTAAGTACACACGTACCTTGGTTTATGGTGTCGAAAGTTCTAAGAAGATTCGACGGGCAGGTAAACTATACGGCGTTGTACAGTTTAGCTGCTCCGTCGAATCTTCTTTGAACATTCGACAGACACCATAAGCCTTCAATGACAGATTCAACCTCAATTTGGATTTTCGGACGAATGCAATTTTTAACGAAAAACGAAATAAATAAAAACGAATTTCGGGAGTAACTAAATAAATGTATTTTTCGGACGAAAATGAAATTCCGAAACGAAATATTTCAGTGTGCACATGTCTAATAAACATATCTAGAAAAAAAATATATAAGGATGCATGAGTCTCAACAGATGTACCAAGAACAGACTAAGCATCAGAGGGTCATCTCTAACCCTCAGGGAAAACCACAAGGAATTGTATTAAAAATAGAAATAAATAAGTGAAATATATATATATATATATATATATATATACAAAAAATTAAAATTGGTTACTGATATGAAATGGTAGATGATAAATAGACCATCGTGACGACAGATGATTAAGGGCAAGGGCTGGAGAGAGGTGCAAACATAGATTGATATATAATATAAGATGGATCTTATAGTATATATGGATAAATGTGTGAACCAACAAAAATAAATAAATAAATAATCTTGTGTGTGGTGAGATAGTATCACCTACACAACAGGTTTTGGATGGGTAGGAAGAGACAAATTAAATGAAGGATAGTACCTGAGTGGATGTGATGAGTCCCAGGCATGTATAGTGCTCTCACAGACCTATGACCATAACAGCAGACCAACCAAACACAAATGCAAGCTGCAGCTGCGCCGAGCCTCCAGATATACCCACAGTGGCCATGGAAGCCACGCCCCCAGCATCATGTACGGATGGTGATAGGCTGATGCCAAAAACGCCCACCAGGAAGGCCGGATCGGCGTGACAGCAGCCGCTCACCCATCCGGGATGTTCCACACAGCCCAGAGAAGTGAGGTCAAAAGACATCACACAATGGGTGTGGAGAACATAACTTATTTAGTTATTTACACACCCTCACCATTTTTAATATCTTTTGTTATAGACATATAAATTATGCATCAGCCCCTGATAAGCAAGAGGAGACTCGCAAAACGCGTAGGGCTCCATCGATGCCACATGTATGCCCATTCTGCTGGGTATTTGAAGTTGGTCATATCATCGTCATATACTGCTGCTATCCATGCATGTGTACTGTGTATTTTACAAATTCAGATGATGTATGTGTATCTCTTGCTTTTTAGCGATTTACTATGTATAATATCTTTTATGGATGTATAAATCAAGTGTAATGAATTGTATTTATTTTTTACTCATGCTTTATACTAGGCCACTATGCCGGGTAATGCACTCTTATTGCTGATCCCACTTGTTTATTTAGCATTCTGTGATCAATAAAGCTTTTTTTTTTTGCACTTATAATGGAAGTGTTCCAAATCTCTCCCACCTCATTCAAAGTCCCATGGCCATCTTCCCCTTCTTTTGTGATACTTCCCATCATAGTCGGCCCTCTTCAGTATGTCGACCATCTCCAACCTTTCCCCAAAGGACATATTTGATGCCTTAAATCGTCTCCTCCGGGATGGGGATGTTTCTGGCTCCGGGCTTTCCTCCTCCTCCTCCTCCTCCTCGTTGCTGTAATTAGCACACACCTGCTCTGCCTCTGCCATGTGCTCTTCCCCACTGCGCCGAACGAGAAGGGGCGACAATAGACTAGAAAGAACATCAGGGGCGGGCGGAGTTTCATGCATGTGCAGTGTATATAAAGCGCAACATGCATGTGTAGTACGTACGATCTGTGAGTGGAGGAAGGAGTATCGGAGGCGCCAATCGTGATAACGAAGGTAAGATTTAAACTTGGGGTCTATACTGCTTCTAGATTGAGGCCTATATTGGGACAAGATTAGCAGAGTTTCGCCTGACATTAGGGTTTGTCTTGTGTTGTGTCTTGCAGATAAAATGGATGGCTTCAATGACCACAATTTCCTCCCCCTGTTCATAGACAAATACAGGGAGCTGCCCTGTCTGTGGCAGGTGAAACATCCACATTATAATCATAAACAAAAGAGGCAGGCAACGCTGGGGAAACTGCTGGAGTTGGTGAAGCCGGTGGTCCCCACGGCAACCATCCCCTATTTAAAAGCCAAAATTGGTGGCCTGAGGAGCACTTATCTTAGGGAGCGCAAGAAGGTCCAGGATTCCCAGAGATCAGGAGCTGCAGCAGATGACATTTATGTCCCCAGGCTGTGGTACTATGAGAGACTTTGTTTTCTGTCAGACCAGACTGAAGTCAGGGAATCCCTCTCAACTCTTCCTTCCACTCTTTCTTCCACCCTATCTTCCACCCCAGCTGAGGCTTCGAATATCCAACCTGGGACTTCCAGCCAGGAAGAAGTGGAGGAGCCCAGCATTCTTCTACAGATTTCTGGTCAATAAATAAATGATGTTTACTAGATGTTATTATTGATCACTAATTGCTGATTTAACCACTTGACAACTGGGCACTTAAACCCCCTTCCTAACCAGACCAATTTTCAGCTTTTGGTGCTCACACATTTAGAATGACAATTACTCAGTCATGCAACACTGTATCTATATGAAATTTTTGTCCTTTTTTTTCACACAAATAGAGCTTTCTTTTGGTGGTATTTAATCACCGCTGGGTTCTTTATTTTTTGCGCTATAAAAGAAAAAAGACCGAAAAATCTGTAAAAAAATACATTTTTCATCATTTCTGTTATAAAATTTTGCAAATTAGTAATTTTTCTTCATATATTTTGGCCAAAATTTATACCGCTACATATCTTTGGTAAAAATAACCCAAATCGGTGGATATTATTTGGTCTTTGTGAAAGTTATAGAGTCCAAAAGCTATGGTGCGAATATCTGAAAATTGATCACACCTGAAGTACTGACGGCCTTTCTAATTTCTTGAGACCCTAACATGCCAGAAAAGTACAAATACCCCCCAAATGACCCCTTTTTGGAAAGAAGACATTCTAAGGTATTTAGAAAGATGCATGGTGAGTTTTTTGAAGTTGTCATTTTTTCCCACAATTCTTTGCAAAATCAAGTTTTTTTTTTTACTTTTTTTTTTCACAAAATTGTCATATTAGCAGGTTATTTCCCACACACCGCATATGCATACCACAAATTACACCCCAAAACACATTCTGCTATTACTCCCGAGTATGGCGATACCACATGTGTGAGACTTTTACACAGCGTGACCACATACAGAGGCCCAACATGCAAGGGAGTACCTTCAGGCGTTCTGGAGCACCCAGGCCAATTCTGACATTTCTCTCCTACATGTAAAAATCATCATTTATTAGCTAGAAAATTACATAGAACCCCAAAACATTATATATGTTTTTTTAGCAAAGACCCTAGAGAATACAATGGCTGTCGTTGCAACTTTTTATCTCGCACGGTATTTGCGCAGCAATTTTTTTAACGCTTTTTTTTGGAAAAAAAACTGTTTTGTGCTTTACAAAAACCAAAACAGTAAAGTTAGCCCAATGTAATTTTTGTAAATAGATACCCAACATGTCACCTTTCAAAATTGCACGTGCTTGTGGAATGGCGCCAAACTTTGCTACTCAAAAATCCCCATAGGCGACGCTTTAAAATTTTTTACTGGTTACATGTTTTGAGTTACAGAGGAGGTCTAGGGCCAAAATTATTGCTCTCGCTCTACCGATCGCAGCGATACCTCACATGTGTGGTTTGAACACCGTTTTCATATGTGGGCGGGACTTACATATGCGTTCGCTTCTGCATGCGAGCACACAGGGACAGGGGCTCTTTAAATTTTTTTTTTTTTTTATTGTTCATTTTACTTTATTTATTTTAGTTTGATGCTTTTTTCCCCCCAAAAATTTTTTTGACCACTTTTATTCCTATTACAAGGAATGTAAACATCCCTTGTAATAGGAATATGGCATGGCAGGTCCTCTTTACAGTGAGATATGGGGTCAATAAGGCCCCACATCTCACCTCTAGGCTGGGAAGCCTGAAATTAAAAAAAAAAAAAACGATCCTGGCTTCGATCGTAGCGGTGAGTCGGTAGAAGCACCGGAGGGCGGCAGGAGGGGGGACATCCCCTCTCGTCTCCCCTAAGAACGATCATGCAGTGGAACAACCGCTATGATTGTTCTTATGGTGTAGGGAATCGCTGGCTAAAAAAGCTTATATCTGAATGATGCCTGTAGCTGCAGGCATCATTCAGATATCCCCACACAAAGTCCAGGACGTTGTATGACGGCCGGCGGGCGGGAAGTGGTTAAAACGTATTAATTTTTTTTAACACAAAGTTGTCCATTTATACAATATTTCTACCACATAACATGTACATACCAAAAATGACACCCCAAAATAGATTCTCCTATTCCTCCTGAGTACGGCAATACCACATGTGTGAGACTTCCACAGCCTGGCCACATAGAAAGGCCGAGTACAGCCGAGCATGGGTCAGCATGGCAGGGTATGGCTGGGTATGGCAGGGTATGGCGGGGTACTGCAGAGTATGGCGGGGTATTGCAGAGTATGGCAGGGTATTGCAGAGTATGGGGGGTATTGCAGAGTATGGGGGGTATTGCAGAGTATGGTGGGGTATTGCAGAGTATGGCAGGGTATTGCAGAGTATGGCAGGGTATTGCAGAGTATGGGGGGGTATTGCAGAGTATGGGGGGTATTGCAGAGTATCGCTGAGTATGACTGGGTATGGCTGGGTATCACCAAGTATTGCAGAGTATGGCTGGATATTGCAGAGTATGGCAGGGTATTGCAGAGTATGGGGGGTATTGCAGAGTATGGGGGGTATTGCAGAGTATGGGGGGTATTGCAGAGTATCGCTGAGTATGACTGGGTATGGCTGGGTATCACAGAGTATTGCAGAGTACTGCGGGGTATTGCAGAGTACTGCGGGGTATTGCAGAGTATTGCGGGGTATTGCAGAGTACTGCAGGGTATTGCAGAGTACTGCGGGGTATTGCAGGGTAATGCAGAGTACTGCGGGGTATTGCAGAGTATTGCGGGGTATTGCAGAGTACTGCTGGGTATGGCAGAGTACTGCGGGGTATTGCAGAGTACTGCGGGGTATTGCAGGGTATTGCAGAGTATTGCAGGGTATTGCAGAGTACTGCGGGGTATTGCAGAGTATTGTGGGGTATTGCAGAGTACTGTGGGGGTATTGCAGAGTAATGTGGGGCATTGCAGAGTATTGTGGGGGTATTGCAGAGTACTGCGGGGTATTGCAGAGTACTGTGGGGTATTGCAGGGTATTGCAGAGTATTGCAGGGTATTGCAGAGTACGGCGGGGTATTGCAGAGTATTGTGGGGTATTGCAGAGTAATGTGGGGCATTGCAGAGTATTGTGGGGGTATTGCAGAGTAATTTGGGGCATTGCAGAGTATTGCACAGCATTGCAGAGTATTGCACAGCATTGCAGAGTAGTGGGGATGGCTGAGCATGGATGGATGGATGGCTGGATGTCTCTGTGCAGCGCTATGGGCACTACACATCCAGCCCACAGCGCTGCAGCCATCCATCCCTCCCCCTCTCCACCGATCAGTACACAGGAGGGGAGGAGAGGAACCGGCGTCATCAGATCTGTTTACATGTGATCGCGCCATCATTTGACGACGCGATCACATGGTAAACGGCCGCGATCAGCGACCATTTACCGGGATCCGTGATGCACCGGGTCCCCTGGACCCGGCGGTCATGGATGTGTTCGGGTGCGCGCCCCAGCGGGCGCGCGAGAGGGGAATTCTGGGAGGACGTCATAGTACGCCCTCCCAGAGTTATCCACAGGGCCAGATTAAGAGCAACATGGGCCTGGTGCTAAGGATCTTGGTGGGCCTTTTTATGAAAACGCAAACAATTTTTTGTTGAATTAAATTAAAGAGAGAGAGGGGTGTGAGAGAGTGGTTGAGAGAGAGAGAGGGGGGGGGGGGGGGTGATAGCGAGACAGGAGGCTGAAAGAGATGGGATGAGAGGGAGGGGAAAAGAGAGAGAAAGGTGTTGAATGAGAGAGATGGGGACGAGAGAGAGGAGGTAAGAAAAAGGGGAATAGAGAGAGGGTGAAAGAGAGAGGGGGTGGTAGGAAAGAGGCGGTTGAAGGGGGCGAAAGAGAGAGAATGGGGGATGAAGGGGGTGAGAGAGAGAACAGGGTGAAAGAGAGGGGATGAGAGAGAGAGAGAGAGGGGGTGAAAGAGAGGGGATGAGAGAGGGGGTGAAAGAGAGAGAGAGAGAGAGAGAGAGAGGAGGGGTGAGTCTGTGGGGGGCACAGCATAGTACATTACACCAGGGGGAATAGCACAGTACATTACATAGTTAGCACTACACATTACATGGTGGATACATGGATACAGCACATTTAATGGTGGGCGAAGCACAGCACATTACATGGCGGGTACAGCACATTACACTGTTGGCACTGCCCAATACAGCACATTACAAGGTAGGCACAGTGCATTATATGGTGGGCACAGCACATTGCATGGTTGGTACTGCACAACACAGCACATTGCATGGTGGGCACAACACAGCACATGCACACGGCGGGCACAGGACCTTATATGGTGGGCACAGCACATGACATGGCAGGCACAGCTGAGCACATTACATGGTGGGCACAGCACATTATATGGTGGGCACTGCACAGCACATTATATGGTGGGCACAGCATATTATATGATGGGCACTGCACAGCACATGACAAGGTGGGCACTGCATGACACCACATGATATGGTGGGCACTGCATGACACAGCACAGCACATTACATTGTGAGCACAGCACATTAATTGGTGGACACTGCACATGACATGGTGAGCCATGCATAGCGCATTCCATTGTGGGTACAGCACAGCACATGCCATGGTGGACAATGTACAGCACATTACATGCTGGGTACAGCACATTGCATGGTAAGCACTGCATGGCGCAGCACATGATATGGTGGGCACAACACAGCACGACAGGGTGGGCACTGCACAGTAATTTACATGGTGGGCACTGCACATGACACGGTTGGCACTGCATGGCACAGCACATTACATGGTGGGTACAGCGCATTACATGGTGGGCACTGCATGGCACAGCACATGACGTGGTGGGCACAGCGCATTACATGGTGGGCACTGCATGGCACAACACATTACATGGTGGGCACTGCATGGCATAGCACATTTCATGGTGGGCAATGCAACTGCACATTACATGTTAGGAACTGCACATGACATGGTGGGCACTGCTGAACAGCCCAGCACATTGCACAGTGGGCACAACACACTACATGCTGGGCACAACACATGGCAGGGTGGGCACAGCACATGACATGGTGGGAACTGCATGGCACATCACATTACATGGTGGGCACTGTACATTACTTGGTGGGATCACTGCATGGCACAGCACATTACATGGTGGGCACTGCACATTACATGGTGGGCACTGCAATGCACAGCACATGACATGGAGGGCACTGCAATGCACAGCACATGACATACTGGGCACAGCACATTACATGGGGGGCACTGTAATGCACAGCACATGACATAGTGGGCTCAGCAATGCACAGCACATGACATAGTGGGCACAGCACATTACATGGTGGGCACTGCACATGACATGGTGGGCACTGCACATGACATGGTGGGCACTGCAATGTACAGCACATGACATGGTGGGCACTACAATGTACAGCACATTACATGGTGGGCACTGCAATGTACAGCACATGACATGGTGGGCACTGCACATTACATAGTGAGCACTGCAATGCACAGCAAATTACATACCTGGCACAGCACATTACATGGGGGGCACTGCAATGCACAGCACATGACATGGAGGGCACTGCAATGCACAGCACATGACATAGTGGGCACAGCACATGACATGGGGGGCGCTGTAATGCACAGCACATGACATAGTGGGCACAGCACATGACATGGGGGGCGCTGCAATGCACAGCAAATGACATAGTGGGCACAGCACATGACATGGGGGGGCGCTGTAATGCCCAGCACATGACATAGTGAGCACAGCGCATGACATGGGGGGCACAGCACATGACATGGAGGGCGCTGCAATGCACAGCACATGACATAGTGGGCACAGCACATGACATGGGGGGCGCTGCAATGCACAGCACATGACATAGTGGGCACAGCACATTACATGGAGGGCACTGTAATGCACAGCACATGACATAGTGGGCACAGCACATTACATGGGGGGGCACTGTAATGCACAGCACATGACATAGTGGGCACAGCACATTACATGGGGGGGCACTGTAATGCACAGAACATGACATAGTGGGCACAGCACATTACATGGGGGGGGGCACTGTAATGCACAGCACATGACATAGTGGGCACAGTACATGACATGGAGGGCACTGCAATGCACAGCACATGACATAGTGGGCACAGTACATGACATGGAGGGCACTGCAATGCACAGCACATGACATAGTGGGCACAGCACATTACATGGAGGGCACTGCAATGCACAGCACATGACATAGTGGGCACAGTACATGACATGGAGGGCACTGCAATGCACAGCACATGACATAGTGGGCACAGCGCATGACATGGGGGGTGCTGCAATGCACAGCAAATGACATAGTGGGCACAGCGCATGACATGGGGGGCGCTGCAATGCACAGCACATGACATAGTGGGCACAGCGCATGACATGGAGGGCGCTGCAATGCACAGCACATGACATAGTGGGCACAGCGCATGACATGGGGGGCGCTGCAATGCACAGCACATGACATAGTGGGCACAGCACATTACATGGGGGGGGGGCACTGTAATGCACAGCACATGACATAGTGGGCACAGCACATTACATGGGGGCACTGCAATGCACATGACATGACATAGTGGGCACTGCACATTACATGGGGGGCACTGCAATGAACAGCACATGACATGGGGGGCACAGCACATTACATGGGGGGGCACTGCAATGTACATGACATGGTGGGCACAAGAGAGCACATTACATGGGGGGAAGCAGCAGTCTTTCCCCTAGCACAATAAAACACCTCCCTAACAAATGTACTAACCTTATCTCAACAACAGCATGGGAGATATCCTTCCTCCCGGGCTCCTGCTTGTTAGAACATCAGCGCCCCTCCCCCAGACAGCTCCCAGACACTGAGGATCTGTGTGAGTGTTACAGATCCTGTGATAGGAGTCAGGAGGCATCGACAGAGACAGGACTGGGCTGCTGCAGTGACTAACACTTGTCTCCTCCATGTGTGCACAGAGGGCTCTTCTTCCTTCAGGAAAGCACACAGGTATTCATAAGCCACTGCCATGGGCCTATATTGAGGGAGGGGCCTGGAGCTGCAGCTCCACCAGCCCCTATGTTAATCCGGCCCTGGTTATCCAACCGCCCTGCAGCCGTCATTCGGCTATGGGCCAGTTGGTAAGTGGTTGGTAAGTGGTTAACAGTAGTGGGCAAAAATATTTGGGACAAGATTGAAAAATGCTGGGCTCAGAATGATAGTCTGTTATATTTGTTAACATTCAATTTGCAACAGTCATGAGATGAAAATTGTGTGTGATTGATGAAGAAAAAACTAAAACTATGTCCCTTTTTCATACACAGGAAGACCTCAGCCAGGAGGAGGCTGTGGAATGTGGCACACAGGAGGAGGCTGTGGAATGTGGCAGCCAGGAGGAGGCGGGGCTAAGTGGCAGCCAGGAGAAGGCCGGGCCCTGTAGGAGCCTGACAGAATCACAGGTCCCTCCTGTCCGCCTTCCAAACAAAAGACCCA
Source organism: Aquarana catesbeiana (assembly GCF_042186555.1). NCBI lineage: Eukaryota > Metazoa > Chordata > Amphibia > Anura > Ranidae > Aquarana > Aquarana catesbeiana. The sequence continues at coordinate 289,502,591 of NC_133327.1, read as the reverse complement.
GGAAGGGGAGTAACGTGCAGTATTCAGCACTCAGGCTGATTCAGGAGGCTTCTGCATCCCTCAGAGCCTTCCCCACTCACGAAGAGGCCTTTGCCTGCATGGCTGCCACAAAACTGAAGGACATGCAGGAGGGTCAACACCTCATGTGTGAGGACATTCTTTATAAAACCTTAACTAAGGGGGTGAGGGGCGAAATCACACCCAATACCCACTTGTGTGAGTTGGACCATCCTCCTCCTCCTCCTCCTGCCACACCTCCACCAACACAGACGCAGCGTGGAAGAAAGCGTGGAAGGAAGACCAGAGAGTGATGACCTGGGTTCAGTCTGGTCTGACAAAAGATGCAGGCTCTTGTATGACCACAGCCTGGGGACATACATGTCTTATGCTGCTGTTCATGATCTCTTGGACTTCTGGACCAGATTGTACTCCCTTATATATGGACTCCTCAGGCCACCAATTTTTCAGTAAAATAACTGATGTGTGCCCTGGGGGCCAAAGGCTTCGCCAATTTCTGCTGTTTCTCCAGCGTTGCCTCCCTCTTTGTTTGGTTATGAGCCCTTAATAAATTTTTATTTTGATCTATTATACTCGCCTATGTGTGTTTTACTTCAAAAAGGACAGTTTGTTTGTGAGGAGGCAGGTACATTTCAAAAATACAATGTGAAATTAAGAGAGACACCAACACCAAACAACTTCCTTGAGATTAAATAATACAAGATAAGAATGGTGTTGTAGTCATTTGACACACAAAACACACCCAAAAATATTCTGGAGTAAAAAAAAAATATAAAAAAAATAAACAAGATCAGGCTTGAAAAAAATACAAACCAAAACAAACAAGAAAATGATAATTTTTTTGTCAGATGTGACAAATCAAAATATATTGATGAAATCACGATAAATAATAAAGAAATAAGTTTGTGAGAAGTGTGTGTGAATATGAGCAGCAAAACTACTTCATTCTTCTAGCATTATAAAGAAGAACAGAGTGCGCTGCATTAAACAATTTAAAACATTGCAGCCTGATGAAAGTGCTATATCCATTCCGAATGCTAATTTTACCAGACTGAGCAGGTCCGTCTCGGAATTTATTCTGAGCATGCATGGCACTTTGTGCGTCGGAATTGGCCACACACGGTCGGAATTGACGTGATCGGATTTTGTTGTCGGAAAATTTTATAGCCTGCTCTCAAACTTTGTGTGTCGGAAAATCCGATGGAAAAAGTCAGATGGAGCCCACACACGGTCGGAATTTCCGACAACAAGCTCCGATCGCACATTTTCCGTCGGAAAATCCGACCGTGTGTACAGGGCATTACATTCAACCCCCATTCACACTAAACACGGCTTTGAAATTGTGTGAGTTTATCTGAACAGTTTAACCCTTTCATGATGACAGTGCGGCCCCACTGGACTGGGATTTTTTCTGTGGGCCACATATATGCGTAACTGTCTTTGTGCTGGGGCGTGGTGCACAGCACCAGAGGCGGGGTCTCAGCGGGAGCCCCAAGTCCCGTACTAACGATCGGTACCCTGAAATTTCAGTTCAGGGTCAGCTGATTGCTGTGATAACCTCTGATTTGCTATCACAATGATCAGTCACTGAGAAGCCCATCCCTGTGTTTCTCTCTCTATGAATGGAGGGGAGAGATACATTGGAGGTGATTTACGAAAGCCATGCGCCATCAGTAGAGGCGCACAGTGAGGTGCAATGCACATTTTCATATTTACGACACGGTGTGTCGGTAGCAGCTTGAATCCCCCATTTACTATAGTGATCTCAGCGCAAGGAAAAATGCAATCTGTGTGCCACTATGGACATGGCGCATGTCATCTCCAATTCAATATTAACAGAAGATGGAGGTGCCAATATTATGGGGTGATGTGAGGAAGTTTAGTAACAACTGTCCAAGTAACAAATATGCCAAAAATAGACTGAGAAAGTAACTTTTTCAGAGAAAGCCTGCTGTGCCTGCAAGTATGTTTAGAACTGCATGAGATCAATGTAAACCAGGGGTGCCCAACCTTTTGAGGAGCTAGGGCCACTTTATCGTCTTGGTAACCGGTCACAGGCCACAATGAGCGTAAAGGCGGGATGACAGGTCTGTGTCCACTCTGCATATGTAGAGCAGACACGGATGCAACCCGCTCTACCCTAAGGACCCTCCGATCTGCCCAGACAGAAGGGGACAGATCCTCTTCTGTTTTTTTTTAAGGAGATCGGATTGCAGATAAGCGGGTGTAAATGGACACAAGTCTGTTTACATCTGCCACTCTACAGAGGTGAATGGAGAGTCTGCTTGAGTCCACCTGAAAAACAGACAGGCGGACCCGATCAGACCGATCATGTGAAAGGGGCCTAAGGCTGCTTTCACACCGATGCACAGCGGTTTACCTGCTCCTCAACCGACCTCAATCTTCACTTTTTCCTCAGGATTTCTGCAGCTGGCTGGTACTGCCGGTGGGTACTGCTGACAGGTGCTGGTACTGCTGGCTGGTACTGCTGGCGGGTACTGTTGGCTGGTACTGCTGGCCGGTACAGGTACTGCTGACTGGTACTGCTGGCTAGTATTGCTGGCGGGGACTGGTACTGCTGGCTGGTACTGGTACTGCTGGTGGGTACTGCTGGTGGGTACTGGTACAGCTGGCTGGTACTGGTACTGATGAGTGGTACTGCTGGTGGGTACTGGTACTGCTGGCTGGTACTGGTACTGGTACTGCTGGTTTATACTGCTGGCTGGTACTGATCACTGGTATGGATGGTGGGTATTGGTACTGCTGGCGGGTACTTTTGGCAGGTACTGGTACTGATGACTGGTACTACTGGCTGGTACTGCTGGTGGTACTAGTACTGTTGGTACTGGTACTGTTGGTTGGTACTGCTGGCTGGTACTGGTACTGCTGGCTGGTACTGGTACTGTTGGTTGGTACTGGTACTGCTGGCTGGTGCTGATACTGGTGGCTGCTGTCCCGACCCGCCACCCCCCGAGCATAATTGTGACAGAAGTATGTAGCTGCAGTAGAGAGCAGAGCCGATGCTTCCTGTCACAGGCGGAGTACATTTGGTATCACTCCGCCTGTGAAGGAGCCTGCGCTATACAGGAAGCATCGGCTCTGCTTTCTCTAGCAGCGGCCCTGTTCTTCGCACTAATGCTTGGAGGTGGCAGGTCGGGAACCTGCGATCTGGGCTTGCCGACCCGCCATCTCAGAGCAGGACATGGCGGGCCACATATGGCCCGCGGGCCAGCTGTTGGGCACCCCTGATGTAAGCAGTGCGCATGCGCAAGCGGCTCTTGCACTCTTTCACAATTATTTGTTCACTGCGCGGCCAAAATCTTAGTAAATGTTAAGCAACGTACTTGAAATTGCATGGGTTGAACGGGTGCACCTCTAAACTTGACTTTTTTTTTTTACGCTGGTCCCCCCCCATGTATTTTTTTAAGGAGATTTGCACACAAGTCATGTTAGCATTCTACGTTGCCATCATGTGACATGCACCTTGTTAAAATTATGTAAAAAGACTCTCTCTCCTCTAGCTCCTCCTAACAGGGCATTTAACCTTCCCCCTCTAATGAATATGATTTCCTTGCGCTAGCTTTTGCTTTTAAAGGGGAACTCCACACTCCATTCTCCAATGCTCTTGTCTCCCCCCTTTAATCCCTTGGATTTCCATGGGCTAACTTTTGCTTTTAAAGGGGAACTCCACACTCCATTCTCAAAAGGCTGTGAGCTGCCTTCACCAATCCAAACCACATCCTTTTTCAGAGCATACAACAGGGCCAGCTAGGAAAGGGGTGAGAAAAGAGCAATCGCCCAACCCCATCCTGAACCATACAAGGCCACATGCACTCAACATAGCTGGCTGCCTTTGGGCATGTTGGGCTCAGCCCAATACCAACCACAAAGCACCTTGTACCCACTAGTTTAAAGGGGCTTTCCACATTCCGTATTCCACCGGTCTGAAGCCCCCCACAACCCCAGCCTAGGGTTGTGTGTAAAAGGCCCTTGTCCCCCTGAATATGGCGACAAAGTGGTTGACTTTTGAAGTACCCAAGCCCCTCCTGCCCTCAAGCATCCACCCCCCTTTCATGGGCTGGTTTGCTGTGTGTCTGGCTAGGGTTTTGTTAGTGTCTGGAAGGGGCACAATATTTTTTTAGTTTGGGGTGGTATTTCTCACGTGGGGGTTCTCATTTTAAGCCTTGACAGACCCAAATGGCCTTGTATGTATGGGGGGGAGCAGAGAATTTTTTGTTTTGGGTTAAAACCCCCACCCCCACAATAGTTACTAGCTTTTAAACAGTTTTGCATTTTTAAAGGCACTTCTTCTTGTTTCGTTTTTGAGGTTGTCCAATTTGGTGACATTGATATATGTCCCTCAGGGTGGGACCTGGACCCCCATACCCATTTTAAGGCCAATAACTAGACTATAAGCCAGCCAAGTGGGGACTAGCAAAATTAACAAAACAGTTTCTATAGACTGCAATTGTATTTGTTGTAAAACTTTTGCCCATGTTAGGTTCTTTGTTTGCCCCCTTGGACCGGGTTTTTTTTTGTCCCATTTGTAATTTTGTAGCATGCTGAATGATGTGCTTAATTTTGGACATGGGGGTGGCTTATTTTGTGCTAGCTGCATTTGGGTTGGTCTGGGCATGCTCAGGGACTTTGGTTCTTTGCTGTGGCTTTTGGTGTGTGAAATGCATTTTGGTTGGTCTGGGCATGCTCAGAGACATGCTCAGGGCATGCTCGGGGACTTTGGGGTTTTTCTGAGCATGCTCAGAGAGTGTGTTTTTTGGGTTAGTAATTTAAGGACATCCTTAACAGGTGTACCCACTTTGAAGTAATCTCTCTACACTAGGTGAACTTGCATTTTGTGTGTTTCATGGACTGTGCATGTGTTTTTAATTGCCTCATTAGCACACAAAACTATGTTATATAAAGCTTGCAGATAGCATTCTTTACCATGCCCTGAAAAGAGGCCATATTTCTTGATGGTGTGTGTGGCAAGAGAGTACATTTGGGTGTCCTTATAGAGTTTGTAACACATGTATTTTCTCTTTGTATTTTGTTTATGTCTTTGCAAAACAGATGCATTTTAGAGCAAGTATTTTTTACTTTTGTTTATTTACTTTTTGGGCAGGTATTTTTCCCTGAAATATGTTTGATGTTGTCAATGTGTGTTGTTTGTAAGTTGTTAGTTTCACTTTAACTTAATTGTCTGTGCTGCATTATTTTGCAAAATCTTCCTCAAGATAAATCTTCGTCAAGATTGTGACTAATAAATGTTTAAATCCATAAGAGACTGCCCGTTTGTGGGCGCAGTCCTTTTAACTCCTGTTAATTTCCTCTGCAAAATGGTCAGACCTCAAAACCATATTCTGTTAGTGTCTCAAATTAACATACAGTACATGTGTTTTTTGCTTTTCTTGCTCTTTTCCAAGTCCTGTTTTGTTGACCAATAAAATTTGTAGCAAATGTTTATGTTTTATGTTTTGTTAGCAATTTGTTTTGCAGATGCATGCTCAATCCAAGTAATGCATTTTACACTCCCCCCCAAAACTTTTTTCATGCAACAGATTTCCCAGCTGCAGCTTAACTAGGCTGATTGGCATGGCAAAACAAAAAAAGGTGTGTTTTGTCTAAAAGCTACTTTCCTGGTGCCTTCATGGCAGCATACGCATGGATTGTGCGTATGCTGCCATGGATAGGCACCAGGAAAGGAAAATTGCAGAGAGGTAAGTATTCAATTTTAGATTCTAGCGCAGTGGTTCTCAGCCTCAGTCCTCAAGTACCAACAACAGGACATGCTTTGGGAATTTATCTTAGCTAAAATAGCTGTCCAAAATACCAACCCAAGCAAAGGTTCTAACACTCACTCACTAGATTTTAGCTCAGTGCTCTAAATCAGTGGTTCTCAACCCTTTCCTCAAGTACCCCCAACAGGCCATGAAAGAAAACCTGCAAACATGGCCTGTTGGGGGTACTTGAGGACAGGGTTGAGAACCACTGATTTAGAGCACTGAGCTCAAATCTAGCTAAAGACAATCCTATTCTAATTGTGGGCATTTGAGGGAAACCAAGTGAGTGTTAGAACCCCTGCTTTTCTTTTTTTTAGGTTGGTCTTTGTGTCCCTGAAAATTGGCTTCACTTCCTGTCACATAGCCAAACAGGAAGTGAGGGTAAAACTACCAATGTCTTTCCTTGGGGACACACAGGTTAATCTAACTAGTGTCCCCATTAAGCAAATTGCACTCTAGCACTTTGTTGTGTACACCCCAAATTATTAGGTATTTTGGGTTTATTAAAGGCAAATCCACTCTGTAATACAAGTGTACTCCCCCATAAATCTGAGGGGAAGCACTGGTGATTTTGTCTTCCAATCATGTAAAAGCAAAGGTGCTGTTTTTTTATTTTCCTTGCATGCCCCCCTCGGATCTCCAGCAACTTCCCTTCCAAGTGCACTTGTAGTGCAAAGTGGATTTGCCTTTAGTAAATACTGTAAACCCCAAAGTCCGAGATACCTAATAATTTTGGGTGTACACAGCAAAATGCTAGAGTGCAATTAACCTAATGGGGAAACTATTTAGATTGACCTGTGTGTCCCCAAGGAAATACATTGGTAGGGTTTTACCCTCACTTCCTGTCTGGCTATGTGACAGGAAGTGAATACATTTGAAGGATAAACTGGCAAAATTTGGGCGGTGTCTTCACCCTATCAGGGGTGCAGACATCCCCAAAAACTGACAAGACTTCTAATCCCTCTGCACTCTATCCCCAAGCAAAAATGAGAAAGGATTTAATCTAGTTTAACTTTGCAAAGACACATTCCTTCAAATGTGATGGCCCATTTAGACCTTGTTTAATAGAAAACACCAGTTGTCTTTCACTATAAACATGTTAGTCCAGTCCTGGAAATCTGCATCTACTTTACTATCAATTTCCATAAAAACTGGGTTCCTGCAGCTAGATGCGCCAAATGCATCTATATGCGCGACCGCTGTGTATGTGAGATGCGCAGCTGCTGCGTGCTTGGAGGTATGTACCCATGGCATCTTTCTGGTTCCCGGAAGACCAGCAGACAGGAATGACATCACGTCTCTCCAGTAAGTTGCTTGTACTGCTGCTAATTTCTTCTTCTCACCACCATGCCCGTCTCACTGTTCTCTGAGGAAGAGATGATATGATATTAAAATAATTTTTTATTTATTTTTACATGGGGTGGTGTTTGTGTTGGTCATGTGTGTATGTTTAAATGATTTGGCCTCAAAACACACACTTACTTCCAATGTACAGATTCACTTCCGGGCCAATGTATATTGCTTCCTGCTTCAGTTTGTGTGTATATATATATATATATATATATATATATATATACAGATATATATAGATATATCTCTATATACAGTGGGGACAGAGGTAATGGGTATCATTCATAACAATGAAAATGCATTAGTAAATCAATGCAAAGTGAGTAATAAGTTTCATATAACTGCATATACAGTGGGGACGTAAAGTATTCAGGCCCTCTTACATTTTTCACTTTGTTATATTGCAGCCATTTGCTAAAATCATTTAAGTTCATTTTTTTTTCCTCATTAATGTACACACAGCACCCCATATTGACAGAAAAACACAGAATTGTTGACATTTTTGCAGATTTATTAAAAAAGAAAAACTGAAATATCACATGGTCCTAAGTATTCAGACCCTTTGCTCAGTATTTAGTAGAAGCACCCTTTTGATCTACTACAGCCATGAGTCTTTTTGGGAAAGATGCAAAAAGTTTTTCACACCTGGATTTGGGGATCCTCTGACATTCCTCCTTGCAGATCCTCTCCAGTTCTGTCAGGTTGGATGGTAAACGTTGGTGGACAGCCATTTTTAGGTCTCTCCAGAGATGCTCATTTGGGTTTAAGTCAGGGCTCTGGCTGGGCCATTCAAGAACAGTCACAGAGTTGTTGTGAAGCCACTCCTTCGTTATTTTAGCTGTATGCTTAGGGACATTGTCTTGTTGGAAGGTAAACCTTCAGCCCAGTCTGAGGTCCTGAGCACTCTGGAGAAGGTTTTCGTCCAGGATATCCCTGTACTTGGCCGCATTCATCTTTCCCTCGATTGCAACCAGTCGTCCTGTCCCTGCAGCTGAAAAACATCCCCATAGCATGTTGCTGCCACCACCATGCTTCACTTTTGGGACTGTATTGGACAGGTGATGAGCAGTGCCTGGTTTTCTCCACCCATACCGCTTAGAATTAAGGCCAAAAAGTTCTATCTTGGTCTCATCAAACCAGATAATCTTATTTCACACCATCTTGGAGTTCTTCAGGTGTTTTTTACCAAACTCCATGTGGGCTTTCATGTGTCTTGCACTGAGGAGAGGCTTCCGTCAGGCCACTCTGCCATAAAGCCCCGACTGGTGGAGGGCTGCAGTGATGGTTGACTTTGTACAACTTTCTCCCATCTCCTGACTGCATCTCTGGAGCTCAGCCACAGTGATCTTTGGGTTCTTATTTACCTTTCTCACCAAGGCTCTTCTTCCCTGATAGCTCAGTTTGGCCGGACGGCCAGCTCTAGGAAGTGTTCTGGTCATCCCAAACGTCTTGCATTTAAGGATGATGGAGGCCACTGTGCTCTTAGGATCCTTACGTGCAGCAGAAATTTTTTTGTAAACTTGGCCAGATCTGTGCCTTGCCATAATTCTGTCTCTGAGCTCTTCAGGCAGTTCCTTTGACCTCTTGATTCTCATTTGCTCTGACATGCACTGTGAGCTGTAAGGTCTTATATAGACAGGTGTGTGGCTTTCCTAATCAAATCCAATCAGTATAATCAAACTCAAATGAAGGTGTACAACCATCTCAAGGATGATCAGAAGAAATGGACAGCACCTGAGTTAAATATATGAGTGTCACAGCAAAGGGTCTGAATACTTAAGACCATGTGATATTTCAGTTTTTCTTTTTTAATAAATCTGCAAAAATGTCAACAATTCTGTGTTTTTCTGTCAATATGGGGTGCCGTGTGTACATTAATGAGGAAAAAAAACCTTAAATTATTTTAGCAAATGGCTGCAAAATAACAAAGAGTGAAACATTTAAGGGGGTCTGAATACTTTCCGTCCCCACTGTATATATCTATAGATGTAGGTTCTTGTGTCCACCAGCAGAGAGAAGTTGGGTAGATGCCACAGTCCCAATTCTGGAGGCATAGTAATGGTCTAGCACAGGATTCTTCAAACTATGGCCCTCCAGTTGTTCAGGAACTACAATTCTCATCATGCCTAGTCATGTCTGTGAATGTCAGAGTTTTACAATGCCTCATGGAATGTGTAGTTCAGCAACAGCTGGAGAACCACAGTTTGAAAATTCCTGATCACTCTAGCATGTCTTGAAAAAAGGTGGTTTCTCGTGTGCCTTGTATAATGCCCAAGAAACATCATTTGGAAAATACAAGTGGGCCATGGCACATCTACATTCCAAATTTGGCACTTAAGATGTTCATGTACTATGCAATCTGATTGGCCAATCTCTGTACAACTCGATATTTAGGCAAAATAGGTAATAGGAAGATGCACTTGAACAATTAATTTAAATGATAGGAAATGTGAAAATATTAATGAATTGGGTTTAGAAACACTTCTCTGTTCTGTGTAATGTATTGAAGGATTTGGGTAAAAAAATTAAAAAACACATTTCAAAGATAGAAGTGATAGGAATGAGATTAGCATCAAAAGGGTTAATTAACTGAGAACACCTACTAATTGCCTAATAAGAAATATCCAATTAGATGAAATTAACCAATTGTATTGGCCATGCGCTATTATCAATGAGAAAACTGCAGTTACTCTAGCACCAGTTGCAGTTTACATGTGCAGATATTTATTATCGCTATTTGCGCTTCAATGTGCACCTGTTCGTACGTTCGATTAATTACTTTTACCCATTGTAACACATGTATTTTCTCTTTGTATTTTGTTTATGTCTTTGCAAAACAGATGCATTTTAGAGCAAGTATTTTTTACTTTTGTTTATTTACTTTTTGGGGGGGTATTTTTCCCTGAAATATGTTTGATGTTGTCAACGTGTGTTGTTTGTAAGTTGTTAGTTTCACTTTAACTTAATTGTCTGTGCTGCATTATTTTGCAAAATCTTCCTCAAGATAAATCTTTGTCAAGATTGTGACTAATAAATGTGTAAATCCATAAGAGACTGCCCGTTTGTGGGCAATCATCCCACATTCTAAATCTCACCCCTAGGGAATCAAAAAAAAAAGAGAGAGAAAAAAAAACAATTTTTCGTCTCAAGTTCCATATTGATGCAATACCACAGCCCAAAAAACACATTACACTTCTGTCAGCACTCGCCCTCACCCTTTAACTCTATAACTCTTTGGCTCTTAGTTTATGTGGTTAACGGACTTATAGTAGGCCACTACCCTTTATTGTAGTTCATACTTTCAGTGAAAGTGATCTTACCACCTTCTTCTGTGCCTTGCCACTCCCCCACACAGAGCCTGAATGCTCACGCTGACACTTTTGGTTCTACCTTTCCCATTGCCCCATTGTAGGCGGATTAGCAGGTCTAATCTTGCTACAGAACAAATAACCAAATTAACCCCTCGCCCCCACCCTTCCATATAGGAGGGATTTTTTATTTTTATTTCCCCTTCTCCCACCTTTTTTTTTTTCTTTTAACAATCTACAAATCCAGACTCCATGAAGCCCAAAACCAAATGTAAATCAGTCACGATACTTAAAATCGTCTCCCTTAATGCTTCTCGTCAGACTGAACTCCGACGAAACGGACTTGCCTACACACGATCCCACCGAAGTCCGATCGTTTCGAATGTGATGACGTACGACTGGACTAGAAAAGGAGGTTCAATAGCAGGAGTTAATAGCTGACCTTGCGTCATTTTCGGTCCGTCGGACTAGCATACAGACAAAGTTTTTTCTATAGGAATCGAGTCCGTCGGAAAGATTTGAAACATGTTCTATTTCTAAGGTCCGTCAGATTTTTTGACAGAAAAGGTCCGATGAAGCCCACACATGATCGGAATGCCCGATGGATTTGTTCCGTCAGACCTTTTCTGCCGGAAAGTCCGGTCATGTGTACGCGGCATAAGGGACTCAACACCCCTGAAAAACGCTCCCAATTTCTTATGAGTATGCGAACATGAAAGCAGATGTTATCCTTTTACAGGAAACTCACTTCCGCTCCGATAAGACCCCCAGGCTCACTAACAAAGACTTCCCTACAGTTTACAATGCTACAAACCCATCCACAAAGAAAAAAAGGTGTTGCCATAGTAATCTCTAAATGCCTCCCTTTGGAAATATCGGATGTGCTTGAAGATAAAGGTCGTTACCTATTTATCAAAGGCTCCCTATGGGGAAAACCGATCACTGTGGCTAATTTTTATAGCCTGAATGCAGCTCAAGTGAGTTTCTTCTGCAATATAGTGTCAATTTTAACCTCTTTCCAATCCGGTATACTCATCGTAGGAGGCGATTGCAACATAATACTTAATCCTGTTGAAGACACCTCATCAGGCACTTCCTCCTTACCATTTCAGGCCCTTAAATAGATCAAACTCCAACTACATGACCTTTTACTCCATGATACTTGGAGCACCCTACACCCCGGGGGGGAAGCAGTATACATTTTTCTCCCCACCGCACAACTGCTATTCAAGAATTGACTATATCTGCCTCATGCAAAAAGATCTTGCCCTTCTCTCAACTGCCACAATTGAACCAATGTTCTTATCTGATCATCACCCTATAACAATAACCCTAGAATTTCTGGAAAAGATTACCTTCACCAAATCATGGAGATTTGATCTGACACTAATAACAGACCCAATCCAAGCAAATACAATGTGGAAACACATTGAGAATCTTTTGAGACCAATAACATACCAGTGGGAGGCTCATAAGTGCGTAATAAGAGCCTCTCTACTCACAATGGCAGCAACGTGTAAATGAGCTAAACAAACTAACATAAATGCTCTTCTAAGGAAGATCCAGACACTAGAACAGACTCATAAGAAAACACAAGCCTTACAAACCCATTTAGACTTGCTTTATGCACGTATCCAACTCTTATGCCGCGTACACATGGTTGGACTTTTCAGCTACAAAAGTCCGACAGCCCGTCCGACAGACTTTCGACAGACTTTCGACCGACTTTTGGCGGACTTTCAACAGACTTTCTAACGACCGTACTTGCCTACACACGATCACACCAAAGTCCGACGGATTCGTATGACGTACGCTGCACTAAAATAAGGAAGTTGATAGCCAGTAGCCAATAGCTGCCCTAGCGTGGGTTTTTGTCCATCAGACTAACATACAGACGAGCGGATTTCTGGGTCCGGCGGAGTTACAACGTAAAGATTTGAAGCATGTTCCAAATCTAAAGTCCGTCAGATTTGCGACTGGAAAAGTCCGCTGAAGGTCCAGTGAAGCCCACACACGATCGAATTGTCCGCCGGATTTGGTCCGTCGGCGTCCGTTGGACAAGTCCGGTCGAAAAGTCCGGCTGTGTGTACGCGGCATTAGAACTACTCGGCTGCAAAGTCAAGCTGAAATTTATATTATCTCAGAAACCATTTTATGAAGGGCCCTTCAGGCCAAAAAAGCCAACAACACCGTAAGGTGCATCCACACACCCCAAGGAAAACCTCTTGTAACTAGCAGCATTGCAAACCACTTTGCGCAATACGATTCCATCCTTTATAATCTTCCCCAGGAACAACGCCCCCTAAATGAAGTCAAAACCCGCCTGGAGATACTAGAGGAATTTATTAGAAAATATGGTCCTGCTCCCATCGCTCACCAGACAGCCCAAAAATGAAATGGCCCACTTACACTGGAAGAATTTACACTTGCCCTAAAACAAACTAAGCTAGGCAAAAGTCCAGGTCCCGATGGATTTTCCCTGATTTACTGACCCAACTGTTCACACACGCTTTCAGTTATCTGAGCCAAACCCACCTCGCAATAACCTACTAGAAGCCCATATTTCGGTCATCGCCAAACCAGGAAAAGGCCCCATCTCTGCCTCTTATTATCGGCCGATCTCGCTGCTAAATGTCGATATTAAATTATTTGCCAAAATTTTAGCAAACCGCGTGATCTCACTACTCCCCAATCTTATTTCAACAGACCAAGTGGGTTTTGTCCTTGGTAGAGAAGCCAGGGAGCAGAAAAGCAGGGGGTAGAGCAGTGGGGCAGATGTGAAAGGAGGTGTATTGGTGGGGCAGATGAGCAGGGGGTTACAGTGGTGGGGCAGGAGAGCAGGGGGAACAGAGGTGGGGCAGAAGGGCGGGGGGGTACAGAGGTGAGACAGATGTGCAGGAGGTACATTGGTGAGGCAGATGAGAAAGTGGGTTACAGTGGTCGGGCAGATGAGCAGATGGGTTCAGTGTTAGGACAGATGAGAAGGTGATTCAGTAGTGAGACAGAAGAGCATGGGGATACGGCAGTGGAGCAGAGGCTCAGGGAGGTACAGTGGTGGGAGGGATGAGAAGTGGGTTCAGCGGTGGGACAGAAAAGAAGGGGGTACAGTGATGAGACAGATGAGCAAGGGGGATTCAGTGTTGGGCCAGATGAGAAGGGGGTTACAGTGGTGGGAAAGATGAGCAGGGGGGTTCAGTGTTGGGGCAGAGGAGAAAGGAGGAACATTGGTGGGACAGATGTGCAGGGGGTTACAGCGGTGGGAGAGAGGAGCAGGGGTTACAGAGGTGGAGCAGAGGAGCAGGGAGTACAGAGGTGGGGGCAGAAATGCAGAGGAGAAAGGAGGTACATCAGTGGAACATGTGAGCTGGGGGTTACAGTGGTGGGGCAGAAGAGCAGGGGGAACAGAGGTAGGACAGATGTGCAGGAGGTACAGTCATGGAGCAGATGAGAAAGGGGGTTACATTGGTGGGGCAGATGAGCAGATAAGTTCAGTGTTAGGACAGATGAGAAGATGGTTCAGTGGTGGAGCGGATATGCATGGAGATACAGTGATGGGGCAGATCAGAAAGGGGGAACATTGGTGCGGCAGATGAGCAGGGGGTTACAGTGGTGGGGCAGATATACAGGGGGGTTACAGTGATAGGACAGATGAGCAGGGGGGTACAAAGCTGGGGCAGATGTGCAGGGTAATACAGTGGTGGGCAGATGTACAGTTTTGGGGCAGATGAGCAGGGAGGTACAGTGATCTGAGGTGTGAAGGTGCATGAATTGGGGTTCATCTGAGGTGTGGAGTTGCAGGAATTAGGGCTGATCTGATGTGTGAGATTGCAGGATGTTAATTTCTCACTGCGAAAGTAGTTTACAGCATTTACTTTATAAAAAATCCTTTTCGTGATTGAGAGTGTGAAGTTAACTTTTTTTGTTATAAAATCGGCAAGCTCAATTTCTTTGAAAACATTTTTTGGCACAATGTGCTCAAAAGATTGCCTACCCCTGATATAGAGTATGTGCGGTTTTGAGGATGGCTGCCTGTCCAAACCATGAGAAGAGTGGTTTATGCCATTTTTTGAGGTCTGCTGTGATGGAGTATAGGGCCGATAGGTAGTTTCTTTTGTATAGTTCGGACAGGTGTGTTGGGATTTGGATTACTAGATAGGTGATTGCATCTGGTCTCCATGAAAATGGGAAGTTCTGTTTGCACTGTGTTACCTGAGATGATGGGAATGAGCATTGGATTTTCTGAAATTGATTTTAAAATTTGTGATGTATTGGAAGAGTTGAAAATCTTTCAGTAGGTTTGGGAGGGTGGTATGGGGTTCTGTTAAGAAGAGTAATATATCATCTGCAAAGGAGGCTAACTTGTATTGGTGTCCATATATTTTTACTCCACGGATATCTTCATTTGCATGGATTTGTCGCAGGAAGGGTTCAAGCGTAAGTATGAATAAGAGGGGCGATAAGGGGCCCCTGGCGTATTCCATTATGTATGGAGAAGGCGTTTGACAGGAGGGCATTTACCATGACTTTTGCTCATGAGTTTGCGTAGAGGGACGTGATAAAATGTATTAAGCGATCTCCCAAACCCAGAGCTTGAAGCACAGCTTCCAGGTAGTCCCAGGCTAATCTGTCAAATGCCTTCTCTGTGTCTAATGAGAGAAAGAACCCTCGTTGTTTGGAGTTGGTAAGCCAGTGATGGATATTCAGAGCCTTAATAGTTTTGTCCCTGGCTTCTCTACCAAGGACAAAACCCACTTGGTCTGTTGAAATAAGATTGGGGAGTAGTGAGATCACGCGGTTTGCTAAAATTTTGGCAAATAATTTAATATCGACATTTAGCAGCGAGATCGGCCGATAATAAGAGGCAGAGAAGGGGCCTTTTCCTGGTTTGGCGATGACCGAAATATGGGCTTCTAGTAGGTTATTGCGAGGTGGGTTTGGCTCAGATAACTGAAAGCGTGTGTGAACAGTTGGGTCAGTAAATCAGGGAAAATCCATCGGGACCTGGACTTTTGCCTAGCTTAGTTTGTTTTAGGGCAAGTGTAAATTCTTCCAGTGTAAGTGGGCCATTTCATTTTTGGGCTGTCTGGTGAGCCATGGGAGCAGGACCATATTTTTCAACAAAGTTCCCAGATGCTCAACAGTAACTCCACAAACTGTCACCTGATTGTGGTTTTCTCAATCACAGTGAAATCCCTTCTTTCTGAGGTTGGTAGTGGCAACCAAGTGAGTCATCTTCCTCCAGATGGTGGACGGGGCTAGCAGGACTGTGATTGGCTTTAACAGTGGCCAAGACAGTCCTCCTCCTCCTGAAAACAGGGACCAACCCCAGAAAAACTGCACCCAATCCCTTCCCCATCACAAAAGCTGACGATCGCAGCTACAGCAAAGTAAGAGAACCAAACAATGTTTCCCATCTTTTACAATGTGTGGGGGCACAGTACCCCCCCCCCCCCTCAGTGCAGGTGCTGCTTGGGGAATTCTGAAATTGGAATGCATTAGTGTCTCACTGACACTTCCCTGTGCTGCTCTGCTGATGGGGAGGGAGTCAAGTGCCGGCAAAAGAGGCTTTGTGTGCCGCTTGCGGCACCAGTGCCAGGGGTTGCCTACCCCTGCTCTATATACTCCAAACCATCCTGATACAACTACCTCAATCCTTCCTACGCTCCTATACAAGAATATGCTCCACATTTCTCTGGAGCCAGGGCCGCCCAAGAATTAGCTATGAACAATTAGCCATACCCAAACTACAAGGGGAATCGGTCTCCCAGACATTAGGTATTAGGACATAAACAAGTAAAAGACTGGGTTAACCTTGAAGCCTCTTTTTCCAATATATCTATTGAAAGTACCCCGTGGCTCAAAAAATGCCATATCCCAAAAGAATTACTAAACCACCCGCTCATTGGACCTACTTTGATTTGCTGTAGAACAGCCTGCCCAAAATGTAATATGTCCTCGATTTCTGGCCCTTTGACACCCGTTTTACTTTAGGACTTTAGAACCCAGCATCTCTACCAGCAGGTCACATGGGCCTATAAAAGGAAGTCTGCTAGTGTCTGCATTTCTGGTAGATCTTCGGCTCCTCTATTGTGTTATCTCCGTGATATTCCTGTTCCTGTGTCTCCCGTTACCAATCTGGCTTGTCCTTGACCTGTCTCCTGTTTGCTTCCTGTGTTCAAACTCAGCTATCCACCTGACCACATCTGCTCTGATACCAACCCGCCTCACGACCTAGGCTTCCTTCTGACCACGCTCCAGTCACAACATTATCCGAATCCCGCAACACCTTAAGGGCGCCACCTGTCAGCTGATTCTATGCCAGCACACCAGCTGTACTCTGGAACCTCCTGCATACTGTCCAGCAGGCGACCCGTACTACTTTGGGCCTGAGCTCACCTGTTTTCATCCTCAGGGGGGTCTGGAACATAGCCGCAAGAGAAGCCCTCTCTCTCCTTTGGCCTCCAGCACCAGGTACATGATAGTATCAACCAGCCACGATGTCTGAGGCAGAGAGAGGTGCTTCTGTGTTGGAGGCCCTATTTCAGCAGATGACAGCTCTTACACAAGCAGTCCAGAGCTTACAAGACGGCTACTTTCAGCTGGGAGGATGCCTTCACCCCTCACTACCTACATGACTCCTGCTGATTCTAACCAAGCTACTAGCTCCACTGTCTCAGCTTCAACAGCCAGTTCTCCTGCCATAGCCACAACTGCTGTGGGATTACCTCCTCCGGAGCCCAGAGTCCCCACTCCTGAGCACTTTTCAGGTGACCGCCGGAAATTCAGGGCCTTCAAAAATGCCTGTGGACTTTACTTTGCCCTGCAACCAAGGACTTTTTGTCTTGAGACCATCAAGGTGGGTTTCATCATCTCACTCTTATCAGATGAGCCACAGTCCTGGGCTCATAACCTCTTTAAGCAAAAGAACTTAGTACTGAATTCAGTTGCCACCTTCTTTGAAGCTATGGCTACCCTATATGGCGATCCACAGTGGACCGCTACCGCCGAGTCTGCCCTTCATGCCCTAGTACAAGGCAGATGACCAGTGGAGGATTATATTGTAGAGTTTCGCAAGTGGTCAGCTGATACCGGGTAGAATGATGCCACCCTGAAATACCAGTTCCGGCAGGGCTTATCCGAGACTCTCAAGGACGAGTTAGCCAGGATCGAGGCTCCCACGTCATTAGAGAGTCTCATCCAAGTCTCTATCCAACTAGACCGATGGCTGCAGGAGCGACGGTCCAAAAGCATCCAGACCTTCCGACCCACATGGGTAATGCCAAAGATTCCAGGACCAACAATCTCAGTCTCTGTTCCCCAGCCTATCAATACTTCTGATGGGGAATCCATGCAAATTGGCCTACTCCATCCTACTTTAACCTCTGAATAGAGAGCACGCAGATGACAAGCCAACTTGTGTCTCTACTGTGGAGCTTTGGGCCACTACCTTCACAGTTGTCCTGTTCGCCCAAGTAAATCTAGCCTTCCACGCCCCTCGTACCTCCAGTTATCTGAGACTGTATCCACTCATGTAATTCTCCCCATCTCTCTGTAGTTGGCCAGAAAGGAAGTCAAACTGCGGGTGATCGTTGACTCTGGAGCCTGTAGTTGTTTCTTGGAATCAAACTTGACAAGAACTTGCGCATACTCCTGAAACTAAAGGAACAGAGACTTGATGTACATTTAGCAGATGGTACTGCTCCCAGCCTTGGACCTGTCACTCAGGAGACTATCCCTGTCCTTGCCACCACAGATGCAGGCCATCAGGAATTATTCCACTTTGACGTCATCAGGTCTCCTATATTCCCAGCCATCCTAGGGATACCCTGGGCTGTGGGCCCACAACCCACTAATGACTGGCCCAAGGGAGAAATCAGCTTCTCATCTCCCTACTGTCGCCAACACTGTGGCATCCCCACGCCTGTCAATCCTTCACTGTGTGTCTCAGTTCAACCTACATCGGATCCCTGTCATGTCATCCCTTCGGCCTACCTTGATTTCCTTGATGTCTTTGACAGGAAAGGTGCTGATGCCCTGCCCCCGCATCTGTCCTACGACTGCCCGATTGAGTTTCTACCCGGAGCAGAAGTACCCTTCGGGTGAATATTTCCTTTTTCCGAGCTGGAGCTGGAGGCCCTCCGACAATATACATGAAAACCTAGCCAAAGGATTCATCTGTCCCTCCTCTTTGCCTGCTCGAGCTGGCATCTTCTTTGTTGAGAAGAAGGCTCGTTCTCTCAGACCATGCATTGATTATAGGGATCTCAGGAAAATCACCATCAAGAACAGATACCCACTCCATCTCATTCCTGAGTTATTCCAAAGGTTCTGAACAGATCGGGTTTTCACAAAGTTGGACTTACGGGGGGCCTACAACCTGGTTCGTATTAGGGAAGGTGATGAGTGGAAGACTGCCTTCCAAACACGCTTTGGGCACTTCAAGTTCCTTGTGATGCCATTCGGGCTATGTAACACCCCAGCGACATTCCAACATTTTGTGAATTACATCTTCAGGGAATACCTTGACCTGTTCTTAATTGTCTATCTGGATGACATTTATTTTCTCAGCTTCACTTGAACTCCATCGAGAGCACATCAGAAAAGCGTTAAAGACCTTAAGAACCCATGGCTTTTACGCCAAAGCAGAGAAGTGTGAGAAAAAATCTATCCAGTTCTTGGGACTCATAATCTCAATAGAGGGGATCTCCATGGATCCTCAGAATGTCTCAGCAATCTTGGAATAGCCTGCACCTTCTGACAGGAAAGGGGTCCCTGGCCTTTGTTAACTCTTATAGGGAATTCATTCAAAATTTCTCGACTAATATTGCCCAGATCACCCAGCTCACTCGCCTACACTCATGCTTCTCCTGGAACAAGGACTTTCAAATGGCCTTTGAACAGCTGAAGGCCCTCTTCACCTCTGCAACCCAGACCCAGCTCTTCCTTTTGTCCTCGAGGTGGACGCATCCGAAGCAGCTACAGGAGCCATGCTCTCTCAGCGTCAGGAACCAAAAGCCCTGCTTCATCCAGTAGCCTTTTGCTCCAGGAAACTGAATCAGGCTGAGAGAAACTACGATGTGGGTGACAGAGAACTCCTGGCAATTAAAGTCGTCCTTGAAGAATGGAGGTACCTGCTGGAGGGTGCTAACCACCCAATTATGATTTTCACAGATCACAAAAATATGGAATAGCTAAGATCTGCAAAACACCTAAGACCTCGACAAGCCAGATAGGCCTTATTCTTTTCTAGATTTAATTTCCACCTGACATACCGCCTGGGTTCCAAAAACGGGAAAGCCGATGCCCTGTCCAGGATGTTCCCCGAATCTACTGCATGTGCTCCTCCAAGCACCATCTTGTCTGCGCAAAATTTATTGCTAATTTAACCCAGCTTAAAGGCATCCATTGAACAAGCTTCTGCATCTTGCCCCAAATCCAAACATGACTCATTAAGGAGGTTGGATGGATTACTTTGGCACCAGGACAAAATCTTCGTACCTCCAGAAGCAAGGTCTCAGGTTCTCAGGACATTCCATGACCACCAACTTGCCACGCACTTTGGGGCCCATAATACTAACGAGCTCATTCAGCTGTCCTTTTGGTGGCCGAACCTCAGTTGGGACTGCAGATCCTACAAGTTATGTATGACATGTCTACGTAGCAAAGGCGACAAAGCCAAAGCTTGGGGGTTATTGAGACCCTTGCCTGTCCCTAATTGCCCCTGGGAGATGATCTGTATGGATTTTATTGTTGACCTTCCTCCCTCTGAAAGCTTCATGACCATCCTGGTTGTGGTAGACCGACTATCCAAAATGGCCCACTTCATACCGATGATTGGTGCTCCCTCTGTGGCCGAAACGGCTCATACTTTTATCAAGGAGATCATAAGACTTCACAGACTCACAAAAAACATAGTTTCAAACGGGGGGTGCAATTTGCCTCCAGGTTTTGGAGAGCCCTTTGTAAAGCCTTGGAAGTGGAACTCTGCCTATCATCCCCAAAGTAATGGGAAAACAGAACACACAAACCAAACCCTGAGCAATACCTCTGCTGCTTTTCAGCTTTTTCCCAAGATGACTGGGCATCCCTGCTCCCACTAGCAGAATTTGTCTATAATAACTCTGTCCATTCAGCTAGGAACCAGTCCCCATTCTGGGCCAATTATGGATTCCACCCTGCTGCCCTGCCTTAAACTATGCCTGAAACTACTGTACCCACCTTACAGGACAGACTGGTTTTCATACAAAACAATTATCAGGTTCTCCGGGAGTCCATACAGAAAGCCCAAGTGGATTACAAAAAACACTTTGATTGGAAACGAGGGGGGAATCCTGCCTTCAAGGTAGGGGACAGTGTGGCTGTCTACTGCCAACCTGAAATTGGCCTTCCCTTCGCGGAAGCTAGGGCCAAGGTATATTGGGCCCTTTCAGATCAAATGGGAAATAAACCCATACGAACTGTCTCTGCCTGACTCATATAAGATCCGTCTGGTCTTTCACACCTCCTTGCGTAAACCAACTGTTCCAGACCCATTTCCAGGGAGAGCAGAGCCACCGCCTCCAGCAGTGACTATTGGAGAGGACACAGAACTTGAGGTAGAATCAATTCTGGACTGCAGGAACCGAGGGAGACAAACCCAATTCCTAATTAAATGGAAAGGGGATCTGCCCAAAAAGAGCTTCTGGGAACCTGAAGCCAATGTACATGCCCCTAGACTCCTCCGAGAGTTTTGGGCCAAATACCCTGAGAAAATTGCCCAATTGGGCATCTGGAGGCTGCCCGTCGGGGGGGGGGGGCACTGTCAGGGAACCAACAGCAGGAGAAGGTCTCTAGGACCCAGCATCTCTACCAGCACTTATGGCAGAAGAAGAAGGACTTTAGGACCCAGCATCTCTGGCAGGAGACAGCAGCATCTCTACCAGCAGGTCACATGGGCCTGTATAAGGAAGTCTGCTAGTGTCTGCATTTGCTGGTTGATCTTCGGCTCCTCTAGTGTTATCTCTGTGATATTCCTGTTCCCGTGTCTCCCATGACTGATCCAGCTTGTCCTTGACCTGTCTCCTGTTTGCTTCCCATGTTCCACCTTGGCTATCCACCTGTCCACAGCTGCTCTGATACCAACCCGGCTCATGACCTAGGCTTCCTTCTGACCACGCTCCATTCGGAGCATTATCCGAATCCTACAACACCTCACGGTTGCCACCTGTCTGCTGATTCTATGCCAGCACACCAGCTGTACTCTGTAATCTCCTGCATACTGTCTAGCAAGCGACCCGTGCTACTTTGGGCCTGAGCTCACCTGTTTTTACCCTCGGGGGTGTTTGGAACATAGCCGCAAGAGAAACTCTCTCTCTCCATTGGCCTCCAGCACCAGGTACGTGATAAATATGACCTTTGGCCAGAACCCCGTATGACCCCATGGAAATACAGACAACTACATCACTTCATTCACTCACTCAAACTTTCTGACTCAGTGTTGCGTCCTCTCACTCCCTTTGAGACACTCTGCTCTGATCATAAATCTCACCAAAATGTAATCTGCACTATTCATAACCTCCTTTGGGCAAACAAACCCACTGATGCAAGTAAAGCATGTATATCCCGGGCCTGTGATCTCCAACTCGATATTTCTCGCAAAGAGAACATCTACGGGAACATATCTACCGTCTCATTCACAAAGGGTTGATCAATGTATCGATCCAAGTAAACAGTTTTAAACTCATGTCCCATTGGTATCACACATCTGCTTTATTACACAAATTCAACCCATCTATACAAAAAGTTGCTGGCGCTGTCATAAAGCAGATGGTACCCTACTACACATTTGGTGGCACTGCCCGCATATCCAACCTTTCTGGAAAGCAGTTCACGAAAAAATAACTCAAGTGACAACACAAACTAAACTTCTCCCCTGCTTAATACCTTCTGCGCCACGACCCAGAAACTGATACCTTGTACTTTAAATCACTAGCCATGATGATGGTAAATGCTGCTAAAATGTGCATACCCACACACTGGAATACCCCACAAGCCCCTACTCTACATGAATGGCATAACAGAATAAACAGGAGAGCTGACATGGAAGAACTTATTGCCATTGCAAAAGACACACCTTCCAAATTCACCCACACATGGGCCTGTTGGATTAATTTTAAATCAACAAATGAATACCTCTAAGAAAGCAGAATAACCTCCCACAACAGCACTCAACGAAACACAAGAATATCATTTGATGTCACACTACCTACTGCCAAACCCTCTTTTACTCTATTATTGCTAATCTATTCAACAAATATAGCTTCACATCAATGGAGTCATTAGGAACACATTAGGAGCACCTCCACCTCCTGTGTTTTTTTTTTTCTTTTATCTTCCCCACCTAATTCAATCTGCACCCAAATCTAAATAGACCTAATTCATTTCCCAGATCCGCCAATAATTAAGAGTATTTGCCTGTTTAACCAGCGCACCCTTTACCCTACACCCTCACAAGCCCAAATAGTTTCCAACCCCTAGGGACAGAGGTAGGTCTCTCAGATAAGAAACCCATAGGTCTAATGCTCTAAAAAGACACCACACTTAAAACGCCACATATAGACACATTTGCTCATATTAATCCGGTGTTAAACATTCTGAAGCAAGTACAGTGGGAACAGAAAGTATTCAGACCCCCTTAAATTTTTCACTCTTTGTTATTTTGCAGCCATTTGCTAAAATCATTTAAGTTCATTTTTTTTCCTCATTAATGTACATACAGCACCCTATATTGAGAGAAAAACACAGAATTGTTGACATTTTTGCAGATTTATTAAAAAAGAAAAACTGAAATATCACATGGTCCTAAGTATTCAGACCCTTTGCTGTGACACTCATATATTTAACCCAGGTGCTGTCCATATCTTCTGATCATCCTTGAGATGGTTCTACATCTTCATTTGAGTCCAGCTGTGTTTAACTATACTGATTGGACTTGATTAGGAAAGCCACACACCTGTCTATATAAGACCTTACAGCTCACAGTGCATGTCAGAGCAAATGAGAATCATGAGGTCAAAGGCACTGCCTGAAGAGCTCAGAGACAGAATTGTGGCAAGGTACAGATCTGGCCAAGGTTACAAAAAAATTTCTGCTGCACTTAAGGTTCCTAAGAGCACAGTGGCCTCCATAATCCTTAAATAGAAGATGTTTGGGACGACCAGAACCCTTCCTAGAGCTGGCCGTCTGGCCAAACTGAGCTTTCGGGGGAGAAAAGCCTTGGTGAGAGAGGTAAAGAAGAACCCAAAGATCACTGTGGTTGAGCTCCAGAGATGCAGTCGGGAGATGGGAGAAAGTTGTAGAAAGTCAACCATCACTGCAGCCTTCCACCAGTCGGGGCTTTATGGCAGAGTGGCCCGACGGAAGCCTCTCCTCAGTGCAAGACACATGAAGTTTGCTAAAAAAACACCTGAAGGCAGGGGCATTGCTAGGTCTGAAAAAGATCTGGGGCTAGAGCCCATAGCACCGGTCACCAACCGGGGGGGGGGGGGGGCACGCCAGTGGTAAGCAATTTTTCGCGGGCAAAGGAAGGCTGGTATTGGCGTTTCAATCATCATGGAACCATGGTTGTTATGGTGTCAGGAAGATTGAAGCGCATTATTTCTATTATTACATTGTAATATATAATGAAGTAGTTCAACTCACCATAATGCAGTATCAGTGGGAGCCTTGGGCGTGCCACTTCCCACTGTCACCTGCCACTACATGTGGATTGTCACTTGGCACCATTTGCAGATTGCTATTGCCACCATTTGCAGATTGTCACTTGCCACCATTTGCAGATTGTCACTTGCCATACCAGCCAGTGCCACCAAATGTGCATTGTCGCTGCATTGGTGGCAGGCTGACAGCACTGGTCCATTTACTGAGGGCAGGAGAGTGAAAATGCGCAGCAGGCAGTGAGAGATGATGTGATCTCTCTTCTCCCTGCCGCACCTCCGACATTTAAAAGGCCCACACTGTGAGGGCGGAAGAGCGCTAATGTGGGGCCAGGGCCAAACCTAGGGTCACAGACGCCTGGGTGCAGATATATTTCAGGGCGTGGTCCACTTACTAACTCCTCCCCTTTACAAATGTTTATATAGCCACGACTCAAACACAGAGATGCTCCCCTAAGTAGTCTTTGTTACCCTGGGATCCTCCCACAACCTCTTAACAATAAACAAAATACAGGAAGAGAAGCAGAGTATGCTAATGGGACCTGGAGGGGAGTCTCTCTAATGAACACAGAGAGAGAGTCTGTTAGAAAGAGCCCCCAGACATACTACAGGAGATTGTCAGAGACTGCAGACATGACACAGAAGATGGTCAGAGACTGCAGACATCATACAGAAGATGGTCAGAGACTGCAGACATCATACAGAAGATGGTCAGAGACTGCAGACATGATAAAAGAAAAGGTTGGAGACTGAAGACATGATAAAAGAAATGGTCAGAGACTGAAGACATGATAAAAGATATGGTCAGAGACTTCAGACATGATAAAAGAAATGGTCAGAGACTGTCGACATGATACAGGAGTGGGTCAAAGACTGCAGACATGCTGCAAGAGATGGTCAGAGACTGCAGACATGATACAAGAGATGGTCAGAGACTGCAGACATGATACAGGAGATGGTCAGAGACTGCAGTCATACTACAAGAGATGGTCAGAGACTGAAGACATGATAAAAGAAATGGTCAGAGACTGCAGACATGATACAGGAGATGGTCAGAAACTGCAAACATGCTACGGGATATGGTCAGAGACTGCAGACATGATACAGAAGATGGTCAGAGACTGCAGACATACTACAAGAGATGGTCAGAGACTGAAGACATGATAAAAGAAATGGTCAGAGACTGCAGACATGATATAGGAGATGGTCAGAGACTGCAGACATGATAAAGGAGATGGTCAGAGACTGCAGACATACTACATAAGATGGTCAGAGACTGAAGACATGATAAAAGAAATGGTCAGAGACTGCAGACATGATACAGGAGATGGTCGGAGACTGCAAACATGCTACAGGATATGGTCAGAGACTGCAGACATGATACAGGAGATGGTCAGAGACTGCAGACATGATACAGGAGATGGTCAGAGACTACAGACATACTACAAGAGATGGTCAGAGACTGAAGACATGATAAAAGAAATGGTCAGAGACTGCAGACATGATACATGAGATGGTCAGAGACTGCAAACATGCTACAGGATATGGTCAGAGACTGCAGACATGATACAGAAGATGGTCAGAGACTGCAGACATACTACAAGAGATGGTCAGAGACTGAAGACATGATAAAAGAAATGGTCAGAGACTGCAGACATCATATAGGAGATGGTCAGAGACTGCAGACATGATACAGAAGATGGTCAGAGACTGCAGACATACTACAAGAGATGGTCAGAGACTGTAGACATGATAAAAGAAATGGTCAGCGACTGCAGACATGATAAAATAAATGGTCAGAGACTGTAGACATGATACAGGAGTGGGTCAAAGACTGCAGACATGCTACAAGAGATGGTCAGAGACTGCAGACATGATACAGGAGATGGTCAGAGACTGCAAACATGCTACAGGATATGGTCAGAGACTGCATACATGATACAGAAGATGGTCAGAGACTGCAGACATACTACAAGAGATGGTCAGAGACTGAAGACATGATAAAAGAAATGGTCAGAGACAGCAGACATGATACAGGAGATGGTCAGAGACTGCAGACATGATACAGGAGATGGTCAGAGACTGCAGACATACTACAAGAGATGGTCAGAGACTGAAGACATGATAAAATAAATGGTCAGAGACTGCAGACATGATACAGGAGATGGTCAGAGACTGCAAACATGCTACAGGATATGATCAGAGACTGCAGACATGATACAGGAGATGGTCAGAGACTGCAGACATACTACAAGAGATGGTCAGAGACTGAAGACATGATAAAAGAAATGGTCAGAGACTGCAGACATGATACAGGAGATGGTCAGAGACTGCAAACATGCTACAGGATATGGTCAGAGACTGCAGACATGATACAAGAGATGGTCAGAGACTGAAGACATGATAAAAGAAATGGTCAGAGACTGCAGGCATGATATAGGAGATGGTCAGAAACTGCAGACATGATACAGAAGATGGTCAGAGACTGCAGACATGATAAAGAAGATGGTCAGAGACTGCAGACATACTACAAGACATGGTCAGAGACTGAAGACATGATAAAAGAAATGGTCAGAGACTGCAGACATGATATAGGAGATGGTCAGAGACTGCAGACATGATACAGAAGATGGTCAGAGACTGCAGACATACTACAAGAGATGGTCAGAGACTGAAGACATGATAAAAGAAATGGTCAGAGACTGCAGACATGATATAGGAGATGGTCAGAGACTGTAGACATGATATAAGAGATGGTCAGAGACTGCAGAAATTATACAAGAGATCAATGCATCAAATGCAGCCTCATCAATGCCCACCAACTGCAGCCTACCAGTGCCCACCAACTGCAGCCTACCAGTGCCCACCAATTGCAGCCTCCCAGTGCCCACCAATAGCAGCCTGCCAGTGCCCCTGGATCACACGGAGCGGCGATGATCTCGGAGCTTGAATTTGAATCACGTGGGCAACCATTGTAACAAAGTCCCGCATCCTAGACCATCTTGCAGCTCCTATCATACACATCACACTGATTCAATTTCACTGCATTGGATCAGTGTTTTGTCTATCTCACAGGACCCAGTCTAGGATGCGGGACTTTGTTACAGCGCCACCGGTCATTTCTGACCAAAGCTTGTGTTTTGTGTGCAGGCCCGGACTGGGACAAAAATTAGGCCTGCCATTTAAGATTGACCAACCAATTTTTCCAGGGGGGGGTTGGTCGGACGTTTTTGGGGATGGCTAGTGATGGGATAGTGCGGCGTTGGTCCCCTGCACTGTATTGTAAAAGGGGACTGCACTGTAATGATTACATGCCCCTTTACAGTACAGTGCCCCTAGCAATCACAACCCCCCATCACAGTGCCCCTTGCTGTCATGCCCCCTCCCCTTTTCTCTCTACTCACAGTGGCCCCTTTTATTCTCTGCCTCCCCTGCAAAGTCCTATCTTCTGCAGAGCATCGTAAGGAGTCAGCCTGTGTGTCCTTTTCCACCCCCGACGTATCAGCAGGGCAGGGGCGAGAGGAGCTGCAGATCTGGGTCATATTAACAAGCGGGTGACTACATGCTTGCTAATATGAAAATACTCTGTGTGCAGATCTCCAGCTCCTAGCACTGCATTCAGATCTGTAAAAAATACATCAAATAATTCCTGGTCAGTATTTTCCATGGGTACTCCTGACGACTCATACACACGTGTACACACAAAGCACAACCCCCTTGAAAATAAAAATGCAAGAAAAGTCAACAAGATTATCAATTAGAATATTAATTGAAGATTTTCATGCAAAAGAGCCACATGGGAGGTGGAGAAATTGAACACATTAATACTCACATGGATGTCTACACATCGGAGTAAACGCATGCACTATACGGGTCAAACTTTTTCTTCCAGGAGGCTGTGTGCCAGGAGCCTTAGGCCTTGCTCACGCGGGCATACTAAAGTTTATGCCCATGGAGGGCCGTGGTTACCTGCACAGGGGACACACAGGTGTGCCATGCATCCATGTCGAGTCTGACCCCCTTCGCCCCATCTACCCCAGACTGACCCCCCCGCCCCAGACTGACCCCCCGCCCCATCTACCCCCAGACTGACCCCCCGCCCCATCTACCCCAGACTGACCCCCCCTGCCCCATCTACCCCAGACTGACCCCCCCGCCCCCATCTACCCCAGACTTATCCCCCCTGCCCCAGACTGCCCCATCTACCCCCAGACTTATCCCACTGCCCCATCTACCCCAGACTGACCCCCCTTGCCCCAGACTGCCCCCCCTGCCCCATCTACCCCAGACTGACCCCCCTGCCCCATCTACCCCAGACTGACCCTCCACCCCCATTCATTCAAGACTGACCCCCCCAGACTGACAGACCCACACTCACCAAGACACTAATACCCCCTACACTCAACTTCTATCCCTCCAGACTAACTCAGACCCTGTACAGCTCCTCCCCATGAAATCAAATCCCCTGTGCCTCAAATGTCACCTGGGCATAGAAACTGGTCCCCCATCTACCCCCAGACTGACCCCCCGCCCCATCTAACCCAGACTGACCCCCCTGCCCCATCTACCCTAGACTGACCCCTCGCCCCATCTACCCCAGACTGACCCCCCCGCCCCATCTACCCCAGACTGGCCCTCCCACCCCAGAATGACCCCCCTGCCCCAGACTGACCCTCCCTGCCCCATCTAGCCCAGACTGCCCCATCTACCCCAGACTGACCCCCCTGCCCCATCTACCCCAGCCTAACCCCCCGCCCCATCTACTCCCAGACTGACCCCTCGCCCCATCTACCCCAGACTGACCCCCCCTGCCCCATCTACCCCAGAAAGACCCCCTGTCCCATCTACCCCAGACTGACACCCCGCCCCCATCTACCTCAGACTGATCCCCCCTGCCCCATCTACCCCAGACTGACCCCCCTGCCCCATCTACCCCAGACTGACCCCCCACCCCCATCTACCCCAGACTTATCCCCCCTGCCCCAGACTGCCCCCCTGCCCCATCTACCCCCAGACTGACCCCCCGCCCCCATCTACCCCAGACTTATCCCCCTGCCCCCATCTACCCCAGACTGACCCCCCCTGCCCCAGACTGCCCCATCTACCCCAGACTGACACCCCTGCCCCATCTACCCCAGACTGACCCTCCACCCCCATTCATTCAAGACTGACACCCCCCCAGACTGACAGACCCACACTCACCAAGACACTAACACCTCCTACACTCAACTTCTGTCCCTCCAGACTAACTCAGACCCTGTACAGCTCCTCCCCATGAAATCAAATCCCCTGTTCCTCAAATGTCACCTGGTCATGGAAACTGGTGTAAAGCACATTGGGATCAGACTCGGCACTCTGCACCTCAAACCAATCAGTGTTTGTAAGACCTGGAAGAGCCTGCAGTGATTAGACACAAGGAGCTGATGACTGCTCCAATCACATACATGGGGCGGGGCTTGTGGCTCTCCAGATGTCCACTGCTCCTCAGTGTTCAGTCAGAAAGGGGATATCAACGGGTTGAAAAAACATTCCACAAGCCAGCCAAATGATTGGATGACTGTGTGTGTGTCCCCTCCCCCTCCTCTCCGTACATTTGGACACTGACATCTCCGCCTCTGTCCTCTTCACCAACTGAGGATGACATCGTTGGTGGGGCAGGAGAGCAGATACAGTCCGGGCCAGTGTGTGTGACACACACAAGGAGGGGAGCATTCTGGCACTCGGGCGCCCCCACCTCTGCAGCGCCGGGGTGCAGGGCACTGTTTGTGGCAGGCAGTGAGGGCGGAAGAGTGGTGACGGGCAGGCTTGTCCGCCCGCTCGTCTCTCCACCTTCAAAGCCGCGACCTGCTGAGACTCGGGGCTATGGGCTGCACATTCGGGGCTCCAGCCTCGATAGCCACACCCTGGTGACGCCTCTGCCTGAAGGACTCCAAGATGGTGAGAAATAAGATTCTCTGGTCTGATGAGACCAAGATAGAACTTTTTGGCCTTAATTCTAAGCAGTATGTGTGGAGAAAACCAGGCACTGCTCATCACCTGTCCAATACAGTCCTAACAGTGAAGCATGGTGGTGGCAGCATCATGCTGTGGGGGTGTTTTTCAGGTGCAGGGACAGGACGACTGGTTGCAAACGAGGGAAAGATGAAAGCGGCCAAGTACAGGGATATCCTGGACGAAAACCTTCTCCAGAGTGCTCAGGACCTCAGACTGGGCCAAAGGTTTACCTTCCAACAAGACAATGACCCTAAGCACACAGCTAAAATAACGAAGGAGTGGCTTCACAACAACTCCGTGACTGTTCTTGAATGGCCCAGCCAGAGCCCTGACTTAAACCCAATTGAGCATCTCTGGAGAGACCTAAAAATGGCTGTCCACTAACGTTTACCATCCAACCTGACAGAACCTGACATGGCTGTATTAGATCAAAAGGGTGCTTCTAATAAATACTGAGCAAAGGGTTTGAATACTTAGGACCATGTGATATTTCAGTTTTTCTTTTTTAATACAGCTGCAAAAATGTCAACAATTCTGTGTTTTTCTCTCAATATGGGGTGCTGTGTGCACATTAATGAGGAAAAAAATGAACTTAAATGATTTTAGCAAATGGCTGCAATATAACAAAGTGAAAAATTTAAGAGGGTCTGAATACTTTCCGTCCCCACTGTATATGCAGTTATATGAAACTTATTACTCACTTTGCATTGATTTACTAATGCATTTTCATTGTTATGAATGATACCCATTACCTCCGTTCTATAACATATGTTCTATTATCTTACTACTACTAATATTGGAAATTGTTACTTTAGGCTTCAACTCTATTGTTGTACTGTTGTACCCCATTCCTTGTATACCCTTCAATAAAAATCAGTTTGGGAAAAAAAAAAAAGTATGTATACAAAAACATAAAAATATATATATATATATATATATATATATATATACATTATTATAGGTATTTATATAGTACAAACAATTTACATTCACAACTCTTCCTACCCTCAAGGAGCTTACAATCTAAAGTCCCTACCTCACATGCATGCACACATACTATAGCCAATTTTGAAAGGAGCCAAATAACCTACGAGCATGTCTTTGAAGTGTGGGAGAAAACACACGCAGGCACAGAAAGAACATGCAAATGCCACACAGATAGTGTGCTGGCCAGGATTCAGACTAAGGACCCCAGTTCTGCAATGCTAAAACTACTAAGTCATAAATGTGGAAATTAACCTATTGAGTATGTATAGTATGTACCGTATCTCACAAAAGTGAGTACACCCCTCATATTTTTGTAAATATTTTATTATATCTTTTTTAATGTGACAACACTGAAGAAATTACACTGCTACAATGTAAAGTAGTGAGTGTACAGCTTGTATAACATTGTAAATTTGCTGTCCCCTCAAATAACTAAACACACAGTCATTAATATCTAAACCGCTGGCAACAAAAGTGAGTACACCCTTAAGTGAAAATGTCCAAATTGGGCCCAATTAGCCATTTTCTCTCACCGGTGTCATGTGACTCGTTAGCATTACAAGGCCTCAGATGTGAATGGGGGGCAGGTGTGTTAAATTTGGTGTTATCGCTCTCACTCTCTCATACTGGTCACTGGAAGTTCAACATGGCACCTCGTGGCAAAGAACTCTCTGAGGATCTTAAAAAATTTCTTAACAATTCTTAAAGAATTGTTGCTCTACATAAAGATGGCCTAGGCTATAAGAAGATTGCCAAGACTGAAACTGAGCTGCAGCACGGTGGCCAAGATCATGCAGTGGTTTAACAAGATTCCACTCAGAACAGGCCTTGCCATGGTTGACCAAAGAAGTTGAGTGCATGTGCTCAGTGTCATATCCAGAGGTTGTCTTCAGGAAATAGACATATGAGTGCCGCCTGCATTGCTGCAGAGGTTGAAGGGGTGGGGGGTCAACCTGTCAGTGCTCAGACCATATGCTGCACACTGCATCAAATTGGTCTGCATGGCTGTGCAAGCCCGTAAACAGTTTGCTGAAGACAAAGCAGACTAAGGACATTGATTACCGGAACCATGTCCTGTGGTCTGATAAGACCAAGATAAACTTATTTGGTTCAAATGGTGTCAAGCGTGTGTGGCGGCAACCAGGTGAGGAGTACAAACACAAGTGTGTCTTGCCTACAGTCAAGCATGGTGGTGGGAGTGTCATGGTCTGGGGCTGCATGAGTGTTGCCGGGACTGGGGAGCTACAGTTCATTGAGGGAGCCATGAATGCCAACATGTACTGTGACATACTGAAGCAGAGCATGATCCCCTCCCTTTGGAGACTGGGCCACAGGACAGTATTCCAACATGATAAAGACCCCAAACACACCTCCAACAAGATCACTGCTTTGCTAAAGAAGCTGAGGGTCAAGGTGATGGACTGGCCAAGCATGTCACCAGACCTAAACCCTATTGAGCATCTGTGGGGCATGCTCAAACGGAAAGGTGGAGGAGCGCAAGGTCTCTAACATCCACCATCTCTGTGATGTTGTCATGGAGGAGTGGAAGAGGACTCCAGTGGTAACCTGTAAAGCTCTGGTGAACTCCATGCCCAAGAGGGTTAAGGCAGTGCTGGAAAATAATGGCGGCCACACAAAATATTGACACTTTGGGCCCAATTTGGACATTTTCACTTAAGGGTGTACTCACTTTTGTTGCCAGCAGTTTAGACATTAATGGCTGTGTATTGAGTTGTTTTGAGGGGACAGCAAATTTACACTGTTATACAAGCTGTACACTCACTACTTTACATTGTAGCATAGTGCCATTTCTTCAGTGTTGTCACATGAAAACATATATAATAAAATATTTACAAAAATGTGAGGGGTGTACTCACTTTTGTGAGATACTGTATATTTGGCCACCAATATGCTTGCCTATGGATCAATGTGTGATCTTGCCAACATGCTTGAATAGGCACTAAAAAACAAAATTGCAAAAAAAGCTGTAAGGCTGTTTTAATTATGTGTAATTTGAACATTTCTTAAGTGCCCTCCATTTCACAAGGTCATTTTTTTATCTATCTTATGAAAGCTAAAGAATCTGCATTTTTCTGTATGCACATTATCATAGACATTTCCCTAAACCAAAGAGAAGGCAGTGATCTGGCATGCTAGAAAAACATCTTGTACATGTCCTCAATGCATGTGTATGGTGTGCGCAACCCTGGGCCAGAAGCTCTGCTAGTTAGCATTCAAGTCGTCCACACTATCCCAATACTAATCCAACAGATAAATCATGGCAGACTGACAAACAATCTTGTGTTTATTGTTTACTATTAGATTGTAAGCTCTTCTGAGCAGGGCCCTCTTAATCCTCTTCTATTTTATTGTATTGTAACTGTATTGTCTCCCTTTTATATTGTACAGTGCTGCGTAAACTGTTGGTGCTATAAACATTCTGTATAATAATAATAATAATAACAATATTGCCGTGATCCATGCTGGAGCTCTCGCTTACCACAGCCTGAGCTTGGCGGTTTCTCATTTGCCAAGCCTAAAATTTTTGGGTTGTATGGTGTATATATATATATATATATATATATATATATATATATATGCCAGATTACACTTGTGTGTAAAATACTATATATATATATATATATATATATATATATATATATATATATATAGTATTTTACACACAAGTGTAATCTGGCATATTAACTACTAAATATGCAATGGGAAATTAACCATTCTTATTGCCAGCAATCCTATGCTAAAAACTAATATTACTATATCAAATGGATAAAATAAAATAATAGTTAGAAATTCTATAAAGATTAACATGTCTCCACTGTGTAAATAAAAAAATGTGTCATAATTAAACTTGGAAGCATAAAGCTGAACTTCTGGGAAAAACAGATTAACCTTTGCCAGGGGCCCCCTCCCCACTGCAAGGGTTAACTGATTGTTTTAGCAAGGGGATGATGGATAAGGGGATATACTTACCTTATTCCTCACTCCCTCAGCAGCTAGTCTTCTCAACTTCCTGATGCCATGGAATGTAGGTGGCTCTCGGCGTCCTCCAGTATAATATCAAAGAGCTGCAACCCATAACTTTGGGGTTGAAATTTAGGAACACTAAATTTTTTGCGTTGGCTTATTCATTATCCTCTAGGCAAACTGAATTAACCCTTTCTGTTTGGAAGGAGTAAATATCCTTCCCTGAAATTTTGTTTTAACATTGAGTAGCAAATAATTGTAGTGGCCAGCAGAGAGACATAACCACTTTTCAGAAGAGAACCAATTGTATAAGAAATATATTGAATATAATGAGAACAACCTTGCATCCATAAAGCACATTGCTACTATGTATTACGGTATTTATTAACCCATACTTCAGTGTACAAATTCACATTAACCCAATTTTAAAAAAATGTATTGGAAACATTTAATGCACTTTTAGGTAAAAATAGCAGCATTAGTATAACATAAGTTTACCCATACTCCTTTTCATCCATTCATGTCAGTGTTTCTTCACAACTTGTTAGGAGTCAATTTATCAATACATACTATGCCATTATATATGTCGATTTTACTGCTTTCTGCATAAGGGATAAACATGGTAGGGTAGGGGGTGAAATATAAAACAACTGCCAAAGACGAACAGCTTGACCTAATCACACTTTAAGAGAACCCAAAACTAAAAAACTGTTACTTTCAGACTCCTCTACATATTTACATCCTAAAAAGACCCTCTATTGGCTTTCAAACAAAAGTAACATAGTGCAACTGAAAACAGCTTCCCACACAGAAATCATCAATAAAATGCGAACGCTTTCTTAATTATTATTACAGGGGGTCCCCTACTTACAAACATCCGACTTACAAACGACTCCTACTTACAAACGGAAGGAGACAACAGGAAGTGAGATGAAATCTACCCCTAGGAAGGGAAATTCACTCCTGTAAGAGTTAATATGGGAAAAAGGGGTCTCCACTGATGCTTTATCACCAATCCTTATTTCCCTAATAACCCCAAATTTTCAAAATCCAATTGTCATTGGGACAGAAAGTGAGGTGAAATCTTCTGAACAGGGGCACAGACAGCAAAACAAATGTTACAGGGGTGATAACCCTTCCCTATGCTATCTACAAAACTTAAAAATAGATTTTTTGGCTGGAGCTACACTTAAAAAATGTACCTGTTCCGACTTACAAACAGATTCAACTTAAGAACAAACCTAAAGTCCCTATCTTGTTTGTAACCCGGGGACCCCTGTATAGCCATATTTGTACCATATTCCCATAGTTCTTAAAATATCAAAATGCCCAACCCAGGGGACCAATCCTCTAACATGAAGGCGCGTACAAATACAGTTTCACAATGTGCAATTTTTTTCTGAAACCTAAAGTTACCTAATGGCCAGCAGGCCTGGACTGGCCATAGAGCACACCGGGCTTTTACCCGGTGGGCTGGGGCTGCCGTGCTGCATGCCCTAACGAGAACTGGCTAATGCAGTGTAGCCAGCATGTAACAGAAAGCTCCCAATGCATACTAGTGATCGGGAGCCTTCCAATCATTTGACCACTGGGGCAGCCAATCACAGCAGTCACATGACCTGAATGCCTGTCTCCGCCTCCCGGTTTTTAGAACCCTTAAAGGGCCAGTAGGCGGTCGACAGAAAGCAGTTAAGGAATCTACTCACTTACTAGGTACCACAAAAAACTATCATCAAGAAGCAGAGTACTCATGGTTAGGGATGAGCCGAACACCCCCCGGTTCGGTTCGCACCAGAACCCGCGAACAGACCGAAAGTTCGCACGAACGTTAGAACCCCATTGACGTCTATGGGACTCGAACGTTCGAAATCAAAAGTGCTCATTTTAAAGGCTAATTTGCATGGTATTGTCCTAAAAAGGGTTTGGGGACCCGGGTCCTACCCCAGGGGACATGTATCAATGCAAAAAAAACTTTTAAAAACGGCCGTTTTTTCGGGAGCAGTGATTTTAATGATGCTTAAAGTAAAAAAAAAAAAAAGTGAAATATTCCTTTAAATATCGTACCTGGGGGGTGTCTATAGTATGCCTGTAAAGTGACGCGTGTTTCCCATGTTTAGAACAGTCCCTGCACCAAATGTCATTTTTAAAGGAAAAAATCTCATTTAAAACTGCTTGCGGGTTTAATGTCATGTCGGGTCATGGCAATATGGATGAAAATCAGTGAGACAAATGGCATGGGTACCCCCCCAGTCCATTACCAGGCCCTTTGGGGAACCCCGCACCCAAATTAAAATAAGGAAAGGTGTGGGGCCACCAGGCCCTATATACTCTGAACAGCAGTATACAGGCGGTGCAAACAAGACAGGGACTGTAGGTTTGTTGTTAAGTAGAATCTGTTTGTAATTTTGAACATTTTTAACGTGTTTAGCTCCAGCCAAAAAATCTTTTCTAAGCTTTTTGGAAAACATAGGGAAGGGTTATCACCCCTGTGACATTTGTTTTGCTGTCTTTCCTCCTCTTCAGAAGATTTCACCTCACTTTTTTGTCCCAATGAAAAATGTTTTTTGAAAATTTGGGTTTTTTTGTGGAACAAGGATTGGAAAGCATCAGTGGAAAGGAGAAATTGTTTTCCCATATTAACTCTTACAGGAGAGAATTTCCCTTCCTAGGGGTAGATTTCATCTCACTTCCTGTTGTCTCCTTCCGTTTGCAAGTAGGAGTCGTTTGTAAGTTAGATGTTTGAAAGTAGGGTCCTGCCCTATATACTCAGCAGAAATTTGGGCCTTAGGTGTTGCTGTGGCCACAACACTGTAAGCCCTCACAGGGCCCTGCTGTGAAATATTAGATCAAGAATTGTAATTACATGCCCCTGTTGAACAGGAGCTGAAAAATTAGGCCTTAAGCACTGGTGCTGGTGCCACAACACTGCAACCCCTCACAGACACTCTAGTTGGAACGCAGGAACGAGCCCTGCTGCAAATTATTGCTTCAAAAATTGTAATTACACGCCCCTGTTAGACAGGGGCAGAAAAATTGGGCCTTAGGCACTGGTGCTGGTGCCACAACACTGCAACCCCTCACAGACACTCTAGTTGGAATGCAGGAACGAGCCCTGCTGCAAAGTATTGCATCAAAAATTGTAATTACACGCCTCTGTTAGACAGGGGCAGAAAAATTGGGCCTTAGGCACTGGTGCTGGTGCCACAACACTGCAACCCCTCACAGACACTCTAGTTGGAACGCAGGAACGAGCCCTGCTGCAAAGTATTGCATCAAAAATTGTAATTACACGCCCCTGTTAGACAGGGGCAGAAAAATTGGGCCTTAGGCACTGGTGCTGGTGCCACAACACTGCAACCCCTCACAGACACTCTAGTTGGAACGCAGGAACGAGCCCTGCTGCAAAGTATTGCATCAAAAATTGTAATTACACGCCCCTGTTAGACAGGGGCAGAAAAATTGGGCCTTAGGCACTGGTGCTGGTGCCACAACACTGCAACCCCTCACAGACACTCTAGTTGGAACGCAGGAACGAGCCCTGCTGCAAAGTATTGCATCAAAAATTGTAATTACACGCCCCTGTTAGACAGGGGCAGAAAAATTGGGCCCTAGGCACTGGTGCTGGTGCCACAACACTGCAACCCCTCACAGACACTCTAGTTGGAATGCAGGAACGAGCCCTGCTGCAAAGTATTACATCAAAAATTGTAATTACACGCCCCTGTTAAACAGGGGCTGAAAAATTGTGCCTTAGGCACTGGTGGTGGCGCCCAGAACCAAAAATGTTCTTACAAGCTATCAGCGTGATGATTGAGGAGGAAGAGGATAATTACTCAGGGATAGTCACTCAGCATCAGCATAGGCAGTCTTTGAAGGGATCTGAGATTTCAAAAAAAATTATTCGGTTACATCAGCATCAGGTGCTTGGTAGCTGGTGGTGATCCAAGACTCATTCATTTTTATGAAGGTCAGCCGATCGACCGAGTCGGTGGACAGACGCACCCTGTGATCGGTTACCACGCCTCCAGCAGCACTGAATGTGCGTTCCGAAAGAACGCTGGATGCAGGACAGGCCAGTAGCTCAATTGCATACTGTGCAAGCTCTGGCCAGTGATCCATCCTCAAGACCCAGTAACCCAGAGGATTTTCGGTGGGAAAGGTGTCCAAGTCTGATCTTACCCCTAGGTATTCCTGCACCATGTAAAACAGACGCTGGCGATGGTTGCTGGAACCGATCATACCTTGGGGCTGCGGACCAAAAAATTGTCTGAACGCATCGGTCAGACGGCCACCTTCTCCACCGCTCCTTCTTTGACTGACCGAAGCCTCAGCAACACGTTGTCCAGAAACAGGAGTTTGTAACCTCCCAGTCTCTGGGAACGTGTTGCACAGACCTTTCTGCAAGGCCTCCCGAAGATGTTTCATCCTCTGCTCCCTCTGCGATGGCAAGATAAGGTCCGCAACCTTACCCTTGTAACGTGGATCAAGGAGGGTTGCCAGCCAGTATTGGTCCTTCTCCTTGATACCACGAATACGAGGATCCTTACGCAGGCTTTGCAGGATCAGGGAGGCCATGCAGCGTAGGTTTGCTGAGGCATTCGGTCCGGAGTCCTCTGGGTCACTAAGAACGACATGGTCCGCAGCCACCTCCTCCCAGCCACGTACAAGTCCATGTGTTTCTTGGGACTGATCCCTTAAAGACTGCTGCTGATGCTGAGTGCCAGGCTCCACCTCCATACTGACACAATCTTCCTCCTCCTCCTCTTCCTCCTCGTCCTCTTCCTGTGTGATCGGCGGGCACGCAGGAACACTGTCTGGATAAAGGGGGCCTTGAGAGCTAAGGAAGTCCTCCTCTTCCTGCCTCTGTTCTGCCTCAAGTGCCCTGTCCATTATTCCACGCAGCGTGTGCTCCAACAGGTGGACAAGGGGGACAGTGTCACTGATGCATGCACTGTCACTGCTCACCATCCTCGTGGCCTCCTCGAATGGTGACAGGACAGTGCATGCATCCCTGATCATGGCCCACTGGCGTGGGGAAAAAAAACCAAGCTCCCCTGACCCTGTCCTGGTGCCATAGTCGCACAGGTACTCATTGATGGCCCTCTGCGTCATGTGCAGGCGCTGCAGCATGGCCAACGTTGAGTTCCACCTGGTGGGCATGTCACAGATTAGGCGGTTCTTGGGCAGGTTAAACTCCTTTTGGAGGTCCGTCAGCCGAGCACTGGCATTATATGACCGGCGGAAATGCACACAGACTTTCCTGGCCTGCCTCAGGACATCCTGTAAGCCTGGGTACCTGCCCAAGAACCGCTGCACCACCAAGTTAAGGACGTGAGCCAAACAGGGCACATGGGTCATTTGTCCCTGTCGGAGGGCAGAGAGGAGGTTGGTGCCATTGTCGCAAACCACCATTCCTGCCTTAAGTTGGCGTGGCGTCAACCACCTCTGAACCTGCCCCTGCAGAGCTGACAGAACCTCTGCCCCAGTGTGGCTCCTGTCCCCCAAGCACACCAGCTCAAGCACCGCATGGCATCTTTTGGCCTGCGTACTTGCTTAGCCCCTTGAACGCCTACGGAGCACCGCTGGTTCCGAGGAAGAGGCCATGGAGGAAGAAGAAGAGGAGGGGGTGGAGGAGAGAGGTGTGTCACAATCAGCATTTTGGAGGCGTGGTGGCGGAACAACCTCCAACACTACTGCACCTTGTCCTGCATCCTTCCCAGCTGCCAGCAGAGTCACCCAATGCGCCGTGAAACTTAGGTAACGTCCCTGTCCATGCCTGCTGGACCATGAGTCAGCGGTAATATGCACCTTACCGCTGACCGCCCTGTCCAGCGAGGCATGGACATTGCCTTCCACATGCCGGTAGAGAGCCGGAATCGCCTTCCGTGAGAAAAAGTGGCGTTTGGGTACCTGCCACTGAGGAACCGCACATTCCACAAACTCACGGAAGGGGGCAGAGTCTACCAACTGAAAAGGCAGCAGTTGAAGTGCTAGCAATTTTGCCAAGCTAGCATTCAACCGCTGGGCATGTGGATGGCTGGGAGCAAACTTCTTTCGGCGGTGCAGCAGCTGGGGCAGGGAAATTTGCCTGGTACAATCTGACGTCGGTGTACCAAAAGCAGATTGCCCACAAGTACTTGGCTGTGACACACCTAATTCTACACCTTCATTCCTCTCACTGCAGGTCTCAGAGAGGACTGAAGGTCTAGTGAGGTTGGAAATCTCAGCTGATGAGGAGCAAGGAGAGATCCTCTTTGTTCTTTGGTGTGGGTCTTTTAGATACGCTTGCCAACGAACTGCATGGCAGGTCAACATATGTCTGGTCAAGCATGTGGTACCCAAGCGGGAGATGTTTTGGCCACGCGAGATACGCTTGAGACATATGTTGCAAATAGCAGCGGTGCGATCTGATGCACTCGTCTCAAAAAAGGCCCACACCAAAGAACTTTTTGAATAACGCGCAGAGACTGCAGCGCCCTGCACATGTGGAGCTTTGGGGTGTGATGCAGTCAATGTGCTGCCCTTAGGCTGGCCCCTGGAGGGCATCCTGCCTCGTTGGTGATGTGCTGCCGCCTCCTCCTCCTCCTCCTCCTCCTCCTCCTCTCTCCTATCAGGCACCCACGTTGAGTCAGTGACCTCATCATCCCCTCCCTCCTCATCACTGGAGCAAACCTGGCAGTATGCTGCAGCAGGGGGAGCATGACTGCCAGATTGCTGTCCTTCTTGGGCACCCCCTCTGTCCGCGCTCATGTTACTGCCTTCATCGAGCTCAGTATCGTCATCAGAGCCTTCCAAACGCTGGGCATCCTCCTGGAGCATGTACCCAACACTGTGGTCAAACAGTTCGAGGGAATCCTCATGAGGACATGGTGGAGCTAGGGAAGGAGTCACTGATGACATTGAGCTGAGGGAAGAGGTCGCTGCTTTGCCAGACAAAGCACCCTGGGCATGGGTGAGAGAGGATGAGGAGGATGAGGACGGCTTGGTCATCCACTCGACCAAGTCTTCCGCATGTTGCGGCTCAACACGGCCAGCTGCCGAAAAAAAGGCCAAGCGTGTCCCATGGCCACGTGCGGATGAGGATGCACCGTCTCCACGACCAGCACTAGACACAGAGCCTGCTTGCCCTCTCTTATTGGCTTGTGACTGTCTGCCTCTCCTTCTTGGCCTTCCAGACATACTAATGGCCTGTAGCTGCACTAAGCTGGGATAGAACACCTGTAATTTTCTTCAAGTAGCTTTATATACTGTAACCAGACAAGCCTGCCTGTCAGTAGGAAGATAACAGGAACGGATCTAGCTGAACACTGTGAGCAGGACGCACTGTACTAAATGTAAATAGTCTAGCTGCCTGACCGTGGTACTAATAGGATCAAATAGAACACCTGTAATTTTCTTCAGGTAGCTTTATATACTGTAACCAGACAAGCCTGCCTGTCAGTAGGAAGATAACAGGAACGGATCTAGCTGTACACTGTGAGCAGGACGCACTGTACTAAATGTAAATAGTCTAGCTGCCTGACCGTGGTACTAATAGGATCAAATAGAACACCTGTAATTTTCTTCAGGTAGCTTTATATACTGTAACCAGACAAGCCTGCCTGTCAGTAGGAAGATAACAGGAACGGATCTAGCTGAACACTGTGAGCAGGACGCACTGTACTAAATGTAAATAGTCTAGCTGCCTGACCGTGGTACTAATAGGATCAAATAGAACACCTGTAATTTTCTTCAGGTAGCTTTATATACTGTAACCAGACAAGCCTGCCTGTCAGTAGGAATTTAACAGGAACGGATCTAGCTGAACACTGTGAGCAGGACGCACTGCACTAAATGTAAATAGTCTAGAAGATAACAGGAACGGATCTAGCTGAACACTGTGAGCAGGACGCACTGCACTAAATGTAAATAGTCTAGAAGATAACAGGAACGGATCTAGCTGAACACTGTGAGCAGGACGCACTGCACTAAATGTAAATAGCAGGAACGGATCTAGCTGAACACTGTGAGCAGGACGCACTGCACTAAATGTAAATAGTCTAGAAGATAACAGGAACGGATCTAGCTGAACACTGTGAGCAGGACGCACTGCACTAAATGTAAATAG
This sequence comes from Aquarana catesbeiana, assembly GCF_042186555.1. Taxonomy (NCBI): domain Eukaryota; kingdom Metazoa; phylum Chordata; class Amphibia; order Anura; family Ranidae; genus Aquarana; species Aquarana catesbeiana. The sequence goes on along the minus strand of NC_133327.1, from coordinate 289,460,368 downwards.
CAGGAACGGATCTAGCTGAACACTGTGAGCAGGACGCACTGCACTAAATGTAAATAGTCTAGAAGATAACAGGAACGGATCTAGCTGAACACTGTGAGCAGGACGCACTGCACTAAATGTAAATAGCAGGAACGGATCTAGCTGAACACTGTGAGCAGGACGCACTGCACTAAATGTAAATAGTCTAGAAGATAACAGGAACGGATCTAGCTGAACACTGTGAGCAGGACGCACTGCACTAAATGTAAATAGCAGGAACGGATCTAGCTGAACACTGTGAGCAGGACGCACTGCACTAAATGTAAATAGTCTAGAAGATAACAGGAACGGATCTAGCTGAACACTGTGAGCAGGACGCACTGCACTAAATGTAAATAGTCTAGAAGATAACAGGAACGGATCTAGCTGAACACTGTGAGCAGGACGCACTGCACTAAATGTAAATAGCAGGAACGGATCTAGCTGAACACTGTGAGCAGGACGCACTGCACTAAATGTAAATAGCAGGAACGGATCTAGCTGAACACTGTGAGCAGGACGCACTGCACTAAATGTAAATAGCAGGAACGGATCTAGCTGAACACTGTGAGCAGGACGCACTGCACTAAATGTAAATAGCAGGAACGGATCTAGCTGAACACTGTGAGCAGGACGCACTGCACTAAATGTAAATAGCAGGAACGGATCTAGCTGAACACTGTGAGTAGGACGCACTGCACTAAATGTAAATTGCAGGAACGGATCTAGCTGAACACTGTGAGCAGGACGCACTGCACTAAATGTAAATAGTCTAGAAGATAACAGGAACGGATCTAGCTGAACACTGTGAGCAGGACGCACTGCACTAAATGTAAATAGCAGGAACGGATCTAGCTGAACACTGTGAGCAGGACGCACTGCATTAAATGTAAATAGTCTAGATAGAAGATAACAGGAACGGATCTAGCTAAACTGAATACAGTGTATATATATATATATATATGCAACACCTGGGATGCATATATATACACAATACACTGTAAGTGCAGCTAACTGACTGACTGTTCTGCCTAATCTATCTAACTCAAATCAAATGACACTGTCTCTCTCTCTCTCTATCTCTCAGCACACCGGAACACACACTACACAGGGCCGCCGTGCAGGCGGCCTTATATAGTGTGGGGTGTGTACTAAATCCCCTGAGCCATAATTGGCCAAAGCCACCCTGGCTTTGGCCAATTACAGCTCTCTCTACTGACGGCGCTGTGATTGGCCAAGCATGCGGGTCATAGTGCATGCTTGGCCAATCATCAGCCAGCAATGCACTGCGATGCCGCAGTGAATTATGGGCCGTGACGCGCCACACGAATTTAGCGCGAACGGCCCATAACGTTCGCAATTCGGCGAACGATCGAACAGCCGATGTTCGAGTCGAACATGGGTTCGACTCGAACACGAAGCTCATCCCTACTCATGGTTATCATTAGATGTGAGTTTTTCTTAATGCTGGTCTATTTCTACTTAATCATTTCCTTATTATAGATCCAAATATCAATCAGCAGTCTCAGTTCATTTCCAACTACGAAAATCACCAAGGGACCTAATTATTTTCAATACATGGATAATTTTTTCCAAAAAATGTTTAGGTATGTTAAACCATATTTAAACCACACTTGACTTGGCTTGACTCAGGTAAACTTTTCTTTTTTGCGTTGGCTATATAGTCCCTTCTTCCCCTTTTGTTAATTGAATTTTATAAGGGCGTTTAGGAGAAACATTTCATTCGATCCAATAATCCCTAATATTACCAAAATTCACAGCGCAGATGTCTTAATAATTTTTACTGGTACAAGGAATGATCCCTGTATTGTTTTCAATATAATTGTCTCCTATGGCCATCATCTCCATTTAGTGGCCATAATGTGCAAATAATACGCAATACCAAGCTATGCATAATATGCTCAACAAACATTGGCCTATAGTATGACAAGACCTGAAATTAAAAGAGGATTTGTATGAAAAAACAAAAACAGTTTCTAAAAATCTAAAAACATAAAAAATCTAATTGTTCCAGGTAAACTGTCCAAAAAAAGCTTTTATGAATAATTGACCTACTTTTCTTAATATCGAGGGTTCATATCAGTATAAAAAGAAAAGGTTTATAGTTTTCCAGTTCATTCCCAATGACCAGAAAAGCTTTAAGATTTATGAGAGCGATTGCCATAAAATTCAACCATTTATTAATTGTCCCATCAATTTTGTAATTTATGACTTAAAATGTCTATATGGTTTACATTATGTAGGGTGCACAATTAGATCTATATTTAAAGCATAGACAACTAATAAAGCAAGGCATTTGGAACCATAGTGTCTGTGACAGACCTAGTCGGGACAGAGGCTGTTGGAGAGGACTGAATGCAAGCCTCTTGCCTTTTGATTAAAAGGCCCTGGATTTTCAATGGAACAATACTCTTTGTGAGGTGAATTAGAAATCCAGTCTGAACTGTACTAATCGGACTCAGTCATGTATATATGTATATATTGTATGTTGTTTGATTCTGTTGGGGACTCCTTGCTGTGGTCATTTGGGATTTGTGTCCCTGAAGAGGGAGGGGGGATTCCTCCAGCAGCCCCCTGCTGATAAGACTGAATTATACTGTTGGGACACATACTGTGAGGAGATGCTGGTGTCATCAACTCCAACTACCTGTGTTTATGTTAATTGAATGAGCTGATCATATTGTCCTCTATACAATGTAGGAGACGGGACGACTCCTATTGGAGCTGCTGCTATTGTGAGAAAATGTCCTGTGATAATTAACTCAGTCTGGGCAAAAGGTCATATCTCAGTCACCTAGGCTGTATAAAGGATTAGTTAATTAGCTCATGTTAATTAGGTTAATTAGGTTACGTTTGTATTGTTAGAGCAATATGAGCAGGAGGGTGGAACCTCATCTTCTGTAAATAAGACTGTATTCTGGTTCTGAATAAAGTGAGTTCATGTTAGCAACAAGCAAGTGTCACCTTGTTTTGTGCTCAGAGAGGTTAGAATATCTGATATCTGTATACAGACTGGGAGGAAGTGGTATATGACGGAAGCACTCGAGCGGAGTGTGGGACGTTCCGTGACATTGGTGGCAAGCAGCGGGAAAGCTTCCTACAGTCTGGGACATCCAAACCTCCAACTGGATCCAAGATCAGCATAGCAGACTTCAGTCACCCCAGCGGAGATATGGACCTGGCATCAGAGTTCCCGGGGCTGCTGCGGATCATCCTTTCAACATACACCAGGACTGTGTCTGAGGATGAATACCTGGAGTTCAGGCAGCAGATTCCGGTGGAGCTCTGGATTGGAGCCCTCCAGCTCGCTGGTATAAAACAGGGCAAGTGCTTTCCAACCCAAGAGCAATGGGCCAGTGACCAATGGGCATTGCGGATGGCATTCCTGGGAGAGCGGCCCCAGGAGCAGTGGGTGACTGAGTTGGACAGGCTGGTCCAGCAGGAGATAGAGCTGGACAATCGTTATCGGGCTCTGCAATGGCATGCAGAGGAGGCATATTTAGGGGAGACAACAGAATGCTCTCCGGAGGGATATGACTTTGGAGGCCCTGGATTGCTGTGAGAGAGCCTTACAGATCATTTTATGTTTGGTGATGAAGGGGAACCTGACCTTGAGGACCTGCGAGAATATAGAGAGGCTATGCTCGGTCTTGCAGGGGTCTCAGAGCTCAAACCTGATCTGGACCATTTGCTAAGGAAGGAACAGCATCTGTAAAGGGCATACAGGAAACTGCTAGAACACGTTCAGCAGCATGCCAGAGAATCGGCAGTGGAAAATCTGAAGATTGCTGTCCCCAAACCTGAAGTGCTGACCACAGGGCAGAGTTCTACTAACCTCTGTCCAGCACTGATAACATCTTCTGGGTTCCATGGACAGGAGATGGTGAACCTCTATCCCCAGACACCAGTTATAGAGATAGGGGATTTAATAGACTTTTCTGCTGAGGAAGAACAACCTGATGAGCCTCCAGCAGAAGAGCTGGTATTAGGGCCAAACTTCACTGTGCTCTGCCCAGCACCAACAGCAGTATCTGTGGAGTTACAACAAACTTCTCCAGCAGAAGTGCTGGCAACCGGACAGAGGGTCCAAGACCTCTGCCCCACACCTGTGGCAGTTTCGGAGGCCCAGGGTGAGAAGGTGGCAATCACTTCCCAGCAGCAGATACAGGGGGAGAAGGGAGAGGAGGTGTGTGTTGTCTCTCCCCAACAGCTGGCCAGGGTGGAGGAAGCGGCCTTCCCTCCCCAGCAAAGATCAGTGCACCTGGGAGACAGTACCATAGACATGTCATCCAAGCAACCAGATGAGGGAATGGAAAAGGAAGCAGCCGGCTCACCTCCCCAATGGCAGCTACACAGTTTGGGAGTGGAGGAAGCCAGCCTCCTGCCCCAACAGTTAGCCGGAGCGGAGGATGCGGAGTCCCCAGCAGAAGTGCTGGCAACAGGGCAGAGTGTTACCAACCTCTGCCCAGCACCGGCAACAACTACAGAGTTCCAGGGAGGCGGGGCAGTCGGCCTCCCTCCCCAACAGTTAGCCGGAACAGATGGTGTGGGGTTTCCAGCAGAAGGGCTGGCAACAGGGCCGAGGACTGCTAGACTCTGCCCTCAACTAACAGAGGATGGATTTCCTGTGAAGGTGGATGGGACTTCAGTCTCCACCTATATACCCCAGGGATGCTGGGCAATTGGCCCAGATCCCCAACAGCATGACAGAGTGAGCCCAGTCAGCCTGTCTTCTCTCCAGCGGCAGAAAGGACTCCAGGGAGAAGGGCCAGTCCGGGCCTCTCCCCAGCGGGGGATATGTTCTCTGAGAGAGGCAGAGGTTGGCTGGGTGAGTAATACTCTGTTTGGAACAATTTGTTTGGGGTACTGTGTGGGTACAGGCATTAGAGGACTGGAACTATGGACTAACTTCGGAGTCAACCCGTCTGGGGTCTCCTCCTGTGTTAGTCTCCTGCCGAAAGGGGAGAAATCTGACAGACCTAGCCGGGACAGAGGCTGTTGGAGAGGACTGAATGCAAGCCTCTTGCCTTTTGATTATGGGCCCTGGATTTTCAATGGAACAATACTCTTTGTGAGGTGAATTAGAAATCCAGTCTGAACTGTACTAATTGGACTCAGTCGTGTATATATGTATATATTGTATGTTGTTTGATACTGTTGGGGACTCCTTGCCGTGGTCATTTGGGATTTGTGTCCCTGAAGAGGGAGGGGGGATTCCTCCAGCAGCCCCCTGCTGATAAGACTGAATTATACTGTTGGGACACATACTGTGAGGAGATGCTGGTGTCATCAACTTCAAGTACCTGTGTTTATGTTAATTGAATGAGCTGATCACATTGTCCTCTATACAATGTAGGAGACGGGACGACTCCTATTGGAGCTGCTGCTATTGTGAGAAAATGTCCTGTGATAATTAACTCAGTCTGGGCAAAAGGTCATGTCTCAGTCACCTAGGCTGTATAAAGCATTAGTTAATTAGCTCATGTTAATTAGGTTAATTAGGTTACGTTTGTATTGTTAGAGTAATATGAGCAGGAGGGTGGAACCTCATCTTCTCCTGTAAATAAGACTGTATTCTGGTTCTGAATAAAGTGAGTTCATGTTAGCAACAAGCAAGTGTCGCCTTGTTTTGTGCTCAGAGAGGTTGGAATATCTGATATCTGTATACAGACTGGGAGGAAGTGGTATATGACGGAAGCACTCAAGCGGAGTGTGGGATGTTCCGTGACAGTATCCACCACCATTTTTTTTTTTTTTTGCTTATCATAATAAAAACACATTGGGTTTACATTTATTTGGTATTGAGGCAATTACTCCAATTACTAATATATCAAAACAGGAACATTTTTCAAAATTTTGCAAATGAGAAACATTCTGCATATTCACCCACCTTGGGTGGTACGTCGCCAAAGATTTAAACAATTAGAGATCAGTATAATTTTTTAGTCAATAATATTATTATTAATAGAAAATCTTTTTTGCAATTTCACAATCCATTATTTTTAACCCATGTTATTGGTAATTTATAAACTGTAGTTAGAGTTGATAATGTACTTTATGGATACAATATTTTTGTTATACTTTTGGTTCTTTTTTAGGAAGAGTTGTTATGTCTCTATTCTGCCACCTATAGACTGTTTGTTACTCAGTATTTTTGAGTATTTTTTTTAGTTTTTTTTGCCTTTATTTTCACCTGTTGATCCTGCCAGTAAATCTGTTCAATTTCCAGGTTCATTTAACAGACCGAGCTGTCCAGTAAAAGTAACAGTTAGAGAGTTAGGACAAACTATTTAACACTGATAAGGGTGCTTACAATAGTAAGATTTTATTCATTTACTGTATGTAAAACCTTTATCCCATAAGGAAAAAAATAAACTGTTGCTGAGTGTTAGCAGGAGTTTGGTACCCATTTTTTAGTCAATGTAAATCTGCTATTGCATCTAAAACTACTATCTTTCCTGGCTGTCAACACTGCTGTCCAAATGTGCCTCCATTGCACCTCTATCCAGAGTGGAGACACCCTAAGACAGGAAAGGTGTTACTAGTAAAAATAAAGGGAAACATTTCTAAAAAAAAAGGATTGGTAAGTTGCAATATATTACATTTTTGTTTTGGGGTTTAATACCACTTTAATATTTTATGGTTCCCTTAGCACATTAATATATAAAATAATTTTAGTTATTTATTTTGTACTGTATTAATCATTTTTTAACCTGTGGCTGATACTCATTTTCATATTCTTTTTGGTTTATGTCAGAGTTTTCCTATGTCAAGTAATATGTGCAAATATGTGCATTGATAAACATATTGTTATGTATATATTATTATGCATATACTGTATAACCACTTTTTATACAAAGAGTACTTGTATTTTAATCTTAACATTAGCTAGTATTTAGTTTTTTAAATTGATGTATTATTAACTGATTATATAGCAAAAGATTGTTGGCAAAGAGGAATGTTATTTTGCTGTGGTAACTGCAGTACCAGGAAGTAGGTGGGTGTACAGTACACAGGCTGCCAGCTAAACAAAAATGGCAACCACCCCAATTTATAACTCGCTTTTGAAGTGATTCTGTTGTGGAACGGCAGCTTACTGTATATTTTTGTGCCACATCCAGTGATAAGCCAAACAATAAAACAATGGACCCCCTAATGGTGGACTTTTAAGGCACTTGGAGAAAATATTACAAAATATTAATACCAATGTAAATTATTAAATTTCAACAGCTCACCTCAGGGGTGGGTGTAAGTTAGAGACATTTTTATTATTATTGTGGTGTGTTACTGACTTAGCATTCCATATAATTGAAAATTAAAAGCAACAGCAGGGACACGGTCTGTCAACCATAGAAATTCTTGGTTCCAAGAGGAAGCAATGGTTTTCAATTGTCAGAAATTTATTTGGCATCCGTATTGGGAAAGAATTGAGATGAAAAAATTCATTCAAAAATATCTTTGGTGAGGGAGGGGGGTTAGATCCTCCCTTGGCCTTCCAACAAAAAGAGGAAGGGAGGCCAGTAGGGGGTGTAAGGATATAGTATTTCTGAGAATACACTGAGGCCGAAAGGCAAATCCTGAGAGTTATTTAGCGGCCCGGCTACTGATGTTGCTAGTCTATAGGAAGTAACTGAATTTTCCAAAGATAAGCAAACTTCAAACAGCACAGACCGATGTCATACTCAAGTCTATCACACTCTGCTGTATGACACCGGTCTGTACTGTTTAAAGTTTGCTTATCTTTGAAACATTCAGTTACTCCCTATACACTAGCAACATCAGTAGCCGGGCCGCTAAATAACTCTCAGGATTTGCCTTTCGGCCTCAGTGTATTCTCAGAAATACTATATCCTTACGCCCCCTACTGGCCTCCCTTCCTCTTTTTGTTGGACGGCCAAGGGAGGATCTAACCCCCCTCCCTCACCAAAGATATTTTTGAATGAATTTTTTCATCTCAATTCTTTCCCAATACGGATGCCAAATACATTTTTAACAATTGAAAACCATTGCTTCCTCTTGGAACCAAGAATTTCTATGGTTGACAGATCGTGTTCCTGATGTTGTTTTTAATTTTCAATTATATAGAATGCCAAGTCAGTAACACACCACATTAATAATAAAAATGTCTCTAACTTACACCCACCCCTGAGGAAGGAGGTATATTTACTCCGAAACGCGTCGGGTGCAAGAATACTTCTGAAACTGTATACATACATGTAAAAATGTCTGTTATGCATTCTGTATAGTATTTGTTATATTACTAGAGTTTTTAATGTTGAAATTTAATATACTACACTGGTATTAATATTTTGTAATATTTTCTCCAAGTGCCTTAAAAGTCCACCATTAGGGGGTCCATTGTTTTATTGTTTTGCTTTTGAAGTGAGGTGTACATGGAAAAGCTTTATACTACACAAACAAAAAAGTTTTCCCAGCTCACTTACCAGCTAGCCAAAAGAAAAAATTACACTGCAGTGGCGGCTGGTGAACTTTTAGGATGAGGGGGGTGCGCCAGACTCCACCCTTCCTTTTTGATCCATCCCACTTCTCATAAGCCCCACCCCTTATAGAATCAACCCACTTTGTCCCCTGTATTCCACTTGCTTCCATTCAAAGTGTCAGGAGTATATAGCTCAGCCTCACAGATCAGGGTATACAGCTCAGTATTGCAGATCAGGGAACACAGCTCAGCATTACAGATCAGGGTATATAGCTCAGCATTACAGATCAGGGTATGCAGGTATACATCATCTGTCCTGTATACAGCTAGCTATATACACCCACCTTCCTTCCTGTATATAGAGACCTTCCCCCATCATCACTGACTGCAGATATACATCATCTGTCCTGTATACAGCTATATATACAGTAACAGGACAGATGATGTATATCTGCAGTCAGTGAGGATGGAGGAAGGTCTCTATACACAGGAAGGAAGAAGGTGGGTGTATATAGCTGTATACACTACAGGACAGATGTACTCACAATTTGTGACTGTTATTAATACAATTTGTAACGTAGCCAGTACACGGTATGGCAGAAATCCCCAAAATCATGTATTGCAAAGCAGCCAGTGAGACATGATGTTGCCCCAGTGAGTGGCAAACTCACTGACACTGCCTGATACCCTGATGCTCCAGTCATTGTATATCACACCCATCATCGTCATCTTCATATTTTACATCCATCATCACTATTCTTATCCCCATATTATACACCCGTCATCATCATCATACTACCCATCATTGTATAATACACCCATCATCATTAGACCCATATTATACACTCATCATCACTATCCTCATGCCCATATATTACACCCTTCATCCTCATCATCATCCTCATCATTGTATAATACACCATCATCGCTATCCTCATCATTGTATAATACACCCGTCATCATCATCCTCATCATTCTATAATACACCTGTCATCGCTATATTTCAAAAGGCAAAAGGTCAGGGCAGTTGCCAGACAGATGTAATGGAGGTATGAGGCAGAACATCAAAGCAGGAGACAGACAGGTGCAGTGAAGGCAAAAGGCAGAAGGTTTGGGCAAATGGAAGGCAGTCATAGCAGAGAAATCAGGTAGAAAGTTGGGGCAGGTGAAAGACAGGCATTGTGGAGGTATTGGGCAGATGGTCAGAGCAGGCAGCAGGTAAGTAGAGTGCAAATATCAGGCAAATGACTGGAGAAGGTGATAGACAGGCATAGATATCAGTGAGAAGGTTGGGGCAGGTGGAAGGTAGTGGTAGTGGAAGTATCAAGCTGATTGTCAGGGCAGGCAGGCAGGCAGGATGGAGATATCACAGGGATTACCAAGATAATATTCTGCAAATAGGCACTGCTCGGGCTATGCGTTCCATCCAAGCAGCAGCGGCGTCACTTCTGGCCTCTCATTGGCACAGAGAAACCGGAAGTGATGCCGCGGCTCTGAGGGAAAGCACCGCCCATGTCCTACGGTGGTGCCAATCAAAAAAAAACACATCAACAAGAATGACACTATTGGGAGTGTTCAGGCGCATTGCATTGACGTCACGCTTCCCATAGTGCACTGTGTCTGGCGCCTAAACACAGTGAACTTAAAGGACCTTTTTTTTTGCTTTGTTTTTTTTAAAGGGCCTTTTTTTGTGACTAGCTTTGGGGGCGGTGCCCGTGCGCCCCCTATGGACGAGCCACTGTTACATTGTCTTACAATTTGCGTTAAAAACAGAGGTTTTAGTTGCACATTTGTAAATGTATGTTGAAATTGCACTGCCTCATCAAGGCCCCTCTGTAAAGTGCAGCTTTCTCATACATTTGCAGATGTTGTTGTTTGTGCTATACAGTCTAGCAGGCCCAGGTTGTTGTCAGACCAGAGCACCAGCGTAGATCACACCAAAAGATGCAGAATTTTTGTCACCTTTCTCTGGTCCAATTGCTGGAATAGTGTGTAAAATTTGTCTGCCAACTTGCAGAACCATTGGTCCCAGATACTTTTGCCCCTTCATATGCATTGAGGCCATGTACAAGCTGTTGATTAGCCTAACTGAATGTGAGCTAAACATGTTATATCTTTTCTGAATAAAGATTGAGCTGATAATGTGCCAGATCACTGCACTCTTTTTGTGTTAATATGTTTTAAAGTCTATTCCAATCATTTTCTGTGTCATCGCTGGAAAGCTGGCAAGAAGTACTAATACTTTGTGAACATTGTGATATTGTCTCTTGGGAAATACTAAAATGAACTGACAAGCGTAAAAATGATAAATTGTACCGTTTTTATGTCACAATCATTTCTAAACTTTGTAGTAAGGTTTTTCATATTGGTATCTTCAGCCATTATTTTATGCATGATAAAGCAATTATATTTTAAGAGCACGGACATTTATGGGAACAGAAAGGTTGCTGAATACATGAACAAGTAGGCACTTTGGTATGCCAGCCTGCAAATATATACATATTTCTTGCACTTGTGTGAATATAATCTATAATCTATTATCAATGTAAGCTTTCTTTTAAATAGTAGCATATTTAGTGAATTTTGTAATGTTTAATATAATCCACGGCAGCAGATCAAAATGTTCAGCTCTCTGTTCATATCAGTTAATATGCATGCTTGTTTTATTTTCATCAGGGAGAGAAGGCCTTGCTATAAATTAGTGTAGGTCTTAACAATCCAACAGTAAGTAAGGCTTAATGGCTTTGGTGCTGTAATACATAGAGTAAAATACAGTATATTCCAGTATTTTAAGTTTTAGGAGTTCTTTCTGAACTATTTAAACAATCCAAGAAGAGATGATCTTCAATTATATCAGTCTCTTCGAGATCAAGCTCTTGGTCTTGGGTCAACTGGTCAATATCCTCATCTGAAGTAGAGGGATGTGTCAAGATTATCCGTGGAATCTTAGGAGAAAAAAAAAATGTGTTAAAATTAAGATCACAAAATAAAAGGGAAATGTAACAACAGTTGCATTAAAAGATTTGCAGCACAAACAACTTAACTTCTATTTCCTGTTCTTCAAGATGTAGAAAGATATATCCCTTTTTTCTTCTTTTGTATCTGTCTACCCCTAACCCAGAAATATATATATGTATATATATATATATATATATATATATATATATATACACTGCTCAAAAAGGTTAAAGGAACACTTCGAAAAACACATCAGATCTCAATGGGGAAAAATATCATGCTGGATATCTATACTGATATGGGCTGGGTAACGCATTAGGATTGAAAGGATGCCACCTCATTTGATGGAAATTAAAATTATCAACCTACTGAGGGCTGAATTCAACAACCCGAAAATCAAAGTGAACAATTGATGCAGCAGGCTAGTCCATTTTGCTGAAATTTTATTGTACTCATGGTACTCAGTACTTTGTGTGGCCCCCACTTGCTTGTATGCATGCCTGACAACATCAGGGCATGCTCCTAATGAGACAACGGATGGTGTCCTGGGGTATTTCCTCCCAGATCTGGACCAGGGCATCACTGAGCTCCTGAACAGACTGAGGTGCAACCTGGCGGCTTCAGATGGACTGAAAAATAATGTCCCAGAGGTGTTCTATTGAATTTGGGTCAGGCGAGCATGGGGGCCAATCAATGGTATCAATTCCTTCATCCTTCAGGAACTGGCTGCATACTCTTGCCACAGGAAGCCAGCCATTGTCATGCACCAGGAGGAACCCAGGACCCAGCACCAGTGTAGGATATGACAATGGGTCCAAGGATTTCATCCCGATACCAAATGGAAGTCAGGGTGCCATTTTCTAGCCTGTAGAGGTCTGTGCATCCCTCCATGGATATGCCTCCCCAGACCATCACTGACCCACCAGCAAAATCGGTTATGCTGAACGATGTTACAAGCAGCATAAGTTCTCCACGGCTTCTCCAGACTCTTTCACGTCTTTCACATCTGCTCACGGTAAACCTGCTCTCCTTTGTGAAAAGCACAGGGTGCCAATGGCAGACTTGCCAATTCTGGTTTTCAATGGCAAATGTAAATCGATTTCCATGGTGCCAGCCACTAGAGGACGTCGGGGACTCAGGCCACCCTCATAAAGTCTGTTTCTGGTTGTTTGGTCAGGGACATTCACCCCAGTCGCCTGCTGGAGGTCATTTTGTAGCGCTCTGGTAATGCTCATCCTGTTCCTCCTTGCACAAAGAGGCAAATACCGGTGCTGCTGATGGTTTAAGACCTTCTACAGCCCTGTCCAGCACTCCTAGAGTAACTGCCTGTCTCCTGGAATCTTCTCCATGCTCTTGAGACTGTGCTGGGAGACACAGCAAACCCTCTGGCAATGGCACATATTGATGTGCCACCCTGGAGGAGTTGGACTGCCTGAGCAACTTCTATAGTATCCAGGTATGTCCTCATGCTACCAGTAGTGACACTGTCCCTAGCCAAATACAACACCAGTGAAAAATAGTCAGAAAAGAGTAGGGGAAAAAAATGCCAGTGGCCTTTACCTGTAAAACCATTCCTGTTTTGGAGGTTGTCTCATTGTTGCCCATCTAGTGCACCTGTTGTTAGTTTCATTACCACCAAAGCAGCTGGAACTGATTAACAACCCCCTCTGCTACTTAACTGACCAGACAAAAAAACAGGAGGTTAATTGACATGATGCTATACTCTGATTAAAAAGTGTATTAGTATTGCGATGCCTGCCTTTACTCGCACATGAACTTTAATGCCATCCCAGTCTTAGTCCGTAGGGTTCAATATTGAGTTGGCCCACCTTTTTCTGCTATAACAGCTTCAACTCTTCTGGGAAGGCTGTCCACAAGGTTTAGGAGTGTGAATGTTTGAACAATCTTCCAGAAGCGCATTTGTGTGGTCTGGCACTGATGTGGATGAGAAGGCCTGGCAGTCTTCGCTCTAATTCATCCCAAATGTGTTCTATACGGTTGAGGTCAGGACTTTGTGCAGGCCAGTAAAGTTCCTGCACCCCAAACTTGCTCATTCATGTCTTCATGAGCCTTGCTTTGTGCACTGGTCCAAATCCTTTGGTGGAGGGGGGATTATGGTGTGGGGTCTATTTTTCAGGGGTTGGGCTTGGCCTCTTCGTTTCAGTGAAGGGAAGTCTTAAGGTGTCAGCATACCAAGACATTCTGAACAATTTCATGCTCCCAACTTTGTGGGAACAGTTTGAGGATGGCTCCTTCCTGTTCCAACATGACTGCGCACCAGTGCATAAAGCAAGATCCATAAAGACATGGACGAGTAAGTTTGGGGAGGAGGAACTTGACTGGCCTGCACAGGGTCCTGACAGTCCTTGTGGACATCCTTCCCAGAAGAGTTGAAGAGAGACTATAATTACAGAGATTATACATCCATAGTGACTAGAAGTGTATTTGGTGGTAATTGTTGTGTTGAGCTTGTTCAGAAAATGCAGGGGGGGGGGGGGGGTGAGGAGTGCAATGTACAGGGTGTGGGGGGGGGGGTTGTAAAGTACAATGTGCGGGGGGTGAGGAGTGTGATGTACAAAGTGCGGGTGGGGGTGAGGAGTGTATTGTACAGAGTGTGGGGAGGGTGAGGAGTGTAATGTACAGAGTGTGGGGGGTGAGGAGTGTAATGTACAGAGTGTGGGGAGGGTGAGGAGTGTAATGTACAGAGTGTGGGAGGTGAGGAGTGTAATGTACAGAGTGTGGGGAGGGTGAGGAGTGTAATGTACAGAGTGTGGGAGGTGAGGAGTGTAATGTACAGAGTGTGGGGAGGGTGAGGAGTGTAATGTACAGAGTGTGGGGAGGGTGAGGAGTGTAATGTACAGAGTGTGGGGAGGGTGAGGAGTGCAATGTACAGAGTGTGGGAGGTGAGGAGTGTAATGTACAGAGTGTGGGGGGGTAAGAAGTGTATTGTACAGAGTGTGGGGAGGGTGAGGAGTGTATTGTACAGAGTGTGGGGAGGGTGAGGAGTGCAATGTACAGAGTGTGGGGAGGGTGAGGAGTGTAATGTACAGAGTGGGGGGGGGGTGAGAAGTGTATTGTACAGAGTGTGGGGAGGGTGAGGAGTGTATTGTACAGAGTGTGGGGAGGGTGAGGAGTGTATTGTACAGAGTGTGGGGAGGGTGAGGAGTGCAATGTACAGAGTGTGGGGAGGGTGAGGAGTGTAATGTACAGAGTGGGGGGGGGTGAGAAGTGTATTGTACAGAGTGTGGGGAGGGTGAGGAGTGTATTGTACAGAGTGTGGGGAGGGTGAGGAGTGTAATGTACAGAGTGGGGGGGGTGAGAAGTGTATTGTACAGAGTGTGGGGAGGGTGAGGAGTGTAATGTACAGAGTGTGGGAGGTGAGGAGTGTAATGTACAGAGTGTGGGGAGGGTGAGGAGTGTAATGTACAGAGTGTGGGGAGGGTGAGGAGTGTAATGTACAGAGTGTGGGGAGGGTGAGGAGTGCAATGTACAGAGTGTGGGAGGTGAGGAGTGTAATGTACAGAGTGTGGGGGGGTAAGAAGTGTATTGTACAGAGTGTGGGGAGGGTGAGGAGTGTATTGTACAGAGTGTGGGGAGGGTGAGGAGTGCAATGTACAGAGTGTGGGGAGGGTGAGGAGTGTAATGTACAGAGTGGGGGGGTGAGAAGTGTATTGTACAGAGTGTGGGGAGGGTGAGGAGTGTATTGTACAGAGTGTGGGGAGGGTGAGGAGTGTAATGTACAGAGTGGGGGGGGGTGAGAAGTGTATTGTACAGAGTGTGGGGAGGGTGAGGAGTGTATTGTACAGAGTGTGGGGAGGGTGAGGAGTGTAATGTACAGAGTGTGGGGGGTGAGGAGTGTAATGTACAGAGTGTGGGAGGTGAGGAGTTTATTGTACAGAGTGGGGGGGGGGTGAGAAGTGTATTGTACAGAATCCAGGGGGTGGGGGTTTGGAGTGTAATGTACAGAGTGTGTGGGGGGATGAGGAGTGTAATGTACAGAGTGTGGGGGGGGTGAGGAGTGTAATGTACAGAGTGTGGGGGGGGTGAGAGGTGTAATATACAGAATGCAGGGGGCTTTGAAGTGTAATGTACATAGTGCAGTAGTGCGGGGGGGGGTGAGGAGTGCAATGTACAGGGTGTGGGGGGGAGGTGAGGATTGTAATGTACAGAGTGCAGGGGGGAGGGGTCAGGACCAGTAGTAGCCGGTCCATAAGGGGCGCCCTCCTAGTTTGCATGCGGGGCACTGGACTAATAGCTTTCTGTGAGGTCAGTCTTTTTTTTACAAGCACGTGATTAGAGCCTGACTTTCACATCCCCCCCCCCCCCCCCCCGTCTTTAATGCTCTCTCTGTCCTTTCTCACTAACTATGCTAATTTTATTACCATTACTATATATGTTTGTTTTTTTCTTTCCCTCAGTTCGTCTTTTTTTTAACAATCTGCTAAAACTTTTGTGAATTAGTACTGCTTGAACTTTGAAGAAGGGGACATAACCCGGAAAGGTTGTCTTGAAAATATATATGTTTAGTGCAAATAAAAAAGTATCACAGACAGTACTCAGTTGTGTCTGATGTAATAGAAAATTAATTTATGTTGTGGTCATTTTTAGAAACTATACAGTACAGACCAAAACAGAGTTTAAGCAATGCTGATTTTTTTCACTGGTGATTAGGGTTGCCACCTGTCCAGGATTCACCCGGACAATTTGGGTTTGGAATCATGTGTCTGGGTTTCAAACTGCCTGAAACCCGGACACATTATTCAGACTGGACTATGGCTTTGCAGCAGGGTTGCTGGCTGAAGTAGTCTAAGCTGAGAGTGTCTGTTACACTCTCTTTCACACTGCCCAAAGCCAGCACTAATAATTCGCCCCCCAACACACAGATGGGAGAGGAGAGAGGGCTCGATCTGCTACTCTCCCTCCCACCCACACCCCCGAGTCTGCCCTCACTCCAATCCCCAGCACTGTGCCTTAGAAAAGGAAAGTGGGGACTGGAAATTTGAAGTCCAGAAGCCTGAGATACATCTGGATGAGAGGTGCTGACTGCCAAGGGGTGAGTGAGCTCACCACCCTTTTCCCTCCTGCCTCTGAGTGAGTACACAAAGGTAAATCAGGGTTCTCAGAGCACCCCTTACATCAAAGTTCCCCTTTACATCAGAGTTCTCAGTGTTCCCCTTTAAATCAGGGTTCCCAGAGCATCCCTTATGTTAGAGACCAAGAGTTCTATCTTACATCAGAGTCTGCAGAGTCCCCCCCTTACGGTGTAAGGGAATGTTTTGAGTTTAGATGTAAAAGGGGAACTCTGTGGACTCTGATGTAAAGGGGAACTCTGTGGACTCTGATGTAAAGGGGAACTCTGTGGACTCTGATGTAAAGGGGGACTCTTGTGATTGACTTCATATGATTAGAAATGTTATTTAATTGCAAAATATATGTATAGCTTATACGTTTATACTATGTAAAAAAAAATTGCTGTGCACCGCTAAAGTGTTCGGGTTTGACTTGAAGAAAAGGTGACAACCCTACTGGTCATGGTAATAGTGGATTTAAAAAGTAAAAGTTTTTTTTCTACATGATGTTTTGATGTGTAGTTCTGTACACCATTTACTTGTGAGACATCTTTTTTTAACAAATTTGGTATATACAGTAGGTATTCCTCTTATGCTACTTTGGGGCCTAGATGTGTTGTCACTCTTCCCAAAATGAATCAAAGTCACTTGCCATAAAACCATTCCAACTGTGAACAATAAAATAATGGTGCGTTTATATAATATAAACTCATTCCCCTATTATGTATTGTTTTTTTTTTTATCACTGCTTTCCAATTTGCTATTAATAAATAAATAAATAAAATTTTAAAAGTGCAGTTTTGAAATCGTATTTTATTTAGTGCATCTTTTTATTTTTAATACACTTTCTTTCAACTCACAGAACATGTGTTTTCAAATTTAGAAATCCAATGACCTCCTGCAGTTATCAATTAGTTTACAGTGGCCCCTAGTGGCACTGACAGGATATTTAAATGTGATAATCCTCTACATAAGCCATCAATTCCAACATCACGCAGAAGTGACTGTTTACTTACATCTTAATAATCCACTTGCAAAGCAGCTTGCAGCATTTGCATTTAAATTTGGATCAAAGCATATTTATTCAGATCAATTCACCATAGCATTTCACGTTTGTAATGTTATTTCTCATTATTGGAGCCTATCGTTATCACTAGATGCTTAACCAATGCACACGATTGTTGTATTGATTTATTTATCTCATTTTCAAGGCATACTAAAAGAGGAGAAAATACTAGGCGTTAAATGAATGTTTGTTGTTTGTTTGTTTTTTCTAAACTTAAAAATAAACAGACCCTGTGCACTTGGAAAACTTTTTTTACTGATAGCCTCAGAGTCACATACTCTTTACCAAGTGTTAAAACCTTCCAGCACTTTTAGTTACAAGGTGCAATACTAATCAGGATTTTGCAGGTGTCTGGTTCAGCTTAGATCTACAGTGCACTGATGTGTATGCGGAGGCCTATGCTAGCAGTGTAGTTCAAGTGCACTCAGTAGCTCTTATATTTTAGAGTACACTATTTTCCTAACATAAAAATTTAATTTTAAAAAATCAGCTCGGAATAATATTGCTTTATAATAATGAACCCAATATCCGTAGTACCCAACGCAACCTAGTAAAGCATTGTGTGACTCTTGCATTAACATTGTCCAGTCTCCTTGAACTGAACAGCTCTTAAATTATACAGATTCGAGACTGATTAAGGCTAGATTTCCACTATTGCAACCTGAAAGTCGCACAATTTTGCCACGATATTTTGCCATGATTTTGATGCAACTGGAAACAATGCCTGTGTTTTCTTGAGGTCTATGGACCCCAAGTTGCGTCAAAGTGGGACCAAAGTAGTGCAGGGACTACTTTGAAGTCGCTGCGACTTGAAGTTGCACAGATATGAAGAGTACTCATTGGAAACCATGGGGAATGACTTGTCATGAGACTTCGCAGTCCCAAGTCGCATGATAAGTTGCACTAGTTGAAACCGAGCCTAAATGCAAATATGGTTCTAAGAAAATATGAGTAGCCATGAACCAGGAACCCCCTACAACCTTAATATATTAGCAATTAAGATATAAAGATATAAAGCAGAACTAAATTTCAGTGTGTGTGGGTGAGCTCTTTCCATAATGTGCAAATGTAAGGGCACTGATTTAAAGCAATATTAAACCACAAACCAAAAATGTAATATATTGAAGTTTACCAATCTTTAGATGTGGTGGCTGCATTTGTTTTCTCTTTTAGGCTTTTTCCCCTCTGTTTTGCATACAGGGAGGGCCTTTATTGTAGAAAATGCCTGCTATGTCTCTTCTGAAATAACACAAACTTGCATGCATGGAACAGTGCACATTATTGGCACACCTTGGCACCAGAGTGAATGAACTCCTGTGTACAGTCCCTGGTCAGCCAATCTAGATGACTGAAGACCCAACACCCGGGCTGTAAATCTTCTGTAAGTCTGCAGTGAACAGGCTACCGATGCAGATCCAACCCCTTTACCCTCTGTAACAGTGTGAGGCTCTGCCACTTTGGAAATTTAGGAGAAAATTGTGCAGTATTTGCATTAAAGCTTAACCACTTAAGGACCGCCTCACGCCGATTTACATCGGCAAGGCGGCACGGGCAGGCAAAATCACGTACATGTACGTGATTTGGTCCCCCGGCGATCGGAGATGAGCGGGAGGCCATCCATTCGTGGCCCCCCCCTCGCGATCGCCGCCGGCCAATCAGATCACTTCCTTTGCTGCTGTATGCTAAACAGCAGCAAAGGAAATTATGTCATCTCTCCTCGGCTCGGTATTCCGTTGCAGCACCGAGGAGAGAAGACATCAATGTGAGTGCACCAACACTACACAACACAGTAGAACATGCCAGGCACACTAAACACCCCGATCCCCCCCCCCCGATCGCCCCCCGATCACCCCCCCCCCTCCCTGTCACAAACTGACACCAGCAGTTTTTTGTTTTTTTTGTTTTTTTTTTCTGATTACTGCATTGGTGTCAGTTTGTGACAGTTACAGTGTTAGGGCAGTGAGTATTACCCCCCTTTAGGTCTAGGATACCCCCCTAACCCCCCCTAATAAAGTTTTAACCCCTTGATCACCCCCTGTCACCAGTGTTGCTAAGCGATCATTTTTCTGATCGCTGTATTAGTGTCGCTGGTGACGCTAGTTAGTGAGGTAAATATTTAGGTTCGCCGTCAGCATTTTATAGCGACAGGGACCCCCATATACTATCTAATAAATGTTTTAACCCCTTGATTGCCCCCTAGTTAACCCTTTCACCACTGATCACCGTATAACCGTTACGGGTGACGCTGGTTAGTTCGTTTATTTTTTATAGTGTCAGGGAACCCGCCGTTTATTACCGAATAAAGGTTTAGCCCCCCGATCGCCCGGCGGTGATATGCGTCGCCCCAGGCAGCGTCAGATTAACGCCAGTACCGCTAACACCCACGCACGCAGCATGCGCCTCCCTTAGTGGTATAGTATCTGATCGGATTAATATCTGATCCGATCAGATCTATACTAGCGTCCCCAGCAGTTTAGGGTTCCCAAAAACGCAGTGTTAGCGGGATCAGCCCAGATACCTGCTAGCACCTGCGTTTTGCCCCTCCGCCCAGCCCACCCAAGTGCAGTATCGATCGATCACTGTCACTTACAAGGCACTAAACGCATAACTGCATCGTTCGCAGAGTCAGGCCTGATCCCTGCGATCGCTAACAGTTTTTTTGGTAGCATTTTGGTGAACTGGCAAGCACCAGCCCCAGGCAGCATCAGGTTAGCGCCAGTACCGCTAACACCCACGCACGCACCGTACACCTCCCTTAGTGGTATAGTATCTGAACGGATCAATATCTGATCTGTTCAGATCTATACTGGCGTCCCCAGCAGTTTAGGGTTCCCAAAAACGCAGTGTTAGCGGGATCAGCCCAGATACCTGCTAGCACCTGCGTTTTGCCCCTCCGCCCGGCCCAGCCCACCCAAGTGCAGTATCGATCGATCACTGTCACTTACAAAACACTAAATGCATAACTGCAGCGTTCGCAGAGTCAGGCCTGATCCCTGCGATCGCTAACAGTTTTTTTGGTAGCGTTTTGGTGAACTAGCAAGCACCAGCCCCAGGCAGCGTCAGGTTAGCGCCAGTACCGCTAACACCCACGCACGCACCGTACAGCTCCCTTAGTGGTATAGTATCTGATCGGATCAATATCTGATCCGATCAGATCTATACTAGCGTCTCCAGCAGTTTAGGGTTCCCAAAAACGCAGTGTTAGTGGGATCAGCCCAGATACCTGCTAGCACCTGCGTTTTGCCCCTCCGCCCAGCCCAGCCCAGCCCACCCAAGTGCAGTATCGATCGATCACTGTCACTTACAAAACACTAAACGCATAACTGCAGCGTTCGCAGAGTCAGGCCTGATCCCTGCGATCGCTAACAGTTTTTTTGGTGGCGTTTTGGTGAATTGGCAAGCACCAGCGGCCTAGTACACCCCGGTCGTAGTCAAACCAGCACTGCAGTAACACTTGGTGACGTGGCGAGTCCCATAAGTGCAGTTCAAGCTGGTGAGGTGGCAAGCACAAGTAGTGTCCCGCTGCCACCAAGAAGACAAACACAGGCCCGTCGTGCCCATAGTGCCCTTCCTGCTGCATTCGCCAATCCTAATTGGGAACCCACCACTTCTGCAGCGCCCGTACTTCCCCCATTCACATCCCCAACCAAATGCAGTCGGCTGCATGAGAGGCATTTTCTTTATGTCCTCCCGAGTACCCCTACCCAACGAACCCCCCCAAAAAAGATGTCGTGTCTGCAGCAAGCACGGATATAGGTGTGACACCCGCTATCATTGTCCCTCCTGTCCTGACAATCCTGGTCTTTGCATTGGTGAATGTTTTGAACGCTACCATTCACTAGTTGAGTATTAGCGTAGGGTACAGCATTGCACAGACTAGGCACACTTTCACAGGGTCTCCCAAGATGCCATCGCATTTTGAGAGACCCGAACCTGGAACCGGTTACCGTTATAAAAGTTAGTTACAAAAAAAGTGTAAAAAAAAAAATATATATAAAATAAAAAAAAAATTGTTGTCGTTTTATTGTTCTCTCTCTCTATTCTCTCTCTCTATTGTTCTGCTCTTTTTTACTGTATTCTATTCTGCAATGTTTTATTGTTATTATGTTTTATC
Organism: Aquarana catesbeiana; assembly: GCF_042186555.1. Classification (NCBI taxonomy): domain Eukaryota; kingdom Metazoa; phylum Chordata; class Amphibia; order Anura; family Ranidae; genus Aquarana; species Aquarana catesbeiana. The sequence goes on along the minus strand of NC_133327.1, from coordinate 289,438,682 downwards.
ATGTTTGTTTTTCAGGTATGTAATTATTTATACTTTACCGTTTACTGTGCTTTATTGTTAACCATTTTTTTGTCTTCAGGTACGCCATTCACGACTTTGAGTGGTTATACCAGAATGATGCCTGCAGGTTTAGGTATCATCTTGGTATCATTCTTTTCAGCCAGCGGTCGGCTTTCATGTAAAAGCAATCCTAGTGGCTAATTAGCCTCTAGACTGCCTTTACAAGCCGTGGGAGGGAATGCCCCCCCCCTCCCCACCGTCTTCCGTGTTTTTCTCTGGCTCTCCTGTCTCAACAGGGAACCTGAGAATGCAGCCGGTGATTCAGCCAGCTGACCATAGAGCTGATCAGAGACCAGAGTGGCTCCAAACATCTCTATGGCCTAAGAAACCGGAAGCTACGAGCATTTTATGACTTAGATTTCGCCGGATGTAAATAGCGCCATTGGGAAATTGGGGAAGCATTTTATCACACCGATCTTGGTGTGGTCAGATGCTTTGAGGGCAGAGGAGAGATCTAGGGTCTAATAGACCCCAATTTTTTCAAAAAAGAGTACCTGTCACTACCTATTGCTATCATAGGGGATATTTACATTCCCCGAGATAACAATAAAAATGATAAAAAAAAAAAAAAATGAAAGGAACAGTTTAAAAATAAGATAAAAAAGCAAAAAAATAAGAAAAAAAAAGTGTCACATTCCCGCAACTTGTGTCAAAATATAAAATATTCCATGGACTCAATATGCCTCTCAGCAAATAGCTTGGGGTGTCTACTTTCCAAAATGGGGTCATTTGGGGGGGGTTTGTGCCACCTGGGCATTTTATGGCCTCCGAAACTGTGATAGGCAGTGAAGAGTGAAATCAAAAATTTACACCCTTAGAAATCCTGAAGGCGGTGATTGGTTTTCGGGGTCCCGTACGCGCCTAGGCTCCCAAAAAGTCCCACACATATGGTATCCCCATACTCAGGAGAAGCAGCTGAATGTATTTTGGGGTGCAATTCCACATAGGCCCATGGCCTGTGTGAGCAATATATCATTTAGTGACAACTTTTTGTAAATATTTTTTCTTTTTTGTCATTATTCAATCACTTGGGACAAAAAAAATAAATATTCAATGGGTTCAACATGCCTATCAGCAATTTCCTTGGGGTGTCTACTTTCCAAAATGGGGTCATTTGTGGGGGTTTTGTACTGCCCTGCCATTTTAGCACCTCAAGAAATGACATAGGCAGTCATAAACTAAAAGCTGTGTAAATTCCAGAAAATGTACCCTAGTTTGTAGACGCTATAACTTTTGCGCAAACCAATAAATATACGCTTATTGACATTTTTTTTACCAAAGACATGTGGCCGAATACATTTTGGCCTAAATGTATGACTAAAATTGAGTTTATTGGATTTTTTTTTATAACAAAAAGTAGAAAATATCATTTTTTTTCAAAATTTTCGGTCTTTTTCCGTTTGTAGCGCAAAAAATAAAAACTGCAGAGGTGATCAAATACCATCAAAAGAAAGCTCTATTTGTGGGAAGAAAAGGACGCAAATTTCGTTTGGGTACAGCATTGCATGATCGCGCAATTAAAAGTTAAAGCGACGCAGTGCCAAATTGGAAAAAGACCTCTGGTCCTTAGGCAGCATAATGGTCCGGGGCTCAAATGGTTAATAAGAAATTCCAGTTTATCGTTTCTGAGTGGAGAAAGCTGTGTTTTTGGTTTTCTTCAGATTCTGTAGTCCCGGATTGGGGCCTGGAGCTTGAAGGTTCCAAAGAGTCTAGGGTGGGATTAAACCTTCAATCTTGTGTCCAGATTTTACTAAATGCCTGCAGCCTGTGTGAGTACACAGGTGTGCAGGGTTGTTATATACTCAAGCCTGAGGATCACTCAGGGCTCCCAGTTTAGAGACAGCTCCTATATTGGAGACAGGAGATCTGGGAAATACAGTCAGAGGGACTGGTAAGATGGGCAGCAGTGCTGCTGACAAGGGAGCCATTTGGCTCAATATTTTCAGTTGACTATTCATGTTGATGTAAATGAACCCCTGTGTAGGCAACTCATGTTTATGCTCAATAAATATGGGCTGCCTTGCCCTAAAATATAGTTTGAACTGGCACAGCTCATGACAAAAGTACTTACCACATGAACATAATCACTCAACATCACATCTCCTACATTGTGAAAAGTTGTTTCATGTTGTACACTGCATGCAACATGATGCCAACATGATGCAACAGGCTTTGTCCACAGCTGCTTACCTTTGCATCTCCCATCCACATTTCACTTTCACTCCTCTTCAGCTCTGACCTCTGCATGCAACTCTCCCCTCACTTCACCCATATTCCACCCCCCCCCCTTAAAAGATCCATCATCTTCCACATAACTTACTTTTGTTGCTGTATTAGGCTGAAGCACCCAGCGGGCACTAGTACCTCCCCACACGCTGTAGATGACTCCTCCTCTCTCACTTGCAGGGAGATCATCTAGTGGGGGTGTCGGCATCTGCAATGCACCCCTGGCACCTGCATCTCCCTTGTTACCATCCTGCAATCAGTGGGAGCTACTCTGCAGATCAGATCTGTGGGAGCTGTTGGGAGATAAACCATCACTGGTAAACACAAAAGCCAGACTTCTATGTTTACAAACGATAGTGGTGAGCAGGGAGCAGAGGACCTGAGCCAGAGGTGGTGGAACTGAGTTCCACCAAGTTCCAGCTGAAAAAAAGCCCTGCTGATGAGTCATGGGATTCTCTACCTCATTCAGAGATGGTGTTAAATGCAGTGTACACTATGAAAGCAGTCTCTCATTGGAGGAGGAGGAATGAGGAAGGAACAGGTTCCTGTCCAGAGCTTGTACAATGCAGCTTCACAGAAGACTCTGAGCTATTCTTTTTTTCAGTACCAGAAATTCAGCAGCAGGAAGATCTCCAAAGATCTCTATTAGATACAGCTGCCTGCACAATGTGGGACATACTTCATTACTGGTACGTTAAAGTTAAAGAGAAGTTTTTTTTTTCTAAACTTCGGCTATAACATTTTTGGTCAGTTTTGCTTGTTGGGTCTGTAGGAGGCAGCAAAAGAAGCAACCTATTGGAGAAGCGGAACCTAAGTGGAACAAGGTAGGTGCTTGCTTTATGCATAATATTTTACAGGCCTTTGTTTTCATACTAGCTGTGTATGTACTAGGGAGGTGACAGAGTTTTGGAGAGCCCTTCTACATTTGTGTAAACACAAAAAAGTGACAAGACAATAAATCTAAATTAAGTGTAGGATTGAAAAACCACAACAGAAGCTATATGCAGCTTGGTTCAGCCTGACCCTACCTATGCATCTTCTCAGGATTAGCAATAATCAGGAGAAGAAAGACCAAGAGCAAACTGTGAGATTGTTAGCAGCTTTATCCCAATGTTCCCTTTCATACTAATCCCTGTTACGTTCTGAGTAGCAGCTGGTAAAGGTTTTCTTGCCTTGGAACTATAATTTGATGTGTTGAATATTTTCACATCCATTCTACTTGCATTCAAAATGGTTTCTATCCACATTTAATGTTAAAATACAATGAATGTGTAGAGTACAGCTAAAGTAAATACTGTATAGGTTTCCTATGGTGCTTTCTATAAATTAAACCTATCCCTTTGCTTATAAGTAATTGTTGTTTGTTTTTTACTCAGTATTGTGTTAAAAGTTTACATATAATGTGCAATAATTCACACTGTGGTTCTATTTAATGCCCTAATTTATAGTCGACTACTGAGATGATTATGGTACAAAGAGCAGGCATACATGGCAATGTAAAATATCAGGTAATAGCCTATAAGTGAACTGTTGCAGAGTGGTTTCATAACATTAGAATACATAAATGACAGAACTGCTGAAATACAGATGGTTATGGTTTCATAGTCCAACATTTCTTTGACAGTTAAGCTGTTCATGATTTCAAGCAATGGCAAGGGTCAATCATTTTCAATGGGAGCACTTACAACCGTTCTTCAGAGGCCATAACATTTAAAGGTACATAGTAAGTTCATCACATATTTCCAGTGCCAGGTAATCATACTGTTAACCTGACTTATGAAAGTTTTAAAATCTATTTTGGCCCTGAAGCTGGGTGCCCATTTTACAATCTATAATATTTATACTAATACTAATATCTATATGTGTGTTGGTTCATATGTATTCATAACATTTGGATAAGGTTTTACAATAGCAGCAGTAGTGCTGTGCCATCTTAGTCACTGATCAGTGCAAAATGTTTGGGATATAAGTGAACTTTTATTGAGTAGTTAAAATTTGATGAACAATTGAGTACTGTCGATGGTAGATTTTTTTTATTTGCACTAACATCCAAATTTTCAGGACAAGCTTTTGGGTGTGTCACCTTCTTCAAGGTCCAAGCGGTACTAATACACAAAGTTTTAGCAGAATGCTAGGTAAGATAATCTCTGAAAAAGAAAATGCAAAAAATGGTAATTAAACTTGGATAGTTAGTGAGATAAGGCAGCGAGAGGGCAAGGAGGAGTAGCTTCGTATATTAGTACTGCTTGGACCTTGAAGAAGGGTACACCCCAGAAGCGCATGCGCGGAGGTTAGCGCGACGGACATGCCGGGCTAGAGCTCCTCTCCATAAGGGGAATAAAACTGCAAATAACGGCAGCCCACGGACACTGAATCGGTAAAAACCATATTACTATTCACCCTAGAGGTGAGGGGGTCATTATTTAAGAATAATGGTACAGGGAGGTGCCAGGAATAGAAACAAATCTAGCTCTAATAGCGGCACCCAGTCAAGACATTCAATGAAAAAGGCACCAGTCTCCTCAGGTAATTTTACCTCAGATTCTGACTCTGAACCTGATTCAAATATGTTACATTGTTCACAACAAAACTCTGATATTCCTTCTAACATTTTAAAACAATTTGAAAAAATGTTACATAAAGCATTACAGCAAACATCAGAGCAAATTACTAGTAATCTTACTAGAGAGTTTAGAGAATTGGGGAGACGCACTGAAGTATTGGAAATGAAAGTTGAAGATATAGAAAATTCTACACAGGATGCTTTCTCTGAAATAGATGTCCTCAAAGAGGAAAATATTACTTTACAGAATGGACTGGAAGACTATGAAAATCGCGCCAGAAGATCGAATTTGCAATTCAGAGGCTTACCAGAATCAATCACAGATCTGCAATCAACAATCACAGTGCTATGCCAAGAATTACTACCTGGCATTTCGGTGGAAAGGCTTGAAATGGACAGAGTACATAGGGCACTTATGCCCAAAAAAACTGATGGCCCCCCAGGGATATTATAGCAAAATTTCATTTTTTCGATCAAAAGAACAACTTCTAAAAGCGGCTAGAGGGAAAAATAACCTAACATTTCAGGGACATAATTATCAACTGTTTGCTGATTTATCCCAGTTAACAATTTCCAAGAGGCGTACAATGAAACCTTATCTACTGTAACTACAGCGTCATGCTATTAAATATCAATGGGGCTTCCCATTCTCCCTAAAATTCACCCACCAGGGGACCAGATTCGAATGCAAAACTCCTGAAGAACTACAACATGTACTCCAAGACCTCAATTTGATCGATGGACCACCTACAGCTTCCGCCTCCACCTCACGTAGGAGATTTGCTTCTGCCTCCTCCATTCAGAAAACATCTTCCTCTGAGACAAAAAATGGAAACCATCATATACACAAAAGAGGACGATTCGCATCCTCACAACAAGAACAAGATGATGCCATGGACTGAGAATATATCCTTACATAATATATCCAATTCAGCTATGACAGCACCTATTGGGATAACAGTACTGTAATTACATTGCTGAATACTCTCTCTAAACCAAAAACTAATACTTCATCTAGCTCACTAGTGAACAACTGAACATACACTAAGATCTAGATTATCTCATTTACTATTTCATACCTTATTGGTATAAGTTTATAATTGAACAACAAAATTATTATAAATTATATTTAATATGAATTTGGGAATATTTATTTATTTATTAATTTTTTTTTGGTTCAGATAGTATGTTTATTTTCTGAACACCTAAATAGTCCCTATTATATGGTTGACTGATTAAATTAGTATATATATATGTATATTATCTTTTATTTTTTATATATATATGTATATGTATGTATGTATGTATGTATATATATATATATATATATATATATATATATATATATATATATACATTTTTAATTTATTTTTTTTTATTTTTTTTTTTTGGTATGGTAAATGTTTGGATAACATTTTTATTTTTTGAACACCTAAATAGAAATTAATATATATATATATATATATATATATATATATATATATATATATATATATATATATATATATATATTACTTTTTATTTTTTATATATATATATATATATATATATATATATATATACATTTTTTATTTATTATTTATTTTTTAATATTATATTTCCTCCTTCTTTTTTATTTCTCATTGTAAAATTGTGAAGCAACAACCACAGAAGAAAATCTTCCTTCAGCTGAAGTTTTTTCAAATTCTTCATTAATTTGATTTATATAGTTTTTGGACAATCTCAATTTTACAGTTTAATTTATATTTCTTTGGTCCCCCCAAAAGGAAGGCATAGGCTTCCTATCTTTTTCTATTGGGTGGACATTCAAATTTGTTCCTTATATTACTACACTCCTTTATTCATATTCATTTTTCTTTTTTTTTTCTCTCTTCACTCTATATTTACTATTAATATATACCCTTCAAAATAATTGACATTACCAATTTTATGAAATTTGGGCTCGTAAATTTATAAATTTACAATTTTATACTTTATAATCTTCATATCTATGTGATAAATTTTCTTTCTTTTTAAGGCGGATTCCCCATGCACGGAATTCACATGTGCCTCACCATGCCTTCCTCGGATTCCCATAGTAATATGTGGGGGTCAGACGAAGGCCTCCTATCCCCTGTTGGGAAGTCCTTAACCCCAACTCGGGTACTCTTCGAATCTATTTATATTTGTACTAAACTCAAATCCTTCATGGTATCTCCCAGATGTGTTACTTAAACACCCCTCCCACTGTTTAACAATCCAACAGGCTCTAAATGAATACTTAGAACATAACAAAAGAGACGAAATCTCCTCACTTACACTTTGGGAGGCACACAAACCAGTTCTGAGAGGAATACTTCAGCAACAAGCAGGTATACTCAAACTGGATCGGGTAAAATTGGCTCGACAATTAGAAACAGAATTTAATGCATCATTTATAGCTTTTCAAAACAATCCTAATCAAAAAGGGAAAATTTGCTTAGAGAAGGTACGTCTAGAGTATAACCTTTTCTTAACTTAATCTGCTGACAAATCCCTCAGGAAAACTAAGCATATGTTTTATATGAATTCCAATAAACCAAACACTTATATCAGTGGCGGAATTACCGGGGTCGCAACAGTCGCAGTTGCAACGGGGCCCGGCATTCCGCCACTGTGGGGGGGCCCAGCGGGGTTGCTCTTCACATCGCTGAGGCTGAGCGTGTCTCTCATCTAACAGCAGACAGACACCGGCATTGTTTGTTTTATTTCCCTCTCCGTGTGTCCTCTCTCACACGGCATGACAGAACACACAGCTGATCTCCCCCCTCCCCTCTCTCTGTGCTCCACGGGAAATGTGAGCTCCTTAGCTTCACACTTGACTGTCTGCGGAGCACAGAGAGGGGAGGGGGGAGATCAGCTGTGTGTCCTGTCATGCTGTGCGAGAGAGGACACACGGAGAGGGAAATAAAACAAACAATGCCGGTGTCTCTCTGCTGTTAGATGAGACACACAGGCGTACAGCGGAGTGGACCGAAGCCGCCTCCCCCTCCTCTCTGGTTACAGACGGGGAGGAGGAGGAGTCAGAGGGAGAGCGCTGTTCTGAGGTCTGTAAAGTTTGTATACAAATAGACATGTGCTGGGGGGAACACTATGGGGTGGGGGTCTGCACTGAGGGGGGGTCTGCATTGATGAGGTGGGGGTCTGCACTGAGTGGGGGTCTGCATTGATGGAGGGAGGGGGTCCTGCACTGAGTGGGGTCTGCATTGATGGGGGGTCTGCACTGATGGAGGGGGGTGTGTGCTGATGGAGGGGGGTGGTCTGCAATGATGGGGGGTCTGCATTGTGGGGGGGCCTGCACTGATGGAGGGGGGTCTGTAATGAGGGGGGGTGTGAACTGAAGGAGGGGGGGTCTGCAATGAGGGAGGGGAGGTCTGCACTGATGGAGGGGGGGTCTGTACTGAGGGGGGGATGTGAACTGATGGAGGGGGGGTCTGCACTGATGGGGGGTCTGCAATGATGGAGGGGAGGTCTGCACTGATGGAGGGGGGTCTACACTGGGGTCTATAGTGATAGAGGGGGGTCTATACTGATAGATGAGGGTCTGCACTGAGGGGGGTCAATACTGATAGATGGGGGTCTGCACTAAGGGGGTCTACACTGATAGATGGGAGTCTATGCTGATAGAGGGGCGCTATACTGATAGATGGGGGGTCTGCAATGAGGGGGGCTATACTGATGGATGGGGTCTGTACTTAGTGAGGAGGATCTATACTGTGAGAGGGGGGTCTGTACTTAGTGGGGGGTCTATACTGAGAGGGGTGTCTGCAGTTAGTGGAGGGGGGTCTGTACTGAGGGGGGGCTATAGTTGGTGGAGGGGGGTGACACCAATTTTTTCCTCACCGGGTGACACCAACTCTAGTGATGCCACTGGAGAGACACGCTCTCCGCTCAGAGCCGTGCTGTCCTGAGAAGACAGAGGACTCTGATAGAGGACTCTGATGGGCACTGATAGGGGGCACTGATGAGATTTACTGATGAGCACTGAAGGGGAGGCACTGATAGGGGACACCGATGGGAGGCACTGATAGGGGACACCGATGGGAGGCACTGATAGGGGACACTGATGGGCACTGAAGGGAGGCACTGATAGGGGGCACTGATGGGAGGCACTGGTGGGCAATGATAGGAGGCATTGATGGGGGGCACTGAGAAGGCACTAGGTGGCACTGATAGGGGGCACTGATGGGAGGCACTGATAGGATTTACTGATGAGCACTGAAGGGAGGCACTGATAGGGGGCACTAAGAAGGCACTGATAGGGGCACTGATAGAAGGCACTGAAAGGGGGCACTGATAGGCTGCACTGATAGGAGGCATTGATGGGCATTGATGAGCACTGATAGGCAGAACTCATAGGCTGCACGGATGGGCACTGAGGAACACTGATAGGCAGAACTAAGGCAGTATTGATGGGCACTGATGAGCAGTATTGAAGAGTACCGATAGGTGGCATGGATGGACGCTGCAATAATGAGCACTGATAGGTGGTGCTGATAGGCAGATTTGATGGGCACTAATAGGCAGCATTAATTAGCACTGATAGGTAACACTTGTAGGCAGCATTGATGGGCACTGATAGGTGGCATTGATGGGCACTGATACATGGCACTGATAATTGGGGCACTGATTATCAGTGTAAACAATTTACTGACATTCTTGACAGTTAATGGCAGTCCTTTCCTCACACAGACACAGCACGGGAGGAAAGGGCTGCGGATAACCGGCAAGTCTGTTTACATGTGATCAGCTGACATCACATGGTAAAGGGCCGATGTGATTGCGCTGGATGCACGTCCCAGGGGGCATGCGGGAAGCACGGTTTTGGGAGGATGTCCATGGATGCCCTCCCAAAATTTGAAGCCTGGAGCTCGGATGGAAGGGGGGGGGGCCCATCATTGTTTCTTGCACCGGGGCCCTGAAGGTTCTAGTTATGCCTCTGACTCTTATGGCAAGGGCATTAAAATCTATCAACAAATCTTATAAACCTATTAGACTCAAAATAGCAGACAACGTATACACCAGTAATCCTCTTAAAATCGTACAGAAATTTAGCTCTCATTTGAAAACCCTATACATAGAGACAATTAAAATTAACACTGAGGCAGCGAACGCCTTCTTTTCATGTATCACACTACCAAAATGACGGAATCCCAAATATTGTCAATAGAAAAACCAATAACTAGTGATGAAGTAGCAGAGGCTATTAAAACATTAAAAATAAATAAAAGGCCGGGACCGGATGGATTCACAGCCCTTTTTTATCGAACTTTTACAGACATTATCTCACCCATGTTTGTTGAAGCGTTTAATGACCTATTAAATAATAAATCCTTTAGACAAGAATCATCTGCATGATTCCTAAAGCACAATCAGATGATACCCTATGTACAAATTATCGCCCCATATCCATGTTGAATATGGACATTAAAGTGTTGGCAAAAATTCTAGCAACCCGACTTAATAAGATCATAGGTACTCTCGTACATCGTGACCAAGTAGGCCTCATGCCCTCCAGACAGGCAGGTGACAATATACGTAGAACAACCCTTTTGGCACACATAGCTAAAAAACGTCACATTCCTGTTTGCTTTCTTTCACTTGACATAAAGAAAGCTTTCGATTCTATTGCATGGCCCTACTTGAAATATACCTTGCAGAAATGGGGATTCGGTCCAAATTTTATAAATTGGATTACGGCTCTATATAACAAACCTAAACCTAAAGCGTATGTCAAATAAGCAGGTTACAAATCTGATTTTTTCAATATTGAGAGAGTCACAAGACAAGGATGTCCCCTATCTCCATTGATATTTAATAGAACCACTCGCGCTAGCAATTAGATCTGACCCCACTATAACAGGTATAGAAATAGGAGGATTTCAACATAAGCTCTGTTTGTTTGCAGACGATATCCTCCTATTTCTCTCATCTCCACAAGTATCAGGCCCAAACCAATTCCCAATTCTCAATAAATTTGCTAACATTTCTGGTTTATACATAAATCCTAAAAAATGTTTAGCATTAAACATATCTCTTTCTAACATTGAACTGACTTCAGCTAAAATTAGTCTTCCTTTCACATGGTCGAACAAGTCAATCCCATACTTAGGCATACATCTTACAGCATCGTTAGCAGATCTATCAGTTAATTACCCTCCAATTTTAAAACAACTATCAAAATTAATGAAATCATGGTCTCTTTTTCCGTTATCGTGGTTCGGAAGAATCAATTCGGTTAAAATGACGATTTTGCCGAAACTACTATATTTATTCAGAGTACTACCAACTCTTATTCCAGCTTACCACCTCAGAATATTACAAAGAAAAACATCGTCATACATATGGGGTTCCTCCAAACCACGTATACAGTTACATACACTATATCTCCCAGAGCTAAGCGGAGGCCTAGGTTGCCCTAATTTTGCTTATTACTATAGGGCTGCGCACATAGCCTGGCTAAATATCATGCCTACCAGGAGACCCCGTTATGGGTACATATTGAAGCCACAGAATGTGATCCTATTCCAATTTCTAATTTACTATGGATCTCACTAAATGATTGCATACAATTAAAGAATCCCATTACTAAACACTACATTTCCCTTTGGGATAGACTCAAAAAGAATAACCATTTACAATCTTCTCATAACCTGTTGTTGTCATTCTATAAAAATCCTGCTTTCTATCCAGCATGGATATTCCCTAATTCCTTTAAAGAATGGGTATCTAGAGACGTACTGTATATGTATAAATTTGTACATTCTTCATCATTTATACCTTTTTCAACCCTTTGCGAGAGATATGGTCTACCGCAGACTGAACTATATAGATACTTCAAATTAAAAATTTCTTCACACCCTTAGTGTCTACCACATCCACATTAACACACATGACTAGTTTTGAAGAAGTTTGTAAAAAAGATCCACATGCTAGAGGCACAATATCTACTATATACTCTAACTTGCTGGTTCATTCCAGTAAAGACAAAATATCATATGTTCAGAAATGGGAGGAGGACCTCGAGCGTACTTTAGATAATTCAGATTGGAAACAAATATGGTCAACAACAAAAACAGCCTCCCCTAATATATTGGCGGTTGAGGCTAATTATAAAGTTTTGACACGTTGGTATCTAGTACCTACTAGAGTAGCAAAATATGTACAGAACTATTCGGCGCATTGTTTTCGAGGATGTATAGACGCACATGCCTTCATATATGGTGGCCGTGTCCACTAGCTCAAACATTTTGGAAGGGAATATTTAACATTGCAATTAACCTGTTTGGGAAAACAATTCCTTTCGATCCAGCAATAACCCTTCTCAACCTAAAACCTGAATCTATAACGCATACCCAATTCAAATTGTTGGTATATCTATTCACAGCAGCTAAACAAACTTTAGCAAAATCTTGGAAATCACCAACATTAGATATAAATGAAGCAAAAGCTAAAATGAATTACTATATGACTCATGCCAAGATGATAGCTATAGAACTGGACACGATCCCCAAATTTGAGGTAATATGGCAACCTTGGATTACATATGCCATGCCAACCCTAGACAAGAGTGTGCTACTGCCATGGTAGTTGTGATAACAAGACATGGGCTATATTTCAGCTCTGGTTGTTGTAGTGGCTTTCGGCCTGACCTCGCGGACTCTTTCTCTTAATCTTCTTCTTCTCTTCCACTTTCCCTATTATACTTTCTTTCCTTTCTTTTTCTTATACTATCTTATTCTACGATTTCGAAGCTCTAATTGATATTTAAATAATAATCTCTATTATTGCCTAGATATAAAACAAGACAAACGTTGTAGCAGAACTTACATAATTCTGTTAATTGTATTCTTTCCAAATAGATAAGAACTCCAAAGTTCTTTTTCTCTATCATTTCTTTATTTCCTTTTAGAAAATATTGTTTTGTTCTATGTTATTATTAATGAATTAATTATTTTATAAATGTAAATGAGCTTCCTTATATTGAATGTATGTTAATTATTCAATGTATTTTGTGCAAAATCTTTGTACTCAATAAACTATTTTGACAAGGAAGAAGGGTACACCCCTAAAGCTTATCTTATGTTATCTTAATATAGATAATATTCAATTGTTCTTGTTGCAAGTATACTAATACGGCTACAATCACCTCAAGCATAATCGGTCTCAAGACTGTTAAGCAATTTTGTCTGCTGAGGAAGGTGCTTAGAAACCTTTACATGCTTTTTCCTAACTGAAGTTCTCTAAGGCTTATGAAATCTTGGTCCAGTAAAAATATTCCTTTCAGTTGAAATTCCTTAGCATAGTACAAGCTTTGTGCAATCTATTTCTTAGAGAAAAATCACTGAAAATGATATCTGGACAGTTTTCATTAATATGTAATCCCATTATTTCTCCATAATTTTGACTACTATAACATCCTATTAATTGTTCCTCTCTGTAACCAAGTTTACATATTATCAGTCATTATTGAATGGTAATGTAATCTTTCTTTCTTTCTTTTTCAATAACTACTGTACTTTGTTAACCATTACTCTATCTTGGAAGATTTTTTTTTTTTGTAATTCAGAATTCTTATTATTACATACAAAGCCCTAATAATGATGGAATATCTTAGCTCTTTTCTCTCCCTCCCTGGAACTCTCTTAAAATAAACTATTCATTCTCATCTCCAGGATTCCATGCTACACTTGTTCGACTAATATTATACAGGATTTATATAGTGCCAATAGCTTGCACAGCATTTTATAAAATAAAGGGAAACAGTACAGTTACAATACAATTTAATACAAGAGGGTTCAGAAAGCCCTGTGAAATCAAAAAGAGGGTTAAGTGATACGAAGGGTAATGACCATGAGACATGAGCTGATGGAGAAAGGAAATTACTAATTACTATTAATGGAGAAAGTACAGTTTTTTTGATGCAGGTGGGAAAGGGATGAAATCCCTTTTTAAGGAGCACCTAAAGATGGACAGAGTAGGACATAGTCAGACTGAAACTTTCTATCCCAATCTGGAGCAGGAGGTCTTGGCAGGATTGAAGAGTAAAGTTTGGGCGATATTTTGAGATGAGGTTTGGACTCAGGGAAGAATTGTGGATGTTTTGTATGTTACTATTTTGAACTCTATTTCTTAGCCGAATTCAATGGAGAGATTGGCAGGGAGAGTTAATAATTGCACAGAGCAGCCCCTGCTCCACCCCTGCTCTCTGCTCACAAGATTTGACTGACAGAATAAGTAGCCAAGCCTGTGAGTGGAGAGAGAGAAGAGAAGACCGGCAGATGGGCACAGCACTGGATCAATACAGGACTCCGGTAAGTATCAAGGGGGGGGGGAGTTCACAGCAAGTGGAAAATAATTTTTTACCTTATTCATTTTAATAAGACATGGCTGCTACCTTGTACAGAAAAAAACTCAGATTTTAATGGGAAAGCAAACTCTTGATCCTAACTCTGGTCCTAACACCATTTATTGTGTTATATTAATTCTTGTATATTTTATGTTTTCTGAAACACACAAGGGAGAGCATGTTAGCACAATAAAATGGCAGAATAATTATTCAGAATACTAATTAGTAAATTGGCACACCTTTTAAATGCTTGTTTTCCACTAAATAACTAGAATAATGCAATTAGCAGTGATTATTAGGCACATTATTTTATTACTACATTTTTTTTCCTGCCACATTAGTAAATTATATGTCTGCATCCATTGCTTCCAATATCTTTATTGCAATTCTTCATGCCAAAAAATTCTATAAAGCGTCCCAGGCATTCAGATTTCAGTTTACTGGAATTAGGTGAGTAAAATACAGTGATTTCTGTTGGTGTGTTGATCTGTATTCTGTTGAATAACCCTTTTCATAGCACCTTTTACTCAATCAAATTCTGATTCAAATCCTGTTGCAGTCTCACCTGGAATTCCCAGATTATACGTTTTTCGCACACCTGTTCCATCCAGCGATAAGAGACTTGGCTGCACAAGAGACTTGGCTGTCCGAGACTCTCCCTCCCCATTGGCTGAGACTGCAGCAAAATGCTATTGGCTGCTGTCAATCAAAGTCAGTAAGCCAATGAGGAGAGAAAGAGGGCCGGGCCATGCATGGTGCTCCGTGTCTGAATGGACACATGGAGCTGCAGCTTGGCTCAGGTGCTCCCATAGCAAGCTGCTTGCTGTAAGGGCACTCAACAGGAGGAAGGGGCCAGGAGCACCAAAGAGGGACCCTAGAAGAGGAGGATCTGGGCTGATCTGTGCAAAACCACTGCACAGAACAGGTAAGTATAACATGCTTGTTTTTAACAAAAAAAAAAAAATGAGGCTTTAGTATCACTTTAAGTTTATACCTGTCTTTGAGAGTTCTTTGCCATCTAGTGGTTTTGGGTATTACTACTTTCTGGGAAGTTTGCAGTTACATCTGGTGTTTATTGCCTTAAATGCTATAAAAGACATCTTTAGCTCCATATCCTGAACAAAAAACAATTCTGTTCCCACGCCCTTGCTCCTGATTTCCTGTTTGAGTCTATGATACCTGTTGATGTATGGTTTGCTTCTGACCATGATTTCTGCCTATAGTCATCAACCTCTGACTAATTTTGGCAATCCCTGATTGCAACTAGCGCAAATCTTTTGCTTGTTGGGACACAATCGAATCTTTCTATTGTGTATCACATCCTATTGCTGTCAGCTGTTACCAGTCTTGGGGTATCCACAGGGCACAAAGTGGGATCCGTGAGCAGCAACAAAGTCCATCACCTATTGCAGAGTGTGCTGGTGAACAGGTTCTTAGATTCTGTGCCTTGACCTTCTTCTAATGACACAGATGATCTACAATCACTCTGGCAGCCCTGTTGTATATGCCT
Organism: Aquarana catesbeiana; assembly: GCF_042186555.1. Taxonomy (NCBI): domain Eukaryota; kingdom Metazoa; phylum Chordata; class Amphibia; order Anura; family Ranidae; genus Aquarana; species Aquarana catesbeiana. The sequence continues at coordinate 289,422,956 of NC_133327.1, read as the reverse complement.
TTTTCTTTTTAATTCTTTATTTATGGTTCAATAAAAAAATATATATATTTTTTGTAATAAAATGTGGAATATAAAGAGATACAACTTGATCAAAGATATGGTACTGAAGCATTTGGAAAAAGAACAAAGGTAATGAAATTAGTAGAATCAAGAACAAGTGCAGCTCTCACAACACGGAGTTTTATACTCAATATTATGTAAGCAATAAAAGATACTAATATGGATTTCGGAGTTTCCAGATCTATTTTTAGTTTTTAATGAAATTAGTACATAGTGCATAAAAAGTTATTAGTCCAGCATCAGTTTATACAACAACATGCAAGATTAAATTATAAAGAAACTGAAAAAAATGCAGTGGCTCAAAAAAAAACAAGAACTCAATACAGGTAGTAGTCAGGTGGTGAGAAATATAGGGTAAGGATGAAGGAAACAGTCAGTAAAAGAATGAGAAGGGAATAAGGAAGAAACAGGAAAATGGGTGACGATTGCGGTCTAGCCCACCTACAAGCCAAACAGACTTCATTCCTTTCTGGCAGGAAGAAAACGTGTGTACCATGGGGACCACATGACTGCTTTGGAAGAATAAATCACCACTAATGCTGGGTGTCCTACGCTTATGGGTGTTGCTGCATTAGGTAAAACTATTCATTTAGTTTTTTTTAATTTTAGAATGGGGTGCCTCAAGATTGCAAGGAATTGTAAAGGGTACCTTGACTGAAAAAAGGTTGAGAAACACTGATCTATTAGCTAGATAGGCTTTTGTAACCATACAATAGTTAGACACATTGCATCACAATCGCAATTTTGTTTGAAAAATACATTTTCATAAATTAAAATAAAATGCACAATATATAACCCATTTTTTGTTGTAAAATATGAAAGATGATGTTATCCCAAGTAAATAGATACCTAACATGTCATGCTTTAAAATTGCGCACGCATTGCTCTTGCTATAATGTTCATGGCAATACCTCACATGTGTGGTGCGAACACTGTTTACAGATGTGGGTGTTACCTATGTATGCATTCACCACTGTTGGCAAGCAGGGGGGGGAGCACTTTAAAAAAAAAAAGTATTATTTACTTTATTACATTTTGTTTTATTACACTGTCTTTTTTTTTATCACTTTTATTGAAATGTAAACATAACTTGTGTTAACAATAAAGCATGACAGGTCCTCTTTATGTAGAGATCTAGGGCCAATAAGACCCCACATCTCTCCTCTACAATGGAAAGCATCAGTTTTAAAAAGCCGCAAGGCTTCACTGCCGGTTTCCCTTAGCCAAGATGGTGGCATCGGCACCAGAGAGCCAATTCAAGACTCTGCTTGGGTGAGGACATCACTGGATGCCTGGACAGGTAAGTAACCTAATAGTATAATAGTAAATGTTAGCAGCTACAGTATTTGTAGCTGCTGACTTTTATTTATTTTTTTGGGAGGGGCCGGAACTCCTCTTTAAGTGGTTTGTATAGAGAAGAGAGAATGCCTTTTAATTTTGTTATCAGATCCTTTGATGTGGGTGATGTAGGTTCTCATCTTTATGGTATTTAGGAAATTGGCCAGCATTTTGCTTGGTTTGCTCCCATATTCATAGAATACCCTTCTACAGAATGTCAGCTTTGCCTTTGCTTTATCTATAAAAATAAAATGTCTGTTTCTCAGAGTTTTAAGCTATTCTCCTAATTTTTGTGCTGGGGATTTTTATTAACATTCTCCAGTGTCTAAATTTCAGACTGTAGGGAGTCTAATTGGAAGTTACACCAACTTTATGAGAGTGCCTCTTATGAAATATTTATGTGATTCCCATAGGCAAAAGGAGGAGGCTGTGTAATAAATTTAGAGCCTTCTGGATCTGGTTCTTATATATGGGCTCCTGGATAAATGACCCACTTAACTGCCAATGCCATTTCCACTTCATATTTTCCCCCTATCGCAAGGGTGCATTGAGTGGGTGTGTGATAAAATAGTGCAAATAAGCATACATTTGTAGCTTTCAAAAGAGTGAGGTCATTCTGTTGGATAAGGATATTGTCAATCCTGGGGTATGTTTGATACTTTGGCAATTAAAATGTATAATTTATGTTTTGTATGTTAGGGGTTCACTGTGGTAGTCATGAAGTAGTTATTTGACTCTTCTCAGTTTTGAATATGAAAGATAAGAAGCTCCCCTAAAGACATCGAGTAGTGATATATACAGTGATATGTTACAATCTTCTTATGGGAAGTAAGCCCTCTGTGTCTCCATTTTTTTCAGGGAAGGTTCCTAAAGTGGAAATTTGGTTCTCATTCAGTAGATATAAACTAACTAAGGTATTCTTTCTTTCATGGGAAATACCCTTAATGATAAGTAGGTGTCCTGAGTCATCTGTAATGACTTCCTGCTCTCTCCATGCTAGTTGGTTAGAAACTAGAATTGAGACTGAAGAGGCAATATGATAGCCCACAGGAAATCTGGAGCTACTCCACTTTAGGATCCTGTCTACTCTGAAGTGTGCACCCTACAAGAATATTATGTGGGCTCATTGTTGCGATAACTCACAGGTTAATCTAGTTTGCTTTTTTTTTTCACATTGTACGGGGTGATGGGGATTAGTGACATTGGGCATTGAGCAAATTTAGGTCCATGGAGGGAAGGGAGTGTTGGGTAGGAGCTGGATGAGAGAAACAGTGGTGACCTTGAGTGAAGAGTGAACAGGTCTTGCTTTTTGACTGCTGGTGATTGCTGGGTTGCATTTTTAGGTTCTTTTTGGGGCTTTTCCTTGTAGCTTTTTACCACCTTTTTCTGACACTTTTTAAACAGCTGTTTTTTCTTTGCTTCCTTCAGCCTACTAGTTAAGAGGAGTGATTAATTGGTCACAGGTGCTTGAGGCCTATATAACTTTGTGTAGAACTCATTGTGAGCCTGCTCATCTTGAGTCTGCTGGAACTCTGTCCAAGTGGAATTGGACTAAGTGGTGAGTTAAAAACCAGAGCTGAAAACAGGAGGTTATAACAGGGGTCATAGTACCTGTGTAGTGTGAGTACCTGAGTGTTTCAGTAATGGGTGTAAATCGTTAGTACTTGTGTATTGTGTACTGTCTACTTGTGTATTGTGAGTGCACATAGGTCTGCGAGTGCATGTAGGTCTGCGAGTACCTGTGTATTGTCTTGTTGAGTACCTGTGTATTGTCTTGTTGAGTACCTGTGTATTGCCTTGTTGAGTACCTATGTATTGTCTTGTTGGGTATTAGTGTCAGGAAGCTAGTTGTTAGGTAATTTGGACAGGGTATAATCCCCAATCCTCATTAAATTTAATAGGTGCGATGCCCGGCGAGTGTGGAGAGGCGACTCGTTGTACATCTTGCGGCGTGTATGCGTTCCTTGATCATCCGATTGAGGGTGAATACTGCTGTGCAAAATGTAAGCACATTGTTTCCCTGGAAGCCCAGGTTCTGAATCTGGGGAAGCAACTGTCAGCACTGAGAAGTCCCTCCATACTAAAGGAGAGCCAGGAACGTACACGGCAGGTGCCGGCAGGGGCCAGCACAGAGGCAGGTGGAGACAAACAGGTGCAGGCACTAGGAAAGAGTAGATGGGTGACAGTCAGGAAGGGTAGAGGGGGAAGTGCCAGGGAGGCCGATCCAGGGCTGGAGCATCCCAATAAGTACACTCCATTGAGTGACATTGGTGAAACCAGTCAGGGACCAGCACTGCTGGAGCTGAGGGACTCTCCCAGCTGCCATGGGAAGAACTCCTCCAGTGAGAGTGGGGGGGGAGTGAAGGGAAAGGAAAGACAGATTCTGGTGGTAGGGTATTCCATTCTTAGAAGGACAGAGAGGCCAATTATCACGGAACGTCCCACACTCCACTTGAGTGTTTCCATCAGTATACCACTTCCTCCCAGTCTGGACTCAGATATCAGATATTCCAACCGCTCATAAGCACAAAACAAGGCTAGACTTGCTTAGATGCTAACATGGACTAACTTTATTTAGAATCAAAATTACAAGACTTTATATGCCGTTGGAACCTCCTCTAACAATACAACTGTAACCTAATTAACATGAGCTAGTTTACTAAATCATTTACCCAGACTAGGTGACTCAGAGACATGACCTGTAGGACACAGACTTGTGGGCACCAAGCTTCACACAGTAGTAAATACAATACAACACAATACAAACAACAATCTCCCCCCTCCTCAGCCTAGTCATCAACAACTATAGTAGGAGTAGACTGTTCACCTCCTAGCCAGTCCTGGAGGCTAATGTGATCAGCTCACTCAATTAACAGGTTGAGTTCAGAATCAAACAAACCAATAATAGTCTCTTCATACTTCCTGGGAGATATTGTGGACAAATATTACTGTCCCATTTTAAGTAGTCCAAGATATGTTTTCTCACTCACCCTGTGCCAGGAAAGCACAGGGTGACTTAGACATAAGAGGTGCATGGGGAGCTGAAACAAGGGCATCCCCTACTTTCCAAGGGATTCTGAGTTCCACGGGCCCTCCCGTCACACCAATCTGTAACAAAAACCTGAAGCGCCGAACTGTATGTTGTCTACCAGGCGCTCGGGTTCGGCACATCACGGATCTGGTGGACAGATTACTGGGAGGGGCTGGGGAAGACCCAGCTGTCACGGTGCACGTTGGCACCAATGACAAAGTCAGAGACAGATGGAGTCTCCTAAAGAACGATTTTAGGGACTTGGGAGCTAAATTGAGGAAAAGGACCTCCAAGGTAGTATTCTCAGGAATACTACCGGTACATTGAGCCACACCAGAAAGGCAGAGGGAGATTAGGGAAGTAAACAAGTGGCTGAAGAGCTGGTGTAGTAAGGAGGGGTTTGGGTTCCTGGAGGACTGGGCCAACTTCTCAGTATAACCAGTACTATAGAAGGGATGGACTGCACCTAAATGAGGAGGGTACAGATCAGCTGGGAATGAAGCTAGCCAAAAAGTTAGAGGGGTTTTTAAACTAGGCGATGGGTGGGAGATCCCAATAAGAGAATAATATGCGACCAGTCTAAACTACGTGGCATGTTCACCAATGCCAGGAGCCTGGCGGAAAAGATGGGTGAACTAGAGATACTGTTGTACGAGGAGGATTTGGATTTTGTGGGAATCTCAGAGACCTGGTTCAATAGCTCTCGTGATTGGCTGGCAAACATTCAAGGGTATACCCTTTATCGCAAGGATAGAGATGGTAAAAAAGGGGAAGGGGTATGCCTATATATCAAGAATAACGTGAATGTGAGAGATGACATCACTAAGGGAGCTAGGGAGGAGGTGTAATCCTTATAGGTAGAGCTCCAAAGGGATGAAGCTAAGGGGAAAATAATACTGGGAGTATAGGCCCCCTAACCTGAAGGAGGAAGGGGAGACAAATCTCCTATCACAATTTGGATTATCAGCAAGGATGGGAAGTGTTATCATAATGATGGAATTTAATTATCCAGACAGACTGGGCGGAGGAAACCGCGCATTCATCTAAGGCTCGCCAGTTCCTAAATGTCTTGCAGGGCAATTTTATGGGTCAGATGGTAGACGCACCAACTAGAAATAAAGCGTTACTGGATCTACTGATTACCAACAATACAGACCTGATCACGGATGTGGAAATACGGGGCAATTTAGGTAACAACAATCACAGGTTAATTGACTTCAGTATAAATCACACAAATAGGAAACAAAAGGGGAACACAGAGACACTGAATTTCAAAAGATCCAACTTCCCTAAACTACATTGTGACAGACTCACCCGGGATAGAGGCTGTTGGAGGGGACTGAATGCAAGCCTCTTGCCGACCGATTATGGGCCCTGGCATTTGGGGGAACGGTGCTCTTTGTGAGCTGTATGCCTGGGGACTCTTGAGGTGGTATTACTGTGGATTCGGGTCCTGGTCCCCCAGGACACACAGACTCTGGGGACCCTGTGTTTGCCATATGGGAAATGGTGACTTGGAGGGTATGGCTTGGATTGCTTAAAATGGGACAGTAATATTTATCCCCAATATCTCCCAGGATATATATGTAAAGACTATTATTGGTTTGTTTGATTCTGAACTCAACATGTTAATTGAGTGAGCTGATCACATTAGCCTCCAGGACTGGCTAGGAAACAGTCTACTCCTATTATAAGTGTTGATGACTAGGCTGAGGAGGGGGAGAACACTGTTTGTATTGTTAATTGTAATTAGCTCCTGCTATTGTGAAAATGTCCTGTGGTTGTACTTATGATAATGTATAATGTACTGTGTGACCACAAGTCAGGGCAAAAGGTCATGTTAGTAAACTAGCTCATGTTAATTAGGTTAATTAGGTTCAGGTGTATTGTTAGAGCAATATGAGCAGGAGGTCTGCACCTCCTCTTTTACTGTATAAAAGAGACTATATTCCTGTCAGTAAAGAGAGATTCCTGGTTGAACTTACATACAGCCTGCCTGGTGTTTGTTCTGAGCTACACAACTGGATTGGAACGACACATAGCTGTAGTTCTAGTCCCGGAGCATCGGATGACCGAACCATCAGATGTTGCAATCTGCAGTCTGATTCTATAGCTGCAGAGGAGTGTCAGGAGAGTGGAATCGAGCGAGCAGGGGCTTGTTACTACATAACTTGCTAGAAGGCATAAATTGGGATAAAATCTTAGGAACAAAGAACACAGAGGAGAGATGGGTTTGCTGCAAGAGCATATTAAATAAGGGCATTAGCCAATGCATCCCATTGGATAATACATTTAAAAGAGCCAACAAAAGTCCTGGATGGCTTAACTCCAGTGTAAAAATGCATATAAAAGCAAAGGAGAAGGCCTTCAAAAAATACAAGGTTGAGGGATCATCATCAGCATTCAGACTTTATAAAGAATGCAACAAGAAATGTAAGGGTGCAATAAAGACGTCTAAGATAGAACATGAAAGACACATAGCGGAGGAGAGCAAAAAAAATCCCAAGAAATTCTTTAAGTATGTAAACAGTAAAAAAAGGGACGACAGACCATATTGGCCCCATAAAGAATGAGGAAGGACATCTGGTTACAAAGGATGGGGAGATGGCAAAGGTATTGAATTTATTCTTCTCCTCAATCTTCACGAGGGAATCTGGGGGCTTCAGTAACCAAAACTGCAGTGTTTATCCTCATGACACATCACAGGATGCACCTCCATGGTTAACAGAGGACACCAGGACCAGATGGCTTACACCCGAGGGTACTTAGGGAACTCAGTCAAGTAAGTGCCAGACCATTGTTCCTAATTTTTACTAACAGTCTACTGACTGGAATGGTACCAGCTGAGTGGAGAAAAGCCAATGAAGCACCAATATTTAAAAAGGGCCCAAAATACATCCCTGGGAAATACAGACCAGTTAGCCTAACATCAATAGTAATGTAAACTCTTGGAGGGGATGATAAGGGACTATATACAAGATTTTAGTAATGAGAACGGTATCATTAGCAGTAATCAGCATGGATTTATGAAGAATCGTTCTTGCCAAACCAATCTATTAACCTTCTATGAGGAGGTGAGTTGCCATCTAGATAAAGGAAGGCCTGTAGACGTGGTGTATCTGGATTTTGCAAAAGCATTTGACACAGTTCCCCATAAACGTTTACTGTACAAAATAAGGTCCATTGGCATGGACCATAGGGTGAGTACATGGATTGAAAACTGGCTACAAGGGCGAGTTCAGAGGGTGGTGATAAATGGGGAGTACTCGGAATGGTCAGGGGTGGGTAGTGGGCACTGGGTCCTCCAGGGTTCTGTGCTGGGACCAATCCTGTTTGATTTGTTCATAAACGACCCGGAGGACGGGGTAAACAGTTCAATCTCAGAATTTGCGGACGATACTAAGCTAAGCAGGGCAATAACTTCTCCGCAGGATGTGGAAACCTTGCAAAAAAGATCTGAAAATATTAATGGGGTGGGCAACTACATGGCAAATGAGGTTCAATGTAGAAAAATGTAAAATAATGCATTTTGGTGGCAAAAATATGAATGCAATCTATACACTGGGGGGAGAACCTCTGGGGGAATCTAGGACAGAAAAGGAACTGGGGGTCCTAGTAGATGATAGGCTCAGCAATGGCATGCAATGCCAAGCTGCTGCTAACAAAGCAAACAGAATATTGGCATGCATTAAAAAGGGGATTAATTCCAGAGATAAAACGATTTTTCCCCCACTCTACAAGACTCTGGTCCGGCCGCACCTAGAGTATGCTGTCAGGTTCTGAGCACCAGTCCTCAGGAAGGATGTACTGGAAATGGAGCGAGTACAAAGAAGGGCAACAAAGCTAAAAAAGGGTCTGGAGGATATTAGTTATGAGGAAAGGTTGCAAGCACTGAACTTATTCTCTCTGGAGAAGAGACGCTTGAAAGGGGATATGATTTCAATATACAAATACCATACTGGTGACCTTACAACAGGGATAAAACTTTTTTGCAGAAGAGAGTTTAACAAGACTCATGGCCACTCATTAAAATTAGAAGAAAATAGGTTTAACCTTAAACTACGTAGAGGGTTCTTTACTGTAAGAGCAGCAAGGATGTGGAATTGCACTCCACAGGCGGTGGTTTCAGCGGGGGGGGGGGGGGGGGCATCGATAGTTTCAAGAAACTATTAGATAAGCACCTGAACTACCGCAACATACGGGGATATACAATGTAATACTGACATATAATCACACACATAGGTTGGACTTAATGGACTTGTGTCTTTTTTTCAACCTCACCAACTATGTAACTATGTAACTAAGGATAATCAAGGCATGAAGGAAAAAAGGGGGGTTTGAAAAAAGCGTAAGGGTGAGGGGAGAATGGGAGGGAGTAGATTTGGGTAGAACTTGGAGAAATGATGGGAGAAGTGTTAACCACCATAGAAAGCAGTTGGAGTTAGCCTAGGAAGGGAAATAAGTCGTAGTAGGTAGAGGAGCTTGAGTAGGGTGCAAAATTCCAGACCCTCTGAAGATGAAATAAATAGGTGCAAATGCCCCTTGTATTTATCTGATGCCCCGTGGCATCAGAGGGGGGCGCGGTCACCCGTTTATGTCACCGGGTGGCCCCGCCCTCAGCTATATAAGAACTGTCACCCAGAAGAAGCGTCAGTCGGTGGGAGCCTCCCATGGAGGCGGAACTGTTGCGGCTTTTTTTTTTCTTTTTCAGTCCATCAGGCGGCATGGATTTACATCGCAGGACATTTTTATTTTTTAATAAAGGACTTGTCCCAAGCTGTCTCTTGTCTTTTTTACCACTTTTGACACTTTTTTTGTGAAATGGTAATGGTGCAATTTACACCGTTACCAATTCACATGGGGGGGCGCGATCCGGAGGTCCCCTTGTTAAAGGGGGCTTCCAGATTCCGATAATCTGGACAAGGTTGTGGGGATGAGGCCCTTGTCCCCATCAACATGGGGACAAGGTGCTTTGGGGGCTACCCCAAAGCACCTTGTCCCCATATTGAGGGTATGTGGCCTGGGACGGTTCAGGAGGGGGGCCCACTCTCTTGTCCCCCCCTCTTTTCCTGTGGCCTGCCAGGTTGCGTGCTCAGATAAGGGTCTGGTATGGATTTTGGGGGGACCCCTAAGCCATTTTTTTTTTAAATTTTGGCACAATTTTTTTTTTTTTGGTTCAGGATTTCCCTTAATATTCATACCAGACCCAAAGCGCCTGGTAATGGACTGGAGGGGGGAACCCATGCTCTTTTTTTTTTTTCAATGAGTTTTATCCAAATTGCCGAGACCCGACAATTCATTACAGCCGCGATCGGTTTTGAATGACAATTTTTCCTTTAGAAATGTCATTTTGCTGTGGTACTGTTCTAAACATGGGGAAAATGCGCCACATTACAGGCATACTAAAGACACCCCAGGCACGATATTTAAAGGAATATTTCATTTTTATTGTTTCACTTTAAGCATTACAAAAAATCACTGCTCCCGAAAATGTTTTTTTTTGCATTGATACATATCCCCTGGGGCAGGACCCGGGTCCCCAAACACTTTTTATGACAATAACTTGTATGATAAGCCTTTAAAATGAGCACTTTTGATTTTTCATGTTAGTGTCCCATAGACTTTAACGGTGTTCTGGCAGCTTTCGAATTTCCCCCGAACACCGCATATTGTTCAGTGTTCGCAGAACATCCGAACAACCAAAGTTTGGCCCAAACTAATGCTCCTCAGTCCAGAGCACCTGCTGCCATTTTTGACGGTGGTAAGTGACATGTTGCATCTGGCAGCTGATGACGGTGGCAAGTGACATGCTGCATCTGGCAGCAGGAGACGGTGGCAAGTGACAGCAGGTGACGGGGGTGGCGCAGTTTGCCATCTTCGCCCTGGGCACCGAATGACCTTGTCCCGGGACTGGATTTATGGATTGTTTATTGAAGCTTGTAAAGTTTATGTGCATGGTGTTATAAAACTGCAACTATATCCAAATGAAGTGGATTGTAATATTGGCAACTGTTAGGTGCAGCAGGAGATTCCAGCTAGACTACTTAGAAACAACCTAACAGTTTTAGGCAGGTGTGAAAAAATGCTGTAAAATTGCTTTCAGAAATAGAAGTGCTAATAGTTTACTTTTTATCAATTAACAAATTGGTAAAAGAGCAAAAGAGAAATCCAAATCAAATCAATATTAGGTGTGACCACCCAAAAACTGGGTACCCACCACCAACACCGGGCATCACTAAATGGTGGCCTGTGGTCCGCATCCAGCCCGAGCTGCTGCTCTTTCCGGACCACAGCGATTGCGCCATTTAGCCGCCGCTTTTGTCCCCAGCCTCCTTTCGCTATTAGTAGAGTAGAGAGGAGGGGGAGGCGGGACAATTCTTGAACTGGGGGCGGGATCAGCACTGCGTGGAGAGAGGTAGCTGCCTGTCACATTAATCAGGAGGTGATTGGCTGCTAGGAGGCGGTCCTAGCAGCCAATCACCAGTTCGCTAATATGAAAAGTTAACCCAGCAGCTTCCGCGCCCCACCCAGTGCTGATGTGCCTTCAGTTTAGGATTGTCCCGCCTCCTGCTCTCGGCTCTGTGAAAGGCAGGAGAGTGAAGGGAGGAAAATACATGGAACTGTGAAGGATGGGGAGCGGGGGAAGGGGGGGCAATGCTGTGTGGGGTGATATGTGAAGGGGCAATGCTGTGTGGGGTGATATGTGAAGGGGGTAATGCTGTGTGGGGTAAAATTTGAAGGGGGCAATGCTGTGCGGGGTGATATGTGAAGGGGGCAATACTGTGTGGGGTGATATGTGAAGGGGGCAATACTGTGTGGGGTGGTATGTAAAGGGTGCAATGCTGTGTGGGGATATGTAAAGGGGGCAATGCTATGTGGGGGTGATATGTGAAGGGGGCAATGCTGTGTGGGGTGATATGTGAAGGGGCAATACTGTGTGGGGGGATATGTGAAGGAGCAATACTGTGTGGGGGGATATGTGAAGGGGCAATGCTGTGTGGGGGGGTATGTGAAGGGGCAATGCTGTGTGGGGGGGTATGTGAAGGGGGCAATGCTGTGTGGGGTGATATGTGAAGGGGCAAAACTGTTTGGGGGGTGATATGTGAAGGGGGCAATACTGTGTGGGGGTGATATGTGAAGGGGGAGAGTGCTGTGGTGGGGAAGATGTGAAGGGTGCAAGCAGCTGCACACAAAATGAGGTGCTGCACAGAAAATGTGTAGGGGTACCATTGACTCTTAAATGCACTGAAATACAAGGTGCAATTTCCCGCACATGGAAATTGCATTTTACAAACTCACCATGCAGTTTCCATGAGGCTCCATTTTTAAAAAGGTGCCAGGACTTTTTCCCAGCAGAAAACGCAGGCACAGCAGCCCATTCAAATGAATGGATTGTTGTGCCTGCACACCTGGGCTGTGATGGAACTGTGATTCGGACCTTGGCTGGAAGAAAATTTTACTAATCGGACCTCCATGAATTTTAATTCAATACCCCTGACCTAGACCAATAATAAAATGAGACAACGTTGTCTGTGTAAAAGTCACGCATTAGCAAGCACACATTTAGCCCAAAAAATTGCTGATAAAGTGCAAAAGGGTGGTAATTGGCTCAAAAATTCAGGTGATAGAGCATCCTGGATGACAAGACTGATGCAGTGTGTGGTCCTTTTCCATCCAATGGAACTCTTTGGAGACACCTGGGACACCATCCAGAGTTTGTAGAATCTTGCTTAATATGGTCGGGTGAGCGGACCATTAGTCCTTTGACTTTGCAAAACTTCTGTATAAACATTCCTGTTCTGACCTGTAGATAATCTCTACCTACTGCCTTAACTCACTAGATCCCACCCGGGGCTAGCTTTGCTTTAAAGGGCCAACTTGGATCTGATTACCTGGACTAATTAACACTAGTAGCTGATTGTTGCTTTCAATATAGGCCATATTATCAGTTTAAAACCATGGCACTTTGTTTAGCGGTATGCTATTTCCTGGGCTCATCTTCAAGTGTGTAAGATGCTAGCATTTTATCCCCATATCCCCCTGCTGGGGGTTTACTTAATAGTGGTGACAGGATTGCCACATTGATCAATGGTAATTAGTCACCAGGATTTTTGAGCCAATCTATAACCACCCTTTTGCACTTTATCAGCAATTTTTTGGGCTAAATGTTTTGTGCTTGTTTATGCGTGACACAGCTGCTTTTACACAGACAATGTTGTCTCATTTTATTGTTGGTCTAGATGTTGGTGGTGGGTACCCAGTTTTTTGCAATTTTTTACAATTTTTTTCTGTGCAATATAAAATGCCGCCAGATGCCACATGTCACTTACCACGTCACCTGCTGCCAGATGCAATGTGTCACTTGCCACCGACACCTGCTGCCAGATGCCACGTGTCACTTGCCATTGTCACCTGCTGCCAGATGCCACGGGCCACTTGCTACCATCACCTGCTGCCAGATGCCACGGGTCACTTGCCACCATCACCTGCTGTCAGATGCCACGGGTCACTTGCCACCGTCACCTGCTGCCAGATGCCACGGGTCACTTGCCACTGTCACCTACTGCCAGATGCCATGGGTCACTTGTCACCGTCACCTGCTGCCAAATGCCAAGGGTCACTTGCCACATCACAGTTTCTCCTCCTCAGACCCACTCGCCACTCCTATCATTTGCTGCCGGGGAGACCACATAGGAGGGGGATCCACGGCAACTGGGCTTCGGTGCCCCCCTCCTGTCTTAGCTCCAGGCACCCGCCTAGGATCGGCCCTGATTACAACTATAAGACCCCTTTAACACTGAGCCACCTGCCGCATTAGCGGTAAAGCACCGCTAGTTTTAGCGGGCTTTACGGCTGCTAGCAGGGAGCTTTCAACCCCCGCTAGCGGCCGAAGAAAGGGTTAATAGCACCCGTGTAGTGCTTCAGCAGTGGGGCCCATTCATTTCAATAGGCAGGGGTGTTGGAGGAGCGGTGTATACATCTGGTGTATACACCGCTCCTCCACTGCCCCAAAGACGCTACTTGCAAGACTTTTTTTAATGCCCTGCCAGCGCAGCACCCCAGTGTGAAAGCACTCTGTGAAAGCTTTCACACTGGGGAACATTGAGAGGCACTTTACAGGCGCTATTTTTAGCGCTAAAACACCTGAAAAATGCCTTCAGTGTGAAAGGGGTCTTAGCGGTGCCGGAAGCTAGTGTGTACAGTCACACACACACACAGTTGTGAAACACACTGCCGGCACTTGACCTGCACAACCCTACCTCCAGCAAATTGTATCGCCCATTCATTTCAATAGGCAGGGGTGTTGGAGGAGCGGTGTATACATCTGGTGTATACACCGCTCCTCCACTGCCCCAAAGACGCTACTTGCAAGACTTTTTTTAATGCCCTGCCAGCGCAGCACCCCAGTGTGAAAGCACTCTGTGAAAGCTTTCACACTGGGGAACATTGAGAGGCACTTTACAGGCGCTATTTTTAGCGCTAAAACACCTGAAAAATGCCTTCAGTGTGAAAGGGGTCTTAGCGGTGCCGGAAGCTAGTGTGTACAGTCACACACACACACAGTTGTGAAACACACTGCCGGCACTTGACCTGCACAACCCTACCTCCAGCAAATTGTATCGCCCAGGGCGTTCGCCTCTTCCGCCCTCCCCCTTGTACTGGCCCTGCATAAACCATAATTTTTCATATTTTAGTCTCCCCTTGGCCTTACCTCTGTAGTCACTGACAATTTGAACCAACTAGACTGACACCTCCACAGGCAGTCCACCCTACGGAATTTTTTAAAATGTAGCTCTTCACAGGCCAATGCCCCAGCTAGTTGACCAAAGTGTATATATAAACTATTCACTGCAATATTACAGTGTTTCCCAACATTTTCTGATACATACAAGATTTAAAATTGTGTATAAAAACAAGCCCCCTAAATCCACAGACCCAAGTGCACTTACTTTGACTTCACTGATGATTGATTTGCTCCTGGTACATTCACCAGCCAAATCTCGTCACTTAATAAATATATTATATCCGCTTTATATTCCTTAAAAATATATGCCCTCGCCATTTCTCAAATTTATTGAAAAGTAAATACCTTTACCACCACTAAATATTCTTCCTGCAATCCATTCAGTTATAGATTCCATGGTCAGATGCATTTACCTCTACATTATGGTATGGGATGACTACATTCTGCTAGAAGTTCAACACTTATTATATTCCAAATCCCAATGTGAGCTGTATTTATCAAAGATTCAATGGTAAATTCCCCCAGTGAAAAAAATAATAATAATTTTATCCACACAAGTGAAATTCAATGGAATTTGCCCAGAATGTTTTGGCTAGATGCACTCTATGTATATTAAGTGGAATTTGCTGGGTGAATTTTGTTTGATCATATCTTGGCACTTTGAAAGTCTGGAAAACCGTGATAGTATTTAGCAGCTATTTTGCCACTTTGGGTGACTCTTGTTAAAAAATGTGAATGCTTTTATTCATCTGTTGACATTTTTTTTTCATGAAAGTTTTATTGAAGTATAAGACAATAAGAAAAGGTAAAGTAACAGTCTTAAGTTATTGTAAAAAGAAAGAAAAAATTCCCCGTGGGGTTTTTTAGCAGCAATTATGAGTCAACGAAAATGTATGTAAAAAAATATAGAAATGATTTTATTATCAAAAATGGAGAAAACAAATAAACAATATGCACACAAAGGTTAAAACATGAGCTCTGGGTATGTACAATGCGAGACTGGTAGATTGTGAGAGGGGGAAACAAAATAATGGCAATACCATCCGGGTAGAGAGAGAAATTAATTTATCGAATGTATCAACCTACAATCAATAAAATGTGGTTGTACTGTCCAATGTTCGGAACAAAGCCACAATGCATTTCGACCTATAAATTTATGGTCTTCCTCAGGGGGTTCTTGTGTTTCTACAATTACATCAAAAGACAGTTGTTAATGGTGTGAAATATAATGTACAATCATGATCATTTATGCATGTTTCATATGTAAAGGCAAAATGGTATTTGCTTTATATTTACCCTCTCTCCATCAAAACAAGCTTGCTTATCCAGAGACTTCGTATTAAAACAAACACACACGAGATAGACAGTTGATTTTCCCACTGGTGGTCTTGAAGACTGCTGGGGAGCAGTTGCCTGGGCCGCAGGGCTTACAAGTGGTCACAGGTTATTGGGCACTCCAAAAGGAGAGGAGAGTGGGGGCCATGGGCACCTGAAAGTCATCACAATGAAAGTAATTAATATATTGTGCATGTTTTGTCTATATGATAAGAAATCAAAAAGACTAGTGCTGAAAGAGCCTAATTATGAGAAGGAGTAAAAAAACTCAAGTCCCAGTATAGTATAAATGCTGGTGGCGCATAATACCTACAATGCTGTTTTATATTGGGTGTCTAGGGTAAAATATTTGTTATGAAGTGTTCGTATATATGCCAATGACTAATTAAAATATTTGGCATGAAAACAATAATTTCTATACAGAATCAAATATAGTTATTCAAAGGAAAATTAATGGGTGAGGTGTTGAAATAAATGTAAAAGGATTGATGGGGTGATTGATGAATTAAAAAGTGAAATGACAAAAGGGTATAATGTGGTGATGAGTATCATATGTGGAGCTGTGAGAAACAGTATGATGGTGATCCCAAAGATATTGGGAATATAAAACATGTTAAAAACATGTGCTGAAGAAAAAGAATATATATAATATAATAATGGTGAGGAGTGAGAAATAAAAATTTACCTACTAGAAGTGAGGAGTGTGCTTTCATTTCAGAGCTTCTAGCCACTTATATTTATCCACAATTTTGGACCTGATGTTTTCCATTATAGGGACTAGGGATGAGCTTCATATTCAAGTCAAACCCATGTTCGACTCGAACATCGTCTGTTCGCCCGTTCGCCGAATTGCGAACGATATGGGCGGCATCGCAGTGCATTGCTGGCTGATGATTGGCCAAGCATGCACTATGACCCACATGCTTGGCAAATCACAGCGCCGTCTGTAGAGAGAGCTGGCTTTGGCCAATTATGGCTCGGGGGTTTAGTACACGCCACACACTATATAAGGCCGCCTGCACGGCGGCCCTGTGTAGTGTGTTCTGGCATTGAGAGACAGAGACAGAGAGACAGTGTCATTTGATTTAAGTTACATAGATTAGGCAGGACAGTCAGTCAGTTAGCTACACCTACAGTGTATTGTGCATATATATATGCATCCCAGGTGTTGTATATATATATATATATATATATATATATATATACACTGTATTCAGTTTAGCTAGATCCGTTCCTGTTATTATCTTCCTACTGACAGGCAGGCTTGTGTTGTTATAGTATTTACAGCTACCTGAAGAAAATTGCTGGTGTTCTTCTGATCCTATTAGTACCACAGTCAGGCAGCTAGACTATTTACAGTTAGTGTAGTGCGTCCTCCTCACAGTGTTCAGCTAAAGCTACAAGTTAGTTTAGTGTGACCTCTGCACAGTGTTCAGCTAAAGCTACAAGTTAGTGTAGTGCGACCTCTGCACAGTGTTCAGCTAAAGCTACAAGCTAGTGTAGTGCGTCCTCTGAATAGTGTTCAGCTAAAGCTACAAGTTAGTGTAGTGCACAGTGTTCAACTAAAGCTACAAGTTAGTGTAGTGCGTCCTCCTCACAGTGTTCAGCTAAAGCTACAAGTTAGTGTAGCGCATCCTCCTCACAGTGTTCAGCTAAAGCTACAAGTTAGTGTAGTGCAACCTCTGCACAGTGTTCAGCTAAAGCTACAAGTTAGTGTAGTGCACAGTGTTCAGATAAAGCTACAAGTTAGTGCAGTGCGTCCTCCTCACAGTGTTCAGCTAAAGCTACAAGTTAGTGTAGTGCGACCTCTGCACAGTGTTTAGCTAAAGCTACAAGTTAGTGTAGTGCGTCCTCTGAACAGTGTTCAGCTAAAGCTACAAGTTAGTGTAGTGCACAGTGTTCAGCTAAAGCTACAAGTTAGTTTAGTGCGTCCTCCTCACAGTGTTCAGCTAAAGCTACAAGTTAGTGTAGTGCGACCTCTGCACAGTGTTCAGCTAAAGCTACAAGTTAGTGTAGTGCGTCCTCTGAACAGTGTTCAGCTAAAGCTACAAGTTAGTGTAGTGCACAGTGTTCAGCTAAAGCTACAAGTTAGTGTAGTGCGTCCTCCTCACAGTGTTCAGCCAAAGCTACAAGTTAGTGTAGTGCGTCCTCTGAACAGTATTTAGCTAAAGCTACAAGTTAGTGTAGTGCACAGTGTTCAGCTAAAGTTACAAGTTAGTGTAGTGCATCCTCCTCACAGTGTTCAGCTAAAGCTACAAGTTAGTGTAGTGCGTCCTCCTCACAGTGTTCAGCTAAAGCTACAAGTTAGTGTAGTGCGTCCTCTGAACAGTGTTTAGCTAAAGCTACAAGTTATTGTAGTGCACAGTGTTCAGCTAAAGCTACAAGTTGGCGTAGTGCACCCTCCTCACAGTGTTCAGCTAAAGCTACAAGTTAGTGTAGTGCACAGTGTTCAGCTAAAGTTACAAGTTAGTGTAGTGCATCCTCCTCACAGTATTCAGCTAAAGCTACAAATTGGTGTAGTGCATCCTCTGAACAGTGTTCAGCTAAAGCTACAAGTTAGTGTAGTGCGACCTCTGCACAGTGTTCAGCTAAAGCTACAAGTTAGTGTAGTGCGTCCTCTGAACAGTGTTCAGCTAAAGCTGCAAGTTAGTGTAGTGCGACCTCCGCACAGTGTTCAGCTAAAGCTACCTTTAGAAAGTTGGTGGTGTTTTCCTGATCCTATCACTACCGCAGGCAGCGACATTATTTTAACGTTAGTGTAGTGCGTGCTCTGCACAGTGTTCAGCTAAAGCTATCTGTAGAAGGTTGGTTGTGTTTTCCTGATCCTATCACTACCGCAGGCAGCTACATTATTTTAACGCTAGTGTAGTGCATCCTTTTCACAGTGTTCAGCTAAAGCTACATGTAGAAGGTTGGTGGTGTTTTCCTGATCCTATCACTACCGCAGGCAGCTACATTATTTACACGTTAGTGTAGTGCGACCTCTGCACAGTGTTCAGCTAAAGCTACCTGTAGAAGGTTGATGGTGTTTTCCTGATCCTATCACTACCGCAGGCAGCTACATTATTTTAACATTAGTGTAGTGCGTCCTCTACACAGTGTTCAGCTAAAGCTATCTGTAGAAGGTTGGTGGTGTTTTCCTGATCCTATCACTACCGCAGGCAGCTACATTATTTGCACGTTAGTGTAGTGCGATCCGGAGAGTGCTGCAAAAAAGTAAGTAGTTGTGCTGTGTTCCTATTCTTTTTGTCTTTATTACGTTCGTGCTGCTCCATATGCTTTTCTGAATTGTTGTACAGTTTAAAATGGCAACTTTAATGTTCATGGGCACATTATTCGTTCGTATCAAACATTTTTCTTTCGGCCTATAAAACACCATTGTTTAGGCCATATGCATTTTCCTACATTTTTTAGGGCCTACTTGTATGAAAAATATTTGGTTGTGTAGATGGGTTTGTTACTAGAATGAAATGCAAACTAAATTCTGTGTAAGGAGAGGACACTCAGCAGCTGTTTACACATCTGGAAGCTGGAGCACTAGTGTGGGACACAAGAACACCCTTTTTATTAGGGGGCCCACACAGGTGCTCCAGTGGATACTATAGGGGGGTCTCCATCTGTGAAGCTTGTACAGGACAGGTAAAGTATTGTAGCTTGACAAAGGACAATAAAAATGCTACATCTTGGAACTCTGTGTGCTAATTATACCATTTTTGTTTTACATAGGGGAGAAAAGACTCGGAGGACACCCCTCATCCGAGGAGACCAGAGACCCCCCACCTCTGGAAGAAGGGGAAATACCCCCAACCCAAGCTGGGCAGGAGGAGGAAGAAGACGTGGTGGAACTAGTCACCACAACAGGTGAGTGTCTGCGACCACAGGCTCAGGTAAGAGATGGATGCCGGCAGATTTTTGATACCTGTTTTTGTTTGGTTTCTCTCTTTTTAGGTGATCGTGATATTGTTGGTCGAGATCCTTTCACATCAGAAAGTGCCCAGATCCTGATCGGGGAGATCATGGGGTGTAATTTACAATTGGAAAACCTCAAGGAAAACATCAATGATGTTATTCAAAAAAATAATAACATCATTGATGTTTTGGGGCGAATTTAAAACCCCACATAATCACTTTCTTTTTTTGTGTGCTACAATCTGAAAAATTTTTTAGCGATGTTTCGAAAAGCCAAATTTGGAGGATGGACACAGTGTGCCAAGCTGCCATCACGGGAGATCAATGGACGCGTTTTGGGGGTGCAACCTCTTCCTCAATAATAAAGTAGCGGTGAGGAAGGGGTTGCTCCCCCAAAACACATCCCTTGATCCCCCGTGATGGCAGCTAGCACATGTTGACATTCGTAAATTGGTGTGCATCTTCCAAATTTGGCTTTTCAAGGGGCGACTTCACCCCATCTAAACGCAATATCAAACACAGTTCCTAAATACTCATGTCTGACATTGCCTTCAAGTTTTACCAAATGTGAACTTTGTAAGTTCAATTTTTTTGTCTTTCTTGTTGGTTTTACACATGCCTGTTTTATCGTAAATGGACATTTCTATTTTTGATAATGCCACCCCAAAAATTGTTATACAACAAACATATTGGTTTGTTTTAAAAACCTTTTCTAAATGCACATGTTGTTTGTGCAGGTATTAAAAAGTTTGTTAATCAAGAATGTGTGGATTATTGTCTCAACGCTACAACACTTTTGTGGTGATGTAATTGCTGTTTTCTGTGAAAATGGGGGTTATTTCCTAAGGGCAAATCCTCTTTGCACTACAAGTGCAGTTTCAGTGCAGTTTCAAGTGCACTTGTAGTGCAAAGTGTCTACGCCTTTAGTAAAAAACACCCAACAGTGCTTTGTATAAAAGGTTACACAATCACGCCATTTTCAGGACTCCCCACATTGCTGTCAGGGTCAGCTAAAACAAACACAAGCAGTAAATGTCACCAAAGATTAGCTTTTTTTTTTTTATTTGATAAATGCTTCACAAATTGTCTGGCATATTGATGGCCCCCCTACCCGCAAAGAACTCAAGGTATCTTAACCGGACATCACGGGCACTCAGGGAGGGGAAGCCAGGACGGCCACTTTCAAGCGCCGTCAGGGTTGTATCATGTAGAATTCCGGCCTCAGGCCCAACTGAGCCAGCATAGTTGGCAGAATGTTGACGTAAAAGTTATGTAGAACACAGCACGCCAGGATTATATGATTCAGTTTATACTCCACCATATGGATGGGTGTCAGAAATAGGCGGAACCGGCTGGCCATGATTCCAAATGTGTTCTCCACCACTCTTCTGGCTCTGGCCAGCCAGTAATTAAAAACCCTCTGTTCCGGGGTGAGGGTCCTCATCGGGAATGGCCGCATAAGATGGTCCCCCAGCGCAAATGCTTCATCCGCAACGAAGACGAATGGGAGTCCTTCCACATTGTCCTCTGGAGGTGGCAAGTCCAAGCTGCCATTCTGGAGACGCCTGTAGAACTCCGTCTGGGCGATGACTCCACCATCGGACATCCGGCCATTCTTCCCCATGTCCACATGCAAGAAGTCATAATTAGCCGACACCACCGCCAACATCACAATACTATTGAACCCCCTTATAGTTGAAATAGTACGACCCCGAGTTGGGTGGTGGGACAATGTGGACGTGTTTCCCATCAATTGCCCCTCCGCAGTTAGGAAAGTCCCACCGCTGGGCAAAGTGGGAGGCCACAGTCTGCCATTCCTGTGGCGTGGAAGGAAACTGTTGAGGAAAACAAAAATCAATTAGTATTTTTGCACATAAACATGGCAAGCAGATTAGACACAAACATTCTTGGCCAACCTCCAGATAGCATTTATTAAGGGGAATTTAACAACACCAAAGTATAAGGTACACCTATCATATTCCCCCTCCCCCCTCTCATGGGCCATTTCTAACATTATAGGGGGGGGATCTTGGACAGGTAACCCTCTCCACTTCATTGAGAGATGAATGCCTAAATACAGGGTATTACTTGGAACAGCCCCTCCTTAGTTACACTATTGTCATAATACAAAGATATAAATACACACTGTACACATTTAAGCACATTTGGACATTCTGCTATTACCTGTCAAGATAATAATAGGATACAAAAACTTTAAACAGTACCATTTGAAAGTATACAGGCAGGCCCTTGCACTACATGCTTTGGGTAATTCATCCATACATCTGACCACAAAAGAGATGGGTATAGTGTGTATGGGTTTGGCAAAGTCAGCAGATAGATGATTGAGGATAGATAGAGAATTGGTATCAGCTGACTTAGCAGCAGTTGGGGGAGGGAGGGTTACTAAAAATGATTTGGGGACACCACAAAAAAAAAGCCTCTGGCACTCTGCCAGAATTTAAAGCACAAATCACATTTCTAAACATTTTAGGGGTTGTTTGGGGTAAAGCACTACTATGGAGCTGACAAAATACATTGTTAAGTGACTACATGAGGTGAATATAGGGACAGGAGAGCATGCTGGGGAGGTTATTGAAGGCAAATATGTATGAAGGACTAAAAAATAAATTACAGAAAAATCCAGCATGCATGAGGACAAAGGGGACATTCACAGCATAATACAATCATGGTAATTAGGGAATGAGGAAAGAAATACAATATATTATCAAACATTCAATACAATAAAATTTGATATTAAAGGATAAAAATCTTACCTTCATATACTCCTTCTGCAGGACCTGGATGATGGCAGAACAGGTCTCTGGGATAATGATCCCCAGAGCCTGGGGGGAGATGCCTGTCGAGAACTTGAGGTCCTGCAGGCTTCTCCCTGTCGCCAAGTACCGCAGGGTAGCGACGAGCCTCTGCTCCGGAGTGATGGCTTGCCTCATGCAGGTATCCTGCCTGCTGATATAGGGGGTCAGCGAAGCCAGCAGACGGTGAAACACGGGGTCCGTCATCCTGAGAAAGTTCCTGAAATCATCAGGATTATTCTCACGGATCTCACGGAGCAAAGGCATATGAGAAAACTGGTCACGCTGAAGCAACCAATTCTTGGTCCATGAACTCCTCCCCACCCTGTTCATGGACTGGACTTGTGTCAAGGTCAGGACCACAACACCAAGCCCCCGCATAGCACGAACTCTACGAAAAGTACGTATACGCAACATGGCTAGAAAACGGTCGGCTGCTCAGAACGAAGTAACAGAACGCACTGAAGAACAGCAAGGCCTGTGAAGAGCGACCTGAAAAACAGTAACGAACGAACAAGAACACAATGACAAGTCACGCGTAGCTTGCTTGCACGCACTGAAGAGCAGATACAAACCCACAAGCACAAACTGAACCGCAGAAAGCGATCTGAAAGCCACGAGTCTGAAAAAGCGCGAATCGTCTCTCACCAAACTTTTACTAACACGAGATTAGCAAAAGGAGCCCAAAGGGTGCCACGCTTGGTTCTGAACTGGCCTTTTCTAGTCTCGTCGTACGTGGTTGACGTCACCGCGTTGTTGGCGATCGGAAATTCTGACAACTTTGTGCGACCGTGTGTACGCAAAACAAGTTTGAGCCAACATCCGTCGGAAAAAATCCTAGGATTTTGTTGTCGGAATGTCCAAAGTCCGACCGTGTGTACGGGGCATAAGAGTTAATATGGGAAAAACTTTTCTCCTTTCCACTGATGTTTTATCACCAATCCTTGTTTCACAAAAAAAACCAAATTTTCAAAAAACATTTGTCATTGGGACAAAAAGTGAGGTGAAATCTTCTGAAGAGGAGCACAGAGAGCAAAACAAATGTCACAGGGGTGATAACCCTCCCTAGGTTTTCCAAAAAGCTTAAAATAGATTTTTTGGCTGGAGCTAAACACGTTAAAAATGTACCAGTTCAAAATTACAAACCGATTCTACTCAACAACAAACCTACAGTCCCTGTCTTGTTTGCACCGCCTGTATACTGCTGTTCAGAGTATATAGGGCCTGAGGGCCCCACACCTTTCCTTTTTTAATTTGGGTGCGGGGTTCCCCTTAATATCCATACAAGACCCAAAGGGCCTGGTAATGGACTGGGGGGTACCCATGCCGTTTGTCTCACTGATTTTCATCCATTCATTGCCAGGACCCGACATTACATTAAAGCCGCAAGCAGTTTTAAATGACTTTTTTCCCTTAAAAATGACATTTTGTGCAGGGACTGTTCTAAGCACGGGAAACACGCGCCACTTTACAGGCATACTATAGACACCCCCCAGGTACAATATTTAAAGGAATATTTCACTTTTTTTTTTTTTTACTTTAAGCATCATTAAAATCACTGCTCCCAAAAAAAAGGCTGTTTTTAAATGTTTTTTTTGCATTGATACATGTCCCCTGGGGCAGGACCCGGGTCCCCAAACCCTTTTTAGGACAATACCATGCAAATTAGCCTTTAAAATGAGCACTTTTGATTTTGAACGTTCGAGTCCCATAGACGTCAATGGGGTTCTAACGTTCGTGCAAATTTTCGGTTTTCCGTTTGCAGGTTCTGGGGCGAACCAGGGGGTGTTCGGCTCATCCCTAATAGGGACCACAGAGTCCTAATTACTTTTATATGCAGTCAGGTGCTTAGTAAACCTGTTTCACTTTCACTTTGGAACTACCTAGCACTTAGCGTTTGAGCACATTCCTCACTTCTATTAGGTAAATTTTTATTTCTCACTCCTCACCATTATTATATTGTATATATTCTTTTTCTTCAGCACTTGTTTTTAACATGTTTTATATTCCCAATATCTTTGGGCTCACCACCATACTGTTTCTCACAGCTCCACATATAATACTCATCACCACATTATACCCATTTGTCATTTCACTTTTTAATTCATCAATCACCCCATCAATCCTTTTACATTTATTTCAAGACCTCACCCATTCATTTACCTTTGAATAACTATATTTGATTCTGTATAGAAATTATTGTTTTCGCCCTAAATATTTAAATAATTCATTGGCATATATACGAACACTTCATAACAAATATTTTACACTAGACACCCAATATAAAACAGCATTGTAGGTATTATGCGCCACCAGCATTTATAATATACTGGGACTTGAGTTTTTTACTCCTTCTCATAATTAGGCTCTTTCAGCGCTATTCTTTTTGATTTCTTATCATATAGACAAAACATACGCAATATATTAATTACTTCCATTGTGATGACTTTGAAGTGCCCATGGCCCCCACTCTCCTCTCCTTTTGGAGTGCCCAATAACCTGTGACCACTTGTAAGCCCTGCGGCCCAGGAAACCCCTTACAGGGTTGAGGTGGGGGTGGCTCCCCAGCAGTCTTCAAGACCAGATCTCATGTGTGTTTGTTTTAATACGAAGTCTCTGGATAAGCAAGCTTTTTTTGATGAAGAGGGTAAATATGGAGCAATTACCATTTTACCTTTACATATGAAACATGCATAAATGATCACTATTGTACATTATACTTCACACCATTAACAACTGTCTTTTGATGTAATTGTACAAACACAAGAATCCCCTGAAGAAGACCGTAAATATATAGGTCGAAATGCATTGGGGCTTTGTTCCGAACATCGGACAGTAGGGGCTTTGTTCCGAACATCGGACAGTACAACCACATTTTATTGATTGTAGGTTGATAAATTAGATAAATTCATTTCTCTCTCTACCCCAATGGTATTGCCATTATTTTGTTTCCCCCTTTCACAACCTACCAGTCTCATATTGTACATACCCAGAGCTCATGTTTTAACCTTTGTGTGCATATTGTTTATTTGTTTTCTCCATTTTTGATAATAAAATAATTTATATATTTTTTACATACATTTTCGTTGACTCATAATTGCTGCTAAAAAACCCCACAAGGAATTTTTTCTTTCTTTTTACAATAAGTTGTTATTCGGGGTGTGCAGCTTTTCAGATTGTATATGTGTCACATTATGCATAAGTAACAGTCTCACAGACAATGCACATAGAGCCAAATCTGAGGACATATGTAATCACAAAAAGGGACAAACCGATACGACCAACAGTTCCAGGGGCAAACTCTTGGCTGCCAATATGGAGAACATCACAAGTGTATGTGCATCAGAACATAAACAGAACAGAGAAGTATTTGTATCATCTGTTGACAATTGTTGTCCATTGTGCTCAAGCTGTGTATAAACACAGCATTATGGATAGTGATTGCTGGCAGAATGTCTTTTTTTTTTCACTTTTTTCACACCAAATATGCAAGCTTGTATTCCCATAGCAATGGAGTGGTGAGTGTGCAGCACCCCTGTTTTATGGATACTAGACTAGCCTACACTTCCTTTAGCATTATTGAGGTGATTTTAAGAGGGGTTCTCTAAAAAATAGGAGTTCCCCCTCTCAAACAAATGGTCAATGCTAACGGGTTTCCAGGTGGGGATAATAGCAATTAAGGGAAGATTTAAATACCACCTAAACTCCACCTGCCCCCTCTGTGGTGGGAAAGTAGGTGGTTGGCCCCTCTCTAGTGAACCTGCTTAACAATGTAAAGGTAAAAACATGTATCTGAATAAAAAAAACGCAAGTCCTTTATTTATTTTTGGCTAATATTTTTACCTTTACAAGGTCCAGTGATGATGATGTCCTGTGGCATCCGATCCAGTGCTGGCAAGTCAGATGAAGGAGGACCAAAGTCCTCCTTCCTCTTTGTTTAAACTCCCATTTGACTACTGCCAAATTTCCCATACTGGATGAGTTATATGTACCCAGGAAGTTCTGGGAATGATGATCCCTGTGATGTCTTTACCTATGCCACATGAATGTATAGTAGATGATCTGATCATTTTACTTACATATAATGTTTACACATTAAAATATGTTAATCTGCATTTCAAAGATACTTATTTATTGTAATTAAAAATATGTTATGACTATCCTATATATACTAGTCTGTAATCATTAATATAGAAAAAAGAATGATCACATTAGCTAAACCCACATGCGATCTTCTAAATATAATACTTGCTATGAAAGTTTAAATGGTGTTTGCATTAGTTTACTAATGCAAAACAAAAGGTATGACTGAGACAAAATATTCTCATTTAGGAAGTCTGTTAATTTTTTATTTTATTTTTTATTCCAAATTTACTCTGTTGCTTTGAAAGTGTTGTTTGGTTGCCTGGGTAGACAGTTTGAGCTTTATAATTAAAAAAGTAATTGAGCCAGACATTACATCCATTTTGTATGCAACCTTTTCCTACCTTGGCAAGTGTTACACTGATTGCCCGTATTTCTTTATTAATTCTTCAGGTAACACAACATTAATTGTATGTAACATTTTCATTCAAGGGCTTTTGCTAACACTCTTTTTATTATTCATTAATCCACGCCTCTTTGTGTAGTGTACTAATTAAAAATTAAATATGCAAAACCTTTTAATTATTTTAAGATGCAATGAGAATAATGAAAAATGGTCACTCTGCGACTTTCTATAATTGCATTTGACACTTTGTATAATTATGAATTAATTTACTTGCCTGTTTTAATTGCTGCTTGCCTCGCTTTTGTACGCCTGATTTTGCATTATGCTGTAAAAGACTAGTCATTTTTTAATGTGCTGGTGTTTCAAGCAGATTATAGTGACTGTGCCACTTATACATCTACATTAATTGGTAAGTATTAATGACCGGAGTCAATAAATCAAGCAAATGGGAATATAATATATTGAGAATGAACAAGAAACATGTCTTTCAGTGTGTTCTATCAATCAAAACCACAGACACTAACTACAACATTTAACAACATAGCTTAGTTGAATTAATCGAATGAAGTACAGTATATGTCTAGTGGGAGTATGCCGATGCAGTGTGTGGAATGTGCTTAAAAAGGTCACATTTAAATTAGGTGTATATAAAGGGAAAAAACAATATGCAGGCAAAAGTAAATGCCATCTTTGCTTGCTTTGAAGCTTAAGAACGGCTTTTAAATATCCAAGATTATTTTTAGTATACATTTAACAAACATTATGATAAAGGTAAATAAAGCATTGAAGGAAAAACCAAGCCAAACACAAGCTACCATTTTCTGGCTTCCAGGTAGCATAGTAATTTCAGAACAGTAAATTTTTAATCAAAATAAAGCAGAGTAGACTTCATTGCCCCAGACCTGTTATGTAGTCTGAAATTTACAAAATGTCAGCATCCATCTGACACTTATTACATCGCTATTTTATGCTGTGTAAAGTAATTGTCTTATTATGCCTATTTTGTTGAAGGTCAGACTTCTGGTTTCCAATTCACACTTTTGAAAAAAATTGTAAAGCCTAGAATTAGCTAATGGAATTGCAAAAGTTCAACTGCAATTCCAAAGAAACACATGGGTTGATATCACATATTGAGAAACACTGGAATAAGATATGTATTTAGGCATTTATTTTCACAAGTTTTCACTTAATAACCCTTTTACTTTACTATACGTTATGTGACTGTAACTCATGACTGTTGGATACCAGATGTTATTCTAACCATAACTATACCCCCCTTTGTTCTTAATCCCTTATAAATTAAGACCACACCATTCAATGGGGTATAAAAGGCCGTAGCAGCCTACTTTATTTATATAAAAATACTTTTATTCAAAAATAACTATGGAAAAAATATCCATAATAAACAAAAACAAATAACGTACGGAAAAAAGAGAGCGTTGGTCTGGGCAATAAAATCTTGACACTCAAACCGATGGCCATCACCAAAAAATATGGCACTGCAGTCCATCTCAAATATATCCAAAATTAGGCCTCAAGCCGACAAGCTGGCTCAGAGACTGCCAGTGACCGCAGTGCCCCCATATCACTTCCCGGCTAACCTCCGTTAGCCGGGAACCAGCATCTGGACCCATACAACGTCAGGTCCCACTCTTACTTGCCATCTTCCTTCCCTTGCGCAGACCAACGCCCGCCACTGCCACGACATCTCTGCATCTCACACCTGTAAAAACAGTTAAACAACCACCACGCACAATTGTAAAACACAACAACCTTAGGGAGGGTGGGCGGGAACTTTCCACAACTTTCTGCTTGTACCTCCCAGGGCGGGCCTACTATTTATCAGTCCCCTCCCTGTGTTATCCTCCCCCTCGGCACCTTGTCTCCACCCTCTCATTTATTAACCCTGTTACCTCCGTCATGTGCGCCTTGCACATACCTCTTTTTATTCGGCTGCTCCAGGCTTTTCTTGACTGTTGGATACCAGATGTTATTCTAACCATAACTATACCCCCCTTTGTTCTTAATCCCTTATAAATTAAGACCACACCATTCAATGGGGTATAAAAGGCCGTAGCAGCCTACTTTATTTATATAAAAATACTTTTATTCAAAAATAACTATGGAAAAAATATCCATAATAAACAAAAACAAATAACGTACGGAAAAAAGAGAGCGTTGGTCTGGGCAATAAAATCTTGACACTCAAACCGATGGCCATCACCAAAAAATATGGCACTGCAGTCCATCTCAAATATATCCAAAATTAGGCCTCAAGCCGACAAGCTGGCTCAGAGACTGCCAGTGACCGCAGTGCCCCCATATCACTTCCCGGCTAACCTCCGTTAGCCGGGAACCAGCATCTGGACCCATACAACGTCAGGTCCCACTCTTACTTGCCATCTTCCTTCCCTTGCGCAGACCAACGCCCGCCACAGCACCCTAAGAGTAAAACCTTACTCGCGGGTGCCCTCCCAAACCCGAAGAGCTCGCTGAATCCCATCCTGCAATCCCAAGTTCCACAAATCAATTCCCACCTCATTGAGATGGACGCCGTCAGCCCTCAAGTACCTCCAGGTCTCAAATTCCAACTCCATATGCCTTATAGCCAAACCCCCATTATTAACTACAAATTTGCTCACTTCCCGGTTAATCTTCCTCCTGGCCCTGTTAACGCCTGCCACCGACCTGGCCATCCTCCAAGATCTACGAGCCACCATATCTGACCACACGATAATGGTATGGGGAAAATCCACCATCAATCGCCGCACATCACATTTGATGTCCCGCGTGATATCCACCATGGAACGCACTCCTAGGTCATTACCCCCCGCATGAATCACCAAGATGTCCGGTGGTCTATCTCGCTGGGAGTGGCGCTGCACTTCTGGCACTAATCTGCCCCATAACATGCCCGGTATACCCAACCATTTTATGCATACTTCTCTCCTGTTAAACCCCAACTGCCTGCCCTCATGTCGAGCATCCCCCCTTCTTGCCCCCCAACACACATAAGAATGGCCCATAATCCAGACCAATCTTGACACCGGACCTGAAAGTAGAAGAAGACAAGAAAAACAAACCACTAACAATTTAGTGATGAAAACCACTAACGACTATAACTGAAACATAAACGACATCAACTTGCTTGCAAAATTTCTCTTCCTCTTCTTTAAGTTATTTATTTATTTATTTATTTTATTATTTTTATTTTTATTTTTTATTTTTTTTTTTTTTTTTTTTTTTTTTTTTTTATATTCCTACCACTAAATGAGGACGTACATAAGATTGGAACCTGTTGGATTCCCACCTCCCAATACGTTTGACCGACTCCACATCGAGACCATGCTTGGATGCCTCTGTAGCAGCCCCAATCCTGAACGAATGGGAAGAAAATTCCCTTTCTTCCAAGCCTACCCCCTTCAAACATCTTCGAAAAATTACTACAAACTGAAACCTGGATAACCAACTACCATCCCGATGCACTAACAAGGAACCCTTGAAATCTGGACGCACCGCTAAGAATTCCCTGACCGTGGCCACCGGACACAAGGTGGAACCATGAACCGGAAAAACTTGTGCCACCATACCTTTTCCTACCTGATCCGTTTTTGACCTCTTGAAATACACCTGTAACATTTCCTTATCCAACTTCACATCCTGGCACCCCAAACCCCCTTCTACCTTTTTTGAAGGGCTGACCAGTTCCCCTATCCTGAATGCCCCAAAGAACGCTAATACAAAGGCCACCTTAAACAACAAAACTTCGTATTCAGATGAACACACCACTTTCAAGTGATCAACAACACCCCCCAAAATTTCGAAAGTAACCGGTCTCCTGGAGTCCCGTTTCACCACAGACCTCCTGTAGCCCTTCAGCGCTTGTCTCACTCGAAAGTCTTTTGTTACGTCTGGCTGTCCCTGTAACTTGAACAGGAAAGCCAAACCTGCCAAGTTCGCACTAATCACAGATGCCGACCTACCTTCCTCCATTTTCCTAATGATAAAATATAACAGCAACAAATTCACTTCCTGCCCGAACGGTTCCTCCCCAATCCCTTCTACAAAACCCATCCACTCCTTCCATACCTTTTGGTATGTTGACCATGTGCCCCCACTTACCGACCGCTCAATCCATCCTGCGGCGACTCTGACGCTATGTCCCACATCCACTCGGGACAAGGCACCCCGCGTTGCTCCGCCTCCGGCGCCAACTCTCGGAACCTGTCCCACTGGAATCGAGACAACGCGTCAGCTATCACATTTTCCACCCCCGGTAAGTGAACGGCATGAATGAAAATATTCAACTGTAAACATCTTAACACTAAATGCTGTAACAACCTAATCACTGGCGGAGAGGACGCCGTGATTCTATTAATCACTTGCACTACCCCTAGGTTATCGCCATGGAAACGCACCTTCCGATCCCTGAAAGATGCTCCCCATAATTCCACTGCCAGCACCACTGGAAACAGTTCCAGCAGCACTAAGTTCTTCGTGAACCCTCCTTCAACCCAAGATCGTGGCCAAGGACCAGCACTCCACTGTCCCTGAAAAAACGCACCAAAGCCAGTGGCACCCGCCGCATCGGTAAAGAGCTCCAAGTCAAAATTGCTGACTGGGCCCGACATCCACATTGCCCTGCCATTAAATGACTCCAAAAAGGTATGCCATACCCTTAGATCTTCCCTGTGCGTTTTTTTGATCCTAACGAAATGCCTTGGTGATTGTATGCCACTTGTGCTGGCCGCAAGCCTGCGGCTAAACACTCTCCCCATCGGTAGTATCCGGCACGCAAAATTAAGTTTTCCCAACACAGACTGCAACACACGCAACTGAACTTTTTGTAAACCTATTAAACCTGCAACCTCTTTTTTCAAATCCTCCAACTTGTCATCGGGCAGCCTGCATTCCATTGCCTCCGAATCCAAGATTATGCCCAGAAATTTGATGACCGTGCAAGGTCCCTCTGTCTTGTCCGCTGCCAATGGAATGCCGAATCTGTCAGTGATATGTTCCAACGTTGCCATGAGCACCGCGCAGATTCTGGATGCAGCCGGGCCGATACAAAGGAAATCGTCCAAGTAGTGAATTACTGAATTCACCCCTGACACATCCCTTACCACCCATTCTACGAACGAACTAAATTGTTCGAATAACGCGCATGACACTGAGCAGCCCATTGGCAAACACTTGTCTACATAGAATTCCCCATTCCAATGGCAGCCCAGCAGTCGAAAACTTTCTGGGTGAACCGGCAGCAGGCGAAAAGCCGATTCCACATCTGCCTTTGCCATCAAGGCCCCCTTACCATAATGCCGTACCCATCCTACTGCCGCATCAAAAGACGTATACGTAACCGAGCACTCCTCCTGGCCAATAGCGTCGTTCACCGACCCACCCTTAGGGAACGATAAGTGGTGAATTAGCCTAAATTTGTTGGGTTCCTTCTTGGGCACAACCCCCAATGGAGATACGACCAGATCTGCCAGAGGTGCCTCGGGAAAAGGGCCGCCCATTCTACCCATTGCAACCTCCTTCTTCAGCTTCTCTGAAACCACCTCCGGATGTTGCAATGCAGAACGTAAATTTTTAGGCACAGGAGGAATAACCGATAACGTACATGGGATCTTAAAGCCTAACGAAAAACCTTCCTCCAACAGGACTGCCGCTCTTCTATCCGGATACCTACCTAGAAACGGCCGCATCCTTTCCACTTTCACCGGAGTCCTCCCTTTTGTTTCCAGCGTCACCTGTTCGTCCCTTATTTTGCTTAAAGCATCTTGACGCTGGATGCGTTCCCCCACAGCCTGTACACTCGTGTTTGTACTTACACGTGGCCCCAAACTTGCAGGCCCCTGTGTTGTACTGCCAGCAGATCCCTTTCTTATTTCCTGCCGAGTGTCCCTGGGCTGAAGGTCCACCGGCTCCCCCCTGAAAAAACTGGTTAGGAGCCCTCGCCGTTGTCATCAGGCGCATCCACAGGCTGATGTCCTTGTGGTCCCAACGAAGCTCCGGACGCACCGCTCTCCTCTGCCTGAACTGTTCGTCGTACCGGAGCCACGCTGTGCCACCGTATACCCTGTATGCTTCCCCTATCGCATCCTGATAGCAAAATAACGCGGAACAGTGTTCCGGCTGCTTCTCCCCGATCACACTCGCCATGATAGCAAATGCCTGCAACCAATTCGTAAATGTCCTGGGTATTAAACGATATCTCCTCTTCTCCTCGTCGTCTTTCTTGGAACTATCGGGTTTAACCCTATCCAAGTTAAACTTCTCCAGGGGCAATAATGAAAAAATTTCTACGTACTCACCCTTCCACAGCTTTTCTCGAACCTCCTGCTTCAGGTGAGCTCCTAATGGCCCCTCAAAACACACATATATTTCACACCGTGCTGCGTCCCCCAATCTAGTTATATCCTGCCTACCCGCGACTTCCTTAGCCGCCACAGCATTGTCCGTCCCCTGCTTATCACCGCTCGCCACTGCCTCCAGCACCGCAGGCGGTGCAGCCACCGCTGGCAAATCTACTGTTACCTCTGCGCTCCCAGTTGTCGGGACCCACGCCGCCGCCGGTACCGGAGCCGGCCGTTCTGCCGCCTCAAACTTCTGAACCAACTCCTTGATGCCCGCCAAAAACCCTAATAAACCTGAAACCCCCCCAGCAGGCCCAGCGCTCGCTTCACTAGCACTTGGCCCCCCGACAGTAACCCCTGTCCCTGCCATGCCGTCACTACCTATAGTATGCCCTGCTGTAATAGACTTACCGGGCTGCACAGGAACCGTCCCATCAGCCGATCTTCCTCCCGCTGCTGCTGTTGCTGCTCTCCTGGAAGGGGGGTGCGCCTCCTCTTCCGATCCGGATCCTCCTCTTCAGATGAGGGCCCGCTAGGCCTGCCCACCAGGGCTGCCGCCGCCGCCTCCATGTTTCCCCTCCTCTGCGCATGGACCGTACCGCCCGACTTCCGGACAGCCTTCCCAGGACCGGTGTGGGAAACCGCAGTCCTGCCGGCCTCCGCTCTCCTGCTCACCATGCCCGATCGGCCTCCCTCTCTACTCTTCTGGTCCCCTGCCGCCGATGTGGATGGCCTGGGTACCCTCGCTCTTGTCCTGGCCTGTGTTCCTGCTGGGCCGCCCGCCATGTTCCTGGGGGCGGGGCTTGCGCTCCTAGCCGCTTCTCTCCACCTAGGCCTAAGCTCCGGTCTCTCCTCTTCCCGCCCCGCATTCCGGTCCGCTGCGGCCGCAGCACCGCAGCTTCCTTCTCCCCCAGCCGCTCTTTTTGACGGTGGGCCCGCCGGGAGCCCCGCACCGGGGCTACCCCGCTGCCGCTGTGATGTCCCTGGATGCTCTGGGGAGAAACGTTCCGGCGGCCTAGAGCGGCGCGCTCTGTTACCGGTTCTCCCACTATCCACCGGTAGCCGCTCTTCTCCTGCCAGCGCTGCACCGACCGCTGCCTGGAGCCACGCTGTGCCCCGAACCGCCGCTTCTTCCCTCAGCTGGGCCATGATCCGCTCCACCTCTGCCATGCTGCCTCTAAACTTTCCACAACTTTCTGCTTGTACCTCCCAGGGCGGGCCTACTATTTATCAGTCCCCTCCCTGTGTTATCCTCCCCCTCGGCACCTTGTCTCCACCCTCTCATTTATTAACCCTGTTACCTCCGTCATGTGCGCCTTGCACATACCTCTTTTTATTCGGCTGCTCCAGGCTTTTCTATACATAAAATGTGTAGGCTTGGTTAAGAGGTTAGATTGTTTATTGGCAAGAGGTTATAATGGAAAAGATGTGTGACTTGTGCAAATTTGAGCAAAAAATTATTATTAGTGCATAGTTGGTGGATCCAGTGGGGTTAATATTTTTAAAGGAAAAATATGTTGTTTATTTTACAAGGTAATTTGCAGTTTGTAATGGAACTGTCTCTAGAACTTAGTGAATATGGTGTAATTTCACTTTGAAAAGAATGCCCAAACACGTGCAGGGAAAATTTAAAAAAGCAAATTTTTTTTCCTACGCGGGTCAGCAGAGCCTTGCTTCATTCACTAAGCTATGGGGAAAATGCTCTTGCAAAGTGCAACTTCACTTGCAAAGTAACCAGACTATTTCCCTTCAGTAAATCAACCCCAATGACTGCTAAGCTCCTGGGATGTGCAGTTACTGTAGTCCAGGATCTCCAAACTACGGCCCTCCAGCTGTTGTGGAACTACACATCCCATGAGGCATTGTACAACTCTAACATTCACAGATATGACTAGGCATGATGGGAATTGCAGTTCCTGAACAACTGGGGGACCATAGTTTGAAGATCCCTGCTATAGTTTGATTTAAAACACTTTGTTAGTGGGGAAGGGCAGATGAGAATGGTATTAACAAAACTTCAACACACAAGAATCGATTCAAAAGTTAAATTACGACAAAATGCTGTAAAATACTGCATGCGGTAAATCATTAGTGAAAGTTCAATTCACTAAGAATTTAGCGTTAAATAACGAATGCTGTATTTTTTTCAATTACTCAGTAATTACCGCAATTATCTAGTGAGGTAATTTATCGCATGTGTCGGTGGTTAAGGGTTGTTTAGGGTCATTTTCATAAGGTCGTGTCAGTGTTTAAAAGTTTGAAAAATAGTGTAAAAAACCGCGCTATAAGAACCAAACTAAATTAAACTAAATTGAAAAAGTGGTAGCAAGATGAATGACACCCAACCAACATTTAGGGAGCAGCAATTAATATGTACAACATCAATACACATGCAAATAGGAAAAGGTAAAAAAAAATCGCGCTACCCTTAAGAGATATGATGCTGTGAAAATATATATAAAAACCTGCGTGATGATAGTAGCATACAGGTAATAAAGTACAATAGTGAATTAATATATGACATGAACAATAACAAATGTCCAATGATTGATAAACATTAAATGGCAAATGATCAGTGATCAATGAACGATATAGTGTAGTGAGCACCAGTGAAAATAAAAATTAAAGTCCATCAAAATAGCATAAATCAGTGAATCGGTTCCTGTTTCCCAATAGTAAGTGAGATTCACCACCACAATCCAGCAAGAATGCACCCTTACCGGAATACCATGATCCCCCATCACAGAGGATCAGGGAAGACATGTGTTGTACTAAACCCCGGCTCCATGGGACGGCAAGCAGACACCAGATGTTGGGAAATCACCTAAAGCAGCTCGAACCAGCAGAGCAAGGTCGTGGTACATAGGAGGGAATAAATGCTCCAATAGTGTAAAACCAACGATTGTTTATTATAAAAAGAAAAATAATGCACTTACAAGAAAATGGATTTAAAAAAACGATCGTCTGTTGCACCAGCCAGAGCACAAACAGACAGCCCCTTCCAACTGGATACACGGATGGAGTGTGAGGTGACGTCAGAGCGTCGCTCCTCCCTACACATTTCGTAATAACTTACGTCATCCAGGACGACGCCCCTGGACGACGTAAGTTATTACGAAATGCGTGGGGCGGAGCGACGGGGTGGTGGATCTCACTTACTATTGGGAAACAGGAACCGATTCACCGATTTATGCTATTTTGATGGACTTTAATTTTTATTTTCACTGGTGCTCGCTACACTATATCGTTCATTGATCATTGATCATTTGCCATTTAATGTTTATCGATCATTGGACATTTGTTATTGTTCACGTCATATATTAATTCACTATTGTACTTTATTACCTGTATGCTACTATCATCACGCAGGTTTTAATATATATTTTCACAGCATCATATCTCTTAAGGGTAGCGCAATTTTTTATACCTTTTCCAGTGTTTAAAAGTTGAATTAGGCTCTCTGCGGGTGTTCTGTGGGTTGCAATAGGCCCCTCTTTCCAGGTCTTCTGTGGGTTGAGTCAGCGAAAAAGAAGTCCTGGACAACCTGTGTGGCTGTCCGGGACTTCTTTTTTGCTGACTGATCCATTGCAGAGCCTGTACCTGTGAGTCTTGTTAGGGCGTATGCTTCAGGAAGTCTTTGTCCTGAGCGGCAACATTTATCATTTTGTCTTCATATTGATTGGTCTAATGTGGGTTGAATTAGGGTCTCTGTGGCTGGAATTAGGTCCCTCTCTGAGGGTAGTATTGCACTTCTTTCTGTGAGTGGAATAGTACCTTTTTCTGTGGGTAGAATTAGGCCCCTTTCTGTGGGTGGAATCTGTGGGTAGTATTGTGCCCTTTTCTGCGGGTAGATTTGTGTCCCATTTTAGCGGTTCTGTTTGTGAGAAACATGTATGCAGATCTCCTTGTTTGGTATAATGCGCTATTTCTGTTTCCTAAGGAGCACTAATAAGTGCCCATTTGTGTGGGTGTCCTTAGTAGGAAGATGTGCCCATTTGTGTGGGGGGTGGAATGGGGAGTGTTAAAATGCCCAATTGTGTGGGTTCTCCGGGGAAGAACATTACCCACTTTTGTGTGTGTCAAGGGGTAACAGAGTGCCCATTTTTTAATATGTTATATGTAAATTGTTCATTTCAAGGATCATACATATAACTGCTGTAAAGACCACTGTGTCCATTTGTGTTTTGGTTGTATATTTCTTACATGTCATGCTGCTGCACTTGTTAAAATGGCTGAAAACTAATAAAACATTTTATTGTCTTCTATTCATTTTTAATAAAGTGTACTTTGCTATTTGTTTAAATGTGTTGTGTTTACTAATTGTTGTTAAACCACAGCCCAACCTACAGCATCAGGATCAGTTCCTTGGTCAGCTTGAACTTCCAAAGAGCCTCACCCTCTGTACTTCTCCAATGCAAGACTCCCAACACACACCTTCCTGCACAAACGACTGTATCTTAGATTGGGTGCTGAAATGACCAATGGCTGGAACCGACTGCAATCATGAGAAAGAAGTGTCACCAACACATCAGGCATGTGTCAGTCACATGCTTGATGAAGGGGTCCTGCGTGACTCCGAAACGTCATTTTTATTTTTTTATACTATGTGATTAAAGTTTTGGACCCAATTTTGGAGATCCTGGTGTGCTGTTGACACTTCCTTCTCACCGTCCGTGAAGTCGTCCATCAGGGTCCACTCCATAAAATGTTGCAGAGCCATCACCACAACCCTCCTCCTCCTCTGATGCCTTCTGAGCAATTACAATTGCTAAATATTGCATTCAAAAAGCTCCATAGCTGTTATGCTGCTAAGCACTCTCTCTCTCTCAGCTCCCAATAACTCCAACAGGAAATACCACACTGGTTGCCGCCACCAAAAGGGTGGTGTTAAATACTGCGCTTTTTTTAGTTCTTGCGCAATTTTTTGTGATGTTTACCGACAATTCTTTTTTCGTTATTTACCGCAGAATCTTTATTTTTCTTTTTTATGAATTGGACTTTATTTACCGCATGCCATAATTTATGCAAATGAGTAACACAATACCCTTATTGCATACAGTAAAGCTTAGTAAATTGACCCCTTGCTGATCAATAAAAACACAGCCTCAAGACTAAAAAAATCTTAGCTGGTTTGATAAAGTTCTATTTCATATATTTAGCATATGCAACATAAACTAGAGAGTGTAACACCGCTCAGACTGTGCATAAAGATTTCCTTGTGGGTGCTGGCCCCGGCTCACCACATCAATAGTAATTGAAGAAAAAGATTGGTCGCACACCATGGAAGCAAAAACTTCTGTAGAATAGTTACTTTATTGTCAAGGTGCCAAAGGATGTAGACAGGACATTACAGGAACATTGGTAGACCGGTTTCACACAGATAACTCGTGCTTGGTCCATCCTTTGGCACCTTGACAGTAAAGTAACTATTCTACAGAAGCTTTTTCCTTCCATGGTGTGCGACCAATCCTCTTTTTCTTCATATGCAACATAAATCCACTTATTTATGTTGTCTTGCGGCAATGATTCATTACCAGGTGCTTACCTTTTTAAATGCCAATGTCTACCTATATTTTGTTACAAATCAATTGTATGCCTTTATGAGTACTTTAATATTACAGAGTTCTATCAGGTTGATGCGGACTCCCGAGGACCACATTTTGTTTTTTGTTTGGGTCTTTGATGTTTGCAGTGGCATGTTCATCTTGTCATATACTTTCTGTATCAAGTCATCCTATTGCCAGTTATCCTATTCTTCATTTCCCTTAAAATTTTGCAAGCATAATGAAAAGGGGGCACAATATGGGCCCACTTGGGTGAGAGTGTGGCCATCCCACCCCAGTGCTAATTAGTTAATAAAGTTAAATAGGGTGAAGGGTATAGGAAGGATACTGCCCCTTTAAGGATTAGGAAATCAGATTGCTGGCAGGATCCAATAGGAATTCAGGGAAGGTTCTGGAATAATGAGAGGCTATATAAAGGGGTTATGCAGAGGAATTCCCCCTCTTCCGGGAAAACAGCTGAGAAGACAGGAGCCCTGAGAAGAATGGAGTCCCTTATCAGGCAGCTCCTAGAGAAAGCAGGCGGTGAAGGAGGAGAGGTTTTGCTTCGCCGCTGCCTGGAGTTCATGAATAGTAATGAGGAGCAGCCGGGCAGTAGCGGAGCAGCTGTTTCAGCTGTGGAAGAAAGGAGGGAGCAGCTCAGGAGTACGAGGCTGAGAGGAGCAGCGCTGGCACAGCATGACAGAGCCAGGAGAAGTACTCCACCGGAGCGGAGCCGACATGATGCGGGAACAGCCGAAGAGGAGAGAGAGCCGAGCGCAGCCAAAGCACAGGTCGGAGGTGTCACAAGCCGCAGCCGCCGTGCTGTGAAGAAGAGGCAGACTTTTTCCCCGTCACCAGCGTTAGGAAGAGGACAGAAGGACCACAGGAGCCAGCAAGCCAGCGCAGCAACAAGGGGGCGGATGCCCGCCCAGCGCCATACAGGTCAGCATGAGGTAGCAATTTTCCAGCATGACACTCCTCAGATAGAGGTGTCCAGCGGTGTGCAGGTTGGGCAAGAACTACAAGTCCCAGACCCCATGGTGCTGCTGGAGGAAAGTCAGCAAGCTGTAGTTCAGCCTCCAGCAGCGGGTGAGTTATCACAACTGAACGTATTATCTGGTCTGGTGGGGTCTCTGTCATCTTTAATACAGTCTCTTTCTAGTATGCCTGTCCCTGCTGTTTCTTCTAATGTACCTGCACTACTTCCTGCTACTTCTATTACTGCTCCAGCTGTTGTTTTGAATACACAGGGAATTCAAAGTGCTTCCCTCATTCCTGAGTCATTAACCCCAGCTGCGCCTGTCAGAGTGCCTGTGCCTGAAACCTGCATGAAAGATGTTATGCCCTGTGAAGTCTCCCCACTAGGTTTCCATTTGAGTCTAACGGTTAAAGAAAAGATATGGAGAGGGGAATTTATAGATATACTGTCACTCTTACCTTTACACAAAGAATTTATGGGTAGGAATGACAGAAAGGGAGATGAGGAGGATAGGTGTAGACCTATACCACGGTCCTTTAATATTTGGCTTCAGGCTTTTTGCATATATGCTGGAGTACTGGCTGAAAAACACCCTGGGATGTGTGGGGGTCTTTTTCAGCATGTGGACCACATTCTTGAGGCATATAAGAATTTTGGTGGGCTGGGGTGGTTCTATTATGACCAATCTTTTAGACAAAAATTGTCCATTCACCCTACGCTAAGCTGGGGAATGAAAGATGTAGGACTGTGGCTTAATCTGATATTGCCGCAGAAGCAGTTAGCTGTAAAGTCGCCCACAGTTAATGCTCCACATGCAACGTTTAGAAAAGGCTGCTGTTTTGCCTTTAATGAAGGGCAATGCCGTTGGAATGCATCATGCAAATATAGGCATGAATGCGCGGTGTGTGCGGGAGCGCATCCGGCAGCAAAATGTTTTAAGAAGCATGGGACTGTGGGAACCAGCCAAGCGCAAAAAGATATTTTTTCCAAAAGCCTGCACGCCTGTGAGGCTGGAAAGAATGCGCCCGTGGTTGGGCAAATACCCAGACAGGGAGAAGGCATGTTTTCTTCTTGAAGGTTTTGCAGAAGGTTTCCCATTACCTGTCTTTTCAGGAGAAGGGTGTGAAGTGGTTGGGAATCTAAAGTCTGTGGAATTATTTCCTCAAATAGTTAGAGATAAGTTGTTAAAGGAGTTGGCGGAAGGTAGGATTGAAGGACCATTTGCGGATCCGCCTTTTAAAAATTTTAGGATCTCCCCTT
Source organism: Aquarana catesbeiana (assembly GCF_042186555.1). Classification (NCBI taxonomy): domain Eukaryota; kingdom Metazoa; phylum Chordata; class Amphibia; order Anura; family Ranidae; genus Aquarana; species Aquarana catesbeiana. Next base: position 289,382,092 of record NC_133327.1, on the reverse strand, counting down.
TGGGTGTAGTCCCAAAAAGGGAGCCGAATGAGTTTCGTATTATCCATCATTTATCCTTCCCAAAAGGCAGTTCTTTGAATGATGAGATAGATGGCGATTTGTGCTCAGTTTCCTATGCGACTTTTGAAGACGCATTAAGTAAGATCCGATCATGTGGCGAGGGGGCTTTGTTAGCCAAAGCCGATGTGAAGTCGGCTTTCAGGTTACTGCCTATTTCCCCAGCAGCGTTTAATTTGCTAGGTTTCTATTTTGATGGATTTTTCTTTTTCGACAAGTGTCTCCCTATGGGATGCTCTTTGTCCTGTTCATATTTCGAGGCATTTGCTACTTTTTTACAGTGGGTGCTTTGTTTACAGAATGGTTCAGATAGTGTAATTCACTATCTGGATGATTTCTTGTTCATAGGTCCACATGATTCTTCGCTATGCTTTGACTTGTTGAATAACTTTATGGCCATGTCTCAGTATTTTGGTGTCCCGCTAGCGGAAGAAAAGACTTGTTTGCCTGTTACGTCATTAGAATTTTTAGGGATTCAAATAGACACTTGTGCCATGGAGTTTCGGTTGCCGGACGCAAAGCTTGTTAAGTTGAGGTTGTTGTTGTCTCTGGTAATTAAAAAGAAGAAAATTCGGGTAAAAGAAATGCAGTCTCTTTTGGGTTCCTTGGCCTTTGCATGTCGGATTATGCCGGTTGGCAGAATTTTTTCTCGGCGGCTTTATTTGTCTACCGCTGGGAAAAAATCGCCTTTTGCCCATATTAGGATCACCAGTTCTCTTAAAGAGGACCTTTTGGTTTGGGACAAATTTCTTGTCAACTACAATGGGAGGTCTCTTTTCCAGTCTGAATTTATTTGTGCGCCGGATTTTCACTTTTTCACTGATGCGGCGGGATCAAAAGGCTTTGGTGCGGTTTGGTAGTCGCATTGGTGCTGTGCACCATGGCCAGAATCATGGGTCCAGAATCAGGCCACAAAAAATGTAGTTTTGTTGGAATTATTCCCTATCTTGGTGGCCTTAGTTATCTGGGGGCCACAGTTTGCAAATAGAAGAATTATGGTGGAAACGGATAACAAGGGTGTGTTGTATACGGTAAATTGCTTGTCGTCTAGTTCGTTTTGGGTCATCAAGGTGTTAAGACAGATCGTTTTGTTATGTTTGCAATTTAATATTTGGCTTAAGGCCAAATACACACCAGGGATTTTGAATAATATTGCCGACTCGTTATCTCGGTTTCAGATGGACCGCTTTCGGCGTTTGTTACCAGAGGCGGACGAGTGGGGCATTCCATGCCCGGAACATCTGTGGGAAGTGATCTGATGGTGGCGGATGCAATTAAAGGTTCTGTCGCTCCAAAAACATGGTATAGTTACATGGCAGCCTGGAAAAGTTGGGTGTCATTTGCTGAGAGTAAAGGTTTTAGTTATAATATCCCTTCTGAAACCACGATTTTGGCTTTCTTAGAGTTTTTAATGCAGCAGCAGTTTTCCAGTCATTATGTGATGAAAACTCTTGCTGGCATTTCCTTTTTCTTTAAGCTACGGGGGTTGCTGCCTTGTTCTGGTTATTTCTCAGTTAAACAGGCTCTAAAGGGATATAAGAGAAGATCGTTAATCCCTGATAGTAGAACACCGATATCGGTGGAATTACTTGGGGGTCTGTGTGAAGCAACTAAACGAGTGTGCTTCTCAGAGTATGAAGCCTTGCTGTTCAGTACAGCCTTTTCCTTTGCATTTTTCGGTGCTTTCCGTATTTCGGAATTGGTACCTGCAAATAAGAAGGTATTATTGGGCATTTTGTATGAACAGTTGGCAATTGACCAATTTGGAGTGCATATTTGGTTGCAACGTTCAAAAATGGATCAGACCGGCAGAGGCTGTTTGGTCAATCTTCATGCTCAAGAAAACGGGCTAGTTTGCCCAGTGGCTTTGGGTCAGCGCTTCCTAGGAGTTAGACCCCCAGAAAGGGGGCTATTCTTTATTCATGCCAATTCAGAGCCTCTTACTAAATATCAATTTGATTCAGTACTCCGAAAATGTTTAAATCATTTGGGCTTACAGAATTTTAGATTCTCTTCCCACTCCTTTAGGATAGGCGCAGCATCAGAGGCAGCTCGTAAGGGGTTATCAGAAACGGCCATTAAGGAGATGGGGAGGTGGAAGTCGAAATGTTTTAAATTATATGTCAGACCTAACCTGTTCATTTAATTCCTAGGTATACAGCACACATTATGGATCATAGGACATTCGTTTATATACTGGGCACGTAAGAGAGCGGAGCACCGCTGTTACTCAGCTAATTTGTCCTTACAGCCTGAGCAGTTTAAGTTATTTTGGAAAGGAATAAGAGGCCTACAGTGGTATCAATTATTTTTTCATTTATCCAGATTGTTCCAAGTTTGCCCCCCTCCTTCTATTTTGTTAATACACTTGGGAGGAAATGATTTAGGGAATGTTAGAACACTGGACTTGCTGGCTATGATCAAGCGAGACCTTCACCGTTTTCATATGTCTTTTGAGGGTACTATTATAATATTTTCAGAAGTGGTTCCTCGTCTCTCCTGGTTGGCCTCTGATCAGAGGAGGGCTATAGAGAAAATGAGGAAGAGAGTCAATAGGGCAATGGAGAAGTTCATGCCCTCGATAGGAGGCTTGTCTTATCGACACATAGATCTTGAAGGTGGCATTCCGGGCTTGTACAGGCAGGATGGTGTTCACCTTTCGGATGTGGGTCTCGATATCTTTAATACAGGCTTGCAGTGTGGCATTGAAATGGCCGCGGCGGATGGGGTGGGCCGGGCTTGATTCTCAAGTCCGGCTGGTGGGGACTGGTTTTTGATATTATATTGTGGATGGCTGCTCGAGTTCTGATAACTGAGCAGATAATAATAAAATGATATTGGTTGATCAATGATGTTATTGTTTGTTAATAAAAGAGTAATAAATATTTATGTGTTTAAACCAATAAAGGTGCCGCGGCCATATTTTTGCCATATTTTGATGTTTGGTGTTGTTTATTATGATGGTTTAATGGGGTTTAGATTGTAGTTGGGTGGTGTGGCCTACAGTCTCATGAAAAGGGGGCACAATATGGGCCCCCTTGGGTGAGAGTGTGGCCATCCCACCCCAGTGCTAATTAGTTAACAAAGTTAAATAGGGTGAAGGGTATAGGAAGGATACTGCCCCTTTAAGGATTAGGAAAGCAGATTGCTGGCAGGATCCAATAGGAATTCAGGGAAGGTTCTGGAATAATGAGAGGCTATATAAAGGGGTTATGCAGAGGAATTCCCCCTCTTTTGGGAAAACAGCTGAGAAGACAGGAGCCCCCTCCCGCCCGCCCTTGTCGCGAGCACTTTTATGTGGTAGGGTCACCCTGGAAGTCAGGGGGGACTGGTTTTTGATATTATATTGTGGATGGCTGCTCGAGTTCTGATAACTGAGCAGATAATAATAAAATGATATTGGTTGATCAATGATGTTATTGTTTGTTAATACAAGAGTAATAAATATTTATGTGTTTAAACCAATAAAGGTGCCGCGGCCATATTTTTGCCATATTTTGATGTTTGGTGTTGTTTATTATGATGGTTTAATGGGGTTTAGATTGTAGTTGGGTGGTGTGGCCTACAGTCTCATTATCTTTTTCAGTGAGTTAGCTCTTCTCATATACCGTCACAAACATGCAGCTTCAATTTAGTAATTTGGCTTTATAGAGAAAGGTTGGGCTTAATTTGCTGAATGATCCACTTGTTTTTCTAGCTGGCAACAATATTTGTAGAATTCTTCAGCAACACCAAACTTCAAAAGTACCATATATACATAGTTAATAAAGTGACTGCTGAGTCTATATTCACAAAGTATTCCATCACTTTCTCGAAAAAGCAAGTGGATACTTTACTTAAAGAGAAGTCTGTTCTTTTTGTTTTTTTTTGTTTCATACTTACCTAGGTGGATGCAGCATTGGTTTGATGCTGCATCTGTCCCCCGGCGCCTCTACACTGAGAAGCGAGCGATTGAACACCACTGATTGCTATATTCTCACAGCTCCCCGAGCAGAGAGCTGGTGACTGTCAGTCACAGCTCTTTGCTCTGCCTTCCTCCTCACTCACTGGAGTGCTGGGCTGTGGAGGGGGCGGGAGCAGCCCGCTCAGGCTCTCAATGGCTCACTGAGAGGCTGAGTCAGGTGTCGGTCCAGGGATCTAGGTGGATCCCGTCTACTTGGTCGTAATGGCGCCGAGCGTGGACCGACCTCTGTGACGTTAGCAGAGAGTGGACTTTTTATATCACCGGTGGATCAAAACAGGACTGTAGCATAGCCTACATAAAAAAAAAAAAAACTGTATTTATGTTGATCCATTTGTAACTGAATGCTAATAATGTGATTAGTATTTAGTAGAATGTATAGTTGTCCCAGTAATACTCAATCAAGGTAAATATCCACTAACTAGGCAACATAAGCAAACTTCATCCAAAGGTTAGCCACCTTTTATGCATTTTAAACAAACCGCTAAATTCACCTTTCCATAAATATCATACAGTTCACTGAAAGAGTCTGAGATTGCCTTTGTTATGTGTTTATCTCTTAAAATACATCTAAGGGCCCATTCACACAGGGGCAACTTTGGATCCGACTTCAAGTCGCCCCAAGTCGCCCCTAGTCGCCTCAAGTCGCGCTACATGAATAAATCAATGTAAGTGAATGGATCTGTCTTAATGCACACTATTGCAGTCGCTCCGACTTCAGAAAAGGTTCCTGTACTACTTCAATCCGACTTGAAGGCAACTTGTACCCATTGATTTCAATGGAAGTTGCCTCCAAGTCTGATCACTGTTCATACTGAGGCAACTTTACAGGAAGCAGAAAGGAAACAGAAAGTAATTTCCTCTACTAAACAGCCAGCCCCCTCCTTCTCACACACAGCTGATAAGCTCTGATTGGCCACTTGTAAAGTTCCCTGTCCTGGAGGCGACTTCAAGTTGTGTTGTAAGTTGCCCCAAGTCGTGCTGTGATTCATACTCAAGTCGTGTCCAAGTTGCCTACCAAAGTCGTGCTGGAAGTCGTGTTGCCCCTGTGTGAATGGGCTCTAAAGGCTTCTATATGACATTTGAAGTTGCTATTTGTTGCACAAAGCCTCATAAAGTAAATAAGCTTACCTATAAGTAAAACTTACAAATGTGGGTTTCCAAACATTTTAAAGTAATTAAGTGCTGCATCACATGCAGGTCATAGTTCTGGACGGCAGTAGTTTTACTGTATTGAACCAAACTAAAATGGGCTAGTTCATCTTAGCTGGTAAAGGCCCATAATTATCATATGCAAATACTGAATTTCTGCATTTTTAAATGATCCAGACACACACTTTCTTATGCACATATAAAAGTGTTTAGATCTGGTGGTAGCAATCACTGCATTATGGAAAGCAGAAGGGGTATGGATACATGCTCCATACCTCTATTTTGGGGTTTCCCACAGCTGTAGCAAGTTGTGACCATTCTTGGAAGAAAACTACAATGCCATTATAATGATCTAAATAAAAAAAAATCACTGTTAGGTTACTGTGAATGATTATGTGTGACATTTTCCCCAGCTATTCCTTATAAATGTGGCTTTTCAACTTCATCCAGTGACTTCAATCTCCCTTTGGTCACACAACAGCCAGTAGGAGGTGCTGGATAGATCTGGGCAAACAGTTCGGCCCGAGCATGAGTTTGGGCCGATCATTGGCTATTCGCTCGTTTGAGGAATACCCGAATTATTGGGCGTTCGACCGCTTGTTCGGCCCACTGAATGAGCACAGTGCACTGCGCCGCCACAAAGTGCATTGGAAGCCCTGATTGGCTGAAGCAATGAAAGTTTTGCCCAATTAGGGCACAGAGCACCGTCAGAGCCATGATTGGAAAAAGTAATGATGACTCTATCCAATTATGGCTCATTGCTGTTAGTCCCGCCCCACACTATAAAAAATATTCTCCCTATAGCGGCTATTTGCTGTGTGAAATTGGCATGGAGAGATATAGAACAGGGCTCTGTTTAGTGCTGCTAGTGAGTTAATGTGCTATAGTGTACTATTGTGCTTCTATTGTCAGTGTTGTATATCAGTTTAGTGTGAATCTAGCTCAGTGTTAGTGTAGTGTGACCATTCATTTTTACTTTAGTGTCAATTTAATTTGTCAGGGCAGGTTTCCTGCAATATATACTGCACGTTTCACGCAGTATCTATCAGTGCGTTACTGTGCCTTTAATGTAGTATATTTGATTGCGTTACTGCACATTTAACGCAGTATATTTCAGTGCATTAGTGCATGTTTACCACAGTATATTGCAGCGTGTCAGTGCAGTTTTACTGCAATGTATTGTAGTGTGTCAGTGGAGTGTGTCTGTGTACTGAGTACTCAAGTTAAGGTGCACCAAACACCACTTTCCACGTACACATTTCCACATCTTTATTACATTTTGTGAATAATCGCCCCACATCATATCTGGGAGTCCAACAAGGAGAGGCAGACGTTCCCATGGCATTGTGAGGGGGCCAGCAGCATATGTGTCCACAGGCAAAGGGGGGCGTGGTCCGTCCTCAGGCAGGGCATAATTTCCTCTGTTTAGTGATGTTGCCCATGCCATCCAGCCAAAGCATGCAGCAGAGGTGAGGGACTGGCTTACTAAACCATTATCATCCTCCGTCACCCAAGCAAAGACTAGTGCGCAGTCTAATGCAGCTGCCAGAGTGGCTTATTCTGCCTCCTTGTCCACAGCTACTCCTGCCAATGCCCCAGCATTAGGCATGGAGGGGTCAGCTGAAATATTTGAACACAACGTCAGCCACTTTTCCCTTGATTATGCACAGCCATTACTTGATTCAGATCTTGGTTCTGAGGTTGAGAAAGGTAGGAACATTAGCCTTCAGAGAGGGGAGAAGACTGGTAAACAACAAATTGTCAGCCATGTTCCCCCAGCCGCAGCGTATTGCCAAGTTGTCTCCAGTGATAATGAGGATGGAGGGTATGATGGTGATAATGAGGTCACTGATGCGACTTGGGTGATGGATAGAGCAGAGGAGGAAAGTGAGGGTGAGGCACAACCCCAAAGAGACAGCCATCATGTTAGAGTAGACACACAAGAGGAGAGGGAGGAGGAGGATTCTGGCAGCTTTGGAGGCCTGGAAGCAGAGCAAGACATACGTCAACCCTTAACAGATGGTTTTCCATCCCCAGAACCCTTGGGAGTAGTACATGGTTGGGAGGAGGCAGTTCCAGATACTGTAATTCTCAGTGACCCCAAGGAGTCCACTTCTCATGCCTCCACAAACTTGCGGTGCATGGGCTCCCTCATTCTTCAAAGGATGTGAAAGGACTGAAGAATAAGTGACATTAAGGAGAAGGTTCACTATTGGTTGGCAACCCTCCTTAACCACCGTTACAAGGGGAAAATCTAAGAACTCAACCCATTCCCACAGAGGGAGCAGAAGACAATATCTCTTGAGGACACCTTAAAGAGGAGTTTATGTAACACTCAGTGATGCCTATCAAAATCTTTTTAGTCCTCGGCGCCCAAGGCTGTCAACTTCTACATCCCATCGACAGTGTCGTCATCATATGGTGGGAAATAATCTAGGGGCGAAAACAGATATGGAGAGCTTTCCAGTTGACGATCCATTGTGCTTTCTGGATCTTGAATCTATGAAAGACTGTCTAGGCTGCCTAGTTTTGTGGGTGTTGATTTCATCTGGAAGAAATTTTTTGGCGTAGGTTTCATGGGACCAATTTTTCCGCACCTGTTTGACAGGTGCATATCATTGCAATTTTTGACAGCAGGGCCAATTCTGGCTTAAAGCAAGAGTACCTCTATATGGGTATGGTGTGAAGGGACCACCGACACCCAAAGACCAATTTTTCTACAACTGTTTGAGTGGGGCATCAAAAAAGGATTTGTACGTCATACTTACCTATAAAATCTTTTTCTTTGAGTACATCATGGAATACAGAGTCATGCTAATATTCATTACCTGCTGGGTTATACTTCATCATTAGGTGAGTGGACACTGGTAGACAAAAGGTCTTCAGACAGAAGTGTTCCCCTATATAACCCCTTCCATACAGGAAGCACTTGTAGCAAGCACTGAATCCTCAAAAAAGAGGGTAGAGATCTCTGTGTCCCATGATGTATGCAAAGAAAAGGATTTTACAGGTAAGTATGACGTAAAAATCCTATTTTCTTTTTCATACATCATGGGACACAGAGTCAGGCTAATATTCATTACCTGCTGGGAAGTCCCAGAGCAATAGCCTTGAGGGGAGGGAGACACCCTGCCAAACAATAGCCATCAGAACTTATACAGCAGCCCACAGTACACTGCAGCCGAAAGCCGAATCCTCGGCTGCTCAAGCATCCACTTGATAAAATTTTGTGAACGTTTGCACTGAAGACCAGGTAGCAGCCCTATGCCGTGTACACACAACCGGATTTTCCGGCAGAAAAGGTCCGACGGAATCATTCCATCAAATATTCTGATCGTGTGTGGGCTTCATCTGACTTTTTCTTTCGAAAATTCTGATGGACCTAGAAATAGAACATGTTTTAAATCTTTCCAACAAAGCCCAGGAGGTTCCTACACCCCTGGTAGAATGAGCTCTCACCCTAAAGGGAGGAGCTTTATGTTTCAGATCGTAGGACTGAATGACCAATTGACGGACCCAATTGGCAATGGAAGCTTTGGAAGCTGCCTGCTCCTTCTTGGAACTTTTGGTAAAACAAAAAAAGAGTCTCATCCTCGGATCTCCACAGATCTAAACAAATAAACCTTGACTGCTTGGACAACGTCCAAAGAATGCAATTGTCTCTCTTCCACTGAACAAGGCCTAGAGAAAAAAGAAGGCAAATTAATGTCCTGATTTAAATGAAAGGCCAACACTACCTTTGGCAAAAAAGGATGGAACAGGTCGTAACACGACTCTGTGGTGGTGAAGGATCAAGTACGGTTCCCTGCATGAAAGGGCTGCCAACTCCTACACCCTTCAAGCCGAGGTGATAGCCATCAGGAAGGCTAGCTTGCGCGACAGCAAGTCTAATGAAGTTTCCTTAATAGGCTCAAATGGTGGTTTCTGTAACACAGACAGCACCAAGTTCAAGTCCCAAGGACACATAGGTGACCTAATGGGGGGAAGCAAGCGAGTTGCCCCTTGCATAAAGGTTCATATCAGTGAATGGGAGGCTAAAGGCTAAAGGCCTTTGGAAGAATACTGATAGGGCTGAAACTTGACCTCTGATTGTACTCAAAGCCAATTTTATTTCCACAGCTGACTGCAGAAAAGAGAGAATTCTCCCAATCACATATTTCTGAGGATGTCATTTTCTGGCTTCACACCAAGCAATATAAGTCTTCCAGACCTTATGATAAATCATCCTATTGAAAGCTTTTCTAGCATTCACTAGAGTATACACCACTGGTCCCGAGATGCCACAGTCCTTTAACACATTGGCTTCAATAGCCATGCCGTCAAATTTAGTATACACCACTGGTCCCGAGATGCCACAGTCCTTTAACACATTGGCTTCAATAGCCATGCCGTCAAATTTAGAGACTGTAAATTGGGGTGGAATATAGGATCTTGAGACAGTAGATCGGGGAGACATGGAAGCATCCATGGCCCGTCTATTGTCAGGCTCACAATCTCCGGGAACCAGGGCCTTCTGGGCCAGGCTGGTGCCACCAGAATGACTGGAATCCCCTCGCTCCGAATTCTGCGCAACAAATGTGGAAGGAGAGGGATCGGAGGGAAAGCATAAACCAGGGAGTACTGGCTCCATGGAACTATCAGAGCATCTGCTCCAATTGCCAGAGGATCTTTTGTTCGAGACACAAACTGCTGTAGCTTGTTGTTGAACCTAGATGCCAGTAGGTCGACCTCTGGCCATCCCCAATGTTGGCAAATTTCCTGGTACACCTCTGGGTGTAGGGACCATTCCCCCGGGTAGATCTGCTGGCGGCTGAGATAATCTGTCTTTCATTTCTCTACTCCCGGGATATGGACTGCCGATATAATTGGCACATGTCCCTCTGCCCAGGCTAGTATGTAGTTCACCCCCTTCAGAGATGAATGACTCCTGGTACCGCCTTGGTGGTTTATATAGGCCACAGTCGTGGCCACCAGTTATGGCTTAAACATTCCTGAGGAGATAAGCACATTGGATAATCCAGGGTTTTTCTTCCTCTGTTCCAAGCCAACAAGATGTCTTGATGTAAAGGCCTGGAATAGAACTGGGCATAGGGCGGCGCCTCGAAGGAGGATACCATCCTCCCTAGAAGACTCATACAGAGCCGAATGGAGGGTTGTCTGGTGCCCCTTATCTGACGCATCTGATCCTTCAGGGCACAGATCCTTACGGGTGGGCAAGAGTACTCTTGCTTGGACTGTGTTTAGAATCAGACCTAAATATCTTATACTTTGAGCTGGTCTCAAGGCCAACTTTTCAGTATTTATGATCCAGCCTAAGCTTTTCAAATACCTCACTGTGTATATTATGCTCTGTTCTAGAGCCTGTACTGAGTGATCTCTGAACAGGAGGTCGTCTAGATACCCGAGCACCAGGATCCCTTGAGCCCTTAAGTGACCCAGTACTGGTACTAGGACCTTTGTGAGCACTCAGGGAGCTGTAGCAAGCCCGAAGGGAAGAGCCACAAACTGAAAATGACGTTCCTCTACTGCAAAATGTAGGAACCACTGATGAGGCTGAAAGATAGGTACAAACTGCTGAGCCCAGCGGCGCTCTTGCAAACGCACGTGCACCAAGGCGAACCCAGGTGAAATGGCGCACTGTGGTGCACCATTAGGGATGAGCCGAACACTCCCTGGTTCGGTTCGCACCAGAACCTGCGAACGGACCGAAAATTCGCACAAATGTTAGAACCCCATTGACGTCTATGGGACTCGAATGTTCGAAATCAAAAGTGCTCATTTTAAAGGCTAATTTGCATGGTATTGTCCTAAAAAGGGTTTGGGGGCCCGGGTCCTGCCCCAGGGGACATGTATCAATGCAAAAAAACTTTTAAAAACGGCAGTGATTTTAATGATGCTTAAAGAAAAAAAAAAGAGAAATATTCCTTTAAATATCGTACCTGAGGGGTGTCTATAGTATGCCTGTAAAGTGGCGCATGTTTCCCGTGCTTAGAACAGTCCCTGCACAAAATGTCATTTTTAAAGGAAAAAAGTAATTCAAAACTGCTTGCAGGTTTAATGTAATGTCGGGTCCTGGCAACATGAATGAAAATCAGTGAGACAAACGGCATGGGTACCCCCCAGTCCATTACCAGGCCCTTTGGGTCTTGTATGGATATTAAGGAGAACCCCGCACCCAAATTATAAAAAGGAAAGGTGTGGGGCCACCAGGCCCTATATACTCTGAACAGCAGTATACAGGCGGTGCAAACAAGACAGGGACTGTAGGTTTGTTGTTAAGTAGAATCTGTTTGTAACTTTGAACGGGTACATTTTTAACGTGTTTAGCTCCAGCCAAAAAATCTTTTTTAAGCTTTTTGGAAAACATAGGGAAGGGTTATCACCCCGGTGACATTTGTTTTGCTGTCTGTGCTCCTCTTCAGAAGATTTCACCTCACTTTTTGTCCCAATGACAAATGTTTTTTGAAAATTTGGGGTTTTTTTGTGAAACAAGGATTGGTGATAAAGCATCAGTGGAAAGGAGAAATGTTTTTCCCATATTAACTCTTACGGGAGAGAATTTCCCTTCCTAGGGGTAGATTTCATCTCACTTCCTGTTGTCTCCTTCCGTTTGCAAGTAGGAGTCGTTTGTAAGTTGGATGTTTGAAAGTAGGGGCCTGCCCTATATACTCAGCAGAAATTTGGGGCTTAGGTGTTGTTGTGGCCACAACACTGTAAGCCCTCACAGGGCCCTGCTGTGAAATATTAGATCAAGAATTGTAATTATATGCCCCTGTTGAACAGGGGCTGAAAAATTGGGCCTTTGGTGGTGGTGGTGGTGCTGGTACCACAACACTGTAAGTCCTCACTCGCTCTTGGTGGGCGCAGAAACGGGCCCTGCTGTGAAATATTAGATCAAGAATAGTAATTACATACCCCTGTTGAACAAGGGCAGAAAAATTGGGCCTTTGGTGGTGGTGGTGGTGGTGCTGGTGCTACAACACTGTAAGTCCTTACTTGCTCTTGGTGGGTGCAGAAATGGGCCCTGCTGTGAAATATTAGATCAAGAATTGTAATTACATGCCCGTGTTGAACAGGGGCTGAAAAATTGGGCCTTTGGTGGTGATGCTGGTGCCATAACACTGTAAGTCCTCACTCACTCTTGGTGGGCACAGAAACGGGCCCTGCTGTGAAATATTAGATCAAGAATTATAATTACATGCCCCTGTTGAACAGGGGCTGAAAAATTGGGCCTTAGGCACTGGTGCTGGTGCCACAACACTGCAACCCCTCACAGATACTCTAGTTGGAATGCAGGAATGAGCCCTGCTGCAAAGTATTGCATCAAAAATTGTAATTACATGCCCCTGTTAAACAGGGGCTGAAAAATTAGGCCTTAGGCACTGGTGCTGGTGTCACAACACTGCAACCCCTCACAGATACACTAGTTGGAATGCAGGAACGAGCCCTGCTGCAAAGTATTGCATCAAAAATTGTAATTACACGCCCCTGTTAAACAGGGGCTGAAAAATTGGGCCTTAGGCACTGGTGACGGCGCCCCGAACCAAAAATGTTCTTACAAGCTATCAGCGTGATCATTAAGGAAGAAGAGGATAATTACTCAGGATAGTCACTCAGCATCAGGCAGTCTTTGACGGGATCTGAGATTTCAAAAAAAATTATTCAGTTACATCAGCATCAGGTGCTTGGTAGCTGGTGGTGATCCAAGACTGATTCATTTTTATGAAGGTCAGTCGATTGACCGAGTCGGTGGACAGACGCACCCTGTGATTGGTTACAAAGCCTCCAGCAGCACTGAATGTGCGTTCCGAAAGAACGCTGGATGCAGGACAGGCCAGTAGCTCAATTGCATACTGTGCAAGCTCTGGCCAGTGATCCATCCTCAAGACCCAGTAACCAGGATTTTCGGTGGGAAAGGTGTCCAAGTCAGATCTTGCCCCTAGGTATTCCTGCACCATGTAAAACAGATGCTGCTGATGGTTGCTGGAACCGATCATAACTTGGGGCTGCGGACTAAAAAATTGTCTGAACGCATCCGTCAGACGGCCACCTTCTCCACCGCTCCTTCTTTGACTGACCGAAGCCTCAGCAACACGTTGTCCAGAAACAGGAGTTTGCAACCTCCCAGTCTCTGGGAACGCGTTGCACAAACCTTTCTGCAAGGCCTCCCGAAGATGTTTCATCCTCTGCTCCCTCTGCGACGGCAAGATAAGGTCTGCAACCTTACCCTTGTAACGTGGATCAAGGAGGGTTGCCAGCCAGTATTGGTCCTCCTTGATACCACGAATACGAGGATCCTTACACAGGGTTTGCAGGATCAGGGAGGCCATGCAGCGTAGGTTTGATGAGGCATTCCGTCCGGAGTCCTCTGGGTCACTAAGGATGACATGGTCCGCAACCACCTCCTCCCAGCCACATATAAGTCCATGTGTTTCTTGGGACTGATCCCTTAAAGACTGCTGCTAAAGCTGAGTGCCAGGCTCCACCTCCATACTGACACAATCCTCCTCCTCCTCCTCGTCCTGTTCCTGTGTGATCGGCGGGCACGCAGGAACAATGTCTGGATAAAGGGGACCTTGAGAGCTAAGGAAGTCCTCCTCTTCCTGCCTCTGTTCTGCCTCAAGTGCCCTGTCCATTATTCCACGCAGTGTGTGCTCCAACTGGTGGACAAGGGGGACAGTGTCACTGATGCATGCACTGTCACTGCTCACCATCCTCGTGGCCTCCTCAAATGGTGACAGGACAGTGCATGCATCCCTGATCATGGCCCACTGGCGTGGGGAAAAAAAAACAAGCTCCCCTGTCCTGGTGCCATAGTTGCACAGGTACTCATTGATGGCCTTCTGCTGCGTGTGCAGCTGTTGCAGCATGGCCAACGTTGAGTTCCACCTGGTGGACATGTCACAGATTAGGAGGTTCTTGGGCAGGTTAAATTCCTTTTGGAGGTCCGCCAGCCGAGCACTGGCATTATATGGCAAAATTGGGTTGAAAGAGAAGACAGCAAGGACCTCTCCAACTGGGTCCTGCCTCTTTTGAAGATATTAGGACTATTACAGTACCGGAGGGATATAGACAAAGATATTGTAAAAATATTTTGTTTTATTCAAAAATAAGATATTAAAAAGTCCCGTAAAGGACACAAAATAGACCATAACATAATAACACAATCACAAATAAATTGTTACAGCAATGTTGACAATCAAATTGTATAGATAATGCCCACACAGACAACTGGAGGCAGGTTATATGACACTTGCAGACGTGACCTCTACAGTTTCGCGGTCACAGACGCTTCTTCAGGAGGTGTCTATTAGTACATATTCTACAAAATGAAGAAAGTATAATATCAACATTACAAACCTAGAATAAGGAAGACACATATAACATAGGAAACACACAGTTAATATTGGAGAGGGTAATCTTAGTTAAATGTTGCACTCACCAACCTATGCCCACAAGGGGTTTGGAGCAATACTGTGAGACGCCCTCAACAGGCGTTCCCCCGGGGGCGGGCCAGGGAGGCACTTAAGGTAATACTATTGTGAAAAAATAAAAATATATAAGAAATTATAAGCTCAAGGTTCTACTGAATAAGAGAACCACCCAGGTGTGCAAGGTCTGGGTAGAAAATGAAAGGGGAGAAAGAAAGGGAAGGAGGGGGGAAGAAGGGGGGGGGGGAGGAAGGGAGATGAGGAAAGAAAGAAAGGGGAAAAGGGAAAGGACAAAGGGAGGGGAAGGGAAATGAGGAGGAAAAAAAGAGAAAGAGGGAAAGGGAAGGGGGAAGGAGGGAAGGGGGAAGGAGGGAAGTGGGAAGGGGGGAGGGGGGGAGATCAAGGGGAGAGACAGAAGGGGAGGGAAAAAGAGGGAGAAAAAGAGGGGGGGGATAAAGGAAAAGGAAAGGGGGATAAAAGGAAAAAAGGAGAAGGGGGAAGAGGTAAAGAGATGTGGGAAGGGGAAGGGGGAATAGAGGGGAGAAGGGAGAGGAGGGAAAGGGTGTGAGGAAATAGACCTGGGGAGAAAGGGGAAAGAGAACCTACCACCTGACCAAAGTAATATACATAAAAAGGCTTGAAAGAGTGGAGGGTTTTGATAATGAAAAGATATACCCACCGTTGCTGTACTATTAAAAACTAAACTCGATGGCAGTTCGTACCCAGACTGAGTGAGTGATGGAACAACAGTAGCCGTGAAGGCCAGACCGCAATGCCACAGGGAGCCACTGGGGAAAAGTACATAAATAAAATAAAGTATATCAATTTGCTAAGCATCTCTATCGGAGGGAGAAATGCTTGCAAGGGAAAAGAGAGATGGTGCAAAGTAGTAAGGTGGTATCCCTCACCCTCCCCCAAAAACGACATGTGGCAGGTACTTACAAGTTAAGCAGCGCTGAGGACAACAGCTGCCATCTCTTCCGGGTCCGATCCCCCTCTGCTGCGCATGCGCGAGGAAAACATCCAGCGCAGGCGCGCAGCTCCACAATGGTTGACGCAACAGCGTCAGTCAGGAGAAGCAGCAGCTAGGCTCCGTGGAGCCCCGCCCACTGCCGGAGGGTCGCAAGCCAGCCGTTCGGGGGAGAAATAGCTCCTCACATCACTCCAGAGGGAAAGCAAGTGCAATGCTGTGTAATCCGATTAATGGGGTAGCTACGGCAGAGACTGATGGACATATTGATGAATCATTCAAGAAAATACTTATAGGAGTGTGCCTCGTTAATACCGGGTGGGATCAAAGCGTTGAGTCGCTCAATCCAGAGCGATTCACGCTTCAAAATTTGGCAATCCCAATTGCCCCCTCTGGGGTCCTCAGGAACGACTTCTAAGACTGTAAATCTGATATAATCGAGATTAAAGCGGTGGTGAATGCCTATATGGCGGCCCACTGTAGTGAGCTTGCCATTAGTGGAGGCATATAAGTGGTCACCCAGTCTCTGCCGTAGCTCTCTGATTGTCTTTCCCACATAAAAAGCGCTACAAGCGCAGGTCATAAGATAAATTATGCCACTTGTGCCACAATGGGCTGAGTGTTTTGGAAAGAACATCTCTCCGTTTGGGAGTAGAAATTGTTGTCCCTCTTGGATCCAGGGGCAGTGTGGGCAATTGCCACACTTGAAAGTGCCTCTGGGTTCTTTTGGGCCAGAAAGGGGGATTTTGTAATGGCTATGAGTGAGCCTGTCCCTCAAGGAGGTGGCCCTCCTGAAGACAGGAGTTGATTCAATGTATTTTCTAAGCGTATGGGGGTCAGTCAAAATATGCCAATGGCTTGATAATATGTTACGTAACTGGTGGTGATGGGTGGAGAATTTGGTGATGATTTTAGTCATATGAGGTTGTTTAGGATGTGGAGGACCGAACAGTAATGTTTGTCGATCTAGGGCTAAGGCCTTGTCCCCACCCCCCTTCTCTCTGCATTATCAGGTCTTTCCCATGACTGTCTGCAAGTGGAATCTCCACACATAGTCTTTTGCACAATGTGTTTACAAGTATTTAAGTTGTTGATTTGGCTTACCACAAGTATTTTGTACAATACATGCTTTGTAATGATTGTCATGTATATTGATTATTGTTGTTTCTGTATGGGGCTGAGTGGTGCACATCCCTGGCCATGGGAAAAGTCTGTTCCCACTGCCAGTGATCCGGCATCCCTGTCCCTGATTTATTCTTTGTTAAACTCTGTCCATTAATCGGATTACACAGCATTGCACTTGCTTTCCCTCTGGAGTGATGTGAGGAGTTATTTCTCCCCCGAACGGCGGGCTTGCGACCCTCCGGCAGTGGGTGGGGCTCCACGGAGCCTAGCTGCTGCTTCTCCTGATTGACGCTGTTCAGTCAACCATTGTGGAGCTACGCGCCTGCGCTGGATGTTTTCCTCGCGCATGCGCAGCAGAGGGGGATCGGACCCGGAAGAGATGGCAACTGTTGTCCTCAGCGCTGCTTAACTTCCGGGTTGGAAGCATTTAAGGCGTCAGACTCATCTGACAGCCAAGAGAGGCACACACCCAGCAGTCTATCAGCGCCGCTTGGTAACTTGTAAGTACCTGCCACATGTCATTTTTGGGGGAGGGTGGGGGATACCACCTTACTACTTTGCACCATCTCTCTTTGCCCTTGCAAGCATTTCTCCCTCTGATAGAGATGCTTAGCAAATGGATATACTTTATTTTATTTATGTACTTTTCCCCAGTGGCTCCCTGTGGCATTGCGGTCTGGCCTTCACGGCTACTGTTGTTCCATCACTCACTCACTCTGGGTACGAACTGCCATCGAGTTTAGTTTTTAATAGTACAGCAACGGTGGGTATATCTTTTCGATATCAAAACCCTCCACTCTTTCAAGCCTTTTTATGTATATTACTTTGGTCAGGTGGTAGGTTCTCTTTCCCCTTTCTCCCCAGGTCTATTTCCTCACACCCTTTCCCTCCTCTCCCTTCTCCCCTCTATTCCCCCTTCCCCTTCCCACATCTCTTTACCTCTTCCCCCTTCTCCTTTTTTCCTTTTATCCCCCTTTCCTTTTCCTTTATTTTCCTTTAACCTCTTTTTCTCCCCCCCCTCTTTTTCTCCCTCTTTTTCCCTCCCCTTCTGTCCCTCCCCTTGATCTTACAGAGAGGGTACAGAGAGGTTCTCCCCCTTCCCCCTTCCCTTTCCCTCTTTCTCTTTTTTTCCCCCTCATTTCCCTTCCCCTCCCTTTGTCCTTTCCCTTTTCCCCTTTCTTTCTTTCCTCATCTCCCTTCCTCCCCCCCCCCTTCTTCCCCCCTCCTTCCCTTTCCGTCTCCCCTTTCATTTTCTACCCAGACCTTACACACCTGGGTGGTTCTCTTATTCAGTAGAACCTTGAGCTTATAATTTCTTATATATTTTTATTTTTTCACAATAGTATTACCTTAAGTGCCTCCCTGGCCCGCCCCCGGGGGAACGCCTGTTGAGGGCGTCTCACAGTATCGCTCCAAACCCCTTGTGGGCATAGGTTGGTGAGTGCAACATTTAACTAAGATTACCCTCTCCAATATTACCTGTGTGTTTCCTATGTTATATGTGTCTTCCTTATTCTAGGTTTGTAATGTTGATATTATACTTTCTTCATTTTGTAGAATATGTACTAATAGACGCCTGCTGAAGAAGCGGCTGTGACCGCAAAACTGTAGAGGTCACGTCTGCAAGTGTCATATAACCTGCCTCCAGTTGTCTGTGTGGGCATTATCTATACAATTTGATTGTCAACATTGCTGTAACAATTTATTTGTAATTGTGTTATTATGTTATGGTCTATTTTGTGTCCTTTACGGGACTTTTTAATATCTTATTTTTGAATAAAACAAAATATTTTTACAATATCTTTGTCTATATCCCTCCAGTACCGTAATAGTCCTAATATCTTCGAAAGAGGCAGGACCCAGTTGGAGAGGTCCTTGCTTTCTTCTCTTTCAACCCAATTTTGCTTTATTCATTTAAAGAATGATGGTACCTACTAACGATACTACACCCTACCTATTTAACCACGTGGCTAACTTTTGAATATCACTGGCATTATATGACCTGCGGAAATGCACACAGACTTTCCTGGCCTGCCTCAGGACATCCTGTAAGCCCGGGTACCTGCCCAAGAACCGCTGCACCACCAAGTTAAGGACGTGAGCCAAACAGGGCACATGGGTCATTTGTCCCTGTTGGAGGGCAGAGAGGAGGTTGGTACCATTGTCGCAAACCACCATTCCTTCTTTAAGTTGGTGTGGCGTCAACTACCTCTGAACCTGCCCCTGCAGAGCTGACAGAACCTCTGCCCCAGTGTGGCTCCTGTCCCTCAAGCACACCAGCTCAAGCACCGCATGGCATCTTTTGGCCTGCCTACATGCGTAGCCCCTTGAACGCCTACGGAGCACCGCTGGTTCCGAGGACAAAGCACAGGAAGAGGCCATGGAGGAAGAAGAAGAGGAGGGGGTGGAGGAGAGATGTGTGTCACAATCATTAGTAGTGGCATTTTGGAGGCGTGGTGGCGGAACAACCTCCAACACTACTGCACCTTGTCCTGCATCCTTCCCAGCTGCCAGCAGAGTCACCCAATGCGCCGTGAAACTTAGGTAACGTCCCTGTCCATGCCTGCTGGACCATGAGACAGCGGTAATATGCACCTTACTGCTGAGCGCCCTGTCCAGCGAGGCATGGACATTGCCTTCCACATGCCGGTAGAGAGCCAGAATCTCCTTCCGTGAGAGAAAGTGGCGTTTGGGTACCTGCCACTGAGGAACCGCACATTCCGCAAACTCACGGAAGGGGGCAGATTCTACCAACTGAAAAGGCAGCAGTTGAAGTGCTAGCAAATTTGCCAAGCTAGCATTCAACCGCTGGGCATGTGGATGGCTGGGAGCAAACTTCTTTCGGCGGTGCAGCAGCTGGGGCAGGGAAATTTGCCTGGTATGATCTGACGTCGGTGTACCAAAAGCAGATTGCCCACAAGTACTTGGCTGTGACACACCTAATTCTACACCTTCATTCCTCTCAGTGCAGGTCTCATAGAGGACTGAAGGTATAGTGGGGTTGGAGATCTCAGCTGATGAGGAGCAAGGAGAGGTCCTCTTTGTTCTTTGGTGTGGGTCTTTTAGATACGCTTGCCAACGAACTGCATGGCAGGTCAACATATGTCTGGTCAAGCATGTGGTACCCAAGCGGGAGATGTTTTGGCCACGCAAGATACACTTGAGACATATGTTGCAAATAGCAGCGGTGCGATCTGATGCACTTGTCTCAAAAAAGGCCCACACCAAAGAACTTTTTGAATAACACAGAGCCTGCTTGCCCTCTTTTATTGGCTTGTGACTGTCTGCCTCTCCTTGTTGGCCTTCCAGACATACTAATGGCCCGTAGCTGCACTAAGCTGGGATATATATATATATATATATATATATATATATATATATATATATATATATATATATTTTTTTTTATATGTACTGATACTTCAGCTAGCAAAATCAACTGCCTGCCTGTAGTATGAGAACACCACCAACCTTCTACAGGTAGCTTTAGCTGAACACTGTTCAGAGCTTGCAAAAAACAAACTTGTAGCTTATTTAGCTGCCTGCGGTAGTGATAGGATCAGGAAAACACCACCAACCTTCTACAGGTAGCTTTAGGTGAACACTGTGCAGAGCTCGCAAAAAAATAACTTGAAGCTTATTTAGCTGCCTGCGGTAGTGATAGGATCAGGAAAACACCACCAACCTTCTACAGGTAGCTTTAGCTGAACACTGTGCAGAGCTCGCAAAAAAATAACTTGTAGGTTTAGCTGAACACTGTGAGGAGGACGCACTACACTAACTTGTAGTTTTAGCTGAACACTGTGAGCAGGACGCACTACACTAACTTGTAGTTTTAGCTGAACACTGTGCAGAGGTCTCACTACACTAACTTGTAGTTTTAGCTGAACACTGTGAGCAGGACGCACTACACTAACTTGTAGGTTTAGCTGAACACTGTGAGGAGGACGCACTACACTAACTTGTAGCTTTAGCTGAACACTGTGCAGAGGTCGCACTACACTAACTTGTAGTTTTAGCTGAACACTTTGAGGAGGACGCACTACACTAACTTGTAGCTTTAGCTGAACACTGTGCAGAGGTCTCACTACACTAACTTGTAGCTTTAGCTGAACACTGTGCAGAGGTCTCACTACCCTAACTTGTAGTTTTAGTTGAACACTGTGAGCAGGACCCACTACACTAACCTGTAGCTTTAGCTGAACACTGTGCAGAGGTCTCACTACACTAACTTGTAGTTTTAGCTGAACACTGTGAGCAGGACGCACTACACTAACTTGTAGCTTTAGCTGAACACTGTGCAGAGGTATCACTACACTAACTTATAGTTTTAGCTGAACACTGTGAGCAGGACACACTACACTAACTTGTAGCTTTAGATGAACACTGTGCAGAGGTCTCACTACACTAACTTGTAGTTTTAGCTGAACACTGTGAGCAGGACGCACTACACTAACTTGTAACTTTAGCTGAACACTGTATAGAGGTCTCACTACACTAACTTGTAGTTTTAGCTGAACACTGTGAGCAGGACGCACTACACTAACTTGTAGCTTTAGCTGAACACTGTGCAGAGGTCTCACTACACTAACTTGTAGTTTTAGCTGAACACTGTGAGGAGGACGCACTACACTAACTGTAAATAGTCTAGCTGCCTGACTGTGTTACTAATAGGATCAAAAGAACACCAGCAATTTTCTTCAGGTAGCTGTAAATACTGTAACAAGACAAGCCTGTCTGTCAGTAGGAAGATAACAGGAATGGATCTAGCTAAACTGAATACAGTGTATATATATATATATATGCAACACCTGGGATGCATATATATATATATATATATATATATACACAATACACTGTAAGTGCAGCTAACTCACTGACTGTCCTGCTTAATCTAGCTAACTCAAATGAAATGACACTGTCTCTCTCTCTATCTCTCAGCACGCCGGACCACACTACACAGGGCCGCCGTGCAGGCGGCCTTATATAGTGTGGGGCGTGTTCTAAACCCCCTGAGCCATAATTGGCCAAAGCCACCCTGGCTTTGGCCAATTACAGCTCTCTCTACCGACGGCGCTGTGATTGGCCAAGCATTCGGGTCATAGTGCATGCTTGGCCAATCATCAGCCAGCAATGCACTGCGATGCCGCAGTGAATTATGGGCCGTGACGCGCCACACGAATTTGGCGCGAACGGCCCATATCGTTCGCAATTCGATTCGAACACGAAGCGCATCCCTATGCACCATCATACAGGTAAAAAACAGCCAGACACAAGCAAAAAAAAAAGGTACACTTTGAAAACACCCATAGCTAGCCCAGAACTCCCCTGTATGGTCACTGCACACAGGTGTCCAGCCTTTAGCTAGCTTGACTGATTGTTACAATCACTGGGACACCCCACAATAATAAAATAAAGGGGTTTCACTTACTCATCCAGGCACAGGGCCACTTAGAAACGAAGGGCCCAATCTTCACCATTCACGGCGGGTTCCTGTCACTAGGACCTTCAGGGACTGGGTACCCTTTCATGTTTATGGTCCACTCCCTTGGACCTGTACAGCACCCTGCAGGAAATGCCTTAGTGCTGTAGTGTCCAGGATTTCCACTCCGCAGGGTCCAGCGCCCAAAGGCCGCGTTACAGGCAAAACCTCGCAGGATCTTGAGTCTTCTTTGCAAGGCTCAATTTATCTAAGCATAAAAGCCTGTGTCAAATGGATGCAATCGGTCAATCCCTTGATTCATTTTTGGAAACATTTGTGGGACAAGAGACCTGGAGCTCAGAGAGCTCAAACAAACCGTGCATCCACCTTGCAGACACTGGTAAAAAACTAAAGTACTTCCTGTATAGGAGGGGTTATATAGGAGATCACTTCCTGTCTAAAGACCTTTGGTCTACCAGTGTCCATTCACCTAATGATGAAGTATAACCCAGCAGGTAATGAATATTAGCCCAACTCTGTGTCCCATGATGTATGAAAAAGACATTTCAATTTTTGACAGCAAGGCTAATTCTTACTTTCATCAACAGTACCTCTATAGGGTTACGGTGTGAATGCACCACCAACACCCAAAGCCCAATTTTTCCACACCTGTTACTTCTATCCAAAATCTGCAAAAGAGACACCAGAATCTATCCCAAAAATCTCTAATCTTGTTCTGAGTGCACTAAATTGTGGCCTCATCATACAGACTGGCTCTCCAAGCCATTGTTTATAAAATAAAAGAAGGTTGAATGGAAAATGTCATTTTTTTGGCTTTATAAATGTCATTGTTGCTGCAGCAGGCTCTATACATGGTACAAATGTGCCACATTACAGTTAGACTAAGGGGACCCCCCAGGCACTATACTTAAAGGATTTTTTAATTTATATTGTTATTTTTCATTTTGATGGTTTCGCTTTAAGCAGAAGTAAATCACTGCTCATTTAAATATTATGTTTTTTACAAACTTTTTTTTCATTGATACATGTCCCCCAGGGCAGTACCCGGACCCCCATAACCATTGTATGCCCAAGTACTTGCATAAAAGCCTTCAAAATGGGCACTTTTGATATTTTCAGTTTGGTTCCACAGACTTCAATGGCGTTCGTTATTCAGTTCTGAACTTTTGCGATGTTAAAAAGTTCTGCTGCAAACCGAACAGGGGGTCATTTGGCCCATCTCTAGTCCTGGAGGAAGAGAAATTACACCCACAACTCCTCCCAGCTTTCGCCTCGCTGCAGCATCTGATTTCTCTTAATAAAAAAGGTATACATTTAAAAATGTTATTTTTTGTATTCACCATAACAAATAATGAACACATGTACAAAACCACTTTAAATTCCCAACTTATTAACATTAATGTGTAAGTAGAAAGTATAGCATAATGATAGCATTCTGTTCCTATCTTACACATTCCATCAGTCTTTCAGCTAGCAGTTCAGTAAGGTTTGGTAATAAAACTTATTTCGTTTTTTTAATGCTTCAGAAGTGCATAACAGATAAAAAGTAGCTCTGTGTACATGACTCACAACATTTCAAAACTCAGCTTTGGATTTCTAAACATAACTGGCTGAAAAAATCAAAAGTAAAAACTGGCACAAGTAAAACACAATATGTAACTGGTTAAGTATAATTGGTAGGGATGGTAATAAACATTTACATTGTAAAGTGTATATCCTTATGAAGTTGACCATACACACTTAAAGTACAGTATATAGTTGTTTTTTCTTTTGATTAACATATACCATCACCATAGCTCAGATATGGATTTTTCTTTTGCCAAAATAAAAATGATCCTTCAGAAGTTGAAAAAATATAATAGCTTTCATATCTTTAATGTATTTTAGGATTTTTTTTTTAAAAAAGTATGTATTCACTCAACTGTTACCTATATAACTGTTATATAAAAAGAGACTTTATTGTATTTTACTTTGGGGAGGGGGGTTTGTGCATGACCCCCAAAAATCAGGCTTCAACTTCTGATAGATCTTTTATACTGTGAAAAAAAAAATCTGAACCACTTGGTGCTTTCATCCTTTCTCTCCATACAGGCTAACTCCCCTAGGCACCTCATTGGAATGCCACAGAAAAATAGAGAACTGCCACACTACAACAATAATTACTGAATACAGTCAGAACTACAACCAAGTTTAGAGTCCAGCATACCACCAGCCCAGTCCTTAAATTACAATAGCTGGGTGATAACCGATAAACAACTGGGCTTTTCGCCCAACATTGGTGCCCTAAGCTTGCCTCTTGTGATTATATAATTACATTGCCCAAGTGTTATCTGGGCTTTTAAAATTTACCAACAAATGATAATAAGTAACAAATGTGTAAAAGATGTGTACAGGTAATTGAAAATAGAACACATTTTGCTGAATAAACTACTGAAACATAAAATACTAAACAATACCTTGAGTGGTGCTTGTAAACGAGCAGAAGCATTTGATGACACCTCCAAGGGATTGTTATTTTCTAATAGAGCATTGCTTGCTGACAGTACATTTTGTTGATTGCTGCTGTTCTTCAAAAATAATCTTAATTTTGTGGTTGTGTTGTTTTCTAGTATAAATGTCCTTTGGATCTTTTTATCTTTTATATTATCTTTAGCTGTGAAAAGGCTTTCAGCTAATTTTGAAGTAGGCTCCTGAAAGTATGAACAGAAAATATGGTCATCCATCAATATGCAGTATTCGTCACAAATGGAACTGTTTAGATCTCATATGCCAATGAAAGGTCAAACGTTTTACAGTAATGATGCTCATTGTTGGAAAAAGGAGTCACAACTTAGCCTATTAGAGACTAGAGATCAGCTTTGGATTCGGGTTAAACATGAGTTTGACCCAAACCAAGTCTGTATGCAGTACAGTTGATGTGGTAAACAATTATCAACTGTAAGGCTGTCATTTAGTCCAGTCAGCTTCTCTTTGTAAGCAAGAAGGCTTCCAAATCAGGAAAAGCTCCCCTGCCCTCAAAGACCGCCACCTCTTCTGAGCCAGGAATGTGGGGAGGAGGTCTTTGTCCTATACAATATAGGGACCAATGTATTTTCAAAAATAATAAAAGAATTACAACAGGTTGCTCAGGCAGTGTGTACTGTACATAGGTTCCAGCATACCGTTTATAAGCAATATATGTAAAAGGAGGATTAGGAGACTTTCAAGGTACCAAAAGAAACGATACAATACATAGAGTTGGGCAAACAGTTTGAGCCGAGCAAAAGTTATTGCCAGAACATTGCCTTTTTGCCCATTAGGCGAACACCCGAATGTGCTGGGCACTTGGCGCACTTGTTCGCCAGCTGAGGGCCCCACAATGCACTGGACACTGCATAGTGCATTCTGGGGCCCTAGCTGAATGAAGCAATGCACCTGTACAAGAAAATTCATGAGTGTGAAATTGACCCTACTAGACATAAGGATAAGGAAGATAGCATAGAGTTCAGTAAGGTGGCCTGAATGTAATATTTGAATGTGCGGCATCTCTTCTCCTCTCTGAATTACTAGTAGCACCTAGAAGAGCCCTATGTGCTTCCAATAATGTGTTTGAAAACAGGACCCCTGCCAAACCTGATGATGGTAATATACCTGATATGGCCTAGATCAGGGATATGCAATTAGCGGATCTAATGCTTGTGGCTGTCAAAGTCTTGCTATGCCTCATGGGGCTTGTAGTTCTACAAACAGCTGGAGGTCCGCTAATTGCATATCCCTGACCTAGATTAAGAGTGCACTACTCAAGGGGATTACAGTCCTGGGGCTAATTGTAATTATAGTAAAAGCAGGCACTCAGAATTAGCACTGACTTTCAACAAGTTCACTGGCATGACTTGTCTCCATATCTACAAAGCAGAATCAGGTATCATGCACAGTACATAAAATGTCTAAAACAACTTTATGATGAATATGGTTTGCCAGATGTTTCATTTAAAAGTTTTATTGCTTTAACATTGAATCATGTTAAGATATTAATGCAAGATGCAAGACTAATTACAACCAATGTTTTAAAGTAGATTTACAAAGTCTTAAAGCCAAGATGAACTTTTAGTTTAAATTACCTAAATATAGCAGAAAAACTCATGTCCTGCCAGCATGCTGCAGAGTAGGGCCCTTGTTCTCTTTGGGGAAGCAGTGACCCAGCATGCCCACTACTGAGTCAGAGCCAGACCTCTGACTCAAATTAATGGGAAGCATGAGCTTTGCTGATGTAGACCTCCTTGGGGGGGGGAGGGGGGGGGTAATGAGAACTGGCCCTCCCTAAATAGGATATTGCGTTAAACCTGAAGGTAAATAAGAGAACAAAAAAAAAATGCTAAGCGGAAGAGTGTGTTTAATAATAAAGTTGACAGTGCCTCCATCTAGGATATGGAGAGGATTCCCATCCTAGGAAATTAATCAGTAATCTAATCAAAGTATTTCAATGCAGATGAACTACTGCAATCAGCATATAACATTAACCATACTGTAAGTATATAGATGCACACTGGAATGGAAATACAAGCTTCATGTAAAAGATTAATACTAGTACTTATATCCAATGTATAAACAGGTATAATCAGCAAAGGGCCCAACAAAAGTTTTGATGGATTTGTGCACACACACCCAGGTTTATATAGTTATTAATATTAATAATGTTGCAGCAAAGTTCAGTTGCAAGGGCCCATGAGGATTATCACAATGCTTGTCCAGTTTTGTGTCAGAGAAATAAAGATCAGCGGTAATTTAGGGATCCTATAACCTTTGTCCAACCAGCCTGGAACGCAGATTTTCACCAGCCAAAACCATGGTATGGCACTGGAACTCAAAGTCAGTGTATCTATTCTGCACCTTATTCCTTAGTAGTTTCTAATCTGTCATGCAAATGGACCTCTAACTACCAGAAGTGGCGGTCCAATGCCTAACCTGGCTCTAGCCTATGCTGGTTATTGAGCCCTAAGCTACAACTAACTATAGATTCCCAGACCAGAAGTGACAAAGTTATGTAAAATAACAGGAACTGCATATGAACTCCATTGCAATAAAGAGGATAATCCACTAATAAACAGCAAGGTGACCACTACGCACGCACACTGTATAACAGCCCTAATTATTTGGTATAGTGCATGTTAAGATAACAAGGAGAAAGATATACATGTACTCCTGTCCCCAGTGTAGTGCAGGGGTTTTGTTACCCAAGTTATCATGCTAAATAATGTGTTGTTCCTTAAAGAGGAGTTCCACCCAGGGGCTCCATTTAAAAAAAAAAAATTTAAAGTCAGCAGCTACAAATACTGCAGCTGCTGACTTTTAATTGGACACTTACCTGTCCCTGGGTCCAGCGATGCGGGGGATCGAAGCCCCGCTCGTCCCCCCCCCTCCGCTCGTCGGCGCCGGCATTTCAACTGTGGGCGCCGGGCTGTGGCTTCACAGCCTGGCACCCACTGCGCATGCGCGAGCGGCACCGCGCGCCGTGATTGGCCGCTCAATCACCTGGGACCTGTAATGGGTCCCAGATGAGTGACAGGAGGGAGGGAGCAGAGCTGAGCCCTTCCTGTGCCGAGGGGGAAGTGATGTCACCAGCCCAGGCAAAGGAAGAGGCAGACTACGAGGGACCACCTAGCAACAGGCATTTAGAGGTAAGTAAAAAAAAATATATATCCAAATGTTTTTTTGGGGTTTTTTTTAGAATTTTTCAGGTATTTTTGTTTTTTTTTGGGTGGAACCCCAAGTAAGGGTTTGGCTCCCTCTAGTGACCACTAAAACTTTGTCAGGACCTTGTCTCTTTCTTTGAAGCAAACAGTTATGCATTGTGGAATTGGTAGTTTGAAGAGGAAGTGACTCTTGTGCTTAAATCAGTCTGGGAACTACTGACCCACAATGCCCAGTTCACTGACCCACAATGCCAAGTCACAGAACAGCCTGCTGGGTAGGCAGATAAAAGGACAGGGGTGGCATGCTTTCTCTCTCTCCGGACACCATTCAACAACCAGCATGGAGCTGGTGTGTGTGACCAGGAGGCTGCGGCCTCTGCAGTGCGGAGTGGGATCGCCAGTCTCTGAGGGACTTCAGGATATAGCCCTGTGAGTCCAGCAGGCAGATTGGTGTGCAGTGCCAGGACATCTGAAAGGTTTTCTGCATCCCAGCCATTCGGAGGAGCGGTACAGCATGGCGGCACCATCTTCCATCAGACTTAGACATCAGGAGGAGAGTCTGGATGGAGCCTCACAGCCTCTGGGTCTATTGTGGTGAGTAGGCACCTGCCTATTTCAGTAGAGTGCGTTATTAACTGAGTGAGTTATTTACAGACTGCTGGTGAGACTTGTAGTCCCACAGAAGTGATCTCACTTATCCATAGGCTGCATACAGTTGAGCTCCAGGGTTTGTCTTACCTGGGCTATAAAGTCAATACTGAATTACATCCACTTATCAGGAGGAAGTATTCTAAGTATCCTATATCTTCAGTTACACAGTTACCAGTGCATCATTTATTCTGCTGCTTGCTTTTTATTTGTTTCCCTGTTTGGATTACAAATACTGCAGTCTAAAACTACGGCTAACTGAAGATATCTGAAGACAAGGAACTTTTGTCGTCTTTTACAAAGAGTCATGGTTCTACTTTGCATTTGGGATATTGTATTGCAACCTAGGGGGAGCCCTTGAGTATAGGTTAAATATTGCATTGTGTCATTACATGTGAAAGACACTACTTTGCAATTTGGTGTGTTTGTGTTGAGGCTTCAGTGGGAAGGTGTTTGATATAGGTCTTTGAGGATATCAGACATTTGTCCCACTGTACCCCTATACTCTATACGCTGATTATTGAATCTACAGTTCTCATATCTGTGCTGATTGTTATCCACTGTCATTTTCTGTTTATATATGACCACATTGTTCCTTATGTTTATTGTCCATTTCAGTAAACTTTCTTAGTGGTTGATTGATATTCTGTGTGAGTCTCTGTCTGTTATTACAGCTGGTGAAGTGACGGGTTCCAAGATTATGGTAAATATATTGTATAGTGTATCATTACTGTGTTTCTCTCTACGGCAGGGTCCCACACTAATATTACCAGACAGGTGTGCCAGAGGGGTTGAGACCGTTCTTGGGGTTGAGAGGCAAGGTGCAGAATCGAACATTTATCAGCAGCTCCTTCGGGGGTAGTGCTACACCAGTATAATATATACATGCAGTATATATATATATATATATATATATATATATATCATAGGTGCCAACATTGTAAAAAAAATTTTAGGGACACTTTTTTTGGCTGTGGGTGGAGCCTTATTATAATTAGGGGGTGGGGCATGCGTTTGTAGGTGGCATAGGGTAAAAGTAAAAATGCGGCACGCAGAGCGCGGCGCGGCGAAAGATGGGCGTGGTTTAGCAAAATAGTGGGCGTGTCTTAAATGGGCGTGACTTAAATGGGGTGTGGTTAGCGTCTGAGATGAACAAGGGATGGAGGGAGAGGGATGGAGGGAGAGGGAGGGAGGGATGGAGGGACAGCAGCCCCAGATCCTACACAACAATAGAAATGTGTATTCCAGAAAGTTTAACAGTCAGCAGATAAAGATACTCCAAACACCTGGTGTTAGCACTTCAATCATCCCGGCACCATGGTTGTTATGGTGTCAGGATGATTGAAGTGCATTATTTCTATTATTACATTGTAATATAAAATGAAATCATTCAACTCTCCATAATGCCGAATCAGTGGGATCCCTGAGCGTGTCACCTGCCACGTCGCCTGCCACCAGCTGTCCGTCCTTTCATCAGGTGCCCCCAGCAGAGTCCGTCCTTGCATCAGGTGCCCCCCCTTGCATCTGGTTTCCCCAGAGGTGCCCCCCTTGCATCAGGTTTCCCCAGCGGAGCCCCCCTTACATAAGGTTTCCCCAGAGGAGCCCCCCTTACATCAGGTTTCCCCAGCAGAGCCCCCCCTTACATCAGGGTTCCCCAGCGGAGCCCCCCTTACATCAGGTTTCCCCAGCGGAGCCCCCCCTTACATCAGGTTTCCCCAGCGGAGCCCTCCCTTACAACAGGTTTCCTAGTAGGTCTCCACCGGCCGCATGTTTACAATGGAATGGGGCGGAGGGTGGTGGGAGCGAAGCGGGGCGGGGGGTAGGCGTTGTGGGGCGGAGGGTGGTCAGCGACACAGGGGCTCCGTCTAGACAGAGAGGAGGGGGTGGCTGTAGGGGGGGCGGCACGCAGAGAGGAGAGGGGGGGCGGCTGACAGAGAGGAGAGGGGGCGGCTGGAGGGGGGGGCGGCTGACAGAGAGGAGAGGGGTGGCGACTGACAGAGAGGAGGGGGGCGGCTGGAGGGGGGGCGGCTGACAGAGAGGAGAGGGGGGCGGCTGGAGGGGGGCGGCACACAGAGAGGAGAGGGGGGGCTGGAGGGGGGGCAGCTGACAGAGAGGAGAGGGGGCGGCTGGAGGGGGGGCGGCTGACAGAGAGGAGGGGGGGTGGCTGGAGGGGGGTCGGCTGACAGAGAGGAGAGGGGGGGCGGCTGGAGAGGGGGGGCTGACAGAGAGGAGAGGGGGGTCGGCTGGAGGGGGGGCGGCTGGAGGGGGGGCGGCTGACAGAGAGGAGGGGGGGCGGCTGGAGGGGGGTCGGCTGACAGAGAGGAGAGGGGGGGCGGCTGGAGAGGGGGGCTGACAGAGAGGAGGGGGGGTGGCTGGAGGGGGGGCGGCTGACAGAGAGGAGAGGGGGGGCGGCTGACAGAGAGGAGGGGGGGCAGCTGACAGAGAGGAGAGGGGGCGGCTGGAGGGGGGTGGCTGACAGAGAGGAGAGGGGGGCACCTAACAGAGCAGATGAGAGACACACAGTGCTATAGGACACTCCGGGAGCATGCAGGGCTGGCGTGATTACTCACAGACACAGTCCAGCCCTGCATCCACATGTGACCCGCTCCTCAAATCACGTCCTCCTCTGTCCCGCACATGCCGCTGCGCTCTGTGTTTTAGCCGAGCTTAGCATGAATGGGCAGCGGTGGGTGTCCTGTGATTGGCCGAGCAGGTCGCTCGGCCAATCACAGTATACCCACCGCTGCCCATTCATGCTAAGCTCGGCTCAAACACAGAGTGCAGCGGCATGGATTTTGACAGGAACGGTCTTTTGGAAAATGGCGGCCGGCGGACCTTTACCAAAAAAAAAAAATCGTGAAAAAAAAGGGATTTCCCAGGACATTTGCAGGGAAACCCTAAAATCAGGAAAAGGGTCTAAATCCCATGAATGTCCCAGGAAATTTGGGACTATTGGCAACTATGATATATATATATATATATGTATATATATATATAATGTATATACACACACACACAAGCTATGGACTTCCATAGTAAACTATTAAACATAGGAGCACTTGCCAATTAATCCCTTCTGGCCTGGATTTATTTATCAGCAGCTTTTTTTATGGACAGGTCATGTGGTCTCCAATTTTTTCTTTCTTCCTCTTCTCAACTCCTCCTTCTGGGTTTTTTGCCTCAACAGGAAGTGCAAACACACTGCAGTACACACTGATTTAAGAGCTTTAGATATGACTCTGAAGAGGGGCATGTTGAATCTCTGCAATGTCACCACTACATCCTCAAAAAAAAAAAGCAAGGGTTGCCACTCTGCAGCATGCTGACATGGGAAAGGCTTATCTAAGGAGGCTGTGGCTGTGTTATGCCCTGTACATACTGTAATGGAAATTTGTAAGTTCTGTATATAATTGTATTCTATTTTGTATGTATTGCACACTGCCCTCACTGTGCACACGGCACTAATAATGTTTTCAGTAAATGTTTACATTCTTTTGAGTCCTGATTAGAATAAGCCTGCCTATGTAACGCCCCTTGTTACCATAAACGTACAATTGTAATATTAATGTGATACCTACGTAATCATGTGCATAAAAACCTTCAATTGCGTCATAATAAAGCAGAACAGTAATTTGGAAAGATGCTGAGCGTATCTTTTGTGTCTGTTCCCTACTGCAGTAGTTATTATTAATTTGGAACCACTAATCAATATGAGGATAGGAGTTGCCTATCATCAATTCAACCGAGTCAGCATGGCGAGCTTTGCCTTAGGAGGTGATTCCAGGTGACCCTGAGTATCCGAAACGAGGAGCTTGAGACGATCCGGGAATTTCTGATAATCAGCCGGCTGAGGTAAGCCTTTTGCTTACATTTGAGTTATCAGACTTCCTTGATCGGTAAGGCATTTTCGGGACAAAGGGTACCTATTTTACTCCCCTTAATCGAACTGTATTGATTGGTGGTTATATGTTATGTTGTCCCTGTCTATTGTCCATCGGAGTGTTATAGATAAGAAAGGGAAGAATAGTGCTGTTCACAGGTATATGTAGTAAATCTGCTAGATAAAGTAGTTTAGAGGCAAGAGGGTATAGGCACACGTAGAGAAGAGAGAAGACTGGCCAGTCATTATGGGCATTAAATTAAGTAAGGGAATGAAGGGTAAGAGACCCTCAAAAATGCCCAGCGCAAGAGGAGCGCTATATATGAACCAAAGGTGCGGTTCCGCCTATACTGAGCCCCTAGATTAATGGTTAGAGTGGACAGGGATCCACAATGGGTAACTGGTTTACCAAGGTCCACAGGGACTAAGAATCATGCAGAGTAAACAGCTAGAGAAACAGCTATCTATGTGAGCAGGATGGATCAAGGGTGACATTAACACTAGACAGAAAGGGACATTTTCATGTTAAGTTGTGGGATGAATTTGGGGTCAGGCACTACAACTATTAGAGTCAGAAACAGAGAAATGAGAGGTAAAACAGAATACTTTATATGTTGTCAGAGAGAGAAGATGGGATGAGCACTCTGGCTGCCTGTCTGATCATAGAAGCTAGATATAAAAGATATCTGAACAAAATAAAGAAAGTAGAATTTAGACAGGAAAATATTAATGAGAGTTAAAAGAAATTGAGAGAATGATATGCATGTGTTGTGTACAAATGGGAAAAATGTAAGCGATTTTAGAGAGATATTGCTGTATGTGTGTGCGAATGCTGGGACCTTTAGTTCTATTGCTTGTGTGTGTCATGTACGCAGATGTTACCCCCTCCTTTGTGCTCTCCTGAAAGAATGTGGTCAGTGATAAGCTGGAAGGACACCATGCCAATTTCTGTTTTTTAGACAAAACATTTATAACAAAATGTGCCGAGTTAACGAATCTAATGGTAAACAATGTGATCACAATTATTTTGAATCTGTTTTCCAAACATGGTAAAATGAAGGTTACATTTAACCGTGTATTACACAAATTGAATATCCTTTGATAGTGGAAACAGTGCATTTAAAAAAGGGAAATTAAGTAAAATTAAGTAATAATGAGTATTAATTTCTAATATGAGTTTAACAATTTTATTAATAATATAGATTTATTGAAAATGGTTTAGACAACCTTTGGTTGGAAATGAAGTCGAAGTTAATGGGGAAATTTGTAATGAATGAGATTAGTTTAGATTAAGATAGCAATTTTGTAATTTTACATTTATACAATAAGCCCTTATTGAGAGAAAAAAAGATTAAGATGAGGTTGTTATTTGGAATACAGCTGCCATAATATTTAACAAAGCCAAGATGGATGGAATACATAAGAAGTTTTTCTACAAAAATGAAATTTCAAGGTTCTTGATAATAACTTGATGTCAGTCCATGATGTGAGAGTTGTTATAAATAAAATTTAAATATAACAGACCCATCACATCAAGTCCACACACCCTGTTAGGATAGATGTCACCTGCAGCCAGTTGTTTTATAGTTTTTGATGCTTTCTGGTCCATCATACAGATTCTTGGTCCTTTTGTTTTTATTTATTTTTATTTTTGAAATCCAAAGCAGAATGTGTGGATTGTGAAATGATGTGCCCCTTTTTCTTGTAAGTACAGTGGTATAAGCAGAAGAATATTTTGGATTTATGGGCATCTCTCCATGACCGCAGGGTATTGTTATCATTTATTATAATATTGCCAGGAAAAAGTTGTCTTTTGAAACATGAGACTGGAGTTCTTACACAAATAGCGTGATAGAAAACAAGCCATTGTAATATATTTATGCAAGCTGGACTCAGTAATGAAGGGTTCATCCCGATATATCAGAGCTGCAGCTTTTATGCAAAGGTGCTATTAGACAAAGTTAGATATTGTTTTGGTCAAACATTTAATTTTTAATGGTCCGACATTCTGTGCAGCAAATATACAGCTAACTAAATGTTTGTTTAATGAAAGGTTTAAAATATGAGTTTGTTTATGTACAAATCTAACAATGAAAAATGCGTACATTTATTCAAAAGAAAGGAAAAGACACATGTGTTAAATTGATGGTGTAGGAATCAGCTGCTGTGAGCCCAGTGCGGGACACACTCCCTGAAGACCCAGATATTTAATTTTTTGTAGATTTGAGTATGCAGTTTATCACCCAGAAGGATACTCTGTATTCAAAGTCATTGGATCCTTTTTCCCCAGCTCAAGAAACAGAGCTCCATGTTTTAGCAAAGCCTGTGAGCTGTAAAAAGAGTGTATATTTATATAGATAGTCGAGATATAGAGAGCTTTTGGTTCCATTTAAAGGGCCAGAAGTTTGTTTTTACTTCGGCAGGTAAACCAATAAAGCATGCTAAGTTAATTTGATCGGCTGTTTTCAGCCTTCCAGGTTCTTGCTGAGGTAGCCATATTAACTTTCACACATGGAAGCAGACCAGGTGACTAAGGATGCTGCATTTACAGCCCCGGACACTTGATGGGTCTGTGCAACCCACAGATTCCACCCTAGTTCTGGCCCAGTATAGCTGGGATTAATAATTCAACTTTAAGGACCCCAGAACGAGAAGAACAAGTGGTCCACAGGGGGCAACTTCTTATGAAACAGGACTTTGGAAAAGGTGATCATTTATGTCTGCCAGCCACTCTTTTCCCTTCAGCTTGACACATGGACCGTGTCATGAGTCACAAGCAGTTATGGCTGCCTTAGTAAATGAGCATGGGATAGAGCCAGGGTTCTCCACAGTTGTTTTTATAACATACCACTTCTTGTTTTACCTGTTACCAAAGGTGTTACCAAAAGCTGAACATCCCTCCCAGAGATTACAAAAAGATATATCCAGATGCCCAAGTTAGGATCTTCCGAGTATGCATTTTGTCTGTATGGACATGTTTTTTGGATGTCCAGTGGCAAATGCTACTGCAAAGGCCACAGTAAAAAGTGTTATCAGAAGTAGTTTGTAAGTACAGAGTGCCAGGGAGTACAGAGAGTAACAGAGGAAATCATTTTTTATAGGAGAGTCCTTACTAGAAGTTTTGAGGTTTTATTTTTACACCCCCTACTGTCTACAATGTATCAGACAAAGTAGAGTAAGAAACTAGAAAACTTTTGCCTGAATGTTTTCTTATATTTTATGAAGCCCCTAAGGGGGATGTTGGACTCTCTCCCTATGGGATTTGGTTTGGGAGTGTGTTACTCACTTGCTTATATTTTGTCTCAGCAGCTGAAGTCCTTCATTCGGATCTCATAGAGAATGTTGCTGATCTTTTAAGGTTTTTGACAAACTCATTTATGTGTTTTCTCCCCAATTCCAGATCCTAAAAGTTTGGAAGGATCTAAAACTAAAGCCAGGTGACTTGTGGATTTTTAAGAGACATTTATATATAAGGAAATGTTTGGAGACTCAATACAGCATCTATTTCATGTACAGTTTTTGCAAAACTTGAAGGAAAAGTCACCTGGATCCACACCAGACACTGCAAAAATGACTAAATTAAAGAAATCTCTGTGTTTGATTTGTTTCCCTCTTGTGATCACAGTCTAGGGTACTTTTTGATTCAATTACTTTAATTGTAAGGGATATATATATTTGAAAAATAGTTTAGCCATGTTGAAGTCATATTTGTCTTTTGTACGTCTTCCATTTTATGTAGAATTGTCTGTGTTTACATATGCTGATAAGTCAGCATGTCAACAATTAAGCTAGAAGGCCATTCTGGCCACAGGAGTGTACAGCCAGTACTCTGTAAATATGTCTTATCAATCATTTGTTTTTCACAATGAAAAGTCATTTGGTAATGAAAAAGTTGCTCAGCTATTATTATTTTCTCCACAATGGAGTTTTTTGCCTCTTTGGCCAGGACTACCTCCACCTAAGCGTGTGGAGGTTCCAGGTTGAAGGTGATAGCAGGTATGGTTAGTGATCAAAATATTGATCAAAAGAGGGGAGACTGTAATGGAAATTTGTAAGTTCTGTATATAATTGTATTCTATTTTGTATGTATTGCACACTGCCCTCACTGTGCACACGGCACTAATAATGTTTTCAGTAAATGTTTACATTCTTTCGAGTCCTGATTAGAATAAGCCTGCCTATGTAACGCCCCTTGTTACCATAAACGTACAATTGTAATATTAATGTGATACCTACGTAATCATGTGCATAAAAACCTTCAATTGCGTCATAATAAAGCAGAACAGTAATTTGGAAAGATGCTGAGCGTATCTTTTGTGTCTGTTCCCTACTGCAGTAGTTATTATTAATTTGGAACCACTAATCAATATGAGGATAGGAGTTGCCTATCATCAATTCAACCGTTGCCACTCTGCAGCATGCTGACATGGGAAAGGCTTATCTAAGGAGGCTGTGGCTGTGTTATGCCCTGTACATACTTTCAGACATTCCGACAACAAAATCCATGGATTTTTTCTGACGGATGTTGGCTCAAACTTGTCTTGCATACACACGGTCGCACAAAGTTGTCAGAAAATCCGATCCTTCTGAACGCGGTGACGTAAAACACATACGTCGGGACTATAAACGGGGCAGTAGCTAATAGCTTTCATCTCTTAACTTATTCTGAGCATGCATCGGATTTGTGTACACACAATCGGAATTTAACCGATCAAATTTTGTTGTCGGAAAATTTTATATCCTGCTCTCAAACTTTGTGTGTTGGAAATTCTGACAGAAAAAGTCCAATGGAGCCCACACACGTTCGGAATTTCCGACAACACAATCTGATCTCACTTTTTCCATCAGAAAATCCGACTGTGTGTATAGGGCTTTAGAGAGAAAGCGAACTATAAGACATTTAACACCTTTTGTTTTGAATGCCCTGGTATGTGTTTAGTTGATTTAAACTGAGGGTTTAGTTGGATTTTTGAAAACAATACTGAATTAAATTACAGAGGTGCACATATTCTGTTTGCAGGCAAAAATTTTCTTTCATAATAATATAACAACAACAGCATTATAGTAGTTATCATCGGGGCTCATATTCTTATTAATTTACTTAACCTCTTCACGCCGGCTGTGCGCATATATGCGGTCTCTCGGTGGATGGGCCTTAACACCTCATATATGCATACCAAATAATAGAAACCACAGCTGCGTGCTGACGTTACAATATACGAGTGATCAAAATGAAATTAAATACTGTGCATAATATAAATCAACAATTCATAAATAAATCAACAATTCATATCATATCATAAAGTGCTAAAATGTTCATTCAATTCATATAATAAAGTGCTTGTAGTGCCCATTCAAATTAGTCCACACATATAACCCAATCCGTTGTGCTTCAGAAAGTGCTATGTGCTGTACACTTCAAAAATATCAAGTGCTCTGTGTGCAAGTCACCTCTCCGTGCTCTCCTCCCTATGCGTACACACTCACCAAACGTTATGCTCGCTTTGCTTATATCCACAGCCGTTTTTAACTTGGTAAACTCCATTGTGTTTCACCGGATTAGAACTAATATGCTAGGTTTTCATTTGCCCATAATCTTCATTCAAGACGAAACGCATTGGACAGGGCTTACTGACATCACTTCCATCCACCATCTTCTGGTCTGTGGAATGCAGTTGGTTGCTGGGTGCTATATGTTGGAACCACTGCACCATTACACATTTATTTTCCCCTAACATGCACGCATCACAGCATTACCTAGAGGAGTACTGCTGGTGGATTCAACTTGAATGAAGATTATGGGCATATGAAAGCGAGGATATTAGTTCTGATCCGGTGAAACACAGCAAAGATTACCAGGGAAAGAATGGCTGTGGATATATGCAGAGCGAGCATAACATCTTGGGTCTGATGAGTGTGTAGGCATAAGGAGGGGAGCACGGAGAGGTGACTTGCACACAGAGCACTTGATATTTTTGAAGTTTTGAAGTCTACAGTACATAGCACTTTCTGGAGCACAATGGATTGGGTTTTATGTGTGGACTGATTTGAATGGACACTTTATTATACGAATTGAATGAACATTTTAGCACTTTATAATATATGAATTGTTTGTTTAAGAATTGTTGATTTATAATATGCACAGTATTTGGTTGAATTTTGATCACTCGTATATTGTAGCGCCAGCACACACATGTGGTTTCTATATTTGGATTACTCTTGATCAGTAGTCATTGTGCAGGCAGCCACACCTAACTTTAACCCTTAGCGCAGAGCCTATCACATACCATATATTATGCATACCAAAATGTAAACACTGCTGTGCTAAGAGCGCGCACCCTGCGCCCTTCTGCCACAGTTACCGGCGGGTAATGGAAAGTTCCTATTTGCTACTTGCGATCGGGGGGCGGCTTTCCAGTCATGAGACCGGTGGTCACATGACCGAAATGCCCACCTCCACCTCCCGGCATCTGAACATCCGAAGGACCAGAAGGCACTGTCGCTAAGGGATTAAAGATGCAACGTTTTAATAGATGTTAAAAACAAGCCTATATGTTGCTTAACTTAACTGGGATGTAAACATAAGTAAGGCCATGTTCATCATTTAAAACAATACACTTAACTACTTGACCCCTGGAAGGTTTTACCCCCTTCATGACCAAGACATTTTTTGCTATACAGCACTGTGCTACTTTAACTGGCAATTGCTCAGTCATGCAACGCTGTACCCAAATTAAATTTATATATATATTTTTCACACAAATAGAGCTTTCTGTTGGTGGTATTTTTTTTTAAATCAAACAGATTCTTTATTAAAAATAAAGATAACATAGTTAAATACAGACAGTCTGGCAGCATTCAGAAAATAAAATAAATTAAAAGTAAAGAGAATACAAAACACGTTCCACAACAGCATTACACCAAGCATTGGCATAAAAAAAAAAGACATAAACCTCTATTATTATATAATCAAGGAGCACAATATTAGCACATTCTTGCCCTGAGTTTAATGTATCCCTGGGTATAACTTTTGAATCAGACCAAAATAACTGGCCACTAGGTAAGTGCAAGACCATATATGATTCATGTTGGGCGACCAGGGCACTTCAGTAGCCGCATCTGTACAAGTTTGGGCGAACTGAGGACAGGGGTATCCAACCATGGTGCCCATAATCGTTCAAATTTTCCAGGGCATCCCCTATGTTGATAAACATACCTTTCAAATATAAGGGTATTTCCCAAATGTGTCACCTGTCACAGACCTAGCCAGAACAGAGGCTGTTGGAGAGGACTGTATGCAAGCCTGTTGCCTTTTGATTATGGGCCCTGGATTTTCAATGGATTCATTCTGTTGGGACACATCCTGTGAGGAGATGCTGGTGTCATCAACCTGTGTTTATGTTAATTGAATGAGCTAATGACATTGTCCTCTATACAATGTAGGAGACGGGACGACTGCTATAACTGTGTGAAGCTCGGTGACCACAAGTCTGGGCGAAAGGTCATGTCTCAGTCATCTAGGCTCTATAAAGGATTAGATAATTAGCTCATGTTAATTAGGTTACGTTTGTATTGTTAGAGTAATCTTCTCCTGTGTATATAAGACTGTATTCTGGTTCTGAATAAAAACAGTCCATGTTAGCAGTGAAGCAAGTGTCGCCTTGTTTTCTGCTCAGAGAGGTTGGAATATCTGATATCTGTATACAGACTGGGAGGAAGTGGTATATGACGGAAGCACTCAAGCGGAGTGTGGGACGTTCCGTGACATTGGTGGCAGCAGTGGGATAGCTTCCTGCAGTCTGGGACATCCAAACTTCCATCTGGATCCAAGGTCCAGATAGCAGGAGAGGAGAGGTACAGATACCAGGAGAGGAGAGGTACAGATACCAGTCGCCATGGATGAGGAATTCAGAAGGAGGTTGCGAGAGATGCAGATACAGCACAGAGGACCAGTATCGGAGCAGGTCCTGCTGGGATGGTGTGATTCTATTCGCTGCAAACTCTGGAAGGAAGCACTAGCCCGTGAGCAGCGACACCAGGGAAAAGTTCTCCCCTCCATCGAGGAAAGGTACTGGTCGCAGTACGGACTGCGGGTGCGGTTTTTGGGAGAAAAACCACACAAGAAGCAGACAGCAGAATTAAGCAGGCTGGTCTGGGCAGAGATAAAGCTGGATGAGAGCTACAGAGCCCTCCGGTGGCATGTATCCCAAGCATGTCCCTGGATAGCGGATGACAGCCCAACGGAAGGCTTAAGCTACGGCGGCTTGGGACTGTTGTTTGTGAAGCTGACAGGGGACCCTAACTTTGGGAGTGATTTGGAGCGGCGGGTGGACGAAATCATGGATTTCAGAGAAGTGCACTGGGCACAGGAAGATTTGGAGTTTCTGGCCGTTCAGGAATGGGAGCTAGAGATCGCCTACAGACGGCTGCTAGACATTGCTCAGTGCCAGGGCTGGGCTCCCTTTGCCTGGGACTATCAGGAAATACCAGCTGACAACCCTGAAATCCTGGCTGAAGAGTCGGCAATGTGGCAGAGCAATAGTGTGCTTTGCCAACCTGCCCCCACAGCTATGGAGGCGGAGGTCTTATGGCGGATGCAGCAAGTGCTGACTGACCTTGATGATCCTGTTTCTGCATGGGATGATCTTGGATGGAGGAATGTGCCTGTCCAGCAGCATGCCAGAGAATCTGCAGTGGGAAATCTGG
This sequence comes from Aquarana catesbeiana, assembly GCF_042186555.1. Lineage (NCBI taxonomy): Eukaryota > Metazoa > Chordata > Amphibia > Anura > Ranidae > Aquarana > Aquarana catesbeiana. Next base: position 289,341,047 of record NC_133327.1, on the reverse strand, counting down.
AGATTGCCATCCCCAAAGCTGAAGTGCTGACAACAGGGCAGAGCTCTGCTAACCTCTGCCCAGCACTGATAACATCTTCTGGGTTCCATGGACAGGAGATGGTGAACCTCCATCCCCAGACACCAGTTGCAGAGACGGGGGATTTGATAGACTTTTCTGCTGAGGAAGAACCATCGGGTGAGCCCCCAGCAGAAGAGTTGGGATTAGGGCCAAACTTCATTGCGCTCTGCTCAGCACTGATGGCATCTTCTGAGTTCCACGGACAGGAGATGGTGAACCTCTATCCACAGACACCAGTTATAGAGGTAGGGGATTTAATAGACTTTTCTGCTGAGGAAGAACAACCTGATGAGCCTCCAGCAGAAGAGCTGCTATTGGGGCCAAACTTCACTGTGCTCTGCCCCGCACCAACAGCAGTATCTGTGGAGTTACAGGGAACTTCCCCAGTTGAAGCACCGGCAACCGGGCAGAGTGCTACCAACCTCTGGCCATCACCTGCAACAACTACAGAGTTCCAGGGAGGTGGGGCAGTCGGCCACCCTCCCCAACAGGTAGCCAGAGCAGATGGTGTGGGGTTTCCAGCAGAAGGGCTGGCAACAGGGCCGAGGACTGCTGGACTCTACCCTCAACTAACAGAGGATGGATTTCTTGTGAAGGTGGATGGGAATTCAGTCTCCACCTGTATACCCCAGGGATGCTGGGCAGTGGGCCCCGATCCCCAACAGCATGACAGAGTGAGCCCAGACACCCTGTCTTCTCTCCAGCGGCAGAAAGGATTCCAGGGAGAAGAGCCAATCCAGGCCTCTCCCCAGCGGCAGATATGTTCTCTGAGAGAGGCATAGGTTGGCTGGGTGAGTAATACTCTGTTTGGAACAATTTGTTTGGGGTACTGTGTGGGTACAGGCAGTAGAGGACTGGAACTATGGACTAACTTCGGAGTCAACCCGTCTGGGGTCTCCTCCTGTGTTAGTCTCCTGCCGAAAGGGGAGAAATGTCACAGACCTAGCCAGAACAGAGGCTGTTGGAGAGGACTGTATGCAAGCCTGTTGCCTTTTGATTATGGGCCGTGGATTTTCAATGGATTCATTCTGTTGGGACACATCCTGTGAGGAGATGCTGGTGTCATCAACCTGTGTTTATGTTAATTGAATGAGCTAATGACATTGTCCTCTATACAATGTAGGAGACGGGACGACTGCTATAACTGTGTGAAGCTCGGTGACCACAAGTCTGGGCGAAAGGTCATGTCTCAGTCACCTAGGCTGTATAAAGGATTAGATAATTAGCTCATGTTAATTAGGTTACGTTTGTGTTGTTAGAGTAATCTTCTCCTGTGTATATAAGACTGTATTCTGGTTCTGAATAAAAACAGTCCATGTTAGCAGTGAAGCAAGTGTCGCCTTGTTTTCTGCTCAGAGAGGTTGGAATATCTGATATCTGTATACAGACTGGGAGGAAGTGGTATATGACGGAAGCACTCAAGCGGAGTGTGGGACGTTCCGTGACATCACCCATAGCTGGTGTGAGGGGGGATCGGAGGACTTCCAGAGCATAAGAATTGTCTTCCGAGCCTGGAAGAGTGCGCATTTAAATGCCACCCGTGTGGGTTCCTCTGGGATAATATCACTTAAAGATAAACTGCAGTCTGCTCACATAATTTGTAATAAAAATAACTTTGCCATTCTGAAGCTCCAACCACTTTGCATATTATTTTATATACAGTATACTGTGATTCTGTACTTGCCAAGTATGCTGCAGAAATCTCCCTACACTTATGCCCCGTACACACGGTCGGATTTTCCGATGGACAATGTCCGATCGGAGCGTGTTGTCGGAAATTCCGACTGTGTGTGGGCACCATCGGACATTTTCCATCGGATTTTCCGACACACAAAGTTGGACAGCAGGAGATAAAATTTTCCGACAACAAAATCCGATCGCGTCAATTCCGACCGTGTGTGGCCTGTTCCGACGCACAAAGTGCCACGCATGCTCAGAAGAAATTCCGACACGGGACAGCTCGTTCTGGTAAACTTAGCGTTCGGAATGGATAAAGCACTTTCGTCACGCTGCAATGTTCAAAATGGTTTAATACAGCGCACTCTCTTCTTCTTTATAATGTGACAAGAATTAAGTCGTTTTGATGCTCATATTCACACACACTTCTCACAAACTTTTTTCGTTACTATTTATCGGGATTCCCTCAATATATTTTGATTTCTCACATCTGACAACCTATTTTTTTTTTTTGTTTTTTTACTTTAATGTAGAATCTTTTTTTGTGTTTCTCTTTTTATTTTTTTTTTTTTTGGTGATTTTGATTTGTACTCCCGAAAATGTTTGTGTGTTTTTTGTGACAAGTTCCCACAACACCATTGATATGTTGTTCTATTTAATCTGTAGGAGGAGATTGTTTGGTGTTGTTGTCCCTTGTTAATTTCACATTGTACTTTAGAAATGTACCTGAATACTCACCAACAAACTGTCCTTTTTGGATGAAAACACACACAGGAGAGTAGAATTTACCTAAAAATATTTTATTAAGGGGTCACAACTATAAACAAAGAGGGAGGCAACGCTGGAGAAACTGCAGAAGTGGGCGAAGCCTTGGACTCCCAGGGCAGACATCAATTATTTAAAAGCAAAATTGGTGGCCTGAGGAGTCCATATCTAAGGGAGTGCAGTCTGGTCCAGAAGTCCCAGAGATCTGGAAAGCAGCAGATGACATCTGTGTCCCCAGGCTGTGGTCATACGAGAGACTGCAGCTTCTGTCAGACCAGACTGAACCCAGGGCAATCACTCTTTGGTCTTCCTTCCACGCTTCCTTCCAGCCTTTGGCTGTGGTGGTGGAGTTGTGGCAGCAGGAGGAGGAGGAGGAGGATGATGGTCCATCTCAATGACATCCGTCTTGGGTGTCAGTTCCCCACTCTCCCCCTTACGAAGGACTTTATAAATCAGGTCCTCAGAAATCTTGCGTTGGCCCTCCTGCATGCCCTGCAATTTGGTGGCAGCCATGCAGGCAAAGGCCTCTTCAGGACTGGGGAAGGCTCTGAGGGACGCCGAAGCCTCCTGGATCAGCCTGTACGCTGAATCCTGCACAGGACTGGGAGTGGCCTTCCTGGCCCTTTTATATGGCAGGCGGAGGGGAGGGACCTGAGACTCAGTCAGGCTGCGACTTGTCCCAGGCTTCTCTTGGCTGACACTTAGCCCCGCCTCCTCCTGGCTGCCACTAATCCCCGCCTCCTCCTGGCTGACACTAATAATCCCCGCCTCCTCCTGACTGCCACATTCCACAGCCTCCTCCTGGCTGAGGTCTTCCTGTGTATGAAAAAGGGACATAGTTTTAGTATTGTTTTCATCAATCACACACAATTTTCACCTCCTGACTGCTGCAAATTCAATGTTAACAAATATAACAGACTATCCTTCTGAGCCCAGCATTTTGCATTCTTGTCCCAATTTTGGGTGCCCACTACTGTCTATTGATATGTAAAACACTTTCAAGCAGCAATTAGTGATCAATAATAACATCTAGTAAACATCATTTATTTATTGACCAGAAATCTGTAGAAGAATGCTATACCTGACTCCAGCTGGGCTCCTCCACTTCTTCCTGGCTGGAAGGCCCAGGTTGGACATCGGAAGCCTCAGCTGGTATGGAAGGAAGCGTGGAAGGAAGAGTGGAGAGGGATTCCCTGACTTCAGTGTGGTCTGACAGAAATCGCAGTCTCTCATAGTACCACAGCCTGGGGACATAAATGTCATCTGCTCCAGCTGCTCCGGATCTCTGGGAATCTGTGACCTTCTTGCGCTCCCTCAGATATGTGCTCCTCAGGCCACCAATTTTAGCTTTTAAATAAGGGATGGTTGCTGTGGGGACCACCGGCTTCACCAACTCCAGCAGTTTCTCCAGCGCTGCCTGCCTCTTCTGTTTGTGGTTATAGTGGGGGTGTATGACCTGCCACAGACAGGGCAGCTCTCTGTACTTGTCAATAAACAGGGGCAGGAAATTGTGGTCGTTGAACCCATCCATTTTCTCTGCAAGACACAACACAAGACAAAGCCTAATGTCAGGCCAAACTCCCCTAATCTTGTTACAATATAGGCTTCAATTTCGAAGCAGTATAGGCCCAAGTTTAGATCCTACCTTCGTTAGCACGATCGGCGTCTCCGATGCTCCTTCCTCCGCTCACAGATCGTACGTAAGACGCGCGCGTTACGATTTATACACACTGCGCATGCGTATAAATCCGCCCGCCCCTGACGTTCTTTCTATTCTATTCCCCGCCCCTTTTTGTTCGGCGCAGTGGAGGAAGAGCACATGGCGGATAGACAGCAGGATCGTGCTAAGTACAGCAACGAGGAGGAGGGGGAGGAAAGGCCGGAGCCTGAAACGTCCCGATCCAGAAGGAGATTAAAGGACTCAAATATGTCCTTTGGGGAGATGTTGGAAATGGTGGACATCCTGAAGAAGGCCGACTATGATGGAAAGTATGGGCCTTACCCCAACCCCAATGTCCGAAAGGCCAAGATCATGGCGAAAGTGGTCAGGAGTCTGCACCGGAAATTCGGGGTACGACGATCGAAAGATCAGCTCAGGAAGCGGTGGTCGGACCTGAAATTACGAGAACACGAGCAGTACAGAAAGATCCGGAGAGTGCTGCAAAAAAGTAAGTAGTTGTGCTGTGTTCCTATTGTTCTTGTGTTTATTACGTTCGTGCTGCTCCATGTGCTTTTAGGAACTGTTGTACAGTTTAAAATGGCAACTTTCATGTTCATGGGCACATTATTCGTTCGGATCACACATTTTTTTTTCGGACTATAAAATACCATTGTTTAGCCCATATGCATTTGGCCACCATTTTGAGGCCCTATACTTGTCTTCAAAGAATTGGGTTGTGTAGATGGCTTTGTTACTAGAATGAAATGCAAACTAGATTGTGTGTAAGGAGAGGACACTGAGCAGCTGTTTTCACATCTGGACACTGGAGCACTAGTGTGGGACCCCAGAACACCCTTTTTATTAGGGGGGCCACACAGGTGCTCCAGTGTATACTATAGGGGGGTCTCCATCTGTGAAGCTTGTACCAAACAGGTAAAGTATTGCAGCTTGACAAAGGACACTAAAAAAGCTACATCTTGGAACTCTGCTAAAATAGATAATTGTACCCCACTTCCAAGCAATGTTTCATCTTTAGAGTTCTGCCATCAAATATCTGTGTGCTAATTATACCATTTTTGTTTTACATAGGGGAGAAAAGACTCGGAGGACACCCCTCATCCGAGGAGACCAGAGCCCCCCCCCCCCCCCCTCTGGAAGAAGGGGAAATCCCCCCAACACAAGATGAGCAGGAGGAAGAAGACGTGGTGGAACTAGTCACCACAACAGGTGAGTGTCTGCAACCACAGGCTCAGATAAGAGATGGATGGCGGCATTTTTTTTAGACCTAATTTATTTTGGGTTTCCTCTCTTTTTAGGTGATCGTGAGGTTGTGGATCCAGATCCTTTCACATCAGAAAGTGCCCAGATCCTGATCGGGGAGATCATGGGGTGTAATTTACAATTGGAAAACATCCAGCAAAACATCAATGATGTTATTCCAAAATATAAAAACATCATTGATGTTTTGGGGCGAGTTTAAAGCCCCTCAAAATCACTTTCTTCTTTTGTCTGCTACAATGTGCGAAATGTTTTTGTGATTTTTCCCAAAGCCAAATTTGGAAGATGCACACAGTGTGTCAACATGTGCTATCTGCCATCACGGGAGATCAATGGACGCGTTTTGGGGGTGCAACCCCTTCCTCAATAATAAAGTAGCGGTGAGGAAGGGCTTTCTCCCCCAAAACACGTCCCTTGATCCCCCGTGATGGCAGCTAGCACATGTTGACATTGGGAAATTTGTGTGCATCTTCCAAATTTGGCTTTTCCTGGGGTGATTTCACCCCATCTGAACGCAATATCAAACACAGTTCCTAAATGCTCATGCCTGATATTGCCTTCAAGTTCTACCAAATGTGAACTTTGTAAGATCAAGATTTGTGTCTTTCTTGTGGGTTTTACACAGGCCTGTTTTCTATAAAATGCACATTTTGATTTTGGATAATGACACCACAAAAATTGTTATACAACAAACATGTTGGTTTGTCAGAAAAACCTTTGGTAAATGCACATGTGATTGTGCTGGTATTAAAAAGATTGTTCATCAAGAATGTGTGGATTATTGTCTCAACGCTACAACACTTTTGGGGTGATGTAATTGTTGTTTGATGAGAAAATGGGGGTAATTTCCTAAGGGCAAATCCACTTTGCACTACAAGTGCAGTTTCAGTGCAGTTGCAAGTGCACTTGTAGTGAAAAGTGTCTTTGCATTTAGTAAATAACAGCCAACAGTGCTTTGTATAAGGTTACACAATCACGACATTTTCTGCACTCCACACATTTCTGTCAGGGTCAGCTAAAACAAACACAAGCAGTAAATGTCCACAAAGAAGAGCCTGGGGGGAGATGCCTGTCGAGAACTTGAGGTCCTGCAGACTTCTCCCTGTGGCCAAATACCACAAGGTAGCGACCAACCTCTGCTCCGGAGTGATGGCTTGCCTCATGCAGGTATCCTGCCTGCTGATATAGGGGGTCAGCGAAGCCAACAAACGGTGAAATACGGGGTCCGTCATCCTGAGAAAGTTCCTGAAATCATCAGGATTATTCTCACAGATCTCACGGAGCAAAGGCATATGACAGAACTGGTCACGCTGAAGCAACCAATTCTTGGTCCATGAACTCCTCCCCACCCTGTTCATGGACTGGACTTGTGTCAAGGTCAGGACCCCAACACCAAGCCCCCGCACAGCACGAACTGTACGAGGAGTACGCATACGAAACATGGCTAGAAAACGGTCGGCTGCTCAGAACGAAGTAACAGAACGCACTGAAGAACAGCAAGGCCTGTGAAGAGCGACCTGAAAAACAGCAACGAGCGGACAAGATCGCACAGAAAACTCCGATACGAACTGACTGCACGCACTGAAGAGCAAATACAAACCCACAAGCACAAACTGAACGGCAGAAAACGATCTGAAAGCCACGAGTCTGAAAAAGCGCGAATCGTCTCTCACCAAACTTTTACTAACACGAGATTAGCAAAAGGAGCCCAAAGGGTGCCGCGCTTGGTTCTGAACCGGCCTTTTCTAGTCTCGTCGTACGTGGTGTACGTGACCGCGTGGTTGTCGATCGGAAATTCCGACAACTTTGTGCGACCGTGTGTAGGCAAAACAAGTTTGAGCCAACATCCGTCGGAAAAAATCCTAGGATTTTGTTGTCGGAATGTCCGAACAAAGTCCGACCGTGTGTACGGGGCATAAGTCTGGCTGCAACCATTTTAACTGTGGGCAGCTGAAGCTGTTGCCTGTTCATTTCCTGGATTTACACAGACACACAGAGGCACATCTGCAGCTTTCATTGGCCCTTTTATGATTCATCCCCCCTCCCTTCCTGGCAAACTCTCACAAGAGAGAGAAAGAGCCGTGCATGATGTCATAAGCCTAGGCTAATGACCAGACAAGAAACAGGAAGTGGGCTGTATAAGGTATTTACTTACAGAAAAAAATGTTTTACTATCCAAAGTTAAAACAACAAGGGCAGAAGATTTAATAGATGGAAAGTTGAAAAAATGACTGAAGGTCCGCTTTAAGATGCCCAACAAACCACATTTAGGCTCCAGGGGTACCGAGTTTGGAACACCCTACCCAGGACCGCCATCCAAAAACAGTGTAGTTTGGGATACCTCCAGAGGAGATGAATCAGGTCACCCTTGTCCCGTTTGCACCTGTAACCGAGAGAGTCTGCCAGTATGCCCATGCTGCGAAGGCAAGCAGGAGTGTAATGGGATCTCAAAACAATATAAAGCTGGGATAGTTTTTGTGAGGAAATTAGAGAGCTAGTAACCACCACCTGCAAGTTCCCACTGGTGACCCGAAAGCTGACCAAGTTCCCCCTCCCTTTTCCCACAGACCTTGGAGGGGTAGCTATCCAGATAAGTACTCAATAACATACTGTAACGCTGGGAAATAAGGCCCTTAGCATGGGTAACTGAAGAAATTAATTGCAAAATCGGAGTTGGCGATAAGGTCCACACATTCTTTACTCCCTGAGCCCAAATGGCATGTTGTAATTATAGGTAGTAGAACTTCAGGTATGAGGGAAAGGAGAACCTCTTCTGAGCAGGGGGGGGGGGGGGAGGTCCCGTGCAGAAAAATATGGGTCAAATGAGTCACCCCAAACCTCTTCTATCTGTTACCCTGGGACAGCTTGCCCAATTCCTTATTAGATCCATCATCCCAGATAGGGCTATATGCAGTGAACCCCTCCACCCGCTGCAGCTGCTTTGATTTCTACCAAATTTTATGTAGGAGATTATATATGGGAAAATGTCTGTGTGGTTTGGCAAATAGACCTGCTTCCAAGCCTTCTGGGATGGAATCCATGCCAGTTCAGTAGAGCATAGGGCAAGCAGCTGATGGTGGTAAATGAGGGGGGCTAGTACAAGGTATGGAAAACATCCCCGCAAGGTGCTGCAACTGAGCCTCCACGTAGGGATTAGGTAGCACCAAACCTCCCTGATCCCTTGGGTTTTGCAATTGCTCTAGTTTAATTCTGGGGGTATGATTATTCCAAATCAGGGATCTAAAAATAGAATTGACTATTCTGAAGGTTTTCAGAGGGATCACCACTGGCGAATTATGCAGTGGATAGAGCAATTGGGGCATTCAAATAATTTTAAAGAAATTAGTTCTACCAGTTACTGACAGCCGCAGCTTACTCCTGGTATTCACCCTATCCCTAAGCTTGGAAAGGGTGTATGTTAAGGGGACAATAGTTAAGCAGGTTAGGAGCAACGTAGACCCCCAGATATTTAAATGAGGATATGGTGGGAATGGGACAGTTTGTTGAGGCTGTCTAGCCTGTTCTGCCCTCCAATAGTAAAAATGCAGATTTTGTCGAATTGATAGTTAGACCGGAAAAATATCTGAACCTGGATATTGTGTCCATGACGGCTGCCAGAGACGTAGTGGTATCACCCAGAAAGAGCAACATGTCATCTGTTGGTGGTATTTAATCACCACTAAGTTTTTATTTTTTGCTGGATAAACTCAAAAAATACAGAAAATTTAGAAAAAAAAACATGTTTCCTAGTTTCGGTTATAAATAATCTTTCTTCATAAATGTAGGGCGAAGTGTAGTCTGCCAAATTCTGTGGTAAAAATATCCCAAATTGGTATATATTATTTAGTCTGTAGGAAAGTCATAGAGTCTACAAACTATGGTGTATATATATATATATATATATATATATATATATATATATATATATATTTGAAAATTGGTCAATCCTGATGTACTGATGGCCTAGCTCACATCTTGAGGCCCTAAGATGCCAACACAGTACAAATACCACCCAAATGACCCCTTTTTTGAAAGTAGACAACCCAAAGTATTTAGTAAGAGGCATGGCAAGTGGTCTGAAGTTGTAATTGTTTTTCACAATTTCTTGGAAAATTAAGAAATTAAATATTTTTTTTTCACAATTTTACATCTGGATTGTAAGTGGGCCCTCTTAATATTATTATTATTATACAGGATTTATATACACCAACAGTTTGTGCACCGCTTAACAAAATGAAGGCAGACACTACAGTTACAATACAATTTGGTACAAGTATTCCTCCCGTATTGAATTTTATTGTAACTGTACTGTCTATACTGTCTGCCCTCATGTTGTAAAGCACTGTGCAAACTGTTGGCACTATATAAATCCTGTATAATAATAATGTCACCAGTGCAGTACAGCTTCATCATATGACTGGTGTGGTGATGATCAGGCACACTGACTAGTGACAGTATGCAAAAAAAAAAAATCCTTTTGTTTCTCTCATCTGAGTAGTTCAGAGTCACCATAGTGACCCTTTACTACTTTGGGAGGGGGGGGGGAGTGATTGCTTGTTACAGCGATGATCACTGAAATGGAAACCATTTCAACTGTCTTAAATGGCTTTTATTCATTACTCATTGTTTACCATTGTGATGCTGTGATTGGTCACAGGTATCACATAATACAGGGTGCTGTAATTGGCCCTATTACCATGTGATCACCAGTGACTAATCACAGACCACACACCGCAGCAAACAATGATGTAATTAATAGATTCCATTCATGACTGCTGTTCACTAGGTGTCATGTGATTACATAGCGATCATGTGGTATCTGGGTCACTCACAGCAGCTTAATACTGAGCACCGCAGATCACGCCACTGCAAACCCCCAGGAGGGGCGCTAGTGCATGGGAGCGGAGCAACATACAGGTCACAGTGCCTGCTCAAGTCTCCAGCCAGCAGTAAAATTGTTAAAATCTCATAGTTTGTATTCGGAAACCTTCTGCATTCCATCTGTATTTTACTATGGAAAGCTGATGATAATATTCTGTTTTTGACATTACAATCCAAAACAACTGTGCTGAACAGATAAATACAATGTACCTCATCATACTGATCTTCCATTTCCTCTGCTTCCTGTTCAGGGCTGGCTCGCCCTTCTTTATGATTTTCCACAGTTGAGCTTGGCTGGCGAACAGGAATACAGTTATAACTCTCATTCGCAGGTTGGACTTGTGACTGCCTTTGAAAGTCTGAGATAGTCCAGTTGAGACTTGAACCATTTCTTAAGGACTTCAGAAACCAGCTAGAGGCCTACATTAACATATTAAAAAGAAGACCATGCTGGAATCAGTGGCATGTAAGAAAAAACTCTTTTTGTAAAACATCTGAGTTGTCCTTAAATATTTAAACTTGAACACTTCAAATATGTAAATTTTATATGTACTAAAGGCATATAGTCAAATTTGTATTAGTATCCAAACCAAAGGCTCTTATTGTGCTAAGAACAGTGATAGTCATCATACCTGTTCTAGAGTCTCTGACTCTTGTACAACCACAGATTTGGCTCTAATGTTTGAGCATTCATACAACTGAATCATCCATGCATAAACTGCTGGTGTTCTGTCCATTCAGTAGGTGTGTGACGTTTCATAGGTAGGGAAGATCCAGTACTGCAGACATGCGTATATGTGATCTAAAAATTACATTTATACATACCTTTTTGCAGATGTTTTCTGGCCAGGTCACGTGACGTCCTGGAGTCCTCGTGCTCTCCTCACACAGGGGGTGCTAGATGGTACTTAATATTGTTGTTATGACATTAGCACTGCTCTCTGTATTATTGTACTGTGAGCCCAGACCAACATGGTGATACGTGCCCATTAGATGACAGCTTATGCTTACAGGAAGTGAATTGAATGACAACTAGCATCATTCAATCCTGAGGAGGAGTGCAATCTAGTGGACCAGTGGACATTCTGTGGGGTACAAAGATGATATGCGTATTGTAGTGTAAGCTGCTATGGTAATTAAACATAAGATGGACAACTGATTTCAAAATATCCTTTAAAAGCTAAAGTTGTAGTTTCATAAGACAAGTTGACACAGTCGTAAATCCTAGTACTGATCCCACCATATACCTGCCTCAAGAGAAATACAAAGACGTCCTTAGGCATATTTCTTAAAATACCAGTTGCCTGAGTACTTCACGATCCAATGCCCTCTAAATCACTGACCATTATCCACCAAAAGAGGTTGTAAATCCTCGTGTTTTTTTCATCTTAATGCCTCCTATGCATTAAGGTGAAAAAACACCTGGCAGTCACCAGCCCCCCAGCCCCCCCATTTTACTTACCTTAGTCCTGGAATTTCACCTGGTGGAGACGCACTCTTCCTTTGCCCAGGGTTCTCAACTCTTGATAGGATAGATTGATAGCAGCGCAGCCATTGGCTCCCACTGCTGTCAATCAAATCCAATGACACGGGAGTCGGGGGGCAGTGCAGAATCCGGCATTCGTGTCTGGATGCAAATGCTGAACTCGGGAGCGCACCCGCAAGGTAACCCCCCCGGGACAACGCTTCTGAGGGGGTTATCTGATAAGAGAAGGAGCCACGAGAGCCACCGAGGGACCCCAGAAGTCGGTGTTTGGGCCACTCTGTGAAAAACGAACTGCACAGTGGAGGTAAGTATGATATGTTTGTTATTTAAAAAAAAAAAAAAAAAAACGCAAACCTTTACAATCACTTTAAGCCCCGAGCCTCTGAGATTTGGTGTTTACAAGTTAAAAACATTTTTTTTTTTGCTAGAAAATTACTTAGAACCCCCAAACATTATATATATATTTTCTAACACCTTGGAGAATAAAATGGCGGTCGTTGCAATACTTTCTGTCACACCGTATTTGCGCAGCGGTTTTACAAGCGCACTTTTTTTGGAAAAAATACACTTTTTTGAATTAAAAAATAAGAAAAAAGTAAAGTTAGCCCAATTTTTTTTATATTGTGAAAGATAATGTTATGCCAAGTATTGCGCCCACTCGTGGAATGACGACAAACTTTTACTCTTAAAAATCTCCATAGGTGATGTTTAAAAAAATTCTACAGGTTGCATGTTTTGAGTTACAGAGGAGGTCTAGGGCTAGAATTATTGCTCTCGCTCTAACGATTGTGGCGATACCTCACATGTGTGGTTTGAACTCTGTTTTCATATGTGGGCGCTGCTCACGTATGCGTTTGCTTCTGCACGCGAGCTCGGCGGGATGGAGCACGTTTAAAACATTTTTTTCTTCTTATTTATTTTACCTTTAGTTTTTTTTTTTTTTTTACACTGTTCTTTAAAAAAAAAAAATTGTGTCACTTTTATTCTTATTACAAGGAATGTAAACATCCCTTGTAATAGAAAAAAAGGATGACAGGACCTCTTGAATATGAGACCTGGGGCCAAAAAGACCTCAGATCTCATATTTACACTAAAATGCAATAAAAAAAGAGTTGCTTTAAGAGCTATGGGAGGAAGTGACGTCGCTTCCGCCCTGCAATGGTATGGAGATGGGTGGGGGCCATCTTCCCCTCACTCATCTCCATACCACAGACATGACAGGACCCGATCACCTCCACCGCTGCTGGCGGCTCCGATAAGCGGCGGAGGGCACCAGAGCCCATAAAAGTGGTCTCGCGGCACATCCAGATCCTGCTTTCAGTTATTCTGAGCACAAAATAGAGTGCAAAATTGGATTGCCAGTAGAAATATAAACTGATGTATACTCTACTCACCTTAAGACCTCTTGCAGACTGCAGCTTGAAAAAGCTCAGTGCAGCTTCTTTTTTACTGAACTAAAATACAGCCCATTAATTGTAATGTGCCTATGCACACAGGTGTGCAAACAAGCACCACACATTGTTCAGAAAAAAAAGAATAGAAAAATCTGCATTTTTTGGTCAGTAATTTACACCTCATGTGCGCAAATAGGCGCAAGTACGCATAAATATCCATTTGCATATTGTGCAGAATGGGAACATGAGAATAAATTTGCGTAAACGCATATACATGAAAATACACACAAATATTTAAAAAACAAAACACCTGAAATTACGTCTGAAAAAGTAGATGCTTAAACAGGAGTATCATGTGCAAGAGGCTTAAATTATAAAAACAGACCCACTCAACAGTAATACTAAATTCTTTTTACTACTATACTTACTTTGTTTTTTGAAAAATGCCCTGAAGAATTTCCTGTTACTTTGTTTTTTGTTCTTTATTTCATTATTGTTCTTGTCACTTTTTAATCAGTATGATAATCATAGAAAACAACTAATTAAATGTCAATGAAATGTCAATTAAGAATAAACCTAACAATATCGAACACCAAGCATCATTAAGGCTGAGTTCACACTGTTGCGGCTCACAGCAAGGGTCCGGTGCATCCCTGTTTACCATTTCAGGTCCGATTTCAGCCCGAATTTTGGGCTGAATTGAGACCTGAAACCTGTGCAAATTCGCACCAGAGCCGCAGCGGAGATATGTGAACCGGCTTCATAGAGAGCCGGTCACAATCTCCTACCATGCGAATTGGATGCAGGGAAACCCGCATCCAATTTGCATGGGTGTGAACCCAGCCTAAAGATACAAAGCTGTTACTGTTTAATAGAAATGTATAGCTGCATTGCACTAACTCCTTACCTCTTTTGAGCTAAACATGATTAGTCTTAATGTTGTATTAAGGTAAAAACACTGTGAGAGCTAGTGAGACAATCACATGAGCAAGAAAAAAAAAAAAAAAAATATATATATATATATATATATATATATATATATATATATATATATATATATATATATATATATATATATATATATATATATGTCAGGGGGCAATGTCTATACATGCTTTTGAATGTTTAGAAAATCATAGTTGGTTGCAAATTGAAACAGAAAAGTAATTATTATTAATATTAAATTATAAAATAATTATATTTAATTACTATCAAATTATAAAGTCTTAATTTGCACATTTAGTTCACATTGTATATAGCAGGGAGCATCTGTCAGGTTTTTACAGCTGTCTGTAACCCTTTTCTAATCATTAAACCTCAAATATATGTTTTGTGTTTTTTCATACTACACTGTAATAATTTTTAGACCTTATCTTGATGGATGGGCAATGCTGAGAACATTTTATCTGAGAAGTGTCTGTTTCTCTAACATTTTGCTACAATGCTAACCTTACACAAGTCATTGTTATGAGCTGTATCGGCTGCCTCTTTCACAATCTCATTTGTCATTCTCTACCTTGACCGTATGTCCACTTCATCATGCTCTTGCTCACTTTTAATTAACTGAGAAGTCAATCCACATAACTAATGAGAGGTCATCAGATATGACAGATATATGAATCACTGGAACCCACCTATCCATCTCTTGCCAGTTATTTTTCACTTTAACAGGTTGCCAAAGACCATACATCTTTATGAATAGTAAAGTAAAGGTTTAGAGGTAGATATTTAACACTTACTGCCAAAAAATCAATAAATAAGAGTTCTAGAGTTAAAAAAATCTAAAATCACAGCGTACACTTTCATTTTCTAGCATCACCATTGTAATAGCAATACAAACGATAGTTATTTTTGACAATCCAATATAGAGTGAGGTCCTGGGCTTTACATTACTGTGGATGGTTGGAGCGGGTTGTGTTTCTGAAGGGATTGGCACCTAAAAAAGATGGAGAGCCAACAAAATGATTGGCAGGGGGCTTTGATCAGTGTTACTTTTCATATGTTGTAACATAAAAAGTTATAGATGTATTATTTATTTATGCATGTTTTGTGGTAAGGCATAAGGAAAAGTTTGGATAGGTGAATGCACATGCATGCAGCTGGGAGCCAAAGGTGTGCAGATGAATGTATTGATCTCTCATAGGGCTGTCTTATGGGTTTTTGTTTTTTTACTGGTTAGGAAGTGCATAGGATTGGTGAGTGTGATTTTTATTTAAAATTTTAACAAACAATTTTAAACAACATGATGCTATACAGTTTTCTGTTCATTATGCATGTTATGTGTACATGGAAGATGCAGTGACATCAGAGGATAACACACCTAGTGGATGTAATACAGCACATGCATGTATAAGCTTTTATTATTTGAAGGTCCTGTATCAAGGGGGAGTAAACTTCACTGACTCCTTCCATGGTTGTGGAGTGGAAAAGACTGTGGTGTGAAGTGTGGACTTTTTATATGTGCACTAAAATAGAAGTTGTTGTGAGGGTAAGTGTACTTTATCAGGGTCCCCCCCCCCCCCCCACTGGGGCTGTAAAGCTGTCCACAAAGACCGATGATTGTTCAGGGCTGAATGGTCTGCTTGAAATTAGCAATGACTTCTGGGAAGATAACTTGGGAAGAGTCCTGCAGGCAACAATCTGAGAAAACTAGACAACAAAGTCTTTGATGCCACAAGGGAGCCAGCTCTACATACTCCATGCTTCAAAGATCTTGCCTTTCAAAATTCTGCCTGGTCCACATACTATACATTTAGCAAAATTCCAATCAAATTAGATTTTATTGTCTTGTTTGTCTTGCATGGCTGTGGACAGAAATAAAACATGTTTCAAATCTTTCCAATGGACTCGAGTCCGGTCGAAAAATCTGCTCGTCTGTATGCTAGTATGACGGACTAAATCCGACGCTAGGACAGCTATTGGCTACTGGATATCAACTTCCTTATTCTAGTCCTGTCGTACATCATCACGTATGAATCCGTCGGACTTTGGTGTGATTGTGTGTAGGCAAGTCCGTTCATTAGGAAAGTCCGTTGGAAGTCCGCGGAAAGTCCGTCGGATAGACCATCGGACCAGTCCGGTCGAAAAGTCCGGTCATGTGTATGCGGCATTATTATGAAGATGTTCATACATGCACAGATACACAGACATCCAGAAGAAACCTTGCCATGTTACAGTTAAAGGGTAATTTCACTTTTGTGGTGGAAAAAAATAACAAATAAAGAAAAAAAATTATAGCGTATAGAATTTGCAACACAAATCATATTGTAATTGAATGTTATTAAAAATGACCTTTCCTTTTCAATCTGTAACTCTATAATTTTCTGAAAGTGCAATGCAATATGGCTACCTGGAGATGTTCTGTACACAGAATGTGTACAGAATACCACCCAGAAACATAATTTCCCGCTTGTGTGATTGACTCACCGATTTTCCCATTAGTCTGCACTAATATGCAAGTCAGATTTCAGGCATCCCCTGCAACAAAAATTTGATTTTTGGTGAGATACTCCTAATAGGAACACGTCTAAAGGGATGCAGGCCCAGCAGCTTTCCTCATTAGAGCCCTGAAGCTGCTGCAGCTGACTGATAATTATGAAACCACTCCCATTAGTTACTCAGCACAGGGGCACAGAGGAATAAATGATTTTGATTTCTTCAGACTAACAAAAGGTGGGAATCTGCAGTAAAGGTTGTTAACCACTTGCTTACTGGGCACTTAGACCCCCTTCCTGCCCAGGCCAATTTTCAGCTTTCAGCGCTGTCACTCTTTGAATGACAATTTCGCAGCCATGCTACACTGTACCCAAATGAAATTGTTATCATTTTTTTTCCCCACAAATACAGCTTTCTTTTGGTGGTATTTAATCACTTTTTTTTATTCTTTGCTAAAAAAATGAACAAAGACTGAACATTTTGAAAAAAAAAGCACAAAACAGTTATAAAATTTGTTATAAAATTTTGCAAACAGGTAA
Organism: Aquarana catesbeiana; assembly: GCF_042186555.1. NCBI lineage: Eukaryota > Metazoa > Chordata > Amphibia > Anura > Ranidae > Aquarana > Aquarana catesbeiana. The sequence goes on along the minus strand of NC_133327.1, from coordinate 289,323,872 downwards.
TTTTTCTCCTTCATTGATGTGCGCTGATGAGGACTGATAGGCTGCACTGATGGACACTGATAGGTGGCACTGATGGGTGGCACTGAAGGGAATTGATAGGTGGCACTGAAGGGCATTGGTAGGTGGCACTGATAGGCAGCACTGATAGGTGGCATTAATGATGAGGCACTGATGGTCACTGATTGGCAGCAGTGATGCACATTGATATGTGGCACTGGTGGGCACAGATATGTACTGGCAGGTGGCCCTGGTGGCCACAGATGATGCGGCTATGTCTTTCCCTGTTCGAGACCAATGTTCCTCTGACAGAAGCCGGTGATTACCGATCTTCTGTTTACATCATGTGATCAGTTGTCTGACAGCTGATCATGTGATAAGGGGCCGGGATCTGGCTGATCCGATCTGTGATTAGCCGAGTCTCATTCAGGCCCCTTTCACATTGCTGTGACTTATAAGGTGCGCATTTTACGGCCGCGATTTTCCCGCAATTTCAGGGAATGCCTGTGTAAAACTTGAGGTCTGTGGACCTTAACTCGCATCAAAGTCGGAAACAAAATAGTACAGGGACAACTTGAAGTCGCACAGATATGAATAGTTATCATTGGGAATCATAGGGGACAACTTGTCATGCGACTCTGATGTCCAAAGTTGCAGGAAAAGTCACACAAGTGTGAAAGGGTCCTGACTCTGTGATCACAGAGCGAGCCACATGTGCCCTGCAGAGGGCACGCAGGCAGCTCATGCACAGGAGGATGTCTATTGAAGCCCGCGCTGTAGCCTTCATTCGGCTATAGCGTGGACGGGAACTGGGTAAATTCCTTGCAATGTACTTAGATCCCCTGGGGGTGATGTTACACTTTACACTTTAAGCAATTTGTGCTAAATATGTCAAAGTTTCTTCTATATAATCTCTTTTTCAATCTATGTATACCTGTATATATTCACATCTTATGGTTAAGATAGACGAAAAAGAGAGCACTTGAAATTGCACTTGAAGTGCACTTGGAAGTGCAGTCACTGTAAATCCGAGGGGGACATGCAAGGAAAATAAAAAACAGCATTTTAGCTTGCACATGATTGGATGATAAAATCAGCAGAGCTTCCCCTCATTTCAGATCTACCCCTCAGATTTACAGCGACTGCACTTCCAAGTACACTTTCAGTGCAATTTCAAGTGCACTTGTAGTGCAAAGTGGATTTGCTTTTAGTAAATAACCCCCATAGCGCTAACACCAGCAATGTATTGCTGATTCCATATGTCTCTGTGCTTCCCCCAAATAATTTTGCACAGAGGGTGCTCTAACATTTCCAATTTGCCATAGACATTATTATGGATTAGTTTGCATATCTCAAGCAATCAAACTTAGCAAAATTCCAATTAAATTAGATTTTATTATCTTGTTTGTCTTGCATGGCTGTAAGATTTATTATGAAGATGTTCATACATGCACAGATACAGACATCCAGGAGAAACCTTGAAGTCTGTAAAGATAGAGACATTTTAAGTCTCTATCTTCACAGCAGTGTACAGTATACCCTACCAATAGCTGTCACTCATGCTTGATTGCCAACTTCACTTTTCATCTTATGAAACATTTATCAGTTCTCCTTTTTTGCAGACTCCATCCATTATTCTAATAAAATGTACACATACTGCATCTTCCTTCCTGGCAATCTATTTCCAGTATAAATCAAATCTGTAGTATTTGTCCTTGAGGTATACCCACACAAGACCATGTTCCTTCTATGCAAAGACTACAGATTGGCAAACACAGATTTGTTTTCTATATAGCATTATACAGTATGAACACAATATTTGTTTTTCCTCTAGCTGGGAACAAGCATTTGTTATTTTCTTATTAAAAATGCTGTCTTGTCTTGTAGCATGCAGTGAGTATAATTATGCTATTAATTCTAAAGTTGTGCTGTTTTTTTTTTTTCTTTATCCTACAGAACTATAAGTTTTATATTTTTTTTCTAAAATCTCAGCAATACTGGACAAGAATAAAGCAGCGATTTCTCAGAGTGGACATGGAATATCTTTGAAAATAAAAAGAGAAACAGCAAGTGCCAAGTGCATCAGCCATTAGCGAACAAGCAGAGCTCATTATTATAGGGTGCCACATATAAGTGTTACCAGATAGAAGCTAAATAAAGGCAATGGTGTTCTAAATGAGTCATTTGTCAAATCAACACTAATATCAGCACGCATTGCTAATAATATGTTATTATTATTATTATTGTTATTGCTGTAGTTACAGTGTAAGCATTTTTGTGTAGTTTAATTTGAATAATATAAGTTAGTGTCAGTCTTAATCAATAAAGTGCTAATTCTGAAAAGAATCTTTAGTAGCTTAACCCTTTTAACAAAATGTAAGTGTATAGTGGCATTACGACAACTATCCTAATAGCAATGTGTTTTGGCTTCACTGTGTTGTGAGCATTAAATGCTTTGCAGCATTACGTTCCAAGCTCATGCACTTTGGCTACATTCTGGATGGCCGCTTCTTGCCAAGTTGCAGTATTTTACAATGACGTTCCCTTTCTTTCTTACATTAGAATGTTACATTTTATCACTGACAATGTTATGCTTAGTCCAGTGTTTTAAGCTGTATAAGACAATAATTGGTCAAATACACATCTCTGGGCCTTAATGTTTTTTAATCAGAATCAGCACGTTGTCATTTTATTTGTTGTGTCAAATACACATATATGTGTAATAACAATGACACCTACAATAATACATTATTGCTCCTTGTGAGGCCATCAATTCTCAAAGACCTATATTCCTGCAATGTCTTGGTTCCTTCTACACCTTTGTGTTGGGTATTACTCAGCACAATTTTCTGCTTTTTATTCGTGTAATAAGGTATTTCTCTGCTTCAACAGTATGAAGCTACTGCTGCTACTATTTATAATGTCATCAACAAAACTAGAAAACAGCCACTCCCCCGGTCGGTCGGTGGCGGCAAACTCCTCCCCGCCCCCAGGAGGACAGCCGGGACATCAAGACCCCGCACTTACCCCATCTAGGAAGCGGGCAGGCAACGTGTCAGGCAGTTTTCTTCCTCCTCTTGTGGTGTGGATCACGTCGCCTTCCGCCGTGCATAACTCTCCACCTCTTAGGCATCCAATAGGATCACCTGACCTTTCAGCCAATCGGGAAATGGATATTAGACCCACGCTTCCTGATTGGCAGAGAGGCAATTCAGTGTTAGAAAAGTGAATATTCATTTGCTTTTCTAACACACCTGGGTGGGCTCCGAGTGCAGTATTCTGTGCTTTGGGTCCACCCTATTTTGAAGCCTATTAGAGCCTATGGCTCTAATCAGGTGCTTCAACCCCCCCCCTCCGCTGTAATTCATGTGTCCGGTGTCCTGAAAGGGGCCAGACGTATGAATAGGGGATGGCCGCCACGGCCATGGTTAGATCCATGCTATGCATAAATCTATCCATTAACCATATAGGGGGTGGTGTGGACAGAGGGGGGCACCCGTGCGCCCTTAATGGACGGGCCGCCCCTGAGCATGGGTCTGATGTTCAGAAACTACAAGCAGTAAAAGAGTCCCCGTCACCTTGCCCATACAGTGTCTCTGTAAAGGACATTACCTGACTTCCATACACTCACCAATAGCTAGGCCTGCACATGCTCACATGACGGGGAGAGAAACTTCAGAACTTCCCTGGGTTGGGAACACAGCCAATTTGTGCACCAGCTACAAAGCAAGTAGCTGTGAGGGAGTTCTGGCAAAGTGAACATAAATGGTCATGGATGCTCCATGAAGAAACACTGTCACTTAACCGAGGTGACAGCGTCCCTTTAAAGTTGAGCTCCAGAGAGCTATTACCTACTAGAGAACTGAATTCTATGTATCAGGTTTTGCCAGGCAGCACAGCCAGGTTTTTCACTGCAACAGTAGCACAGCTTAGGAAAAAACATACATATGGCTGCTGTACAGAGGGTTAAAGGAAGAACATATCAAGGCAGATAGGGTTTTTACACTAGTTGCATTAAAATATGTTTACTTTCATTAAGACATAACTGAAACTATTAGCTTTTTGTAATATGTAAACAGCAACACAATGGGGTTGATTTACTAAAATTGGAGAGTGAAAAATCTGGTGCAGCTGTGCATGGTAGCCAGTTTCTAACGTTCTAACTTTTTCAATTAGGCTTTGACAAAAACCTGGAAGCTGATTGGTTTCTATGTGGAGCTGCACCAGATTTTGTACTCACAGTACTCAACGCACAGTAGCTTTGTGTACTATAAGGTCTCAGTTTACTCATTTGATGTAAAGCTTACAGTTTACAGAATTTAGTACACAGTTCAGCACTGACTCAACCAGCCTCAAAGCAGAAAACATCAAGCTAACCCATAGTGCTCTCTTAAAGTGTTACTAAACCCAGGACCCTGCATTCACTATATCTGGTCTCCCACAGTCAAGTACATACAGTACAACATGGAAATTCAATCATTTTAGTAAATATAAACTGCTAAATACCTTTTCTCATCAGCAGTACATAGCAGTCTCGTGGCTTCTATCAGTGCCTGGTTAAATCTTGTAGGAGGAGTTTTCATACTGCACTAGCTGTCCTATCAGGAGGCAGGACCCCTGACCCTCTGTATGGATAGTGCTGATTGGCTCTGTGCTGATCACATGCACTCTCCCAAGAAAAAAAAACTCTCTACCAATACACACCAAACTGAGCATGTGAAGACTGACTCCAGTAACTCTGTCTTGTCCAGACATGTTTTGGGGACAGTGCAAGAAAGGGAGGATCTGTGCATACAGGATCAAACTGCCTTTTTACACAATGCCTTACTGCATATACAGACTGATTTTACTGTTGTGGGTTTAGTAACACTTTAAATCTTTTTCACATATTAAATGTTCAATTGTAAAACAAAGAGTGTATAGAGATAGCAAGACCGAATAGAAAACAACAGTTAAAAATGATACATTAGAAAAAAAGACCCCAAACCATTACAGATTTCCTTTTGAATGGTAACCCCTATTCATTATATAATACATAGCACATTTCATTATTTATACAAAGCTAAAGGGAGCGTAACATCACTTGTGATTTAAATACGTCAGTGGTAACCTGACTCATTAACCTCAGCATGACTCATTACAACAGAACATCTCTAATTCCAGAAAGAAATCATCACTCGTTATTGTCCTTTTTTGTCATTTTTCTCCCAAATGGATTAAATTTTCCTTCAATTAGGTAAAAAAAAAACCTTAAACACACATTTTTATAGTATGAAATTTGTTTTGTAATACTTTAAAAGAAGTATGGATTTTTATTTTTTTCCCCCCATCATACTTACCTAGGTGGATGCAGCAGGGGACCGATGCTGCATCTGTCCCCCGGTGCCTCTAACACTAAGAACCGAGCAACAAACATCGCTGATGGCTTGGTTCTCTTCACCTCCCCGAGCAGAGAGCTGCTGCCTGTCAATCAGCAGCTCTCCTGCTCTGCTTCTCCACACTCACTAGAGTGCTGAGCTGTGGAGGGGTGAGGATCGTCCGTCTCAGTCTCTCAGCGGCTCTCTCAGAGGCTGAAACAGGCATCAGTCCAGGCACCTGGCGGATCCAGACTTTATTGTCGTGACGCGGTGCCTCGACTGATCTTGGTGACGTCAGCACCAAAACAAGTCACAAAAGTGCAAAACGAATTGCACTCCTTTGACCCTTAGGAGAAACCCAGCCTAACGAGCCCAGGCTGGACTTCTCCTTTAAGGATGCAATGCTATAAATGAATTCAAAACATTCAATCACAGTATCTCAGTGTCATTCTTTATTCTTTCTGTTACATTATGCAACAGCATTTATCACAGGAAGGTAACAATCATCTTGCCATATCATGATATTTACCATTTTTCCAGTTATTAGATTTTCTAAGAAAGTGAGCACCAGTATAAAAACTTACATGGATCATAGAATCATATTCAATCACTAACAGACAATATCAGCTAAGTTGTATTCATATTGCAATGAACATTTAAAGGAAGCAAAGATCTATGAAAAGCATAAAGATATAAAACTGTAGAATATCTAAAATGAAATTAAAGTTGAAAAAAGACAGCAACGAATATGCTTCAGAATATTTTATCTGCCCAGTTTTGTTATACAGAAATTTTTGATCTTGACAGATAGAAAATTATATATATATATATATATATATATATATATATATATATATATATATATATATATATATATATATATATATTTATCTCAAAGTTACTAATAGTATTCATGCTCTCATCCTATATCTGTAATTTTTCAATACAGGTTCAAAGTAGATTATTTTTGACAATGGGGCAATACAGACATTTTTCTTTGGGTTACATGGATAAACAAGGGACAAAAATTATGGAAATATCAGAAGTAAAACCATCTACTCTCTGACTATCTAGTTATACTAGAAACAGAGCCGAAACCGGGGGGGGGGGGGGATGCATATGCCCCGGGCACCACACTGGGAGGGGAGCTGTTGCTGACAGGAGTAGTGACAGCAGCATCACTGCTCCTTTTAGCGCAGCATGGGGAGCAAGGAGGAGGTGTGGGCTGTACATAGTTACCAATAGTCCCACTTAGAATTTTGTCCCTGGATGTTTTCAACCTGGGCTTAATCCCAGGAACAGAGCTAGCCTACCTTACATATACAGGCTTTTACATCTGCCAACTCCTTTCCCCTTCCTCCCTCCACACCTCCATGCTTGCAGAGCTCTGCATAGAGGACACAGCTGCTGGGGAGAGGGGCGGGGCATCTTTCCCTGCCAGAGGGAGAGGTACGAGCTGTGGAAGGATGAGCTGAGCGCAGGGCCAAGACAAGGGGTAGACAGGAGGGGTGGCTGCCCTGGGCACTGTGGTATCATTTGAGGTGGGGGAGGCACCACAAGGAGTTTGGGGGGAGGGGGTTTTGTTGGAAGGGGGAATTTGGGGGATGGCAGGGATAAGTATTGTTCTAGGATGGAAAATCTAAAGGGGGTTTTTTGCTGCAAGGTGGGATGTGGGAAGATGATTTGTGCTAGGAGGGGAATTTGTGCTGGGAGGAGGGGATTTGAAGAGGGGGGAAAGAAGATGTGTACTAAGAGGGGAAATTTTAGGGGTGGAGGATTTGTGCTAGGAGGAATGATTTTTTTTGGGGAGGGGGGGTTTGAGCTGGGGTTAAGCATGCAGATTAGTGCTCAGTGTTTTTTTGGGGGGGTTGTGTTGACACATAATACATCTTGGGGGCCTGCAGTTTGGCATGTTCACCCTGGGCTCTAGATGACCTTGTCCCAGCACTGGCTGAGCAGGTGGCTGCTGTCTGGAACACACAGTGCAGAAGAATCCACTGTGGACACAGACAACTTTATAGATCTGATTTGAAAATAGAATTAAAAAGCTTAACTTTGATTTCAGTATTTAAGTGTTTGTATATGGTAGTGCAGTGATGAAGGTTGCAGATATCCATGATTGTCATTGTCACTGAGAAGTTAGGTTGCTATTATAGATGTCATACTGCCATTAGTATGTGTATTTAGACGTGAAACATTGCTAAAGGGATCATATGCACTGTGAATGTACTTTGATATTTATTTGTTGGTAATATGAACATGTGGATTTGGGTTTGTTAATAGAGTTTATAATAGCCACATGTTCATATTACCAACAAATAAATATAAGAGCACATTCACAGTGCATATGGTCACTTTAGCAACTTTCCTTATCTTCATACACCTTATGATAATATCTCCAATAGCAACCTAATGTCCTAATGACAGTAATAATATATATGTGCAGTAGCATGCCCTGAATCCATTGTGATTGCCCCAGGTCCCTGGCACTGCATTCACCGACACCACAGCAGCATCTCTCCCCACCGCTTGCCACCTGTCTTAGCAGTTAGCCAGTAAATTTCAGAGCCAAGGAAAAGATGCCCCCATAGTTGCCAAGTGTCCCAGATCTGCCAGGCAGCTCCATTTTCTAGACAGCTGTCTCGCAGCAGCTTTGTCGGGACCTATGTGCCAGAATCCAAGTCATGGGAATTTAAAAAGTAATGTTTGTTCCTGCTTAGTAATGCTACACAATTGTTGTGCTTTACTGCTCTTCTCTCTCATACTATCTATCTTCCAAGAGACAGTTATCTCTGTGTAAGCTATAGGTCATGACTCAGTGATTACACAGAGCTGCAACCTTTCCCCTCACCCCAAAATATGAGCACCTGGCCAATCACCAGGCACCAGTAGTGTCACATGGTAGAAAAGGAGTCACATACTCCCCCATACCCTAAATACTCACTATATCTAATTGCTGTCGTTTACTGAACAAAGAGCTAGGTCAGCAAAGATCAGATTAGTATTAGGTCTCATGCACATTGGACGTATTTGGATGTTATTACAGCAGCTGTTTTTGGCTTCAGACGTTTTTTTCTACAGTCAATAAACTCTCCATCATGTTATCCTATGTGTCCATGCACACATAGGCTGTTATCAGCAGTTTTTGGCCGGGGCGTTTTTTGGCTTTAAAAAAAAACCCAAACTAGTGGGTTCTGAAAGGAGTTTTTCCAGCTTTTTTTAGCTGTAAAACTGCTCTAACGTAAAAAAAATGCTGATAAATGCTAAAAACCGCGGCTCACCAGCATTTAAAATTTTAGATCCATTGAAAAAAACGCAAAAAAAAACGCTTGTGCGGAAAAACGCTAAGAACGCTAATAAACGCTATTGCAAAACCGTTGAACAACTCACTGCAAAACTACTGCTGTTTTTATAATGTTATTTTAATGTCCAGTGTGCATGAAGCCTTATAATCTGATGATGCCCAAAATTTTAATCTCATCAGTCATTCTGACAGTTTGTTAACTGTATTGTCTAAGACACGGAAAGCCAATGGAAGTATGTACAAACCTAAAATTCTAATGAATTATCAAACTACATTAAAAAAATATAAAAGTCACATCAAAACTACTCTTAGGAAAACTTTACAGTAATAATTTGTAATGTGAGCACACTAAAAAAAAAATGTATTTGTAACAGGTAATTTTTATTCATATCACTAGCCGAGGTATAAAGTGCATAAATGGTTTTTCTCCCTTGGTTTCCAGTAAGTGATTGACATGAGATAAGAAAGAAGTATAGCAAGAACTATGAGAGGTAATTATATCACCTCTGTGTTACTTAATGTCCCATCTGAATATGGGTTGTAGTGTTTTGATTTCATAATGTGATATCTTCAAGTGATTGGTATCTACCGATGGGTTTTCTACAAATGCATAAGAGAAAAAAAACTATATATGACTGAGATACTTTAGTCCATTCTTATTAACAGAGGGTGGGAAAAAAATAAAATTTAAGAACTAGTTTGACCAACATTAGTAACAGCATGATAGTGAGCCACACTATGAAAGATAAAAAAGAAAGGAGACCTAGCATATTCAAAGCAATGTTTTCTTGAGTTTAATAAGAATATCAATTATTTCTAACAAAGTAGCACTTACTAGGTAAATCACCTAGTCATTGTAATGAAGAGGAATGAAACATAGACGTTGCTACAAGAAGCTTTCTTAATGTTTCTCGCTCAGGATGTGTTCTCAAAGGAGGCAAAAGCTATGAATATTTTATTTTGATTATCACATGAACTTCTTCAAGACAAGAAATATCTACATCTTGCTTGCTCTAACAAAAGTGAGCTCTAAGCCCTTGTAATTCCAAAAGATTATCATACTATGACAAACGAAAAATAGACTCCAAGGCTGATTAATTTTAAATCAATTATAAGACAAGCTGGAATTCATGGCAGAATTACAGACTGCATAAACAGGATCAAAAGGTCCATTTGAGTAATACGTAAATAAAGGTTGTGAATTCTGTCTAATTTATTAGATTGAAACAGCCATTTTATAGCAATTATATATTTTATTATAAAACTGTAACACTCTTAGCTGGGTAAGTCCAAGATGAAATTGGTAATTTCAGTGTAATGAAACGGTAAACCAGAAAAGAGATAGAACTCTCTGACCTATAACAGTGATGTGGTGACATGGTGAAAGGTAATTTTTAAACTCAATAAGAATTATCTTAAAGAAGCCTAGTTTCTGCTAGAAAACAATAAGCCATCCTTTCTAACTCTGAGAAATTTGAGAAGGAGGCATTATTATCATCTGAATAATTTGTGAAACAACACAAAGCAATGGCTTTCTCAATGTAGATGTAGCGGTTACCCCCGAAGGAGCGGCTGAATAATTATTTTATCCGTAATTCACATTTTTCACCGTACCCATCGCAGCCCATACAATCAGAAACAGTCCATATTGTATTTTTCTCTTGCTTTTATTTAAGTAACATGAACTGGGATAGGAGAAGGGTTTCTTTTGAGATGCTCTTTTGTTGCTTTGTAAGTTGTTTCTCTTTGTCTCTCATGCAAAGACCTAAAATCATTGCGGATAATAGGAAGTCACTCTATGTGATTTCTTCATCAGGGAAGATGGAAGTAGATTTGATAAAGAATAATTGATAAAGGGTCACTCTGAAAAACTCCTCATCTGCAGAACTTTTCAAGAACAGTCTATATCTCTATATGTGCTTTACCGCCACCTCTTTACCACTACTTCCCATCTGCATGGTACTTCCAAGTTGAGCTAAAGAAAAGTCACTCTGAATAACTCCCGCTTGACTGATTGGAATCCCGGGGCATTTGTTGAACCCAAAGTCACAGGCCATCACCGCCTGTCTCACTCACTTGCGTACCAACATCCCTCAGCCTCTGGCAGTACCCTTCCCTTGGGCTTTCACTCACGTGATCAATAGTCCATGTGCCACTGATAAACGATCGATCGCCCAGTTTCCTTCCACTTAGTTGCTACTTCTTCCGCAATGATTCTTTGTTCCCTTTCCACTTTTCTGGCACGCTCCCTTCCCTGCAGGGGCGGCCAACGACACCAGCGATTACATGCTGTACAGTGTCATCTACTCCTCTACGGGTGCCGGTTCCCCACCCTGCTCGCAAGGGGGGGCTTCGTTCGCTCCCCGGAGGGGGAACCTCTCCCCTCTGGGAACCAGGCTGGGCTTCTCTCCAAACTCGAACTCTTGACTCACCATGTGACCCGGCTTTTTATATGAGAGTCCCGCCTCCTACCAAACAAATTAATGATTGGCCAGAACTCACACAAACTACCTGTCACTCAGATCCCAAATAAACAAACAGGCCTGCTATATGGTACAAGCCTGCCTAAATTTACCTGTAATTGTAAGCTAACAAAAAGGCCACCTACATAAAAGTAGGTGCCCGCTACATAGATGTAATAGTTCAAGGATTCTTCATGAATATCAAGAAGAAACTAGAAGGAGAGATTCCAAATAAGTCATGCAACGCCATAAATATGCACATTGCAAAAGCCCTGTGCTTTTCTTTTTCTTGATTTTTACCTTTTTCATTTCTTTTCTCCCCTTTTCCTTTAGTTTGCATATTTTGAACAGTGATGTTGTTGTGAGGATAAGTGAAAATCCACATCAAGGAACTCACAGTAAGATGGCCTCTTGCAAAAGTATTTGGTGTATGTAATGCAATTAAAAAACTTATTAGAGAGACATGGATCTTAATGACTCTATCCATAAGTAGGAGAATGAACCAAATGAATCAAAGGAATTCAAAGAGATTAAGTGGCAGGTTGAGTAAGTATCTTAGTTGCTCTTATTTAAGCTTATTTTATTATTTATTTCTTAAAGTTATTGTAAAGGTAAAAAAAATAACAAACGTGTCTATACTTACCTGCTCTGTGCAATGGAATTGCACAGAGCGACCGTGAACCTTCTCTTTTCGGGTCCCCCACCGATGCTCCTGGCACCTCCCCTTTGTCCAGTGCCCCCATGGGAAGCTGCTTCCCATGAGGACACTCGTGCATGCTCACACCTGAGCTCCACTGCTGCGTCCATGGACACAGACAGCAAGACTCTGCGCCGCCCCCGGTCCCTTGTGGCTGGCTTTGATAGACAGCACTGGGAGCCAATGGCTTCCGGTGCCCCAGCAAAGCCAGCGAGGCCTGGAAGTGAGGGGAGAGAAGAGCTGCAGACGTGCACAGTGCTGGATCGAATGAGGGCTCAGAGGGGGTGAGGGGAGATACTGACACTCAAACATTTTTTACCTTAATGCAAGGAATGCATTAAGGTAAAAAATGTTTAGGCTTTACAACCACTTTAACCTTTCTATTTACCATCTCATGTATAGGAGCAATTAATACTACATTTTTATATAGAATTAATTTACAGTACTAATGACTTTCCCTGTATAGTTTCTAAATTCCATCCACCCATCACCTCTTATGTCTTTCATATTCATGCATCGATCTCTCATCTGTTTGCACCATCATTTTCTCCAGCATTTGTCTAAACCAAACTTCTCGTTCTTCCACTGTGTAAAGCCTCATGTATTCTACACTTATCCATTTGCTCTTTCAAGCACCCTGTCATAATTTCACATGTTAGCCTCCCTTCCCCACTCCTTTAACTAATAAACCACCAATAACATGTTTTTATTTTTCCCTTGTAACATTAAAAATCAGTTTGAGGCTCCTTTCCTTTTCTTTTTTTCCTGTTTTTGCAAAAGGTTGAAATACCCCATTGTGTTGAGCTCCTCCAAGTTGACCTTTCTTAGAAGTGAACACATGACTTAAGACAAAGGCAGTACAAATGGGAAGCTTGGAAAGTTTTTTTTTTTTTTTTTATTTGATCTTTTATTTTATTTTCCCCAAATCACTTTTATTAAAAATGCTTCTTTAAAGTGGGACTGAACTCAAAAAGTGAAGGTCTGCTATGTTTTAAGCTAAATCTGGAAAATGTAATTGTGCCTAAACAGTACTCTTAAATGTACCTTTTATCATGAATTCCTTCTGAAAAATAGCAGCGCACTATCTGGTATGTAAGGATAACTTAAAGTGATTGTAAAGCTACGTTTTTTTTTGTTTTTTTTAAAATAACAAACATGTTATATTTAAGGGTTTTGCAAAGAGTGGCCCTGATCCTCCTCTTCTGGGGTCCCCCTGCGGCCCCTCATGGCTTCTCCTCTTCTTGAGTGCCCCCCCCAGAGAGCTGCTTTCCATGGGGCACTTGTGCAGGTGCACTCCCGATACCTGCTGCTGCATCCATTGACACAGACAGCAGGACTCTGCCCCGCCCCCGACTCCCATGTCATGTCACTCCCATTTGATTGACAGCAGTGGGAGCCATTGACTATCGATCTATCCAATGAGGACCTGAGACAGTGGCTGTAGCTGCTGTGCTCGTCCCCATCGCTGGAACGATCGGGCTCAGGTAAGAAAAAGGGAGGTTTGGGGGGGAGGGGGGCTGCATCAATGCGTTAAGGTGAAAAAAACGTGAGGGTTTACAACCCCTTTAACTGTACCTACAGCCTCATAGCTGTATATATGTAGTATGAGATCTAGGACACCACTGCCTCTGCCTTTTGGCTTGTCAATATCCTGTGTTTATGATGCATTTAATTCAGCATGTTTAAAGCCTCATAACCTCCCATCAATGCCTGCCGAGAAGATTACAATGGCACCACACAGTGCTGTACATACAGGACCAGTAGCACTGTGTTGTGTCATGTTAAAAATTAGGCAGCAGGTCACTTTCATGAGGCATTCACGCTTGTCAGCTTGTAACAGGTAATACTGTTTAACAGCACCTATAGTATTTATGGTATGTTGGTAAAGCATTTATAAAGTGTTAACTGGGCACTGGGGGAGAGAAAGTTGAGGCACTGGGAAATTCTCAGAATGCACTGGGAGATAGAGAACTAGGACAGAGCAGCTCCAACCACTTCCTGTTTGCACAGAGCAGCTGTGTGGTAACACCGTTTGCTCCTGGTGGAGGCAAAGGCATCAACCAGCCAACCGTGTGGAGACAAAGGCATCAACCAGCCAACCGTGTGGAGACAAATGCATCAACCAGCCAGTAATATTGACAGAGCCAGGTAGGAGCACATGGCCAGATCTAGGGGGTGCTGGGGAGGGCTGCGCCCCACCCCCCATTTATTTGCACCCCTAGTGTTGCCAACTATCTGTACAATTATTGTAATTACGGATGAGCAGTGTGTCAACCAATAGCTCTGCTCATCTGAGTAGGAGGGAGGGACTGTTGAGTTGCTCCACCTCCCTCCGCCTCCTTAGCCAATCAGCACCGCACTGTAACCTGCCCCTTCCCCATCACGGCACATTTGTCTCAGTAGAGAAGATGCTAGCAGCCGGAGTGGGGCGGGAGGGAGAGGATGCAAAATACATGAAGTACAGGCTCCCTAAAGGTATAACATTCACGGCAAACGAATCACACAGGTCTCTACAGAAGTAGCTCTATATAATTAACTGAAGATCACCATTACCAATGTGTCACACGCTAACATGCTGGCTGCAGCATCTTCAAGAAATCTAGTGAACAGTGTGCTTACGCATCCGGCATGCAGTGTGCAGCTTAGGCAATGACCACCCTGATTAGGGAATGACTCCTCTTGGTCCCACTTGGTAACTTTTTTATTTACACTAGCAAGCTTCACATCAGATGGGTGAACACACTGATCATTAGACGTCTTGAATATGCTGCAGCCAGCATTATATGTGAGTGTGTCATACATTGCTAGTGATGACTTTCAGCTGTTTATATAGAGCTGTTTGTGACAGAGTCCTGTGTGAGCCCTTCATCATTTATTTGATGGTTTCCTTTTATGTTGCCTTTGCAGAATTTAGCCTGGTCAGGCTGTAAGCTTCACAGACTTGTTAACCATTTACAGCCCTTGCTTTAAACTGTGCTGAAGCTATTGATTGTTTGTAAGATAAATAATTGGAACTGCTGCATCTTTCTATAACTTTGATGTATTTTGTAAGGCTCTGTTCACACATTGTGAGGTGACAGGCATTTTTCCACACTGCGAGAACACCAGTCACTGCTAAGACACACTCGTAGCATGCTTGCAGTCTGACCGTCTCCTGTAGTATGTCTGCAGTCTGACCATCTCCTGTAATAGTCAGTGAGTGCAAACCTATCTCCTGTGATAGGTCTGCAGTCTCTGACCATCTCCTGTAGTCATCAGCTGACATCGCTGGGATGTAGTCTCAAATCAAGGTATATATCCACAAAATAAATGGAAGTAAATATGTAAATAAGTGTATGAGAGTCAGAATAAGCCCTTTGTGGCTTAAGGCCTCTTTCACACATGCTGCAGTCCCTACCACTACTTTATAATGCGATCCATGGTGGATCACTTTGCAGAGGCAGTTTGCAGGCATTCAGGAGATGATACTGCTGGCTCCTGAATGTTAGTTTTCTTTTCCAGCCCATTGGGAATTTTGCACTGAACTACTGTCTCATAACTACAAGCCAATCTTTGGCTTGTGGCTGCGGCGTAGTCTCATCGACTTCAATAGGCAAGTTTGACAGTTGGTGCCACCTCTAAAACTTGACGTGTCAAGTTAAAATTGCCGCAACATGAAGCTAAGCCTCGAGGTCACAGCAATGTGCACTCACTCCATGTTTATGTAGGCCCCATTCACATTAAGCGATTTTAAATTGCAGGCAGAATCACTGCAATTCTGCCCATGATTCTGAAGTGCGGCAAAATACCATAACTTTGTTCTGTCATTTTTTTAGGTTGTCAGTAAAAAATGTCCTGTCAGTAAATTTTTTGTGTCTTGTCAATAAAAAAAGATGCTGAGGGTTGGCAACCCTGAACCCACCCCACCCCCCTCCACCCCATGCACCGTGCCAGGCAGCCTGAACTCTTTTATCCCTGCACTACACACAGCCTGGGCACAGGCAGCAAAGCTCCTCTTCCCCACACAGCTGAAATCAGATTCCCTTATACAACCATGATCTTCACAGTGTGTTTCTGGCTGATGTGTTGCAATTCTGACTTGTAAAATTCCAGGGTTGGAATGCCAGCGCAGTTGTGGTAGCCAGCTACACACCGTGCAGAATGTGGCCATGTGTAAGGGAACCTGGTTTCAGCTATGTGCTGTATGGGGAGGAGGAGCTCTGTTGCCTCTGCCCAGGCTCTGTCCTGCCAGCAGTGACCCCTGTCCTCAGCTCTAATGACCCCTGTACACTGCCCTACTGAGTCCTATACACTCTTCTGCTGAACTCCGATCCTTTGCCCTGCTGACCCCCTGTTCACTGCCCTGTAAACTGCTGACCTCTTAGCCTCTGCTCCCTTGACATTTTTACTGCATCCCCACATCAGACCTGCTAAATTTGGCCCTGTAGGAGCATGGTCATTGGGAAGCTTTTTGTTTCAGCAAAGCTGGACGAAGCATAGTGTCAAAGAGACCAAAGTACAGTATACGTATCTATGTTCCATAGAGTTCGCAAAAATGTCTGCTATCACACAACAACCTAACCATTTCCACTTCATCACTTCCCCTTTAAGCACTTCCCACTAGAAAATCAACCCTTTCATGGTCATTTATTAAGTATTTTTGAAGCTTTTTCAATGCTTCATAAACACAAAGAAATCATATGAAGTCATAAACACATCATAAATGCTAGGTGAGTTAATGAGCATTGCTTTGTTCTTCATAATCAACACACATGAGAACGAGCCCTTTTTCAATAGTCTTTGATTGAGAGTTGGTGATGTCACTCCTGTTCTTCTCAATGTTCTCCCTGCTGAAAGCTCTGACATGAGGAAGCAAAGCCCTGCCTTTACCAAGATGTCTGCCCCCATTTGTAAACACAGTGCAGAACAAGGCATCGTAAATCAATACTGGGAAACTCAGCTATTAGGAGTGCACAGACAATACTGGTGACTAGTCCTTTGCTCTCTGCCTGCATATTTTTGTCCACAGAGGTTAATTTCTCTTTAAGGCATAAATAGCACATGATCTATAAGTATACAGACATGTGCATCATAAAAAAAAACGGCATACAATGCAGATACAGAGGTACGCTGTAGCAAAACGAACTAAGTACACTTTATTCTTGGGGGGCATGGCCAGGACCGCCATGTGAGAAGAAGTGTTTCTCACAGCTCCACTCCAGCACATTTAACCGATCCTTTCCCAGCAGCAATCCGGAGCTAAAAAACGGCGTTCCAGCTGGCTACCGACCCGCTCACCCTCCCGGACCACCCACCGGCTCTGTGCACAAGGGGGAAAGCAAAGAAAAAGAAGGAAATCATGACCTCCGAAATCCAAGATGGCGCCGCCGTGGCCGCACACCGAGGGGAAGTGAAAAATACAAAGATTCGGCTAGCAAGAAGGCACAGAAGCTACAGGGTAAGGAAAACTTTATTCTAATATTTCTTCTAATGTTTACTTTTGCCTTGTAAGGTAAGACAGGAGTAGTTGTAAATCCTGAAAATGCAAATTTTCCGCACCACAAGTCTTGCAGATTAAAGTACTGTACCAAACCCATATTAACTGACAACTGGAAAAGTTAAAGTGGAACTTCACCTGAAAAGGTAAGTTCCACTTATCCATCTCCTCCCCACCTCCTCTCTCATCATTGTAAACTTTTTATTAACCACTTCAGCCCCGGAAGAATTTGCCCCCTTCCTGACCAGGCCATTTTTTGCGATACGGCACTGCTTTGCTTTAACTGACAATTGTGTGGTCAAAAGTGGTCGTGTGATGTTGTACCCAAACAAAATGTATGTCCTTTTTTCCCCACAAATGGAGCTTTCTTTTGGTGGTATTTGATCACCTCTGCATTTTTTATTTTTTGCGCTATAAACAAAAAACTCAATATTTTGTACTTTTTGCTATAATAAATATCCAAAAAAAAAAAAAAATAAAATGTATTCATCAGTTTAGGCCGATATGTATTCTTCTACATATTTTTGGTAAAAATAAAATCTCAATAAGCGTATGTTGATTGGTTTGCCCAAAAGTTATAGCGTCTACAAAATAGGGGATACATTTATGGCATTTGTATTATTATTATGGCGGTGATCTGCGATTTTTATTGGGACTGCAACATCACGACGAACACATCGGACACTTTAGACACTTTTTTAGGACCAGTAACATTTATACAGCAATCAGAGCTAAAAATAGCCACTGATTGCTGTATAAATGTCACTAGCAGGGAAGGGGTTAACACTAGGGGGTTTCTAACTGTGGGGGGAATGTGGCTGATTATAGGAGGAGAGAAATCGTTGTTCCTACTTAGTAGGAACACACAATCTGTCTCCCCTGACAGAACTGGGATTTGTGTGTTTACACACACAGATCCCAGTTCTCGCTCTGTAATGAGCGATAGCGGGTGCCCGGCGGTCATCGCACCCACGGCCCCAGGGACACGCTACGGGTGTGAGCGAACGCCTGCTACAGTATCTTAAAGAGCCGACACACAGCTACGACGGCTCGCCCAGGGGAGCCTACCTGCCACAGTATAACTGGTCGGGAAGTGGTTTCAAGTCAGCAGCTACAGTATATGTAGGAGAGTCTTTTTTTTTTCTAGAAAAGATCACACTGATCTTGGTGTGGTCAGATGCTGTGAGGGCAGAGGAGAGATCTAGGGTCTAATAGACCCCATTTTTTTCAAAAAAGAGTACCTGTCACTACCTATTGCTATCATAGGGGATATTTACATTCCCTGACATAACAATAAAAATGATTAAAAAAAACAAAAAATGAAAGGAACAGTTTAAAAATAAGATAAAAAAGCAAAAGAAATAATAAAGAAAAAAAAAAAAAAAAAGCACCCCTGTCCCCCCTGCTCTCGCGCAAAGGCAAACGCAAGCGTTGGTCTGGTGTCAAATGTAAACAGCAATTGCACCATGCATGTGAGGTATCACCACGAAGGTCAGATCAAGGGCAGTAATTTTAGCAGTAGACCTCCTCTGTAAATCTAAAGTCGTAACCTGTAAAGGCTTTTAAAAATGTATTTATTTTGTTGCCACTGCACGTTTGTGCGTAATTTTAAAGTATGTCATGTTTGGTATCCATGTACTCGGCCTAAGATCATCTTTTTTATTTAATCAAACATTTGGGCAATATAGTGTGTTTTAGTGCATTAAAATTTAAAAAAGTGTGTTTTTTCCCCATAAAATGCGTTTGAAAAATCGCTGCGCAAATACTGTGTTAAAAAAAAATGAAACACTCACCATTTTAATCTGTAGAGCCTTTGCTTAAAAAACATATATAATGTTTGGGGGTTCAAAGTAATTCTCTTGCAAAAAAAAAAAAAATTTTCATGTAAACAAATAGTGTCAGAAAGGGCTTTGATTGGTGGGTATCACCAATCAATCTCTTTTTTTTGTTCAGCCCACAGGCTGCATGAAAAAAAAAAAGATTACAATATATGCCCAACAAGGACCAGCAATGTACTGGTATGTTGCTGGACTTTGAGTGGTTATACCAGAATGATGCCTGCAGGTTTAGGTATCATCTTGGTATCATTCTTTTCAACCAGCGGTCGGCTTTCATGTAAAAGCAATCCTAGCGGCTAATTAGCCTCTAGACTGCTTTTACAAGCAGTGGGAGGGAATGTCCCCCCTCCCACCATCTTCCATGTTTTTCTCTGGCTCTCCTGTCTCAACAGGGAACCTGACAATGCAACCAGAATTCCGCCAGCTGACCATAGAGCTGATCAGAGACCAGAATGGCTCCAATCATCTCTATGGCCTAAGAAACCGGAATCTACGAGCATTTCATGACTTAGATTTTGCCGGATGTAAACAGCGCCATTGGGAAATTGGGAAAGCATTTTATCACACTGATCTTGGTGTGGTCAGATGCTGTGAGGGCAGAGGAGAGATCTAGGGTCTAATAGACCCCATTTTTTTCAAAAAAGAGTACCTGTCACTACCTATTGCTATCATAGGGGATATTTACATTCCCTGACATAACAATAAAAATGATTAAAAAAAACAAAAAATGAAAGGAACAGTTTAAAAATAAGATAAAAAAGCAAAAGAAATAATAAAGAAAAAAAAAAAGCACCCCTGTCCCCCCTGCTCTCGCGCAAAGGCGAACGCAAGCGTTGGTCTGGTGTCAAATGTAAACAGCAATTGCACCATGCATGTGAGGTATCATCGCGAAGGTCAGATTAAGGGCAGTAATTTTAGCAGTAGACCTCCTCTGTAAATCTAAAGTCGTAACCTGTAAAGGCTTTTAAAAATGTATTTATTTTGTTGCCACTGCACGTTTGTGCGTAATTTTAAAGTATGTCATGTTTGGTATCCATGTACTCGGCCTAAGATCATCTTTTTTATTTAATCAAACATTTGGGCAATATAGTGTGTTTTAGTGCATTAAAAAAAAAGTGTGTTTTTTCCCCATAAAATGCGTTTGAAAAATCGCTGCGCAAATACTGTGTTAAAAAAAAATGAAACACTCACCATTTTAATCTGTAGAGCCTTTGCTTAAAAAACATATATAATGTTTGGGGGTTCAAAGTAATTCTCTTGCAAAATAAAAAAAAAAATTTCATGTAAACAAATAGTGTCAGAAAGGGCTTTGTCTTAAAGTGGTTAGAAGAGTGGGTGATGTGTGACATAAGTTTCTAAATGTTGTGCATAAAATGCCAGGACAGTTCAAACCCCCCCCAAATGACCCCATTTTGGAAAGTAGACACCCCAAGCTATTTGCTGAGAGGCATGTCGAGTCCATGGAATATTTTATATTGTGACACAAGTTGCAGGAAAAAGACAATTTTTTTTTTTCTTTTTTTTTTTTGCACAAAGTTGTCACTAAATGATATATTGTTCAAACTTGCAATGGGAATATGTGAAATTACACCCCAAAATACATTCTGTTGCTTCTCCTGAGTACGGGGATACCACATGTGAGACTTTTTGGGAGCCTAGCCGCATACGGGACCCCAAAAACCAAGCACCGCCTTCAGGGTTTCTAAGGGTGTAAATTTTTGATTTCACTCCTCACTGCCTATCACAGTTTTGGAGGCCATGGAATGCCCAGATGGCACAAATCCCCCCAAATGATCCCATTTTGGAAAGTAAACACCCCAAGTTATTTGCTGAGAGGTATGGTGAGTATTTTGCAGACCTCGCTTTTTGTCACAAAGTTTTGAAAATTGAAAAAAGAAAAAAAACATTTTTATTTTCTTTCTTCATTTTCAAAAACAAATGAGAGCTGCAAAATACTCACCATGCCTCTCAGGAAATAGCTTGGGGTGTCTACTTTCCAAAATGGGGTCATTTGGGGGGGGTTTGTGCCATCTTGGCATTTTATGGCCTTGGAAACTGTGATAGGTAGTGAGGAGTGAAATCAAAAATGTACGCTCTTAGAAATCCTGAAGGCGGTGCTTGGTTTTCGGGGTCCCGTACGCAGCTAGGCTCCCAAAAAGTCCCACACATGTGGTATCCCCATACTCAGAAGAAGCAGCTAAATGTATTTTTGGGTGCAATTCCACATATGCCCATGGCCTGTGTGAGCAATTTATCATTTAGTGACAACTTTTTGTACATTTTTTTTTTTGTCATTATTCAATCATTTGGGACAAAAAAAATTAATATTCAATGGGCTCAACATGCCTCTCAGCAATTTCCTTGGGGTGTCTACTTTCCAAAATGGGGTCATTTGGGGGGGTTTTGTACTGCCCTGCCATTTTAGCACCTCAAGAAATGAGATGGCAGTCATAAACTAAAAGCTGTGTAAATTCCAGAAAATGTACCCTAGTTTGTAGACGCTATAACTTTTGCGTAAACCAATAAATATACGCTTATTGACATTTTTTTTACCAAAGACATGTGGCTGAATACATTTTGTACTAAAAGTATGACTAAAATTGAGTGTGTTGTATTTTTTTTATAACGAAAATATCGGGTTTTTTTTCAAAATTTTCAGTCTTTTTCCGTTTATAGCTCAAAAAATAGAAACCGCAGAGGTGATCAAATAGCATCAAAAGAACGCTCTATTTGTGGGAACAAAAGGACGCAAATTTCATTTGGGTACAGCATTGCATGAACGCGCAATTAGCAGTTAAAGCGACGCAGTGCCAAATTGTAAAAAGTGCTCTGGTCAGGAAGGGGGTAAATCCTTCCGGGGCTGAAGTGGTTAAACAAAAAAGCTTTCCATATGATAACCATGGATAAATGTGCTACACAAATAAGCCCAAGGCTGTTTATTTCACAAGTCCTGTCTTAAAGCTTGCCACAAAAATCAAGAATAACAATCTTTGCTGCTCAGGTGGTCTCTGCTAATAAACAATATTGACACACTAGGCGAATCATTCAGAGCCTAAAAGTTAAGTGGAAGGGATATGACTTTATGCCCTCATGAACTATATGAAAATAATTTGGAACAGAAATCGAATGGACTTTCTGTAAAAATCTATACAGTGTTAATTGGTTTCAATTTATTTCCTATAATAGTATTTTAGTATAATAGTAAAACTTGTGAGCTATGTGCAGCAAAGTCCATCATCCCTTGCAGGTTATCTGATGAACATTGCCTGGTTCCTTAGACCATGTACCACCATCCCCTTTAGGGCCTATATTCACCTGGTAACACAGAGGGTTCACTGCTTTCATGATACTATGCTCTCAATAGTGCATTTTTTTGTCGTATATGGGCAATGAGAAACACATAAGATTTCAAACTGAAACCATAGAAACAATACTTATACTCAATTATGTTTATGAGTCAATCTCTGAGTGGCTGTTCACCAGTTATTCTATTTTCTGTGTAATAAGTGTTATGATACATTCATAACATGTGCTCAGCATTTCCCAGTTAGCAACATTGGAGAATGGACTGGATCAGAAACATAAGTCAATGTAAACTGAGACAGGCAGCTTTCTCAATGCGTATGTTTGGCTGAAATATTTCCCTACATGTTACCAGCCTAGGAGCAGTAGAAAGGGCTACAGTATTATGAAGACCATAATAAAAAGGGCAAATATGTTTTTATCTATTATTTATTAGAATTCTATTGTGCTAATTTAAATATGGTAAAAAAAAGTGTGAAACAGGTTATACAATTTTAAAAAAAGGTATTTTCTTTATGCTTCTAATTGATTTATAGGGTTCGACCTGCCTTGGTTTACTAGTGCCCTTCTTCCCAGTGTAAAGTAATTCTGAAGAAAATTGTTCCTTCTAAAAAAAAAAAAATGCTTATCCTTCATTTCTAAACATGTATTTGACTTTCAATAAGTTTTTTTATTGAAGTTTTACTAGAATGCAGAGTGTATCCTGTACAGATGTAGGATCAAAAACAATGCAGTGATAGGTACTAAAATAGTCAACTAAATTTAGGAGGAAAAGATAACTGAAGTGAAGTCAATGAGTATTCTGGATTGTAATTTACCATAACCATAATAATTGGCATTGTACATTAAAGTGAGAACTGAGCTTTAACTGTATGCTAAAAAGCACTCTGGAAATCAGTGCAGATGATAATTCCACCATAGCAAGCAAGAGAAAAGTATGTTATGAGGCCACCTTATCAAGAGGGCCAGAGAAGATAGGGAGATGAAAGGCATAAGATTAGAGAAAGAAAGGGAGATCAGGAGCCTGGAGCACCTGGGCCAAATCCCTAGGACCTCAACTCTTATAAAGATGCATAGATTGCAGCAGACATAGTGGGGTGATCATATAATATCCATGGAGTGCAAGTCATTGGGAATTTCTCAGGTGCGTCAAGGAAGATACTGGTGAGTTTTACATTGATAAAACCAAACATGGTATTTAATTGTATTGCCAATATTGTAAAGAGTACTGATGGGTACTTTGCTGCATGGACGGATAAATGGAATGAAAGAAGGTAGATGATAGTAGAGTTCAGTGGATCGATGAAGAGAGACTGAACTGAGGTGTATATTGATGGAGGAAGACTAGTACTGTGGATCCAAGTTTGGAAAGAAGCATTAATAGGAGGTAAAGACCAGTGGAGATAGGGATGTTAAGTTGGTTGGATAGAGGGAAGGATGAGTAGAGGGAGGGATGAGTAAAAACGGATGAGTGAGGAAAGACATTTGCGAGTGTTGCTGGATTTTTAATATGCACCTGGATAATTCAACTCCAAATTGTTATCCGCTTTTTTGTGCATCTGCTCATGTTGTGTTTGTGATAATTTCATTGAGTAAAAAATGAAAGAAGACATACTTTTCAACAAACATTGTAAAGTCACGACTCCAAAAAGTGTAACAATTAAGGTATACAGGTTACAAATGTTACACTGAAAAAACTTACTTACTGTATGAATCCTGGTATTCTCTGGAGTCTCCTGCAATTACATTAATGATGGGGAGTTATGTCACTTCATTTTCAGACTCTTTACAGTGGATTCGTGGACTAGCTCACTGGAGAGGGTGCTTACTTAACGTTTCCCATTTTAATTTTCTCCTAAAATCATTGTATCTATTACAATTGTCTGTAAAGCACTGACAGTAACTGATCAACTGATAGCTTTGACAGCCCTCTGCCACATGTTTTAGCTGATTCACACACCTGATAATAGGTCCAGAAAAGAACTAAACAGTTTGGCAAATGGCTGACACCAGGGCACACTTCCTATCAAACATGAATCTGATATTTCTATAACTCACATACGTTGTTTATGTTCTGTTCTCATCACCAACTTCCTGTTTACAAATAAATTATGTGCCTCCTTTTCTGCCACCTCTTTGTCCAACAGTAGCTGCCACAACACTTGTTCTACTTTGACAAAAAATTGCCATACCTTCTGCTTACTTTAAACCACTAGCTGGTACATCTCCTATTTTACCACCACTAGTTTCTGCATCTTCTGTCATTTTCTTACCATTTGATGCAGCAGTTTAAACCCCATATCCACAACTGTGTGCTGTACCTTGCATCCAGTAACCACTTCTGCTGTGTCCATCAGTTGTATAAGAATTATACCAGTGGAAATGATGTGCACCAGGGCAACCTAGGCCTTATGGCAAGCATCACTCCTGTCACAACCACTGTGCTAAACACTAACCAGTACTGTACCTGAAACCACCTTACTTACTATGAATTCTGCAACCCAGCACCTCAAAAATTTCCAAACCTACCTGTTATTTGCCATAGAGCATTCTTCTGTGTTTATATGGCAAGTATGGAGACATGGCCATAATGGCAACACAACTTAAAAGACCTCACAAGATTTTGGCACATATTTAAAGAATTCTTCTTTTGGTAGTTCATTCACCATGTATTCTTCACACATTATCCAGTTGACTCATTCATCATTTTCACCATAGTTTTAAAATAATCTCGCTTTTTGTGTTTTGTCATTCGCCCTGTCCCACCACAGACTTGTGACACAAGAATAAATATAGCCCAATCTAACTAGGCAAAATGTGCCTAGTTTTTATACCTGGTTTTAAAGGGTACATTCGCCTTTAGGAGCATGTTACATCCATGTTTAGGGTGTAACATGTAACATGCTCCTAGTGACCCACCTCCTGCCACTGGCGCTCCCCACTTTGTGACAGTGGGCAGGGATCTTCTTCTGTCCTGCATTTAGTAACTGCCTGTCCGTATCGGAGGTATGAGTAGAAAACTTACTGAGTGTCCACACTCAACACATTGCACTTACAATATGCAATGTGAAAAATAATAAATGCACATTTTTTTTACCTGCAAACTTGAGTTGTAAGTATTTGGGAAATATCAGTAGAATGGTACAAAAGAACAGTCTAGTAAGTTATAAAAAAGAAAAAGCCTTTAGAAAATTATTGCTGACCGACTACTGAACTCATTGGTTACTATGGGCTGTCTCAATTAATATTTGTGGGGTACCGTGATAATAATAATGAATGACTGATAGTAAAGAAATGATCATTTAGGGATGTCAATTAGAATAATTTAGTTTGAGCTAATAAGTGATGATGATTGTGAAAAATAACAAATGCACATTTTTTTTACCTGCAAAAAGATGTGCATTTATTATTTTTTTATACAAAAGGTGAACTTATCCTTTAAATATGCCTTGCTGTTAATCTATAGAAGTTTGCTTTGAAATGCAACAGTGCTGTGTTTTGGTAAATGGATGTCTAAAAATATTACTTTCTATCTTCCTGCCTTTGTTTGGACACTCCTAATTTCTAAAATTATTTTTAAAACTTCTAGTTCTTTAGTATGTCAGAGGGATGGTTTAAACAATAAGCTGTTCATTATACCCACATTGTTTTAGACCCTTTCTGCCTACACTCTAATATTTTTTTTATTAGAGATCAGTACTCATAAATAATCCTGTTAACCACTTAAGGACCAAGCCTCTTTCTGAGATTTGGTGTTTACAAGTTAAAAACAGTTTTTTTTGCTAGAAAATTACTTAGAACCCTCAAACATTATATATATATTTTTTCGAACACCCTAGAGAATAAAATGGCGGTCGTTGCAATACTTTGTCACACCGTATTTGTGCGGCATTCTTACAAGCGCTTTTTTTGGAAAAAATAGACTATTTTGAATTTAAAAATAAGACAACAGTAAAGTTAGCCCAATTTTTTTATACTGTAAAAGATAATGTTACGACAAGTAAATTGATACTCAACATGTCACGCTTCAAAATTGCGCCGGCTCGTGGAATGGCGACAAACTTTTACCCTTAAAAATCCGCATAGGCGATGTTTAAAAATTTCTACATGTTTTGAGTTACAGAGGAGGTCTAGGGCTACAATTATTGCTCTTGCTCTACCGATCACAACGATACCTCACATGTGTGGTTTGAACACCGTTTTCATTTGCGGGCCCTACTCACGTATGCGTTCGCTTCTACAGGCGAGCTCAGCGGGACGGGAGTAGTTTTTTCTTTTTTTTTTTAAATTTATTTTACCTTTTATTTTTACACTGTTCTTTAAAAAAAAATGTGTCACTTTTATTCCTATTACAGGGAATGTAAACATGTGTATATATATATCACACACAATACCCAAGTATTTGGGAAATATCAGTAGAATGATACAAAAGAACAGTCTAGTAAGTTATAAAAAAAAGAAAAAGCCTTTAGAAAATGATTTCTGCCCGACTACTGAACTAATTGGTTACTATGGGCTGTCTCAATTAATCTTTGTGGAGTACCGTGATAATAATAATGAATGACTGATAGTAAAGAAATGATCATTTAGGGATGTTAATTATAATAATTTAGTTTGAGCTAATAAGTGATTATGATTGTTAGTATGCCCCTAAAAAAATGTAATTTGATTGATTCTTTGGCATCTATTAGACACCAAGTGTACATTAATTATAACACTTATTTTACCAATTTTACATGCACATGAACTATAATGGCATCCCAGTCTTAGTCCGTAGGGTTCAATATTGAGTTGGCCCACCCTTTGCAGCTATAACAGCTTCAACTCTTCTGGGAAGGCTGTCCACAAGGTTTAGGAGTGTGTCTATGGGAATGTTTGATCATACTTCCAGAAGCGCATTTGTGAGGTCAGGCGCTGATGTTGGACAAGAAGGCCTGGCTCGCAGTCTCCGCTCTAATTCATCCCAAAGGTGTTCTATCTATAAAGCGTTTATTTTCTCATTAAAAGCAAATATTAAAGCTAAACTCCAGCAAACAAATTAAAAATTGAATAATAAAAGTAAAAAAAATTAAAAAAGCAGCAATACTCACCTTCAGTTCAGAGATGTGCCAAGCATTCTTTTCTGCCACCAGATGTCTTCAGTCTTCCATGTTGAATAATGGTCAACATCATCAAACCCAATTTGCTTTGATGTCATGGACACACCCTCTGGAGAAGCGTTATCACACTGGCAAGAACTCAGAATTCTACTGCCATGAACGATATTTAGACATCATATCCAAAGTATCCTGTTCAGTGCAGTAAGGACAACCCACCCCAGCTTCCGAAGG
Organism: Aquarana catesbeiana; assembly: GCF_042186555.1. Classification (NCBI taxonomy): domain Eukaryota; kingdom Metazoa; phylum Chordata; class Amphibia; order Anura; family Ranidae; genus Aquarana; species Aquarana catesbeiana. The sequence continues at coordinate 289,296,108 of NC_133327.1, read as the reverse complement.
TGAAGAGAAAGGATCATGATGTAACCAGGCTAGCCAAAATACCTTTGTAAAAAATGCATATAGACACACATACATACATACATACAGTATATACAGTATCTCACAAAAGTAAGTACACACTTCCGATTTATGTAAATATTTTATTATATCTTTTCATGTGACAACACTGAAGAAATGACACTTTGCTACAATGTAAAGTAGTAAGTGTACAGCTTGTATAACAGTGTAAATTTGCTGTCCCCTCAAAATAACTCAACACACAGCCAATAATGTCTAAACCGCTGGCAACAAAAGTGAGTACACCCCTAAGTGAAAATGTCCAAATTTGGCTCAATTAGCAATTTTCCCTCCCCGGTGTCATGTGACTCGTTAGTGTTACAAGGTCTCAGGTGTGAATAGGGCGCAGGTGTGTTAAATTTGGTGTTATCACTCTTACTCTCTCATACTGGTCACTGGAAGTTCAACATGGCACCTCATGGCAAAGAACTCTCTGAGGATCTAAAAAAAAAAAAAAAAAATGGCTGCTCTATATAAAGATTGCCTAGGCTAAAAGAGGATTGCCAAGACCCTGAAACTAGGCTGCAGCACAGTGGCCAAGACCATACAGTGGTTAAACAGGACAGTTTCCACTCAGAAAAGGCCTCGCCATGGTTGACCAAACAAGTTGAGTGCATGTGCTCAGCGTCATATTCAGAGGTTGTCTTTGTGAAATAAACGTATGAGTGCTGCCAGCATTGCTGCAGAGGTTGAAGGGGTGGAGGGTCAGCCTGTCAGTGCTCAGACCATACGCTGAACACTGCATCAAATTGGTCTGCATGGCTGTCGTCCCAGAAGGAAGCCTCTTCTAAGATGATGCACAAGAAAGCCCGCAAACAAAACCTCATTTGCTGAAGACAAGCAGACTAAGAACATGGATTACTGGAACCATGTCCTGTGGTCTGATAAGACCAAGATAAACGTATTTGGTACAGATGGTTTCAAGCGTGTGTGGCGGCAACCAGGTGAGGAATTCAAGACAAGTTTGTCTTGTCTACAGTCAAATATGGTGGTGGGAGTGTCATGGCCTAGGGCTGCATGAGTGCTGCAGGCACTGGGGAGCAACAATACATTGAGGGAACTATGAATGCCAACATGTACTGTGACATACTGAAGCAAAGCATGATCCCCTCCCTTCAGAGACTGGGCTGCAGGGCAGTATTCCAACATGATAACGACCCCAAACACACCTCCAAGACGACCACTGCCTTGCTAAAGAAGCTGAGGGTAAAAGTGATGGACTGGCCAGCATGTCTCCAGACCTAAACCCTATTGAGCATCTGTGGGGCATCCTCAAACGGAAGGTGGAGGAGCACAAGGTCTCTAACATCCACCAGCTCTGTGATGTCGTCATGGAGGAGTGGAAGAGGACTCCAGTGGCAACCTGTGAAGCTCTGGTGAACTCCATGCCCAAGAGGGTTAAGGCAGTGCTGGAAAATAATGGTGGCCAAACAAAATATTGACACTTTGGCCCCAATTTGGACATTTTCACTTATGGGTGTACTCACTTTTGTTGCCAGCGATTTAGACATTAATGGGTGTGTGTTGAGTTATTTTGAGGGGACAGCAAATTTACACTGTTATACAAGCTGTACACTCACTACTTTACATTGTAGCAAAGTCTCATTTCTTCAGTGTTGTCACATGAAAAGATATAATAAGATATTTACAAAAATGTGAGGGGTTTACTCACTTTTGTGAGATATTGTGTATATATATATATATATACACACACACACACACACACACACAAAGAATACATATTATATGTTTTCTTGGATATGTCTTCAATGGAAAAAGCATTTCCATTGTTGCATAAAAGTTTTTATAACATAGGAGAAAGAGGTAGTGTGTGTTTTAAGGAAGAACAAATAATCATATGAAAAAAGAGATTTGATTACTACTGTAAACAAGCTTGATTAATTGTTTTGCTATTATATGTATATATCCTAATGGTAGAGACAAGGAAAATGTAAAAAAAAAAAAAAGTGAATTTAATCCACGTGCAAAATTGAAATTAGACCCTCCATTTAGGAAAAATAATATCCAATTAAACAAATCCCAAGAAGAGCATGCAGCGTAAAGAACAACATGCAGAGATGTAATTACATCTAAAGGGGTAACTCATTATCCTAATATGTTTTCTGCTATGCTTCCTCAGGGAATATTATAGATTTAATATTGAGTGAGTTAATTCATAGGTGCTCAGAAAAAAACAAAACAGCACAAAAGGGATTCTTTTTGTCTTAGGAAATCAAATCTTTATTCATTTTACTTTATTGGCTTTATTGGCTATTTGCAGGCAACAAGAGGAGAATTAATCATCAAAATTCACCTCCTACTGACTTCAGTGCAATTAGCCCCAGAATTCCCCTCCAGGTGATTTGTTTTGATCAATTTGCCAACTGAATTCCGCTCGTCATAGCCACCCCAAGTAAGGGGTAGTATTAAAAAAAACTTGACATATAAAAATAAAAATCAATTGGTGAATCAAATAGGTTGATCGAACAACTAATCAAAAAAATCTATTTGATTCACCAATTGATTTGTATTTTTATATATCAAGTTTTATATAGTACTACCCCTTACTTGGGGTGGCTATGACGATGTGGCCATCCTTATACTGTTTTCCATGGTATATGTATTTGTATCTGTGATTGCAAACTCCTTTTCCTGTTTAGTAAATTTTCCCTATTTTTAAATTTTTATTTTAATCTTGCATAATTTTAGCTTCTTGCTTTTATTATCAAAAGTAAAATTTTGGCCATGTATGTATTTCTATTATGTCCCCGTTAGTGGTTCCCATCATGTTATACGGTTGTATAGCGTTAATTTGGCGCCGGGCATCTTAAAAGATGTTCAGCTTATTACTGTGCACTTTCCGCTCTGGCCACTCCCCTTTGCACATGTTATATTGTTAGCATACAAACCCCATCTATCAGCTTGAAGAAGGAGCGCGGCTGCCACGTTACTCGCAGCCTGCACGCTCAAGAAACGCGTTGCATACCAGTGACGCCATCGCTCCTCGCCTGCACAACTGCGCCCCAAGCCTCGTTCCGAGTTCATCTCCACTGAGGCAGGCTTCTTCATCACACAGCGGTGCTTTGTATCGAGCATGAGCGCCCCAGCAATTAGGAACAGATTGACAGAACTGATGATCATCCCTATGTTGGGATTTTAACCAAACGCTTATTGATGACTTCACAAATGTGAGTTGTCTGTATATATAAATTGCTATTAAATCTGTCCTACATCTACACCCAGGGGCGCCTCTTCCCTTGTGTCTTTTTCAGAGTATTGGAAGATGGCTCCTGTCCCCCCCTGATCATCATCCCCCCTTTTGGTCCTTGGACTTTTCAAATATATCATAAGACTATGGACTTTATGCACTTATCATTATTGTGCATATATTCATATACGTTTAAATCTATCTGTTAATACTGTGGAATACCCATTGCTCCAGTTCTCTGTGCCTTTACTTGCATAATGTAAGTAATGCTATCAGTGTGTCTTGTATAATAATTAACCATACAATAGATGGGGATCATGTGCAAGCTCTGCTTTCTGCTTTGCAGTGCTACACAATAGTTGGGTTTTACAGCTCTTTTTCTGACCAGCTGATATGTATAACAAGGATTATCTGTATCTTATAAGTGCAGATCCATTATCTTATATAATGATGACAGAGGAGATTTTTATCTTAGTTGTGTTTATAGCCTGTGTATACCTAATGCTCTGTACACACGATCGGTTTTGCTATCGAAATAAACTCCGAAGGTTTCTCCGACGGAATTCCATTCAAACAGTCTTGACTACACACGGTCAAACCAAAGTCCGACCGTCCAGAACGCGGTGATGTACAGCACATACGACGCGACTAGAAAACGGAAGTTCAATAGCCAGCAGCCAATAGCTTCCGTCTCGTACTTGCTTCAGAGCAAGCGCCGTTTTTGGTCCGTCGGAACAGCATACAGACAAGCGGTTTTCCTGGTAGGAATTGGTTCCGTTGGAAATATTTAGAACATGTTCTATTTCTTGGTCCATCAGAATTTTCGAAAAGAAGAGTCCGATGAGGCATACACATGATCTGAATATATGATGAAAAGCTTCTGTCTGACTTTTTCTGTCGGACAATCCGCTTGTGTGTACGCGTATTAAAGGGTAAAGACAACATTTATTATGTATGTAATATAATAACATACTCATATATGCATGCAATATAATATATATTATTATATTGCATATGTATATTTAATATGTATGTTCTCAGGCAGATGTGATGTGCTGTGATTTGCATTCTATGTGTATGACCGCCTGTATTTACTATTTAAATAATGCAGGCTGTAGATACCCAGATATGTGCAAATATTAGCACAATTTTGCTTATCTGTTAGTAGGAGGAATGCAGAATATGCACTAGCTCATCACATACACATCCCATAGGACTGCTGCACTAGTTCAAAGAACATCAGGTCCCAAATAGGTCAGTCACTGTAATCATGTAATCCCCACTGTACAAAATTAGCACCTGTGTAGTATAAAGAAGACCAATGTGGCATGTTCTGCCTTAAATCATTTAGTTAAGTAATGTATCATACAAACATTACTAATCATACAGTATAAGGCATGTTTGTCATAGATCTGTTTATTTTTTCAAGTTTTTACTTCTATATTGGCTCTAAGAATAAGCATGTCAAAATGCACGTTTATGCAAATATATTAAAATGATGCAATTAAAAAAATACTATATAATCTGTGATTATGGAAATGAAATATATGGACAGTATAATTAGGCATTCATCATGTAAAGCTAATTACTGTATTTGCATATTTATTATGTCGACCCAAGAATGCAAACCAAAAAGATCAGCATGGTTGGGTATTTAACGTTTCAGATTTAGGTATGTATGAAATAGGAATACAAGTGCATCTGTACAAAGAAAGCGCAAATGTGACATGACCGTACAGTTCTTATCAAATGTACCTTTTCTTACTGATTATATCAAAATGTGAAAGCAAGTAAACCATTTTATATATCCGTTAAGGCTTCAAACTCCTGCATTTTTTTCATGATGTACATTTGTAATGTTGTGTTATAGATGGGTTTTACAAGAGTTACCAGTAGATAATATGAAAGGTTTATTTTGCTGATATCTTAGGATTCAGCAAGCTCAACTTTTGTATTGCGCTAAAACACAGAACAGGGAAAAGTCTGTTTGACCTAGCACTTGACATTAGGTTGTACTATGCCTCAACCCTGCAAGCCTACTGTTCAACCAGATTGCTGTAGAATGATGCACTTTGGTTAGGTAGTGGTAGGCCTTACTCCTAGGATGGAAGATATGTCTTCTCTTTTGATTAGGTCATTTTACATTCACTTAACTAATGGAGAAAGCAAACAGACAGATGTTTATGGCAGTTACACAAGGTAGAACAGCAGTTCAACGTTCCAGGTCCAGACACAGGCATTCACAGCATCATGCCCCATTAACTATCACAAAGACACTGCAGGTGAGAAGGTGTGCAGGATAACTTGCAGGAGTTAATCCCCACTGGTCATATAACATAGCTGTGGTAGGGTGTGTGTGTGTGGGGGGGTGGTACAGATAATAGCTCTGTGCTGGAGAACAGTATGGATGGGTAAGAGAAAGGTGCTGCGGGGGTACCGGAGCTGAGTTGCTGCTCTGTGTGTCCATTCAGACACAAAGCCGCAGTTTGGCTCCACCCCCCTCCTCATTGGCTAGCTGATTTTGATTGACAGCAGTGGGAGCCAATGGCACCCAGCTGCTGTCTTAGGGAGGGAGAGTCCTGGGCAGCCGAAACTCTTGTGAAACATTGCTAGGTTGATATGGAGCTCAGGTATTAGGAGGGCTAATGCACGCAGAAGGTTTTTAAAGTGTTTGTTACCCTAAAAAAAGAAAACATTAATCCTGTTCCTTTAAAGCATGTTATACAGCACAGTGCTTATGTTGTGTAATTTGACCCTCTCTATCACCTGAAATACCTGGATGATCCTGCCTGGCTATGTCCTCCCCCACCTGTAAATTGACCACGGTTTATCATAGCTGCTGATCCCTGACATCGTGGTCAGTTCACATGCCTCCTTCATCTGCAGCTCTCCTCTGTCCTCTCCCCCCTCCCCTCTTTACCTGTCAGCTCTGTATGTGTGTGTGAGCCGCCCCTCCCCTCCTGCCGCCATTAGTAGCAATTTAAATTTTAAAAATGTTTACTGCCAGCTCCTCTCTTGTATCCAGCTATAACACTCACTGTATGAGTTTGTGAAAAGCAAAACGCCTAAATACCTTTTTTGCAGATATCCTCAGGCTGGTCACGTGACTCCCGGCCGCTCGCCACCCCCATTTAAGGGCTATAGCGGGAGGGGTCGAGCAGCCAGCACAGCAGTCACGTGACCTCCCGGCTGATGTCAGCGGGAGATCTTGGCCCCTCCTGCTGTAGCCCTGGCTCGGAGTAGGAGAGCGGCCAGGAGTCACATGACCAGTCTGAAGATATCTGCAAAAAAGGCATTTAGAAACTTTGTTTTCCACAAACTCATACACTGCATGTTATAGCTAGATACAAGAGAGGGGCTGGCAGCGTAATGCAATGTAAGGTTACAAACACTTTAATGCATGGTTTTGGGTTTAATACATATTCAGAGGGCTGCAAAATAGTGCATTTTTTTTTAATTTGCTTCTTTTTAATCTACCCTGTTGGCTTTCTTTTCGTCCCATGTATATGTATAAAGATCAAGGTGGGCTCACAAAGTAAACACAGATGTCACCTATAGCATCAGATGCATTTGTTGAGATAGGAGAGAATGAATATATTTTTTTTACATATTTACATCTTTACATTCTGTTGCTTTTTTTCTGCACTTTTGTTTTATAGGGATTCCCCATGTACCTTTGCAGCAACAGATTATTTACAGTAGAGATATTTTGGATTACTGTTCCTGCAGTGGAGTCACAGCTTCATTTTGGAGAGACATAGGCAGCCCATAGATGGATCTGTTTGTTGTTTTTTTAATTTTTTAAAACTGACCCTTGAATGTGTGGATGGGGGAATCCTTCCTGCTGAGCTATTGTATTCTGACAGCGAAAGAGGCTTCCCCGCCATCAGAATGCACTGATCAGTGTTGCAAGCTGTAGCCTGCAGCGTTGATAGAGAGGTTATAGTTATTGACCAACTTCTGTAAAACCTCCTTGCCCATACATGGATTGAAATTTAGCCGGTCCCTGCTAAACCTGCCAAATTTCAATCCATGTATGGCTGTCTTTAGGAATAGTAAATCCTATACATGACTCATACCTCCTGTTCATTTAACGGCAGGACAAGAAATTAAGGGAGCTGTTTTTACTGGGATTGAAATAAAATGAAAAAAAAAAAAGGCTTTAGCTGGAATAAGACTTTGCACCATTTGAATAAAAGGTGACAGTTACAAGCACCCCATGGCAGTGTTATATCTTTGTTAAAACATCTCTTCACTTTTGCTAAGCAGCAATGTCTGCATGAACAACATTTAATCGAGGTATACATTTGGTGGTATGTTTAAAAAGCAATGAATATGACATCCACCAAACATTGATTCATCACCAGTGAATGTTAGATGAATGTCACACTAACTGCTTTATGAATAAGTTTGAAGGTGTTAGTTTTTTTTCACCCGAAGACACTAAAGCATATATTGAACAGTGAATTTGACATTCACTGCAGACAAATCTTCCTGGGGCATGACATTAAATGACATTGATTCAGTGTTTGGAAAAATTAAAAATAAATCACATTCACCACTTTATACATATGCCTTCAAGTGCTCACAATGCCAAATGTTCAGTAAATCAAACTTCCATAGAGGTTTTTGTTCTTGTAAGTTTCTGGCATGCTGCTTTCACCATCATGAAGGCACTGTTAGGCCGGGTTTACACTGGAACTGGCCGCGGATCGCACAGGAGCGCTGTGTGTCCTTGTTCCCCGTTTCAGGGACAAATCAGGGCAGAATCTTTGCCTGAATTCGGCCCTGAAATGGAGCCAAAGACGCACAGGGTTTCTGTGCAGTGCACTCCGCAGCCGCAACGGAGATATGTGAACTGGCTCCACAGGGAGCCAGTCACATTCTCCTGCTATGCGAACTGCATGCGGGGAAATCTGCAACTAATTCGCATAGGAGTGAACCCGGCCTTATAGAAAAATAGCACTATGCTTAAATCCAGATTTAACATTTCAAATCATCCCAAAATATCCACAAAGCCTTATCCAATAACCACTTCAAGACCAGGCCTATTTCTGATATTTGTTGTCAAAAAGTTAAAATCAGTATTTTTTGCTAGAAAAAACCCCCAAACACACACATTATATATATACAGTATCTCACAACAGTGAGTACACCCCTCACATTTTTGTAAATATTTTATTATTATATCTTTTCATGTGACAACACTGAAAAAAATGGCACTTTGCTACAATGTAAAGTAATGAGTGTACAGCTTGTATAACAGAGTAAATTTTCTGTCCCCTCAAAATAACAACACACAGCCATTAATGTCTAAACCCCTGGAAACAAAAGTGAGTACACCTCAAAGTGAAAATGTCCAAATTTGGCCCAAAGTGTCAATATTTTGTGTGGCCACCATTATTTTCCAGCACTGTCTTAACCCACTTGGGCATGGAGTTCACCAGAGCTTCACAGGTTGCCACTGAAGCTCTCTTCCACTCCTCCATGACAATATCACAGAGCTGATGGATGTTAGAGACCTTGCGCTCCTCCACCTTCCATTTGAGGATGCCCCACAGATGATCAATAGGGTTTAGGTCTGGAGACATGTTTGGCCAGTCCATCACCTTTACCCTCAGCTTCTTTAGTAAGGCAGTGGTCGTTTGGGGTCGTTACCATGTTGGAATACTGTCCTGCCGCCCAGTCTCTGAAGGCAGGGGATCATGCTCTGATTCAGTATGTCACAGTACATGTTGGCATTCATGGTTCCCCCAATGAACTGTAGCTCCCCAGTGCCAGCAGCACTCATGCAGCCCCAGTTCATGACACTCCCACCACAATGCTTGACTGTAGGCAAGACACACTTGTCTTTGTAATCCTCACCTGGTTTCCACCACACACGCTTGACACCATCTGAACCAAATAAGTTTATCTTGGTCTCATCAGACTACAGGACATGGTTCCAGTAATCCATGTCTTTAGTCTGCTTGTCTTCAGCAAACTATTTGCGGGTTTTATTGTGCATCATCTTTAGAAGAGACTTCCTTCTGGGACGACAGCCATGCAGACCCATTTGATGCAGTGTGCAGTGTATGGTCTGAGCACTGACAGGCTGTCACCCCACCCCTTCAACCTCTGCAGCAATGCTGGCAGCACTCATATGTCTATTTCCCAACGACATCCTCTGGATATGACGCTGAGCATGTGCACTCAACTTCTTTGGTCGACCATGGCGAGGCCTGTTCTGAGTGGAACCTGTCCTGGTAAACCGCTGTATGGTCTTGGCCACCGTGCTGCAGCTCAGTTTCAGGATCTTGGCAATCTTCTTATAGCCTAGGTCATCTTTATATAGAGCAGTGGTTCTCAACTCCTGTCCTCGGGACCCACCAACAGGCCAGATTTTAAGTATTATCTTGGGGAGAACACTGCAATCACTGAGCAGCAAATGATATCACCTGTGATGTATTTCAGTTATCTTGCAAACCTGGCCTGTTAGTGGGTCCTGAGGATGGGAGTTGAGAACCACTGCATTAGAAACATCAGATATGCCAAAAAAAAATTCTTATAGTGCAGTAGTTTTATTCAAAACAAATGCATAAAAACAAGTTAGTGGCAAGGCTGTATGGTTTCTATGCAGAGTTGCACCAGATTTTGCACTCAGTTGAACTTGTGACCTGGATGCCCAAGTTCTGAGAAGGGCAAGAAGCGGTACCTTTGTGAATGCCCTTAAAACAGGATAGGCCAAAAGGCAGAGCAAACAACTGAAAAGATATTCCCGTCTACCACTCAGAGGCAAGAACTGACCTTGCCTATTCCATGCAAAAGTTTGTAACTTAAAAAAGGTATTTGTTGAGGGTTATTAGTTCCACAATAGAATTATTACTGCCATTGGGCTTTGGTACTGTGGTCAACGAAACCTTGAACTTGTATTGTGGAATTACTGGCAAAACTACTTCCTGGGATGAGAGATGAGTCAGGGCATTCTACAAATGTGACTGTCCTTGGGCAGTTTTTTTTTTTTTATTTGATTTGAGAGGCGAAAGCAGCGAGGGGATAGAGATTTTAACTCTATTTTGTAATCCTTTGAATTTTATTAAAATACACAGCTCTGGGACATCTGTGACCCGGAAAAAGGCAAACTAACAGACTCCCCTCACTCTTAGGTGTAACGGTGCCCCTTTATTAAGAGGGCTTTGTGGAAGACTTGTGGGGCTTTTGGGTCAAGCCTTGTACCAAAAGAAAGGGCTGAACTTCAGTTTTGAAGCTGAAACGTGGGTACAACGATTAAATGCTCTGCATTTTGAAAAGGTAGGGGCTATTGAGTAGGATTTCGATTCTTCTGGACTTCCGTACAGTGGAAGTAGAACATTCCCTTCTGTGATATTTTAAGAATTTCTTAAGTGCTTCACCAAAAAGATGTCGGACTGCAAAAGGGAATATATGTGAGGTGTCCTTTACAGGTAGCTTCAGCTCTCCAGGCTTTGTTTCATTGCATTTTGTAGGGCACCTATACAAAAACGCAGAGCAGAAGGTAATTGCTGTGATTGCTTAGTTAAGGTGTGGTCCTGGAATACCAGGTTGTGTTGGTTGTTCATTCCCCTAGTCTAGAGATGGCGAACCTTGGCACCCCCAGATGTTTCTGAACTACATTTCCCATGATGCTCAACTACACTGCAGAATGCATGCGCATCATGGGAAATGTAGTTCCAAAACATCTGGGGTGTCAAGGTTAGCCATCACTGCCCTAGTCCAATAAGCTGCAGTTTAACATAAATCGCAGCAACAGCTGGTTGCAGAGCTCTGCCTGCTGGTGTAAAGACAGCCTTTAGAAGCTTCTTTCCTACAGAATCTTTTAATAAAAGAACATCTTGTGCCTGCATGGGTTTACTCCAGGTACTCCGGTTTCCTCCCACACTCCAAAGACATGCTGTTAGGTTTATTGGCTTCTGTCAAAAAAAAAAATTGGCCCTGGTGTATGGGTGTGAGTTGGGGACCTTGGATTGCAGACCCCTTGAGGGTGGGGACTGGTGTTGGTGTGGGTGGAGAGCTGCATAGATTGATGGCGCTACATGGGTACCTTAAATATAAATATATATATATATATATATATATATATATATATATATATATAAAAAATAATAGTGGCATCTTGATGGGATGCAATGTGCGGGGATAGGGAGAATTGTAGGTGCTCACTCAGGTTGAACTGGATGGACTGGTGTCTTTATTCAGCCTTACTAACTATGTAACTAAGGTTGAAGTCCATCTAGTTCAACCAATAGAAAACCTCCATATACAAAATTCTATACCCACAGTTGATCGCTGAGGAAGGCAAAAAAAATGCCAATAAAGCAAGATCCAATTTGCTCCGATAGAGGAAAATATTCCTTCCTGATCCCCTGGATCAACTAATCCTGACATTACCTAAGTGTTAAGCATCTAGTTACATTTTGTGCATCTTGGAATGCATCCACCTATATTTTAAAACAATCTACTGAGTTGGCCAGAAAAAATTCTTTAGTGAGTCTAGTTCACAGTATGAAGACTGTGAAGAAGCCTTTCCATATGTGGATGTTAAATTACCTTCCCTCCAGACATAAAGCGTGCCCTCTTGTTCTCTGTAATGACCTGAAAGTGTATCACAACCCCAAGTTCATTGTATGGACCACTTAAGTATTTATACATGTTGATCATACCCCCTCTTAATCTCCTTTTCTCAAGAGAGAATGCATTTAGTTCCTCTGATCTTTCCTCATAGCTGAGCTCCTCCCTGCCTCTTATCAGTTTGGATGCCCTTGTCTTCACTTTCTCCAGTTCTCCGATATCCTTCTTGTAAACAGGTGTTCAAAACTGAACTGCATATTCAAGTATTCAAGATGAAGTCTTACTAATGATTTGTATAGGGGGGGGGGGGGGGGAAAAAAAAAAAAAAAAAAAAAATCAGACTCTGGGGTCTTTACCTCTTAATACAAGAAAGTATTTTGCTAGCTCCAGAAACTGCAGTTAGGCATTACATGCTATGAAGTTTATGAACTACCAGAACACCCACATTCTTCTCGATCGACTTCCCCAGCTGTTCTCCTCTTAGAATGTATGATGCATGTTTTTAGACCACCCCCAGTACATAATTTTACAATTATCATCATTAAACCTTGTTTGACAAATAGTTGCCCAAATAAAGAATGCATTGAAGTCAGCTTGTACGTTGGAGATATCCTGTAAGGACATTATATCACTGCATAGCTTGGCTACATATGTAAACAATGAAATGTTACTTTTAGGCTTCATGTACACGGGACGTTGTTCAACCTCTCCTGAATGATGTAACTTGACAGCTAGAAACTGGCATCTAAAAACATGCGTTTACATGCAACGTTTGCGTCTAGAAGCATTTGTGAAAAAAACAAAAACATCTGTAAAAGAAATGCTGCTAAACAAATTACCGCGTTTAGTAGAGTTTACAAGCTGTTACAGGCATTTGGCGTTTCAAATGCCTCTGAACATCCATCTAGAAGCTTTTTTTGGAATGCAAAAACTGGGTTCAAACTCAACTGCCTAGAAACTACTATAAACGACCCTGTGTACATATACTGATAAGATAACAGAGCAGAGTTCAGGGGCAGCTGAAAAAAATGCCCAACTGCTCCTAAACATCTGTTTACTAGCAGCAGTGTACATGAAGCCTTAATCCCAGAGACTATATACCGTATTTATCGGCGTATAACACACGTCACCGTATAACACGCACCCCAAGTTTAGGAGGGAATTTTAAGGAAAAAACTTTAAGGAGGGAAGTTTAAGGGAAAAAAAAAACTTACATTGAAATGCCCATCAATGCAGCCTCATCAGTGTTCATCTGCAGCCTTGTCAGTGTCATTGAAACCTCAGTGCAGCCTTGTCAGTCCAGCCTTGCAGCCATGTCAGTGCAGCCTTCCCTAGTGTCCACTGCAGCCTTGCCACCATGTCAGTGCAGCCTTGTTAGTGCAGCCTTCCCCAGTGTCCATTACAGCCATGTCCCAGTGCAGCCTTGCACAAATTTAAATATGGCGCCGTGGAGGGAATCGGCGGAGCAGAGCGAGCGCAGGGACTGGGCAGAGCCATGATACACATAGCCGAGTGTACTCGGCTCTTCCCACAGTCACGCCCAGTCCCGCGGGACTGTGAGCAGAGCCGAGTACACTCGGCTAGGTGTATCTCGGCGCAATCGCTCCGCTCACAATCAGCGGAGATCGGCGGGGGATCGGCGTATAACATGTACCCACGATTTTACCCTGATTTTAAGGGGAAAAAAGTGCGTGTTATACGCCGATAAATATGGTATATATTTTATAAATATGTTAAAAGGGACCCAACACTGAACCTTCTTGTGCATGACTAATAATCTTATTATTAGGGTATTAATCATAAGGATAACTCCACTTTCATGGGGAAAAAAAAAAAATAGAAAATAAAGAAAAATATAGCATATACAATTGCGACACGTCATATTGTAATTGTATATTAAAAATGACTTTTCCTTTTCAATCTGCAGTCGCTGTAATTGTCAGAAAATGCAATATGGGCTACCTGGATTTGTTCTGTAGACCGGATGTGTACTGACCACCCTCCAGAAACATAATTTCCTGCTTGTGTGATCAGCTCACCAATTTTCCCAAAACTCTGTCTAAGATACAAGTCAGATTTCAGGCATCCCCTGCAAGAAAAATGTCATTTTTGGTGGTACACTCCAATAGGAACCTATCTAAATGGATGCAGGCGCAGCAGCTTACTTCATTAGTGCCCTGCAGGTGCCACAGCTGATTGAGAATTATGAAACCACTCCCATTAGACCCACTTCGCACAGAGGAACAAACAGTGATTTCTTTAGAGTAACAAAAGGTAGGAATCAGAAACAAAAGGTTGTTACAATCCTTGCAATGTACATAGATCACCCAGAGGGGAATGTTTTTTTTTCTCTCAACAAAAGTGGGGTTACGCTTTAAATTACTACTCTCTGAATACGGTCTTTTAGCATTATCCATTTATCCATTTAAAAATTTCATTTTCTAAGCCTGTAGACTTTATCTTACACTTTAGCAAAATGCGTTGTTGGACAATGTTGGTCTTTTCTGAAGCCATGCTGACTATTATTTAAAATATTATAAAACTTTCTGTCTTTTATTATAGGATATCTCCACTTTTGTGGAAAAAATTGCAAAAAAAAAAGAAAAACATTGTTATTGGATATCAAACCTTTCCTATCCTTATGGCAACTTTGAGCCATTCTGTACACAAATTGGTGTTCAGAATGTCCCCTTAGCTCCTGCCTTAAGATATACAGTATCTCACAAAAGTGAGTACACCCCTCACATTTTTGTAAATATTTTATTACATCTTATGTGACAACACTAAGGAAATTACATTTTGCTACAATGTAAAGTAGTGAGTGTACAACTTGTATAACAGTGTAAATTTGCTGTCCCCTCAAAATAACTCAACAGACAGACATTAATGTCTAAACATTCCACCCCTAAGTGGAAATGTCCAAATTGGGCCCAGAGTGTCAATATTTTGTATGCCCACCATTATTTTCCAGCACTGCCTTAACCCTCTTGGGCATGGAGTTCACCAGAGCTTCACAGGTTGCCACTGGAGTCCTCTTCCACTCCTCCATGACGACATCACAGAGCTGATGGATGTTGGAGACCTTGCGTTCCTTCACCCTCCATTTGAGGATGTCCCACAGATGCTCAATAGGGTTTATGTCTGGAGACATGCTTGGTCAGTCCATCACCTTTATCCTCAGCTTTTTTAGCAAGGCAGTGGTCGTCTTGGAGGTATGTTTGGGGTTATGTTGGAATACTGTCCTGCGACCCAGTCTCCGAAGGGAGGGGATCATGCTCTGCTTCAGTATGTCACAGTACATGTTGGCATTCATGGTTCCCTCAATGAACTGTAGCTCCCCAGTGCCAACAGCACTCATGCAGCCCCAGACCATGACACTCCCAGCACCATGCTTGACTGTAGGCAAGACACACTTGTCTTTGTACTCCTCACTTGGTTGCTGCCACACACGCTTGACACCAACTGAACCATATAAGTTTATCTTGGTCTCATCAGACCACAGGACATTTTTCCAGTAATCCATGTCCTTAGTCTGCTTGTCTTCAGCAAACTGTTTATGGGTTTTCTTGTGCATCATCTTTAGAAGAGGCTTCCTTCTGGGACGACAGCCATGCAGACCAATTTGATGCAGTGTGTGACGAATAGTCTGAGCACTGACAGGCTGACGTCCCACCCCTTCAACCTCTGCAGCAATGCTGGCAGCACTCATACGTCTATTTCCCAAAGACAACCTCTGGATATGACACTGAGCACATGCACTCAACTTCTTTGGTCAAGCATGGCGAGGTCTGTTCAGAGTTGAACCTGTCCTAAACCGGTGTATGGTCTTGGCTACCATGCTGCAGCTCAGTTTCAGGGTCTTGGCAATCTTCTTCTAGTCTAGACCAGCTTTATGTAGAGCAATAATTCTTTTTTTCAGATCCTCAGAGAGTTCTTTGCCAAGAGGTGCCATGTTCAACTTTCAGTAACCAGTATGAGAGAGTGAGAGAAATAACACCAAATTTAACACATATGCCCCCCCCCATTCACACCTGAGACCTTGTAACACCAAAGAGTCACATGACACTGGGGAGGGAAAATGGCTAATTGGGACATTTCCACTTAGGGGTGTACTCACTTGTTGCCAGCGGTTTAGACATTAATGACTGTGTGTTGAGTTATTTTGAGGGGACAGAAAATTTACACAGTTATACAAGCTGTACACTCACTACTTTACATTGTAGCAAAGTGTAATTTCTTTAGTGTTGTCACATGAAAAGATATAATAAAATATTTACAAAAATGTGAGGGGTGTACTCACTTTTGTGACATACTGTAGGTCAGATTTTGAGCATCCTCTGCAACAAAAATGTTATTTTTGGTGAGATACAAGGGGAAATCAAGTCTAAAGGGATGCATGCAGACCCTACAACATTCCTCATTAGAACCCTGAAAGTGCAGCAGCTGATTGATGATTATAAAATTATTCCCATCCACATTAATTTTCTACATGGACACAGACAGACAGCTATTTCTTCAAAATGACAAAAGGTAGGAATCTGCAACAAAGTTTGTTAAAATCATTGCAATATACATAGAGGGGAATGTTTTTTTTTTCTCAACAAAAGTGGATTTAAGCTTTCAAGTATCTTCTCAACTAAAGGCTTTAAACTAACCAGTCTGTAGTAACTTGGTAAAGGCTTTAATGCCTTTTTAAATATAGGCACCACAGTGGCATTATGCCACCCAGTAGTACCATTGCAGTTATTATAGAATATCTAAAAATTAGAAACAATGGCTTATAAACAACAGAGCACAACTATTTGAGGACCCGTGGGTGTAAGCCATCCATGGTCCAGGTGCTACTGGACTATGTCAATTTTGAGCCGTTGTGGATCATTTGCAGGAATATGTCAATACTAGCCCCATTATGGACTTGAGCTCCCCCATTTTCCTTTGCATGCACAGAGCTGAAGAAGGTATTTTATACATTTGGCATCATTTTGTCCCCAACCACCAACTCAAAATTATCTTATTACACGCTCAGACCTAACTTTGAAGATTTTTTTCAATAATTAGCTTTGAAAAATGCACACCCATATGCAGCTTGACCCACAATGCTTCAGCACCATCACGTTTTCCATCAACAAAGTCCTTTTTCATACTCGCTTCGAGATCACTTCTCACATAGAGCCACCATTTTGTGTTACCTTGTCTCGCCAAAAGAGTGTAACCAGGAATATCAATAGCCCAATCATGTGAAGAACAAAACCAAAATTCAACAATAGCAATTACATCATAGTTATCTTCTTGCAGTAAAGCTACCAAATATCATATTTTGCTTGGCAGACTTCCAGCATTGGTAAACAGACATTGTCACATTTTTGCAATTCTGTTTTGTATACTTTTTTTTAGTAGAACAAACTACTATAATTGCCAACAGTTGTTCATAACATGGGAACTCCTTAACACCTGCCATAGCGCCCCCCCCCCCCATCTTTCCTGGTTCCACTCTTCAGTAGTGTGTGACCCCTGACGGACTTGTCTTCCCCATTATATTCTAATTCTCCCCCTTCTAGTTTAAATACTCCTCCAGCCTTCCCTAAACCTCTCCCCCATCTTTAGCATATAGATTGTACCCCGATGAAGTGTCAGCCCAGGGCTCTAAAAACCTAAATCCTTCCCTCTTACACCATGTATTTAGCCATGCATCCAGTTCTATAAGCTCCATTTGCCTTTGCCATGCTGAGCATAGGCAACATTCCAGAGAATAGAACCTTGGAGGTCCTTCCCTTCAACTTGGAGCCTGGTTCTTTAAATTCATTGTTAAGAATCCTCCATCTTTAATGTAATGTCATTGATTCCAACATGGACCAGGTATTGCCCAGTGCCTCCTAGAATTTTTTTCAACAACGTACATCAAATGTAGAACCCTGGCCTCAGGCAGACAGCAAACCATTTGGTTGAGGCGAACCTGACAATGATTCTTCTGATTAAAGAATCCACAATTACCAACTGTCTAGGGGCCTACTTGCATTACCATCACCACGCCTACTAGATGTGCTGCTCTTCTGGCTGTTAGGGGTAGCAGTGACATCTAGAGCTGCCACCTCTGAGTCTGACATATCTACATCTTTATCCAATTTGGCAAATTTGTTTGGGTGCTCAAAAGACTGATCTTCCTTTTCTGTGGGCTTCTACCACCTCCTCTAACTACATTTACCCATCTTCCTACCTAAATATCCTGACTTACCTCTCCACATCAACTTCATTAACTACCCACTCAGTGAGCGGAAAACATCTTTCAAGGTTGTATTCTGATCAATATTGCAATTTGCTACCCTAACAACCAGAATGGCAACCAGCTCACATCTGTCACAGCAGTAGTCATCCTGGAGTGGATGCTCCATTACTGTATACATGTTGCACACTGTGCACTGAGCAAAACCTTCAACCCTGCTAGTGTTCTTTATCCCAGTTACAATATTATTACAGGAAATTTACAGTGCATCTGGAAAGTATTCACAGCGCTTCACTTTTTCCACATTTTGTTATGTTACAGCCTTATTCCGAAATGGATTAAAATTCATTATTTTCCTCAAAATTCTACAAACACCCTATAATGACAACATGAAAGAAGTTTGTTTGAAATCTTCGCAAATTTATTAAAAAAAAAAAAAAAAAAAAAAAAAAAAAATCACATGTACATAATAAGTATTCACAGCCTTTGCCATTACGCTCAAAATTAAGCTCAGGTGCATCCTGTTTCCACTGATCCATCCTTGCAATGTTTCTAAAGCTTAATTGGAGTCCACCTGTGGTAAATTCAGTTGATTGGACATGATTTGGATATGAACACACCTGTCTATATAAAGATCCCACAGTTTACAGTGCATGTCCGAGCACAAACCAAGCCATGAAGTCCATGGAATTGTCTGTAGACCTCCGTTACAGGATTGTATAGATGCACAGATCTGGGGAAGGGTACAGAAAAATTTCTGCAGCATTGAAGGTCCCAA
Organism: Aquarana catesbeiana; assembly: GCF_042186555.1. Classification (NCBI taxonomy): domain Eukaryota; kingdom Metazoa; phylum Chordata; class Amphibia; order Anura; family Ranidae; genus Aquarana; species Aquarana catesbeiana. The sequence goes on along the minus strand of NC_133327.1, from coordinate 289,277,259 downwards.
TGAGTACAGTGGCCTCCATTATCTGTAAATAAAAGACGTTTGGAACCATCAGGACTCTTCCTAGAGTAGGCCGCCTGGCCAAACTAAGCGATCGGGGGAGAAGGGCCTTATTCAGGGAGGTGACCAAGAACCCTAAGGTCACTCTGACAGAGCTCCAGCGTTTCTCTGTGGAGAGAGGAGAACCTTACAGAAGAACAACCATCTTTGCATCACTCCACCAATCAGGCCTGTATGGTACAGTGGTCAGACGGAAGCCATTTCCTAGTAAAAAGGCACATGACAGCTCGCCTGGAGTTTGCCAAAAAGGCACCTGAAGGACTTTCAGACCATGAAAAACAAAATTCTCTGGTCTGATGAAACAAGGATTGAACTCTGGCCTGAATGGCAAGCGTCATGTCTGGAGGAAACCAGGCACTGCTAATCACCTGGCTAATACAATCTCTATAGTGAAGCATGGTGGTGGCAGCATCATGCTGTGGGGATGTTATCAGCAGCAGGAACTGGGAGACTAGTCAGGATCAAGGGAAGGATGAATGCAGCAATGTACAGAGACATCCTTGAGGAAAACCTGTACCAGAGCGCCCTGGACCTAAGACTGGGGCGAAGGTTCATCTTCCAACAGGATAACAACCCTAAACACACAACCAAGATAACAAAGGAGTGGATACAGGACTACAGAGTCAGTCTCTGAATGTCCTTGAGTGGCCCAGCCAGAGCCCAGACTTGAACCAGATTGAACATCTCTGGAGAGATATGAAAATGGCTGTGCACCGACGAGCCCCATCCAACGTAATGGCACTTGAGAGATCTGCAAAGAAGAATAGAAGAAACTGCCCAACAATAGGAGTGCCAAGCTTGTAGCATCATACTCAAAAAAAGACACAAGGCTGTAATTGGTGCCAAAGGTGCTTCAACAAAGTATTGAGCAAAGGCTGCGAGTACTTATGTACATGTGATTTTTTTCATTTTTTATTTTTAATAAATTTACAATTATTTCAAACTTCTTTCATGTGGTCGTTATGGGGTATTTGTAGAATTTTGAGGAAAATAACACATTTATTCCATTTAGGAATAAGGCTGTAATATAACAAAATGTGGAAAAAGTGAAGCGCTGTGAATACTTTCTGGATGCACTGTAAGATGTTACTTGCCTTACAAGTAACAGTTCAGTTGAGTCTGCATTTCCCCTAATATCTTTAATGACAACTTTCCTTATAACATTACATAAAGTAAATCCCTCTATTAAAGGCTCTAAACAAATTGCTATAGGTTTTGAAAATTAAACCTGGTAAATTTGATAAGACATTTAAAATAAACATAACACGCCAATCTAGGAACTCCAGTTACAAGCACAGCAATACAAATTAACACACCACTGTATTACTTATTTGCAACTCAAAAGGCTCATTACCATAAGCATCAAAAGGCAATGTATTAAAAAAGCTTAAAAGGTGTGCAACAGACAGTCTTTTCAATAGAGTATGAATAGTATAAATGCCAGAAGGTGAACAACATAGTTAGGACTAAGATTGAGGATAGAATCAAGCAACGAGTCTAGTGTGTGTGATGCTGGAGTCCATGAGAAATGGCAGATAGCAGACCCAGTACTGAAACATAACTTGTAGTCCTTGCCTTTACACATTGCATCATGATATCCAAGAGTAAAAAAAAAAACAAACAAAACAAAAAGATATCCAAGAGTAAATAAAATAAAGTTTTGCCTGATGGATAAAGCAGATTTAGAAATATTGCATAATTAATGCTTGAGGACTGTTTTTTATGCATCCAACAGGAGTCTAATTATTCAAAATCACTACCAGGAAACAGGACTGAGGTCCACAATATAGCCCCCTCTGCAAACAACAGAGCTGCTAAGCAAAGCCAACTGACCATATTACACCTATTTGACCAGATTCAACATTGAGGGCTCAAACACACTATGGAATTGTGGTAACACAGAGTAAAATATTCATTGTGGCAAAGTGTTACACACAGTTCTGTGCATTGCAGATTTTGAATGGTAACCCAAAGAAGCACATATGCATCACAGCACAATTCACTGGCATTGTAGTGAACCACAATGCACAGATGTGAACCATATGTGCTTGGTGTGCCAGATTAGAAAATAATGTAATAATTTCCATTTTTAGGTGCACTGCTTGCTAATGAAATATGGATGGGCTGTCTCAACTCAATACACAGCATGAATGGGACCTGTTCATGATAGTTTTAGACGTGCCTATTAAAATATGAATAATGTGTAGTGATACACATACAGCTGAAAAAGTAATATAGACACTATTGAGTGTACTTAGCAGTTTCTTTTCCTTTGATAAGGACTGATGCAAATGTTCTCCAAGTTGTGTAATGATATCTCTGAAGCGATAGCTTCCTTTAGGAACAGACCCCTGTAAAAAGTGGGAGATAACATGAATGTTTATAGACCTCAGATGTGCCTTGTTATCCTTGGTCCAAAACAAGGCCAGACAATTATGAAAGAGTCCTGTATTGTGTTAGAAGTAGACAGATGCATGTGTTAAACATGTTGTGCAGATTCTTTGTTGTAATTAAATGAATGTACTGGTTGCAGAACCAATCAAGAGTTATAATTATAAAGCAGCAACAGGCTATTCCCTGTTTAGGGGGGGATCATTAAAGGGAAATATTGAAGAGACTTGGGACTGCACTGCCGTCATGGGCAAACACTGAAATTCTTAATTTTAGTACACTGGTGAATAAAACCATGATTTAGCAAGGTTCCCACAGCTATACAGATTACTACATGTTCCTGCAATGGAGAATGCATGGCCTGCTACAAGAACATATGCTGAACACCACATTTTGGCACTTATGTGTACAAATCTTTAATCAGGTAAAGTCAAGATGATTCCAATAGGCTAATGCCCATCATTATCCTGTGTACCAATTTTTAAATAAAGCCCTCAATGTCATAGGTATCAAAAGAGGGAGAATATAAAAGAGAAAAACATTTGGTCTAGAAAACCCACCACCACTCTAAGGCACAACTTCAGTGGCACATCATAATGATACATTATGGATTTAAAAAACAAAAACAAAAAACCTTTCCATTATATTTTACAATTAATATATGTACCGCTTTTGATTTACTATTAACAATCAAAATATTTTTGCAACCTACTATACAATGTAATTGTAAAAAATGTACATCTGTTAAGCTGCCAAAAAACAAAAAATAAAAATTTAATTTCAAATAAAACTATCCCGCTAGGTCCAAAAAATGTCCTAATATATCTGCACAGTTAAAAAATGAAGGTATATTTGCACATCAATAAAAATGAAAGTAATTGATAAAAGTAGTGTTGTTGACAGCCGTTAAAAACACGATTGGCAAAATATAAAAAATCAACTGTAATTTAGGAGGTTGCAGACGCGAGAATCTGGTGGAAATAAGGCACTTCTTGTGCAGGCTGTAGCATCTCAACAGAAGTATTAAAAAGGGATTATGAATAATGTTCTGGTAAAAACAAGAGGCTAGAAATGATCCTGGAAGCAGGGAGACATTTCAACAGTCGGGGAAGACACAGGAGGTAAGATGAAGGTGGAGCTCTACACAGACGTGGTCAATCTGTCAATGGAGTTATTGACCTCATTTTTGTTAGAGTCCAGTCCTTTAGCAGCATTCAAAGTGGTACGCAAGTTCTCCACAGTCTTTTTCATTGACTTTAATTCCCCAGGGTGCGGCGTAGCCCGTCTCAGCAGTGTTGCCTGAAAATAAAAAAAGGGAAAATGTTAAAAAGTCACGTAATAGTTTTGTTTGCTATAGAGTAACAAAGAAGATGAATGAAACACTGCAATTTGAAAAACTACATACCAACATATACTGCAAACAACTGTCATACATGTTGCAGCAGAGACATTGGTTAACAAGCTCAGAAAGCCTAAATAACTGTAGATTTGCACATAGGACCACATGCCGAAACATACCACTAGCAGACTGTCGATGAAACCTTGCACAGTGCTTTGTTTGGCCTGTAGTTGTGGCCAGGTCAGTTACTACTGTTACCAGATATACCATGAACCAGATTTGTGGCAAGGCCAATCCACAAGAAAGATTTGGCCATGTATCCTGTCCATAAACTGCTGGAATATCTGAATGCAGAAACAAGAACTTCTTGCCAATGCTTGTTAAGTTTTGGGAAATAACCAAAACACTACCTATCTGGCACCAGTTATGTTCAGATCTTTGTAAACATATAGCTGACCCTGCTGACCTATAGTCCAGCCAGAGCCTTAAAAAGGTAAAATATATTGCTGTTTCAATCACCTAATCACCTAACCTGTATAAGATCCTGTGATTGGACATTGAAGGGAAAAAATGGTGGAGACCATGATGAAGTATAACAAAATTGAGAGCAGCAAGAGGGGGTGGGGTCAGTGTTAGGTGCCACACATCACAACAAGACCCATGACTTACTCAGGGCAGGAATTGTAACAGGGTCAACAGTTTTGTTTGAAAAGAAAAAGAAAATACATTTTCATGTACATTCCCTGCTATGGGATAGTGGTTTATTTTCAGCCCAGTATCTCACAGTGAAGTGGTGCTACAGTGGAGACACAAGTTAACAAGCCCAGACCTCAACAGTAGTCTTTTACCCTTGGGACATGTACTGAAGCTTACCACTAACAGATGGTCACAGAAAAACTGCACAATGCTCATTTGGCCAGTAGTAGTGGCCAGGACAGTTCCCATTACTGTAAAACCAGCTAACATTGTCCCAAGGATTATTTGGCAAAGGGAAGCAAGACCACGTGCTATATCCTGTCCAAAAAAAAAAAAAAAAATCAGTAGAATCTAAGTATTTGCAGTTATAATTCAGGAAGCTAAACCCTTTCTTTTCTAGTTTTACTTTAGGCTGGGGACATATTGTATATGTTCAAGTGACAACTGTCAAACATGAGTGAGATTTCTTGTTACTCTCTGTTGAGTTTTCAACAAGGAAAGTAAAAGGAATATCGCCAAACTAGAGACAGCATCTAATCAACCTCAACGCTTTCCCAAATCTCTTTAATTGTACACAAAGAAAAACGTTTTAAAGTCTCTTGAGTGTAAAAAAAAAAAAAAAACACAGTATTTGCAAACAGTCTACAGGCTTCTGTAAAGGTAATCATCAAAATTGCTAAGAGAAAGTGATTGTGGACATAAAAAAGTAGATCCATTTACTATTGGTGTTGTATCTATTTGCCATAAATAATAAGGGGCTTTATATTACATTACATTATATTTAAAAAAAAAAAAATTGAAATCCCCGCATCAACACAAATGATGTGCGATACAGGGAGCTCTCCTCTGCCTTCCAGAAGATACACTGGCGCTATGAGTGCTGATTAAATGCTGCCTTTCCAGCATGCCCATTTCACAGTAGCCAGTCATTGGACCAGCTTCTGTTGAAAAGACAGATGTATAGACGGGCTGAAAGTTGTCCGCATCCAGTTGAATCGATGGGCCATAGGATTTAGATAGTTGAATATAGACGATTGTCTGAGCTATAAAATGTAATCCAATGTACACTTTAGGAAGTGACTGTTTGAATATAGGGGTACTCTGCAGTGGTGTGCTGTAACTTTAGTTCCCATTTTACACAAAAATGCTGGTTAATTTTTCTCCAATTTTTGTATAATAAAGGGTATTTTTTCAGCATATACTTTTGGGTATTCATGAAATGCAATTACTGAATTTTGCAGTCCTTCCAGATAATTAAACAGGCTAAGGGGGTTGTACATAATTGCAAGAGAGTATTTTCACTTAAAAAAAAAACAAAAAAAAAAAACAATACATTTTATTGAGAAGCCCAAAGTAATAATAATAATAATAATAAAAAAAGAAGTCACCGTCTCATCTTCCTCATCTTCTTTCTCATCATCTAAAAATCGTATGGCACTTATTCTATTCATTGCTCGTTCATTCCAGGTTTCATCAGACATATCATTCACTAAACTTTCAATAGCCCCACACCGTGGTAAATAGTCTGTGGGATAAAAAACATATTAGTCAACTTCATGAATGCTGGTGCTACAATATATAAATGATTCCACTCACTAAATCTCACCAATAATTAAAAACTGTTCATAAATGAATTCAAGTGTGTCACCAATTCACAGATGTGCATACATATATAAGCTTCACCAGTTCATTTCAAAGGTGTCACTATATAAATAAATAAAAAACAAAAAGCTTCCACCAGTTCACCCAGTATATCTGGTTAAGACCATCTTAAGGCCCCTTTCACACTGTCGGACCGTTCAGGTCCGCCTGTCAGTTTTGATGGTGGACCTAAACGGGCGCTCCATGCTAGTCTATGGAGCAACGGATGTCAGCGGTGACATGTCCGCTGAGATCCGACCTGGTCCGAAATGCTAAAAGCAGACGGATGCCCCTACATTTGCATCCGTCCCTGGCGGATCAGATCGGGTGAGAAAAACGGACATGCTGTCGTCCGTTTTCATCCGATCTCTCCACAGGAAGCAGCGGCGCTCGGCAGGCCCTTCCCTGCTCAGTGAGCAGAGAGGGACCTGTCATCCGCTGGCTCAGCGGAGATCAACGGAGAGATCTCCCGCTGAGCTGGCGGACTCCGAAGCAGCAGATCCGCCTTGTGAGAATGATGCCTAGCAGGTACTAAGGTGGAAACAAAATGTTGCACCTATACAATTTTTCTGCATAAAGGACTATGTCTGTTGCTACCGTATGTCACTGTATTAGTTTTACATCTTCCACTGCACAGCATGGTAAATGTGTTTGGATTCTAAGAAGATACTGTCAGTTCCAATGTTTCCAAAGTTGCCCGTTATGGCCAGTGCCTGTGTTACCCTTCATGGCCAGTGCCCATATTTCAAGTGTTGCTGATCACAGCCAGTGCTTCCATTGTTGGATTAATGAATGCTTTCCCAAATTTTCCAAAAATTTGTGGAAAAACGAAATCTTCAAAAAAAAAACTCAACATATCGCTTAGCAATACTTTGGTGTGTTATTTCAAAAATGTGGTCATTTTGCAGCTAATGCTACTGTCCTGCCACTTCAGGGCCTTCACAAATAGTTCAAAAATGTAATAGTCAGGAAACAACATGCATAATTGATGCCTCTAGAAAGCCTGAAGGTGGTCCTTCAATTTTGGGCCCCCTATGTGGTTAGGCTGCAAAATTTATCACATATTAAAAGGTCTCTATTCAGTAGCAGTAGTAGAATGTATTTTAGGGTATAATTTTAAGTACGCCCATGTTGTGTGGGAGAATTTTTCTTCTTATGACATCTTTATGGGGAAAAAAAAAAAAAATTACCGTACCTTAGTTTTTCAAATTTGGGACAATAAATTAGATCTTTAAAAATACTCACCATGTCTCTAACTAAATATCTTTTTTTGGGGGGGGGGAATAGATACCAAACTGCCATTTGGGGGTGTTTACACTGAAGTTTTATGGTCTCAAGAAATTATATAGGCAGTCAGAAGAGTAGGGTTCAAAAATGTCATACACAGTGGGGAAAAAAAACTCACAAGTACACAAGTATTCAACAGCCTTTGCCATGACACTCAAAATTGAGCTCTGGTGCATCCTATTTCCACTAATCGTCCTCAAGATGTTTCTACAACTTGATTGGAGTCCAACTGGGGTAAATTCAGTTGATTGGACATGATTTGGAAAGGCACACACCTGTCCTTATAAGGTCCCACAGTTAACAGTGCATATCAGAGCACAAACCATGCCATGAAGTCCAAGGAATTGTCTGCAGACCTCCAAGACAGGATTGTATCGAGGCACAGATCTGGGGAAGGGTACAGAAAGATTTCTGCAGCATTGAAGGTTCTAATGAGCACAGTGGCCTCCATCATCCGTGAATGGAAGAAGTTTGGAAATACCAGGACTCTTCCTAGAGCAGGCTGCCCGGCCAAACTGAGTGATCGAGGGAGAAGGGCCTTAGTCAGGGAGGTGACCAATAACCCGATGGTCACTCTAACTGAACTCCAGTGTTTCTCTGGAGAGAGGAGAACCTTCCAGAAGAACAACCATCTCTTCAGCACTCCACCAATCAGGCCTGTATGGTAGAGTGGCCAGACAGAAGCCACTACTCAGTAAAGGGCACATGACAGCCCGCCTGGAGTTTGCCAAAAGGCAGCTGAAGGACTCTCAAGACCATGAGAAACGAAATTCTCTGGTCTGATGAAACAAAGATTGAACTCTTTGGCCTGAATCGCACCGCTCATCACCTGGCCAATACCATCCCTACAGTGCAGCATGGGGTGGCAGCATCATGCTGTGGGGATGTTTTTCAGCGGCAAGAACTGCGAGACTAGTCGGGATCAAGGGAAAGATGAATGCATCAATGTACAGAGCAGTGGCGGCTGGTGCTCAAAATTTTTTGGGGGGGTGCAAATAAACTGAAAAATTCAGAAAAATATTGGAAAACAAACATCAACTGCAGCCTCGTTGTGCCCATCAAATGCAGCCACTGTGCCCATCAAATGCAGTCACTGTGTCCCCCCCGGAGGCATTTAACCAGAACCCACGCCCGCTCGTTGTCTGACCGGCACTTACCCCATCTTGGTGGCGGGTCAGGCAGCGGGTAAAGGCAGCGAGCTGTGGGACAGGCAGTGGGTCAGGCAGTGACGATCTGTGGGTCAGGTGGTGGCTCCTGTGTCCTCCATGCTTCCGCCGTGCGTCTCTTCCTTCCTCTTGCTAGGCGTCCAATAAAGTCCACCCTATTTTGAAGTCTATGGCTCTAATCAGGTGCTTCAAAAAAACACCCCCGCTGCTGTAATTCACACGCCCGGCGTTCTGAAAGGGACCAAACACATGAATAGGGGGTGGCCGTGGCGGCCATGGATAGATTCCTGCTATGCAGGAATCTATCCATTACTCATATAGGAGGCTGTGCCTGTGCGCCCTTAATGGACGTAGCTGCCACTGGTACAGAGACATCCTTGATGAAAACCTGTTCCAGAGCGCTCTGGATCTCATAATGGGGTGAAGGTTAATCTTCCAACAGGACCACGACCCTAGGTACACAGCCAAGATAACAAAGGAGTGGCTACGGGACAACTCTGAATGTCTTTAAATGCCCAGACTTGAACCCAATTGAACATCTCTGGAAAAATGTGAAAATGGCTATGCACTGACGCTCCCCATTCAATCTGATGGAGCTTGAGAGGTTCTGCAGAGAAAAATGGGAGAAACTGCCCAAAAATAGGTGTGCCAAGCTTGTAGTATCATACTAAAAAAAAAAAAAAAAAAAATTGATGAGGCTCTAATTAGTGTCAAAAGTTGCTTCAACAAAGTATTGTTGAAAATAAAAAAAAGTGGTTAATAAATAACACCAAATGAAAGCTCTCTCTGTTTCAAAAAATGATACAGATACTCCTTGTTCAATGACCACTCGGACTCGCGACCAGCTCTCCCCACCCGAACAATGAGCTATACATCATTGTATTGTACAGTACAGAATTTTCAATTGTGTTCTGTACTTATGCAAATTAACCACAAAAACAATATATAATGTTTGGGGGTTCTAAGTAATTTTCTAGCAAAAAAACATGTTTTAAACATGTAAACACCTAAAATCCAAAACGAGGCTGGTCCTTAAGTGGTTAAGGACCAACCGCCGCAGTTATACTGTGGCAGGTTGGCTCCCCTAGGCAAATTGCCGTAACTGTACGTCGGCCGCTTTAAGAACTGTAGGGGGGGGCGTGCGCCCACGGCGTTGATGCGCGTGGCCAGCAGGCGTGATGCCCACTGGCCACCCACGATCGCTCCTGACAGAGACAAAATGGAGATCTGTCAATGTAAATTGACAGGTCTCCGTTCTGTCAGGAGAGGAGAGACAGATCTCCTGTTCCTACCTTTTAGGAACAGCGATATGTCTCCTCCTCCAGGCAGTCCCACCCCCCCCAGTTATAAACTTTCCCTAGGTAACACAGGTAGCCTCTTGATCGCCTCCTAGTATTAACCCCTTCCCTGCCAGTGACATTTATACAGTAATCTGTGGCTATTTTTAGCTCTGATCGCTGTATAAATGTCAATGGTCCCAAAAAAAGTGTCTGATCTGGCCCCTGCAATGTCGCAGTCCCGCTAAAAATCACAGATCACTGGCATTACTAGTAAAAAAAAAAAATAAATAAATAAAAATGCCATAAATCTATTCCCCATTTTGTAGACGCTATAACTTTTGCGCAAACTAATCAATATACGTTTATTGCGATTTTTTTTACCAAAAATATGTAGAAGAATATATATCAGCCTATACTGAGGAAGAAATGTATTTATTTTTATATTTTTAGGGGGGGGATATTTGTTATAGCAAAAAGTAAAAAAATAGTGCTTTTTTTTTTAAAATTGTCACTCTTTTCTGGTTTATACCACAAATAATAAAAACCGCAGAGGTGATCAAATACCACCAAAAGAAAGCTCTATTTGGGATAAAAAGGACAATTTTGTTTGGGTACAGCGACACATGACTGCGCAATTGTCAGTTAAAGCAACGCAGTGTCGCATCGCAAAAAATGGCCTGGTCATTAAGGGGGCAAATCCTTCCAGTCCTTAAGTGGTTAAAACAATGCTATTAAGCTGTAGTTTTGTGTTTAGACTTTTTTCACAATACAGTACGGTAGTTAAGAATGCTTAAAATATTAATTACTTGTGGCTCCTCGTTTAACGACCAATTCCTTTAACGACCTGGTTGTTGGAATGGAACCTGGTCGTTAAGTGAGAAGTACCTGTATAACATTAATTTGGGTACAGTGTTGCATGACTGAGTAATTGTTAGCTAAACTACTAAAGCACTGAAAACTGAAAAACAGCTTGGAAAGAAAGAGGATATCAACATGCTGGTATTGAAGTGGTTAAAGTGTCATTGACCACTAATGATCGTGAAATTGTTTTTTTTTTTTTTTTTACTGGGGTGTGTGTGTGTAAGCAGCTGGGGGATAAAGTGCCTCTGACCACAAAATCACTAACCAGACTAAGGGGCAGTAGCAATTTTAAAGCAGTTAAAATGCACCTTTTATAAGGGTTTGTTGACTCCATCCATGCTTTTACACATGTGATACTAAATTCTTATCAAATGTTGTTTTATATGCAGAGCAACCACTGGACTTTCAGTCAGAAAAAATGGCTTTATTTTGCACAAAAGCAGTAGAAATATTTACCTTGGCCACTAGTTTCAGAAGGCATCTGTGGTAGTAGTACACACGTCAAAACCTTTTCCCCAGTGTCAGGATCAACATCTGTCTGGAAAGTCAGCAGAGGCTGGGACTGGTTATCCGATAACCATAATGCCTTCAATTTGAGCGAGGTCAATGACAGAGGTAAATGGGATAATCTATACAAACCAAAATAAAACATTTTATAAATTAAAATTGCTCTGAGCATCATCAGTATATATTTATTGGTTTACCAGCTCCTTTACTACTGCTAATAAAATAGTTTGCAACCACATGAGTTAAAAGTAAAACTAAAATTAAAATAAGCAACGCTTGCATAAAATCCAAATTTAAACCACTATGCGTCTAAATTCTATAAACACTTGACAGTGTGGATCTCTGTAAATCAAAACAGAAGTCATAAAAATGATTGGATGTTGAAAGCACTGCAATAGGTACCCACATGACTAACCCGAGTGATTCACTTTAAATTATCTTGGATTTGCAGAATTACCCATAAAATCACTCCAACAAAACTAAGAAGCATATTGTTACCTGTTCCCAGCAACATCAAAGACATGAAGTTCAGTAGCTTGTGCAATTTCTGGAGGAATACGTGTCAGACGGTTTTCACGCACACAAAATACATTAAGACTACAACATCCGCCAATCTGTAACAATTACAACAAAACAACATTCAAGTGTTACTAAAAAAGGTAAAGTTTTTTTTTTTTTATTAAAATAAACATGTTATACTCACTTGCCCCGGCGATCTTGGCTTCTCCTCTTTCTTGTGCCCCCAAAGTAAGCAGTTTGCTATCTGGCCACACAGTGTGTGCTCGCTCCTGAGATTTGTGGGTCTATGAGACCGCCCTCCATAGACACACACAGTGGGGCTTAGCCCTGCCATCTGCTTCCTCCTCACTGCATTTAATTGACAGTAGCAGAAGCCAATGGCTCCTGCTGCTGCCCGAGTACCTGTGTAAGGAGGAGGAGAGGTGAGAAGAGATGCAGTCATGCACAGCGCTGGATCTGTTCTCTCCTCTTTTCCCCTTCACACAGGGAAAGGGGAAGGAAAGCAAGATATAAAACATTTTAGCAGGGAATGCATTTAGGTAAAAAAAAAAACCCAAAACACACGTTGGCTTTAGAACGACTTTAAAAACAGGTACATTGCCTTATTGCAGTACACATTAGAGTGTATAAAAAATGATCTATATGAGTTTACCTAAGCCATTTAAAAAGTAGAGCAACCAAAGCCAATTTGGCTGTACTTTTCCTATGGTGCAGTTCGTTCTGCACTCCTTTGACCCGTTTTCAGCAAACAGTGGGCTGAAACCCACTGTCAGCTGACATCACAGAGCCGATCCAGACTCGGGAAAGATGCAAGACCATATGGTTGGGATCCGCCCACACGCGAGCTGTCAAGTGCCTGAGCCAGCCGCTCTTGCCCCCTTCACAGCCCAGCACTACAGTGAGCGTGGGGGAGGGGCAGAGTAGAGCTGGTGACCTAGAATCCATGCGCTTGGGTCTCAATCTTAGCGCTGGCGGGAGACAGATGAATCATTGGACCGATGCTGCATCCAGCACATATTTCTGCAAGTAAAAAAAAAAAAAAAGGTGCATTTTTTTTTTTTTGCTCAGGAGCAAGCAGAACATTAGATTCGTGATCAGTGGATCACAGATGCAATGTTAGGTTCGTGCAGACGCTTCCTAAAGCTCTCTGCCTGTACCTCTCTGTCAAGTTTCAGAGCTGCATGAAGTGTCACTAAACTACGAGGGAGAACTACAAGCCGTCTGCTGTGGTGGAAGGTAGGACTTGTAAGTAATTCATTTACAGACCACTGTGATTGAATGATGCAGCTGTGTGGGCGGAGGGGGGTTCTAGCAACAGGTTACATGTTACATCCTACATTACGGGTGCAACATATTGCTAAAGGTGAACTTAGCCTTTAATGTGGCTCTAAAGTACATTTTTCAACATAATGCATTCCCTGTATTAGGGTAAAAAATGTCCCAGTAACTATGCCCCCACAAAGCCATTGGTATCAATCAAATCCTGTTAGGGCGGGAGAAGGGGCAGGGCTGTGTTGTGCGTCTATGGATGCACACAGCTTGGCTGGGAGAATGCCCATAGCAGCCAACTTGCTATGGGTGAACTCGCAGAGGAGAAAAAGAGGAGAAGAGGACAGCACCAAAAGGGGACCCCAGAAGAGGCGGCTCTGTGCAATACCATTGCAGGTAGGTATAACATATTTTATTATTTTAGGGGGAAAAAAGCCTTTATAAGCACTTTAAATATTTTTTAAAAGTTTAAAATCGGGTTCATGTTTAATCAAAAATCCCCTTAGTCTCTCTCCCCTTCCCCCTCAACACAATCAGCAACATCACCTCGCAAGCCCTCGCATGCACACCAACGTTCCATAGACTTGAAAAGGACCATACTCCTGCAGTACAGGTATGTCTCATTAAAGTATAGGATGTTAGTTCATAGATAGCCTATGACAAGATTTTAAAAGGCAGTGGTGCAAACTGTGAGAGTCAATGCCATTATAGGAAGTAAGAAATATCTTGCATTTGACAACTGATTGTACTAACTGATTTATACAGGAAGACTTTTGATTAAACGTAGACTTAAACTTTTAAATCTCAGTTTTTGTTTTTAATTTACTTGCCCATCTTGCAAATAATACACTACACTTTTCTTTGAAAAGCTTTAAAATGCAATATAGTCAAATTTTTTGAATAAAGCAGACGTAGCACTGTTGCTGTTCTACTTCCAGATGGCACACTTTGAATAAAAGAAAGCTATACAGTTTTACCCTAATTTAACAGATTACAATCAAAATTGTTGAAGATTAAGAAATAATAAAATTACAAGTTTTATTATTGTCAAATATTGGATAATAGGTTTTGTTTAAAATTACCCTCGGCTTTGAAACCATCTTGAAAAACAATAGAATATGAGTAACATGGTAGTCTTGCCCTGGAATGCACCCTGCTGGGACCAGCCACTGATTTTCCAAGGTTGTACACATGCAGTTAAGTTACTACCACTTTTTTTTTTTTTTATGGAGAAAAGAGTAATGAGTGATCTTTTTCTCCTCTGCGAGTTCACCCATAGCAAGTTGGCTGCTATGGGCATTCTCCCAGCCAAGCTGTGTGCATCCATAGACGCAAAACACAGCCCTGCCCCTTCTCCCGCCCTAACAGGATTTGATTGACACCAATGGCTTTGTGGGGGCATAGTTACTGGGACATTTTTTACCCTAATACAGGGAATGCATTATGTTGAAAAATGTACTTTAGAGCCACATTAAAGGCTAAGTTCACCTTTAGCAATATGTTGCACCCGTAATGTAGGATGTAACATGTAACCTGTTGCTAGAACCCCCCTCCGCCCACACAGCTGCATCATTCAATCACAGTGGTCTGTAAATGAATTACCAAAAATGATTTTAAGAAAACTGCTGGAATAACCAATACACTGCTTTTCCATTTCTAGTCCTGTTTGAATCCTAGGAAATATGGGGCCATGTGGCTGATCCTACTATTTCATTGGCAGAGCTCCTGCACCACACTCCAGCTGTAGCCTTAAAGTAAATTGTATTTTTAGTGAGCATATATTTAGTCTACTCACTATTATAATGTATAGAATACTAGTAAAAGAACCTGTGATTGAAGGATCAGGAGATGATGGAACAGACCTTCGTGTCTCCACCATTTTCATTTCATCACATTCCAAAATGGTAACGAGGGTCAAAAAGAGGGGGAGGGTGCAGTGTGTGGTCCCACATGCACCACAGCAAGACTCATTACTTTGTCAGGACCTTGTGACTGTAACAAGAGCTACAGTTTAATTTGAAAAGGAAAACAATGTGAATACAGGAAATTCAGTTCCATCATGAGTTGTTGCCAACTCTTAACTTTCCTAGCTTAAATAAATTAATATTTAAAATGGGCCTCGACTCTTTACAGGACAGGCATTACTAACTGGCCTCAGAATCAGATAAAGAGATTAGTCCTTTATGCATGACAAAAAATCCAGTCCAAGGCCGGTATGGTCACCAGGACTTTTACAATATAGCTTTTGCATACTTTTATTTTTTTTTTAGAAAAAATGCTGCATTACTCTTGTACTTACCTCCTTTGGCAAAGACATTAATTGATTCCTATCAACATTCAAATTGTTTAGCTTCTTCAATTTCCCAATGCTTCTTGGCAGAATCTGTGTTATAAAAACAGAGCGTTTGCATAAATTATGTGTTCTGGTCTGCAGAAAGATGCTAACCTGAACAAGAGACAGATCAGGAAATATCAGCAATTAAATGTCATTTTTCATATTTTTCATTAGATAAAAAGAAAAGAAACAAAGAAAGAATAAAACAATGCAAGTTTGAACTTTAAGAACTATTCCATGAATTCGCTAAATCTTTTCATGCAAGCCGATTATAGCATCTTATATTTTTAACAAAAAATGCACAGAAATTCAGATGGAACACTTTAGAAAAATAGCAATAATAAATTCTTGTTATGTACTGGAGTTTCTATTTTATGCAAATTACTTTTGCAAGACAATTGAGGGTTTCATTTGGCAGCAAAATGAAATCTTTTTTACAACAGGGAGAGGAAAAAACAATGCACTTTGTTGTATCGTTTGCCAGTTTAAAGTAATAACCGAATATAGTCAATAACGTTGGATGCAGCATTCTGTAATATAAGCAAATGTCTGCAAAAACCACAGAGCTGAAGAAATGAATTGATGCCATTTGTAATATGAGGAGCCAGGAATCACCAAGCTTGTAAAAGTAAACAGTCTTTAGTGTATTCACAAAAACAAAAAAACGCTTTCTTCAGTAAAACAGTCTATACCAGAATTATGATGAAAATAATATGATGGCTCACTGCCAATATACTAGTGCAGCACCAGGGCTGTAGCAACAAGATATCTTTTGAACTTCAGGGTAAGCATGGGAAGCCATCAGAACTAGCACACACATACGTATTGTTTATGCTAATGTAAAAAATGTTAATTGTTGTGATATGTCATACGACACTTATAGTACATATTTCCTTTTATTAGAAGGCTTTGACCCCAAGCAGATGATCCCTGAGGAAGCCGTTTCAGGACGAAATATGTCGGGACCTACATAAATGCCACTGTAAACATAAGGACTGTACCATATGAGTCATACTGTATATGTTTTTATGAGGATATAATACCTGCTTTTAATCTTTTGCTAAAATAAACATTGACTTTTTTTAATGATATCTGCTGGATTATTTTTGCATTGCACCTAAAAATTCCCATTAAACTGCAACCATACTTTGAAATCAAGGGATGTGGTGCTATAATCATTGTGAAGAAATATACCTCCTTTTTTTTACATCTAAAGGTCACCTTAATGTAAATCAGACTTGTGATACAAGCATGCAACATATTACTAAGTGAGGGAGGCCAAAAAATAGGATTTTTACGTCATACTTACCTGTAGAGGAAACAAAAAGGAGGATTAGGGACTTTAAGGAAGCCAAAACCTGGCAAGGTCATGTATTTCCATCCCTTGGGACTTTAAATGAAATCATGGCCCGGTAAGGTCATGTATTTCCATCCCTTGTATTAATTAGAATTGGGGAGCACAGAGGTTGCAAACGAGTAGAATAGGTGAACACTGAGAATGTATTGCTAGACATGATAAGCATATAAAGTCCCACCCTCTGTGCTCCCCAATTCTAATACTTACCTGTAGAGTCCTTTTCTTTGAGTACATCACGGGACACAGCGTCAGGCTAATATTCATTACCTGCTTGGTTATACTTCATCATTAGGTGAAAGGACACTGGAAGACCAAAGGTCTTCAGACAGGAAGTGATCCCCTATATAACCCCCTCCCATACAGGAAGCACTTTAGTTTTGTAGCAAGCACTGAATCCTCAAAAAAGAGGGGAGGGATCTCTGTGTCCCATGATGTACGCAAAGAAAATGATTTTACAGGTAAGTATGACGTAAAAATCCTATTTTCTTTTTCATACATCATAGGACACAGAGTCAGGCTAATATTCATTAAATGCTGGGACATCCCAGAGCAATAGCCTTGAGGGGAGGGAGACACCCTGCCTAATACTAACCATCAGAACTTTTACGGCAGCCCGCAGTACACTGCAGCCCAAAGCTGAATCCTCGGCTGCTCGAACATCCACTTAAAATTTTGTGAACGTATGCACTGAAGACCAGGTAGCAGCCTTACAAATCTGAGCCACAGATACGTGATGGTAAAAAATCCCAAGAGGTTCCTACACCCCTGGTAGAATGAGCTCTCACCCTAAAGGGAGGAACTTTATGTTTCAGACCGTAGGCCTGAATGCCCACTTGAACGACCCAATTGGCAATGTAAGCTTTGGAAGCTGCCTGCCCTTTCTTGGGTATTTTTGGTGAAACAAAAAAAAAATAAAGAGTCTGGTTCTAGGATCTCCGCAGATCTGCCCGGACAAGGTCCAAAGAATGCAGTCGTCTCTCTTCTGTCGAACGAGTCTGAGATAAAAAGGAAGGCAAAAGGCCGAAACCACTTTTGGCAAAAAGGATGGCACAGGTCATAACATGACTCATGGTCATGGTGAAGGATCAAGCCTTGGTGTGACAAGTGAAATATAACTCCGTTTTCCAAAAAATGTGCTTAATCCCAGTTCATTCATGATTTAGCAGGGGGGGACAATTACCTTTACCCTTTGCACATAGGGCCAGGCAGGTTTGGGCAGCTTTTTTCCCTTAAAGAGGAACTGTAGCCTGTTTACATAATTTGTAATAAAACATCTTTACCATTCTGAAGCTTCCCACTTTGCATATTTTCTATATACTGCGATTCGATTCTGTACTTGTCAAATATGCTGCAAAAATCTCCCTCCTCTGAGTCTGGCTGCAATCATTTTAACTGTGGGCAGCTGAAACTGCTGCCTGTTCACTTCCTGGATTTACACAGACACACACTTCCAGCTCTACAGATCTCACTGGCCCTCTTATGACTTATCCCCCCTCACTTCCTGGCAAACTCTCACGAGAGTGAGAGCTGTGCATGAGGTCATAAGCCTAGGCTTTTTACCAGACAAGAAACAGGAAGTGGGCTGTATAAGGTATTTACTGGCAGAAAAAAAATATGTTTTACTATCCAAAGTTAAAACAACAAAGGCAGAAAATTTAATAGATGGAAAGATGAAAAATGACTGAAGTTCCGCTTTAATAATGGAATTCATCATTTAAAAACTGTATTGTGTATTTACACGGGTTATCTTTGTGTAAAATTACCATTTGTTTGATGATCTGAATCATCTAAGGATAACAAATATGTAAGAAAATAAAAAAACAGAAAGGGGGCAAATACTTTTGCATAGCACCGTATGTATATGCCATAAGTTTATGTAAAAATCTGTGCAACGCTATAAATACAAATTCACGAATAATAAACATAAGTGCAACTATAATAATCATAAAAGTGATGCATATGTACAGACTCGCTATAATAAGAGTCAGAAAATGTAGAAGTGACTGTATAAGGGATCCAAAGTGAATAAATATGAACAAAAAAACTGTTCGTAAGAGTCCAAAAGTCAATCTGGAAATCACCGAAAAAATATGGGTGTGTACAGGAATAATGGTCTGATCTATGAAGTCACTGTGATCCTCCATCATATTAAAAAAAAAAAAAAAATACACACGCGTACCAGAGCAAGAGGACTATCATATGCTGGGTACAAAACACTATCCAAAAGTCTAGGTCTCCACACTTCATGAACAAACACACCATGGTCGGTTCCAATTGAGCATATAGGGAGGTCACAAGTCAACATCCCATTCACTTGTCCTATGTAGGGGAACATCAAACATGATCACAGTGTAAAACTGTCAAGTTATGTTTATTAAAAAAAAGTAGTATTAAACACTAACAAAATCCAAAGAATAAAAGCACTTATTAGAAAACATCCTTTTCGGGAATCATAAAGGCCAACATCCTAGGTCTGAGTACACCCAATGTGTTTCATCATAACAGACGTCCTCCGGGCTTAGGAGCCATGCTCCATCATTGCGCCTTTTATATAGTCACAACCAATAGTAACTCCCCTGTGGCATCTGAGTTCCAAGCCTCCTTTTGGATTACCGCATGCAAGGTCAAAGGAGATGGAACCCAGCATGCAATTTAAATATCAAAAATAGACGAATATAATTTATATCACCATCCCCATCAAATCATTCTCTGCAGCTATTACCTTTGTACCACCACCCCCTCCCTTTAGAATGTAAGCTCTACGAGCAGGGCCCTCGTGCACCTTTTGTATTGAACTGTAATTGTGTTGTCCCCACTATACATTGTAAAGCTCTGCGTAAACTGTTGGCGCTATATAAATCGCGTATAATAATAATATTTCAGGAAATAAAGAAAAACCCAATGTGGGATTCATTATGTATTACTCATAGATACAGTTGTGGGGGGGTGTTTATAAAGAATACATCATGAATCCCACATTGTTTTTGTTTCTGATAAAAATGGACGAATAAAATGTATACCAGAAAAAAAAACAAATGGGATTCTTTATGTATTATTTATAAACTTACCTTTATAAATTTATAAATTCCCTTTCATTTCCAATCTGCAGTGCAGTAATTTTCTGTAAAGTAATACAATATGGCAACCTGGAGGCCTTCTTTTCAACCTGGGTGTACAGAAAGCCTCCAGAAATGGGAATAATTTATATAAAATGGGAATCATTACAAAGAAGGAAAATTAAATATCTACCTCCAAGCATATGTTGGATACCAATAATAGTCTCCCCAAGATGCATAAAAATATGCAAGCACTCCCCCCGAGACCTATAGTTAATGGAATAGGATTGTTATCAGCAAGATTGAGAGATATATAGAGCTCTTCCTACAACTAAGTGTTATAACCACTAAAGCCTATTCGAAAGACACTAAAGATCTTTTGAGTTTACTACAACAAATTGCACATGAAACACAAGTGTATTTGGTTACTGTGGATGTTTCATTTGTATATAGAGTGGTACAGCACGAAGATGCGATACTAGCCCAGAACTGGGCTTTAAGTAAAAGAATATCCCACACTTCCAGAAACTATTTAAAAAAAAAAAAAAAAAAAAAAAAAAAAATTATATATATATATACACACACACACACATATATACAATCTTAGACTTCCGTCTAAATTGAAATTACCGTATTTATCGGCGTATAACACGCACATTCATTTTAAGAGGGTTGTTTGAGGAAAAAAATTCATGGTGAAAAAGTGAGTGTTATACGCCAATAAATACAGTATTTTTGGTATGGAAAAAAAAAAGTCTATATTCAGGAGGACATGAATGGTAATGGGAGCAAAATTTGCAACCAGCAATACTGATTTATGGCAGGGCGGGAGGATAGATTTTTTTTTTTTTTTGTCAAAGAACAGAACTCCTCTTCTACAAACGCTTTAAGGATGACCTCTTCTTAATGTGGCTGAGTACTGGGAATAATGGGCAACAGTTTATGTACTGAATAATAATAGCAACAAAATCAAATATTGTATCAGTACTAATAATGAAATACATTTTTTAGATGTCACCATATTTAGAGATCACAAATTATATACGAAAGATGTATTGTCAACGGTGTCTCCCAGTGTTAGTTCTACTTGAGGCTCGCTCATAAGCGCCAACCAGAGCGAACCGGCACTGGTGAAGGACCATTGGTAGTGAAAAGCTTCCTGTGGATGTAGAGAGGTGTTCAACACTGTGAAGATTATGTACGCCAGCGAGGGCCCCTGCGTTATATGCAGACTTGTTCAACTGGCCGGTATATGTTCGCTCTGCAAAGACCTTATCAGTTTGATACCAATCTGCTTTTGAGGGGGGATGTATGCTCATGTCTTTCTGTGTGCCTGATCACCACGTAGAGGGACCATGAGCTTGTCCCTGCAGATAGCCTTGCATCCATAGGAACGGTAGTATAATCCGGCTATGCATTGTTAGCTGAACAATGCAGAATAAGGATTCACGCCAATGGTAGAAGCGAGAATATGTGCACGAGCTTAGTCGGAACAGTGTTCACGATTTCTTAGGCACCAATCTCACTACACATGGGTACCATTGTTAACTGTAGACGCACAGTTTTCATGTACAAAGGGCTGGAAATTGTGCACGCTGGCCTACACAGGCACGCCCAGACACTCCCCTAGTCATTGTTCTTTTTGAATATACACGTGTTTTCATTGGTTGAGTTTTGTATAACACCTACTGTTTGAAGGAATGCCAGGGCTTGATTGGCTGAACTCTATAGTCACCAAGCCTCTTTTGTTACCCCTGTTCAAAGTCCTATGAATAAATGGAGCTCCCATAACAACCTAGGACTGTCTGTGGAGTTTCCATGTAAGAACAACTATCATGTCTGTCTTACTTGATAAACATGAGTGCACTCAATTGCATTATCCAAAAGATTAGACATTTTATTACAAGTAATACTGCTAAATGTAGTTTATGTATTGCAGTGCCCCTGTAGGCAGATCAAGAGACCCCTTAAGAGGAGGCTGGTTGAGTATATCAATAATATACAAAAAGGATACAAATATCATAGTGTATCCTTGCACTTGAGGATGGTGCACAATAAGGATCCCTCATTACTGCAATTTTTGTGGGGTCAACAGAGTCCACTCACATTGGAGAGGGTCAAATGGAATGAGGGAAGTATCTAAAAAGTGCACTAAGTGGACTTGCATATAGCACTAGACTTAAATTGTTATATTAGTGTAGTCCCTTTTAGGATATCAGGACTTTTGTATATTGGGATGGATATTCAACCTCTGGGGGATTAAGGTATATATAGAAACTAAATAAATTAATCTTTTTTATATAGAATTACACTGTTGGGCTGTGCTTTTTCTCTGAATATACAGTGGGGAAAATTATTTGATCCCTTGCAGATTTGGTATGTTTGCCCACTTGTGAAGAAGTGTCTATATTTTTTATCATAGGTGTATTTTAAATGATAGGAGACAGAATATCAACCAAAAATCCAGAAAAAAAAACACAAAACAAATATTATAAATTGAGTTGCAGTTCAGTGAGTAAAATAAGTATTTGATCCCCAAGCAAAACATGACTTAGTACTTGGTGGAGAAACCCTTATTGGCAAGCACAGAGGTAAGACGTTTCCTGTAGTTGGTTAGCAGGTTTGCACACCTCTTTGGAGGCATTTTAGTCCACTCTTTTACAGATATTCTCTAAATCCTTAAGGTTTCTTGGCTGTCACTTGGCAACTCAGTTTCAGCTCCCTCCATAATTTTTTTTTTATAGGATTAAGGTCTGGAGACTGGTGCTTCTTCTTGAGCCACTCATTTGTCGCCTTGGCGGTATGTTTTGAGTCATTGTCATGCTGGAAGACCCAACCACGACCCATCTTCAGTGTTCCGAAGGGAAGAAGGTTCTCATCCAATATTTTACAATATATGGCACAATCCGTTGGACCCTCAATGCGGCAAAATTGGCCCATACCTTTAGCGGAGAAACAGCCCCAAAGCATCATGTTTCCACCTCTGTGCTTGACTGTAGGAATGGTTTTCGTAGGGTCAAAGTCAGCATTTTTTCTTCCTCCAAATACGTTGAGTCAAGTAAAAGGCATATAGCTCAATTTTGGTCTCATCTGACCACAGCACTTTCTTCCAATCCTTCTATGAATCATTTAGATGTTCATTGGCAAACTTCAGACAAGCCTGTACATGGGCCTTCTTGAAGAGGGGGATCTTGCGAGCACTGCAGGATTTAAATCCATGGCGGTGTATTGTGTTACCAATGGTATGTTTGACTGTGGTCCCAACTGCCTTGAGATCATTCACAAGCTCCTCCGGTGTAGTTCTGGGCTGAACCCTCACTTTTCTCATGATCATCCTTACCCCATGAGGCAAAATTTTGCATGGAGCTCCAGACTGAGGGCGATTGATGGTTATTTTGAATTTCTTCAATTTGCAAATATTTGTTCCAACAATAGAAAACATAGCATAAAAAAAAGTAGAGGCAATTTTGAAATTAATGGCAGCAACAAGCCTCAAAAAAGTTGGCAAAGTGATACTAACAAGAAAGAGCTGGAAAAACATTTTGCAACTAATTAGATTAATTGGAAACAAGTCAGTAACATGATTGGACATGAAAAGAGCATTTTACATTTTCTGAAGTACAGATAGGCAGAGGTTTACCAATCTGTCAAAATCTGCAACTAAAAATTTCAGAATCTTCTCTGGTCCAAACCTCATTTAAAATGGTCTGCTGCAAAGAGGAAAATGTTTTATGTGGTCCGATTAACCACTTGACCACTGGGCACTTAAACCCCCTTAATAACCAGACCAATTTTCAGCTTTTGGTGCTCTCACATTTTGAATGACAATTACCGGTACTCAGTCATGCAACACTATCTATATGAAATTTTTGTTCTTTTTTTCACACAAATAGAGCTTTCTTTTGGTGGTATTTAATCACCGCTGGGTTCTTTATTTTTTGCGCTATAAAAGAAAAAAGACTGAAAAATCTGTAAAAAATTTTTTTTTCGTTTCGGTTATAAAATTTTGCAAATTAGTAATTTTTCTTCATATATTTTGGCCAAAATTTATACCGCTACATATCTTTGGTAAAAATAACCCAAATCGGTGGATATTATTTGGTCTTTGTGAAAGTTATAGAGTCCAAAAGCTATGGTGCCAATATCTGAAAATTGATCACACCTGAAGTACTGACGGCCTATCTAATTTCTTGAGACCCTAACATGCCAGAAAAATAAAAAATACCCCCCAAATGACTGCTTTTTGGAAAGAAGACGTTCCAAGGTATTTAGAAAGATGCATGGTGAGTTTTTTGAAGTTGTCATATTTTCCCACAATTCTTTGCAAAATCAAGTTTTTTTTTTCTTGTTTTTTTTCACAAAATTGTCATAGTAGCAGGTTATTTCTCACACACAGCATATGCATACCACAAATTACACCCCAAAACACATTCTGCTATTACTCCCGAGTATGGCGATACCACATGTGTGAGACTTTTACACAGCGTGGCCACATACAGAGACCCAACATGCAGGGAGCACCTTCAGGTGTTCTGGAACACCCAGGCCATTTCTGATATTTCTCTCCTACATGTAAAAATCATCATTTATTTGCTAGAAAATTACATAGAACCCCAAAACACTATATATATATATATATATATATATATATATATATATATATATATATATATATATATATATATATATATATATATATATATATATATATAATTTTTTTTAGCAAAGACCCTAGAGAATACAATGGCGGTCATTGCAACTTTTTTAGTGGTTACATGTTTTGAGTTACAGAGGAGGTCTAGGGCCAAAATTATTGCTCTCGTTCTACTGATCACAGCGATACCTCACATGTGTGTGTGGTTTGAACACGGTTTTCAAATGTGGGTGGGACTTACGTATGCGTTCGCTTCTGCATGTGAGCACACGGGGACAGGGGCGCTTTAACATCTTTTTTTTTTATTGTTCATTTTACTTTATTTATTTTAGTTTGACGCTTTTTCCCCCCCCCAAATTTTTTTGATCACTTTTAATCCTATTACAAGGAATGTAAACATCCCTTGTAACAGGAACAAGGCATGACAGGTCCTCTTTACAGTGAGATGTGGGGTCAATAAGACCCCACATCTCACCTCTAGGCTGGGAAGCCTGAAATAATAATAATAAAAAAAAAGATTCTGGCTTCGATCGTAGCAGTGAGTCGGTAGAAGCAACGGAGGGCGGCGGGGGGGGGGGGGGGGGGACGTCCCCTCTTGCCTTCCGTAAGAATGATCAAGCAGTGGAACAGCCGCTATGATCGTTCTTATAGTGTAGGGAATCGCTGGCTGAAAAAGGTGATATCTGAATGGATGCCTGTAGCTGCACCCATCATTCAGATATCCCCGCACAAAGTCAAGGACGTCGTATGACGGCCGGCAGGCGGAAAGTGGTTAAAACGCATTTTTTTTTTTTTAACACAAAGTTGTCCATTTTTACAATATTTCTAACACATAGCATGTACATACCAAAAATGACACCCCAAAATAGATTCTCCTACTCCTCCTGAGTACAGCAATACCACATGTGGGAGACTTCCACAGCCTGGCCACACACAGAGGCTGAGTATGGCAGGGTATCGCCGAGTATTGCAGAGCATGGCGGGGTATGGCAGAGCATGGCGGGGTATGGCAGAGCATGGCGGGGTATGGCAGAGCATGGCGGGGTATGGCAGAGCATGGCGGGGTATGGCAGAGCATGGCGGGGTATGGCAGAGCATGGCGGGGTACGGCAGAGCATGGCGGGGTACGGCAGAGCATGGCGGGGTACGGCAGAGCATGGCGGGGTACGGCAGAGCATTGCGGGGTATTTCAGAGTATTGCACAGTATTGTGGGGTATTGCAGAGTATTGCGGGGTTTTGCAGAGTATTGCACAGTATTGTGGGGTATTGCACAGTATTGTGGGGTATTGCACAGTATTGTGGGGTATTGCAGAGTATTGTGGGGTATTGCAGAGTATTGTGGGGTATTGCAGAGTATTGCAGGGCGGATTGAGGGATGGCTGAGCATGGATGGATGGATGGCAGTTGTCACAGAGCAGCGCTGTGGGCACTACAGATCCAGCCCACAGTGCTGCTGCCATCCGATCCCTCCCCCTCTCCACTCACAGTGTACCGATCGGTACAGAGAGGGGAGGAGAGGAACCGGCGTCATGAGATGACACCGGTTTGTTTACATGTGATTGCTCCGTCATTTGACGGAGCGACCACATGGTAAACGGCCACAATTTGCTTGCACGTGATTACATTATCAAAGTCAGCAACGCTCCCCCTCATTTACTAAGCTCTGATGAACTCCGCTTGCAAAGTGCACGTGCAATGCAATACAATGTGCTTTCTGTAAATCAAGCCCAGTTTCTTTTTCAGGGAAGGCCTTGCATATTTCAGCAGGACAATGCTAAACCGCATATTGTACCTATGACAACAGCAGGTTCTTGTAGAAGAGTTGGGGTGCTTAAAGTGATTGTAAAGGCAGAAGCCTTTTTATCGTAATGGATTCTATGCATTTACCACTTGCTGCCCGCCCACCGTAAAATGTCGGAGGAGCAGTGCGGCTCTCGTTCTGAGAGGACGTCAAACGATGGCGCCCCAGAACGGGTGCGCAGTGCGGTGATCGCAGCTGCGCCGTGTTCCTATGACACGGCGCGACCCCGATCTCTGTAAAGAGCAGATGACGCAGCTCTTAAACCATGTGATCGGCTATGTCCAATCACAGGCGTTCATATGTAAATGCAGAAGTGCCGTTAATCTGCCCTCCTTGCCTCACACCGACAGAGTGTGTGGCGAGGAGTGCTGATCAGCGATATCTCCTCGCAGGTGAGACCAGGGCAGTAATCAGGGCAATCATCAGCAGTGCCATCAATCAGTGCAAACAATCAGTGCCCATTAGTGATGCCAGTCAGTGCTGCCTTTCAGTGCGGTATATTAGTGCCTCCTAATCAGTGCCGCCTCATCAGTGCAGTCTCAGGGAAGGAGAAAAATCACTTATTTACAAAATTTACTGACAAACTAGGAAAAACTTTTTTTTTTTTTTATCAAAACTTTCACTTTTTTTTTGCAAAAAATAAAAAACCCAGCAGTGATGCTCTATTTGTGTGAAGAAAAGGATTAAAAATTCATTTTGGTACAGTGTTGCATGACCGCATAATTTTAATTCAAATTGCAACAGCGCTGAAAGCTGAAAAACGGCCTGGCCAGAAAGTGGGTAAGAGTGCCCTGTATTGAAGTCGTTAACATAAAAGAACCTTCTGTGTGCAGCAGCCCCTATCAGCATCCCTCCTTACCTGAGCCCAACTCTAGCCAGCGATGTTGCAGGAGAGACTCGGCTGCCCAGGAGACGCTGCCTCATTGGCAGAGACAGTGTAATGCTTCAGGCAGTGAACTATGTTGGATTGTGTGGATCACAGCTTCGGAAGTCTATGAATACTATATTCTTAACAGTTATGATGAGTCAATTTCCGCTGCGACATTCAGAAGGTAGGGTTAGAATTTTTAACCTTAACAGCTATCAGGTAGGAAGACTCAGATAAGTTTGGAAATACAATCGGATTTAGAGTGGTAATACACAGCCATGACGGGGAGCTTCAGAGGAAACTTAAGCTTAGTAGCACTACACAGGGATAAAGTTTATAGGAAACGTAAAGATACTTGCAGTGAGTGGATTCCTGGAGATGGGGTCACCCAGTGGCTTCTGGAGAGATGTACTGGTCTCCTATGTGGAAAGGAACAGGTAAAGTTTTCTTCGGGCAAAGAAGGAAAAGACTGTGAGTAAGGCAGAGGAGCTTCTCTGACTACTAGAGAGGAAGGGGCTCTGTCCGGCCCAACAAGTGGAAGTTGGAGGGGCTCTGTCTGGCCCAAAAGTGAGGTGGAAGACGGGGCTCTATCCAGCCCAAAAGAGAGATGATAGTCGGGGCTCTGACCGGCCCAAAAGAAACATGATAGTCGGGGCTCTGTCCAGCCCAATAGAGAGAGATGATGGCAGTCTGCTGTTGGAGATCTTTACCTGGCATCAGGTTCTTAGCACGAACGTCAAGCAAATGGCTGTTTAAGTAGGGACAAGAGGAGGAGCCAGGTGATGTCATTGCAACATCATCAATCTGCGACGGTGTTTGTGGAGATATCAGAGCTCCCAGTGGAAAGATAAGAATATTGCAGGAGAAATGTCGGAGCCTCCAGTGGAGGGATAAAGACATTACAGGAGAAATGTCGGAGTCACCAGTGGAGGGATAAAGACATTACAAGAGAAATGTCGGAGCCTCCAGTGGAGGGATAAAGACATTACAGACAGCAGCGAAACACCATTGGCTCCCGTTGCTGTCAAAGTCAGTGAGCCAATGAGGAAAGTGAGGGGGTGGGGCCTAGCCAAGCTGCTTGCTGTGGGGGTACTCGTCAGGAGGGAGAGGCCAGGAGAGCCGAAGAGGGACCAGAGAAAAGGAGGATCTGGGCTGCTCTATGCAAAACCATGACACAGAGAAGGTAAGTATAACATGTTTTTTTTTTTTTTTGCTTAAAAATAACAGACACTTTAGTATCACTAACTGTCCTGCCTGTCCATACCTTTCGCCAACTGAAGTTTTTTCGTGCATCATAAAATAAAAAATATGACAAAGGAGACCCAGGACTGTTGAGCAGTTAGAATCCTATATCAGGCAAGAATAGGACAACATTCCTCTCCCAAAACTCCAACTGGTCTCCGCAGTTCCCAGATGTTTACAGAGTGTTAAGGGGCAAGTTCACTTTTTTTTCTAAATTCCAGCTTTCCTCTCTAACTAGAACAACCTTGAGGGCCCGGTGCAAGAAACCTTAAGAGCCCCCCCCCCCCTTGACTCCCCTCCCACCTGTCCCACTGATCCTGGGGCCCATTAGAACTGTTGTGCAGTCCCGCGGCAGGACGCTTTCACATTTTCTGCAGCTAGCCCCCTTCCTACCATCTTGGGCCCCTCCCTACCCCCTTCCCTCACCACCCACATTGGCAGAAAGCACACTAGCACACCAGGGAACTCCATATAAGGGTCCAACGCGGTGGCAGAACTACCAGGGTTGCAAAGGTCGCACTGGCGACCAGGCCCTGGTGTTCGGCCTCTGTGGAGGTCCCCAGTCTCCTCTTGCTGTCCTGCCCCTGCTATTACCAGCGCTGGTCTGGTGTCTCTGCCTCTATGGCAGTGGTGGCAGTCTATTAGGGCCCAGTGCCGGTTACACTGTGGGGCTTGTAGCCAGCTGAGCCCCCCCGCAGGTCACATAGCAGCGGTAATGCTGCATAGCCTTCTCTGTTGACATGCCGATTGGGATGCGATTCAGGTGAAACTCTCAGTCAGATCTAAAACAAGTATTTATTAGAATCAAGACTATAATCACATATACACTCACCGGCCACTTTATTATTAGGTACACCTGTTCAATTGCCCGGTAACACAAATTGCTAATCAGCCAATCACATGGTAGCAACTCAATGCATTTAGGCATCCAGACATGGTGAAGACGACTTGCTGAAGTTCAAACCGAGCACCTGAATGGGGCATTTAGGTGACTTTGAACGTGGCATGGTTGTTGGTGCCAGATGGGCTGGTCTGAGTATTTAAAAAACTGCTGATCTACTGGGATTTTCACACACAGTCATCTCTAGGGTTTACAGAGAATGATCCAAAAAAGGGAAAATATCCAGCGAGTGGCAGTTAAGAGGACGAAAATGCCTTCTTGATGCCAGAGGTCAGAGGAGAATGGGTAGGTTCGAGATGATAGAAAAGCAACAGTAACTCAAATAACCACTCGTTACAACCAAGGTATGCAGAATACCATCTATGAACGCACAACACATCGAACCTTGAAGCAGATGGACTACAGCAGCAGAAGACCACACCGGGTGCCACTCCTGTCAGCTAAGAACAGGAAACAGGCTGCAATTCACACAGGCTCACCAAAATTGGACAATAGAAGATTGGAAAAACGTTGTCTGGTCTGATGAGTCAATTTCCGCTGCGACATTCAGAAGGTAGGGTTAGAATTTTGTGTAGATATGAAAGTATGGATCCATCCTGCCTTGTATCAACAGTCCAGGCTGGTGGCAGTGGCGTAATGATGTTGGGGATATTTTCTTAGCACACTTTGGGCACCTTAGTAACAACTGAGCATCGTTTAAACGCCACGGCCTACTTGAGCATTGTTACTGACCATGTCCATCCCTTTATGACTACAGTGTACTTTCTTCTGATGGATACTTCAGGATAATACACCATGTCACAAAGCTCAAATCATCTCAAACTGATTTCTTGAACATAATGAGTTCACTGTACTCCAATGGCCTCCAGTCACCAGAGCTCAATCCAACCTTTGGGATGTGGTGGCCACCTTTGGGATGTGGTGGAATAGGTGATTCGCATCATGGATGTGTAGCTGACAAATCTGCAGCAACTGCGTGATGCTATCATGTCAATATGGACCAAAATCTGAGGAATGTTTCCAACACCTTGTTGAATCTATGCCATGAAGCATTAAGGCAGTTCTGAAGGCAAAAGCGGGTCCAACATGGTACTAGCAAGGCGTACCTAATAAAGTGGCTGGTGAGTGTTTATCAACCATATGTTCAGAAGCCATGTGGGCTCCTTGCCAGTAAGGTGGGGGCTTTGATCAGTAAAACCACTATCATATTTAATATTAGATCCAACTGGGAGCATCACCTGGATCGCATCCTGATTGGCATGTCAACAGAGAAGGCTATGTAGAGTAACCACTGCTAGGCAACCTTCGGGGGGCTCAGCTGTCCACAACCAATTGTGCTGGCCCTCCCGCGGAAGACCCATCAGCCCCATAAAGTAACCAGCACTGGGTCCCATTGCACTGCCGCCACTGCCATGGAGACAGAGGCCGGTGCTATCAATAACAGGGACAGGACAGCAAGAGGAGGCTGGGAACCCAAATGATGATGAAATGCCAGGGCCCGATCGCAAGTGTGACCTTTGTGACCCTAGTAGTTCCGCCACTCATCCACATTTACTTGGAATGTGCAGATGGGGGAATCTTTTTTTTTTTTTTAGTTCAATCTACTGGCTGAACGAAAACAAAAAAATGATCAATGTATGGGCTGCCTAAGTGTGAACTGTGAGCAAGTTTGTGAAGCTCTTGGAAGAACTGAGAGGGAGATAAGGACAGTTCAGTGATCACAGCGTAATGCAGTGCTCACTCACCCAAGGGCCGAGACTGGTAGCTCTGACATCATTGACGCAGCTAAGAAAGCGTACCTGGCTGTTTTTCATATTTCAAGCCCACACATCCCCTCTCTCTGACACACATTTTGCCACGTGAAGAAACAAGCGACACACACAGCAAAACACAGTAAAAAAAGTGCAAACCACAACACAACAAAATGCCCCATGAGCTGCTTTGACACATGTAGTGCATCTGAGCTATGCGTGTTGTGGGAAAAACGTGGCAAAAAAAATGCTAGGTGCTAGGTGTGAATGGGGCCTGAAAGTGAAATTGGTGTGTTTACACAAAAACAATGAGGCTCCATTCAAATCTGCGCTGTTTCCAAATGCATGGCAAACCGAACAGAAAATGCGTGCTGCCATGCGTTTCAGAAACACGTTGCAAATGAGCATCGCGCTTTCATTGTCATTAAATGTTTAAGGCACCCCAAGCGTGGAAAGCAGGCCTGCGTTTGCCCTGTGACAAATGATGGTAAAAGATGGTAAACACACATTATGCTCCAAAAAAGTTCTGGAACTGCTTTGGGGCGTTTGTCGCATTTATTCAAGTAAATGGGCTGCCCTATGAGCAGAAATGCTCCAAAACGCTCCCCAAAAAACAAAATAATCACTACGTGGAGGTGTGACTGGCGTCTGACAGCTGAGTGTCTCCGTCCACTCCCTCCTTTGTACTTGTATGAAGAACAATTTCCCTTAGAATTACCAGAACTATGGAATAAGATGACCCACCTGAACAATCCATTCAATTTGTATCAAATCAGGAAGGCTCTTGCACTAAATAGTACAAACAAGTGGTTACTGCCCTCACCTATAACTGGTCACTGCAACAAGGAGCATTGGAAAAGCAACGCATGTAAAAAAACAAAAAAGAATTTCCAAGCTCAACTTACCGACGAGCCTGTGACCAACCAAATTGACCGGTCCAACAGCATGCGTTAAAAACATGGATTTAGTTGTACAAATACATGTGTACGACACAGCGTCCTGACAAGGCACCCCATTTTCTGTGGACCTGAACTTTAATTTCTCTGAGTCTCCAACAATGGAAACACTTGAATTTAAAATGGATGGGTGTAGGGCAGACAACCTGGAGGGAGCACACCCCTCCTTAAAGGCACAGGGGCAGACTGAGTAAACTGCTTGGCTAACATAATTCATACTACAAACAAGTGGTTACTGTCCCCACCTATAACTGGTCACTGCAGCAAGGAGCATTGAAAAGGCATGTAAAAAAAAAAAAAAAAAAGAAAAAAAAAAAAAAAAAAAAAAAAGGAATTTCCAAGCTTCACTTACCGACCAGCCTGTGACCAACCAAATTGACCCGTCCAACAGTATGCGGTAAAAACAGTGGTTTCGTTGCAATTATATTGGCCAGGCAACGCACTGACACCTTTGCTGCCATAGTGCTATGGGCTGGGTGTTCAGTATTCCCCTGCGCCTTTAAGGAGGGGTGGTCTTCCTCAAGGTTATCTGCCCTACACCTGTCCATTTAAATGCATGTGCTTCCATTGTTGGAGACTCTCAGAAATTAGAGTTTAGGTCCACAGAAAATGGGGTGCCTTGCCGGGGCTCTGTGGCTTATGCATGTATTTGCAAAAGTGTGCAACTAAACCCCTGTTTTTAAACGCATACTGTTGGACAGGTCAATTCAATTGGTCGCAGGCTGGTCGGTAAGTTAAGCTTGGAAAGTCCTTTGTTTTTTTTCTCTTGCACTACATAGCTGATGGTAGATCTAAAGGTGATTATACAATCAAATTGTACAGAAAGTGGGTAGAAACACCACAGGAGGTGGTAGAGAAATAAAGGTGGTGTGGTCAAGAGTGGTGAACAGGCCCGCTCTGGAAGTGCATGCTGAGATATGATATATGAGATATGATATACAGGAAGTGATGGAATTTAAAAACATTTTTTAAAAATCCAAGTAGACAGATGAAAATGTAAAGCTTATATAGAAGTAGCAAATTAAAATAAGCATAATGGGATGGCTGGGCCAGAAATGACAACAGAAAACACTTCCATTTATTATGAAAAGTGAAACTCTGCCCGAAAAGGTGAACTTCGCCTTTATACGAAGGAGGGAATGCTACACTATGGCAAACATGGCGCTATCATGATGTTGCTGCCATCAATTTTAAAATCTTATTTTTTTTCTTAAAATTGTAAATTTTTTCAATTTAAACATTTGAGATTTTTTCTATTTTCTATTGCTAATGAAATATTGGTTTATGAGATTTGCAAATTCTCACATTTAGTTTTTATGCATTGGGGTTGTAAAAAAAGATCTATGTACATTTATTTTATATTTTTTTGTAGTCCGCAGGAGTCCGATATACAGATCATTTTTATACAGCGTAGGCAGGATAGATTGAAGGAGGGAACAGTTTTAGTCATAGTTTGTGTGGGGCTTTATGTCCACTTTAAGCCTGCATTCACACCTGAGCGTTTCAAAGCTGGGCGTTTTTAGCACGCTTTTGCCGCGTTTTTGTTCAGAACACCAATGCAAAAGGCAGAACAATGCCTGTAATCTGCCCCAAAGAAGCTCATGTTTTTTTGGGCTTAAGGCGTTTTTCAGGGGTTTTGCTTCAGGTGACAAAAAAAAGCTCAGATGTGAACAGGTGCCATTGAAATAAATGGGATTTTGCTTGATGGGCTTATTTCAGGCATTTTTTCAGGCGTTTTACGAGCTGGAAATACTCAGGTGTGAATGCAGCCCAAGGTCTCCCATTTACACATAAAACCGATTCGCTCATCCCTTACTCTTCTACAATTTCAGTCCGTATGCGCCGATTTTATCTTTAGAACAGACAGAGATAATTCTCCGTGAATCCTGTGTCATGGGTGCACACTACTAAATGCGTACCTGTAAAATAATAATTTATACACATAGCAACACTAAAGATATAAAACAGTTAAAAAAAACGTAATGCAACAAATAGAAATGATTACAGCAAAACTACCCAACCAAAGCCATTACTTTAAACATAAACTACACCAAAAGAAGTAAAGATGCTTCTAGATCAGTAATGTAATCGGCTTCAAATCTCAAATACTGCAGTGAAGATTCACAGTGACCTACTAAATGCCCTTACAAAACATTTTTCAGGTTGAACACTGTTGAAAGAACAAATATCTGTCAAATTATTCTAATGTTTCAAGCAAGAGTGCAGCAAGGGCAGCTGTAACAGTTTACAAATTAAAGCAGTGCTGTGGAATAAATGCATTTGACAGTGTATTTGCATATGCTAATGGTAATATTTGATGCTATGCAAAGGCAGACAGCAAGGATCAAAACAGCCTTTCGTTCTTCAACTAGACAGCATAACCAGTCAGGTTATATTGAAAAAGCCAATATGAATAGAAATAGCCCTGAACCTTAAGGCCTCACACACGGACATTAAAAAAAAAAACTAGGTGTAAAGCTAGTACCGACACCAGGAAAAAAAAAAGGCGTTAAAAACACAATTTTATCCCCGTTTTGCATTGGCTTCAATTCGCGTTTAGCCGCGCTACCTTTTAGCCGTGTTTCTCTGCCTCTATTCAAAATCAATGGTTCCCTGTGGGTACCATTGAAGTCGCACCATCAAGATGAACAGACTTGCAGTGCGACCTGTGTGCTGAGAATCTTGAAGGGGAACCCTGCCAAAATGTAAACAGTGTGAACCCCCACACCGAAAAAAAAAAATGGCGTGGGGGTCCCCACTCCAAGCCCCCAGATCCCTGCCCCCCCACTCTAGGTGAATGAGGGCAAATCGTACCCCTACACATTCAACTAAATAAACAGTGTCAAAAATACACACACTACACAGGTTTTTTTAAAGTATTTTATTAAGGTAGCGCCAACTCTTCTCCCTCCTCTGTCGCTGACTTCTCGCTCTTTTGCTGGGTCTTCTCCCACTGCTCTTCTTCTGATGCACACGGTGGACCCAGCATTACACCGGGAGATCACGTCAAGTCAACATTGGAAGAAGAACAGAGGGAAAACACCCAGCAAAAGAGCTAGAAGACCCAGCAAAAAAGAGCTAGAAGACAGCAGAGAGGAGACACGGCAGAAGAGGGCGAAGACAGCGCGGAGAGGGAGACAAACTCGCCGGAGGAGGGAGAAGAGCCGGAGAGGGGAGACAGAAATCGGAAGAGACGCCGGAACTGATTTAATAAATTATTTTAAAAACCTGTGTAGTGTTTTTATTCCTTAACACTTTTTTGGAGTGAATGGGTAGGGGTACGATGTACCCCATACTCATTCACCTAGGGTGGGGGGTCAGATTCCGATAAGTCTCCGCCCGCAGACCAACAACCAAGGGCAAGGGCTGTCGGGAGGAGGCCTTTGTCATCAACATTGAGACAAGGTGCTTTGGGGTGGGGGCGCAGAGCCCCCCTGCCCCAAAGCACCCACCCCCCATGTTGAGGGCATGTGGCCTGGCATGGTTCAGGGGGGGGGGGGGGCGCTTGCTTGCCCCCCTTTCCTGACCTGCCAGGCTGTGTGCTCGGATAAGGGTCTGGTATCGTCTTGGGGGGGGGGGGTCCTCAAGCAAAATGTTTTTTTACATTTTGTCAGGGTTCCCCTTCAAGATTCTCCAGCACACAAGTTGCACTGCAAGTCGGATCATCTTGATCCAACTTCTATTCAAATTAATGGGCTCCCATAGGGAACCACTGATTTTGAATAGAGGCAGAGAAACGCCAGACGAGGCTTAACGCTGTGTATAGAGTTAAACCGTGTTTAACACCTTTTACCGCCGTCTGGCGTTTTTTACAGCTCTAGCGCTGGAGCCTCAGAACGCACTGGTCCTGAGTTTTTTTTGGAGCTTAAAAACGCCAATGCCTGTTACAACTCAAAAACGTCATGGTGTGTATGATGATACTGAATAATATGGAGCGGCATTTTTAAGCTGCAAAAACGTCAGTGTGTATGAGGCCTAAATACAAGTATGTTTGTTTTGTTTAAATAAATTATATTTCCATAACAAACTCAAAATAACAAGGATTTATTCTTCACCACACCCTTTCACTTCCAGAGCAATTTCTTTGTACACATGGTAAAAACACGTTTTAGGCCTGAAGATTAAACTCCCAAATATTATTTAAATTCTGAAAGCAGATACAGTGGAGAATACCATGCTGGATTTGTTTTGGGTCCCATGATTTTAGTACAATGGTTTAGCAAATGTATATTTTCAGAAGAAGAAAAAAAAAAGTTTACTTATCTCTCTACAAAGCACTAGGTCCCATGTCTTTCTGCTGTTCCTCTGTTATCAGCATGATGACTTCTGACAAGTTCCCCCCAGACAGGAGACAAAAGCAGCCTGAGATTTGTGTCATTGTGGGTGCTATAAATAGATTAGCTGAGAGCTTGTCTTGTCACAGCACTGCTGTGAAACTATCTTCGTTCTTCTGTCTATGTGGAGTGGGAGTGTGTGCCTTTCCTCCAATCAGCTGTCACACAATGTAAGCCCAGACACCACTCCTACTACAGAATGGGGAAGTAAAAATTCTAACAATGTCAGAATTCTAAAGAATATAGCTAAACAGATATACATGTAAAACTTATGTAAGGAGATTTTTTTCATCCCTGTGTATCATCTGAGGCTGTTCACTTCACTGGGTATAGGAGAGGGTTTACATTAACTGTAAAATTACGTGCACCGTGAAACAGTGCAACTTTTGGCAACTTTGGCAGACAGTGCAACTTTGGCAGGCAACACTTTAAAGGGCTTGTTAACACTTGCTTCAAAACATGACTTCGGACATGCTTTTTAAAGCTCTCTGGAAGCCAGTCAAAGCACCTGTCACTAAATAAAATGGATAGCTTACAGGCCTGTTTAAGCCTTGTGTGACAGACCTAGCCGGGAAAGAGACTTTTGGAGGGGACTGTATGCTAGCCTCTTGCCGATCAATCGGGGGCCCTTGCATTTGGGGGAATGGTGCTCTTTGTGAGCTGTATGTCTGGGGACCCTGGATTTGCCATATTGGAATAGTGGCTGATTCATAATGCTGGGACAGATACTGTTAGGAGATGCTGATGTAAATTCCAACACCTGTCGGTCTATTGTCTGCTAAAATGTGTATTGTAAATAAGTCTACTATGGGATCTAAGAGTCATTAGATCCCCATTGTTATTTGTGTTAATTAACTCTGATATTGTGTGAAGAAGAGTCTATGTTGATTGTGATAATGTTGATTGGATTTTCTGAACTACAAGATGGCCAGTCTGGCCTAATGGTCATGTCTGAGTCATCTAGTCTGTCTAAAGGGATTAGTTAATTAGCTCATGTTAATTAGGTTAATTAGGTTACAGCTGTATTGTTAGAGTAATATGAGCAGGAGGTCTGCACCTCCACGTTGAGTGTATAAAAGCCTGTATTTTGTCAATAAAGAGAGATTTCTGGTTGAACTTACATACAGCCTGCCTGGTATTTTTTCTGAGCTATCACAACTGGGTTAGAACGGCACATAGCTGTAATTCTAATCCTGGAGCATTGGATGACCGAGCAATCAGATGGTGCGATCTGTAATCTGTGTCAATCGCTGCAGAGGAGTGTCGGGAGAGTGGAACCGAGCGAGCAAAGGGGCTCGTTACATTGGTGGCAGCAGTGGGATTTGCTCTCCAGTTACTGGGACACTCCAAACCAGCCTGCAGGAGAGCCACGCTGAAAGACTTACTTGAGAGCCGTGGAGGGAATGGTGGGATCGTGCTTCCTTGCCGTGAACACATCCAAACCATGACCTGGATCCAAGGTAGCAGGATAGCAGGAGAGGAGAAATACCAGCCACCATGGATGAGGAATTCAGAAGGAGGTTGCGAGAGGAGATACAGCACAGAGGACCAGTATCAGAGCAGGTCCTGCTAGGATGGTTTGATTCTGTCCGCTGTGAGCTCTGGAAGGAAGCGCTAGCCCGTGAGCAGCGACACCAGGGAAAAGTTCTCCCCTCCATCCATGTGAGGTACTGGTCGCAGTATGAAGTGCGAATGCTGTTTTTGGGGGAACAGCCGAACCAGGAGTGGACAGCCGAGTTAAGCAGGCTGATCCGGGCAGAAATGCGGTTGGACAAGAGCTACAGAGCCCTCCAGTGGTATGTAGCCCAAGTGTGCCCATGGACAGCGGATGACAACCCCACGGAAGGCTTTGACTACGATGGCCTGGGATTGTTATACTGGAGGCTGTCCAGGGACCCTGACTTTGGAAGTGATCGGGAGTGGCGTTTAGAGGAAATAATGAAGCACAGAGAGCGGAGACTGAATGTCTCAGAAGTGCACTGGGCACTGGAAGATTTTGAGTTTCTGGCCGTTCAGGAATGGGAGTTGGAGATCGCCTACAAACAGCTGTTAGACTCTGCTCAGCAGCAGGGTGGTGCTCCCTTTGCCTGGGACTATCATGAAATGCCAGTTGACAACTCTGAAATCCTGGCTGAAGAGTTGACAATGTGGCAGAGTAACGGTGTACTTTGCCAACCTGCCCCCGCAGCTATGGAGGCGGAGGTCTTATGGCGGATGCAGCATGTGCTGACTGACCTTGATGAACCTGTTTCTGCATTGAATGATCTTGGATGGAGGAATGTGCCTGTCCAGCAGAATGCCAGAGAATCGGCAGTGGAAAATCTGAAGATTGCCATCCCCAAACCTGAAGTGCTGACAACAGGGCAGAGCTCTGCTAACCTCTGCCCAGCACTGATAGCATCTTCTGGGTTCCACGGAGAGGAGATGGTGAACCTTTATCCCCAGACACCAGTTGCAGAGACAGGGGATTTGATAGACTTTTCTGCTGAGGAAGAACAACCTGGTGAGCCTCCAGCAGAAGAAGAGCTGTTATTTGGGCCAAACTTCACTATGCTCTGCCCAGCACCAACAGAAGTATCTGTGAAGTTACAAGGAACTTCCCCAGCTGAAGCGCTGGCAACCGGACAGAGGGTCCAAGATCTCTGCCCTACACCTGCGTCGGTTCTGGAGGCTCAGGGTGAGAAGGAGGTGGTCACTTCCCAGCAGCAGATCAGGATACAGGGGGAGAAGGGAGAGGAGGTGTTTGTCGTCCCTCCCCAACAGTTAGCCGGAGCAGATGGTGTGGGGTTTCCAGCAGAAGGGCTGGCAACAGGGCCGAGTACTGCTGGACTTTGCCCTCAACTAACAGAGCATGGATGTCCTGTGAAGGTGGATGGGACTTCAGTCTCCACCTGTATACCCCAGGGATGCTGGGCAGTCGGCCCAGATCCCCAACAGCATGACAGAGTGAGCCCGGACACCCTGTCTTCTCTCCAGCGGCAGAAAGGTCTCCAGGGAGAAGGGCCAGTTAGTCTCCTGCCAAAAGGGGAGAAATGTGACAGACCTAGCCGGGAAAGAGGCTTTTGGAGGGGACTGTATGCTAGCCTCTTGCCGATCGATCGGGGGCCCTTACATTTGGGGGAACGGTGCTCTTTGTGAGCTGTATGTCTGGGGACCCTGGATTTGCCATATTGGAATAGTGGCTGATTCATAATGCTGGGACAGATACTGTTAGGAGATGCTGATGTAAATTCCAACACCTGTCGGTCTATTGTCTGCTAAAATGTGTATTGTAAATAAGTCTACTATGGGATCTAAGAGTCATTAGATCCCCATTGTTATTTGTGTTAATTAACTCTGATATTGTGTGAAGAAGAGTCTATGTTGATTGTGATAATGTTGATTGGATTTTCTGAACTACAAGACGGCCAGTCTGGCCTAACGGTCATGTCTGAGTCATCTAGTCTGTCTAAAGGCATTCGTTAATTAGCTCATGTTAATTAGGTTACAGCTGTATTGTTAGAGTAATATGAGCAGGAGGTCTGCACCTCCACGTTGAGTGTATAAAAGCCTGTATTTTGTCAATAAAGAGAGATTCCTGGTTGAACTTACATACAGCCTGCCTGGTATTTTTTCTGAGCTATCACAACTGGGTTAGAACGGCACATAGCTGTAATTCTAATCCCGGAGCATTGGATGACCGAGCAATCAGATGGTGCGATCTGCAATCTGATTCAATCGCTGCAGAGGAGTGTCGGGAGAGTGGAACCGAGCGAGCAAAGGGGCTCGTTACACCTTGCTTTTGCTTTGCATCAAAAATTATACCCCATGTCGCTTTAGTGGTGCTTCAAAGCCTCCATAGAAGTCTTTGACAAAGCTCGCATGGAGCACCTGAAGTTTTTGAGAGGCTTCAATTCAGCTTTGCTTTTTTGGAGAAATTGCAGTTATGAGATAACACACATGGCATCTACCAAGCTTCATGCAAGCTTCACCAAAGCATCACCAAAGCATCATCGAAGCACCACTGAAGCACCACTGAAGCATCATCGAAGCATCATCGAAGCATCAAAAACACATCAAAAGTCCAAGCAAGTGTAAATGAGCTCTTAAGGGCTCATTTACACTTGCTTCAAAACATGGCTTCAGTCACTTTTTTTTAAAGCTCTTTGAATACCAGTCAAAGCTCCTGTAGCTAAATGAAATGGTTAGCTTAACAGGCCTGTTTACACCTTGCGTTTGCTTTGCTTCAAAAATGTTACCCCATCTCGCTTTGTTGGTGCTTCAAAGCATCTTTAAAGCCTCCATAGAAGTCTTTGAAAAAGCTCGCTTGAAGCACCTGAAGCGTTTAAGAGGCTTGAATTCAGCTTTAGCTTTGCTTTGTTTTGGATTACTTGCAGGTTTGAGAAATCCACACACACAGGGCCTCTGCAAAGCTTTAATAAAGCTTCAAAAAGCATCACTGATGCACCACCAAAACATTGCAGAAGCATCACAAACACATCAAAAAAGCATGTGAAAGTGGTAAGCGCTTTAATGCGTGTTGGAAGTTGAAACAAGGGTAAGGGCCAGTTGACACCACATGCAGTCCAGTGCAGTTTTTTTTTTCTACATCAAAAACACATGGATAGTATGTTATATGGCTTTCAACGACATAGTTCACACCAGTGCGGTCAGTTCTAGTGTGTTCCAGAAAAATGAAACTTAGAACATGCTGCATTTTTTTCTACATTGGACTGTACTGGAATGCGGTAAAATGCACCAGAATGCACCAAAAACACACTGGAATACATGTCCTTATTTAAGGTTAAGAAAAGAGGGGGGGGTGGGGGGGAATTAACCGAACCGCACCAAAAACACACAAACACATCAAATACATGTTAAAAACGGGCATGGAAAAAAGAATCCGGAACACATCCAAACTGCGTTTCTATCGTGTGAACTGGCCCTAAATGAGCCCTAAAGTGTAGCCCAATTCTCATTCTTGTACACATGCGTTTACATATATATGTAAAAGTACAGGGGGGGGGCTTTACATTTTTTTTATAATTATGCATATTGATTCATTAGCCGTTTGCCCAGCCAACACTCCCAGAGAATGACAGCTCTGAACCAGGAAGTGACCTAATACATGTTGCTTCCTAGTTCATTCACCAGAGGGAGGGTTCATCCACCCTACCCAGCAACACCCACCATGGTGAGACAGTGGAGCCTGGGATACATGGGGGGGGGGGGGGTCTGTGCCTGTGGAATTGATTGGGCAGATGGTTACAGAAGAAAGCTGACAGTTTGTGGAATACTCAAATTCCTGGCAGCCGTGTAAAAGGTGAGAAATGGCTATGCACAGTGGGTAGAGACTGTCTTCAGAAAAATGAAGAAAATGTTGCTGCCCCCAAACTCTCTCCACTGTTGTACGGAGCTCTAAGTAAGGGAGGAGCATGACCCCCTAAAACACATAACCAGAGGATGTACATCTAGACAATGGGAGGTGTTCAGCATTGTGGGAATTATGGCCATAGTGTGGCTAAAAAAGTTTTTATATTATTGGCAGTCGATTGATGGAATATATTATTTCCCAGATAGAAGTGAATTTGAAGCTTATTCATCTACTATTTTTGTGAGCAAATTTCCATTACTTTTTATAATAAAACATATAAACAATCTTTACTATGCCCGGTGCACTCAGCGCGTTTTGTGTTTGTTTGGCTGACTGACAGACCAGATCAAATGCAGGAAGCAGCAAGGCTTAAGGGTACAGTGTTTTATGCAAAGCAAAGGTCTACAGGATTGAAAAAAATAAAGGGAATTGTTTACTTTGTCTTACATAGGGACTGCTGTTTATTTTATTGGTACAGCAGGCAGTATGTGCAGGAGAGTATTGTAGCAGGGAAATGCAGTCAGGGGAGGCTGGTGATGAACATAAAAAACAAAAAAAAAAAAAACGAAAACACACGATTGAGCTTCGAGGGTCGTAGCTCGGCGACCTGGGATAACTGACTCCCTACCCCACCACTGGTCAAAATTTGGGGCCCCTGTTGAATGCCACTATGTGTTGACCCAGGGACAACACATCACAGGAATTTGAATTGTCTCCCACTCCATCCAAAACTAGAAGTACATGTGTATGGCTTTAGATACATTTCTTATTCACACAAGAAAGAAATGTATTGGATGGAGTGGGAGACAATTCAAATTCCTGTCCGGTGATGTGTTGCCCCTGGTGCACCCTTGTTCTGATTCCTGGGTCAACACATAGTTGCATTCAGCAGGCCCCAGGACGACGTCAGGTGTGACAAAATGCGTAGGGAGGAGCAACGTGCTGACGTCACCGTGTTCACTCAGGTCCCGGAGTGACGGGCTGCTATCAAGAACCGGCCGGCTTGTTTATACTGCGATCTCTTATTGTTTTAACTGCAAGTGCACTACTTTCTTATTTAAATATAGTAACCAAGGATTTTACACTATGAAAGCTTTTATGTCTTTTTGGGGATCAATGGGCAACACGTGCCCCTGAAAAATTACATTCTGTGAAGACACTGGGATCACCGTCCCATCTCTCAAAAGGCCTGGGCTGAGTATTAAGCCACAAGCGAGTGTGATCTCCTGTAATAGGAGATCATTTGGCGTTGGTAAGCGGCAGTGTGTGCAGATGTCTTTATATCTTTTAACCACGACTCTTGGGTGTATCGTGTGTTAATTTCACGTTTGAAAATCATCTTAAAACAGTGGACTATTTAACCACTTCCGGACCGCCGCACGCCGATGCACGTCCAAACTTTGAAGGGGGGATATCGTTGTTATGGCAGCAGCTAGCTGCCATAATCCCAGTATCCCCGTTTTTGTGCGGTGGTCCTCTCTCTAATAAAAGTGGTCCCTGCGGCGGATTCGCCGCAAGATCACTTTTAATCGGTGGCGGGAGAGGGCCCCCCTCTCGCCGCGATCTGGTGCCCTCCGCCGCTTACCGGAGCTGTGACACTGCTGGGCAGAAGCGACGTCAAAACCTCACTTCCGCCCACGCCTCTTAAAGGCATATTTTTTTCAATGTCATTTTTTTAAATGACTTTTTTTTTTTTAATTGCATTTTAGTGTAAATATGAGATCTGAGGTCTTTTTGACCCCAGATCTCATATTTAAGAGGTCCTGTCATGCTTTTTTCTATTACAAGGGATGTTTACATTCCTTGTAATAGGAATAAAAGTGACACCATTTTTTTTTTTTTTAACGGTGTAAAAATAAATAAAATGATGTAAAATAAATAATAAAAAAAAAAAAACCCCGTCCCGACGAGCTCGCGCACAGAAGCGAATGCATACGCGAGTAGCGCCCGGATATGAAAATGATGGACTTGTTAAAAGCCTAGAACACACAATCGGCTTTTTTTGTTCAACCCAGCTCAGGTCAGAGATGCTGTACCAACGAACCGACGCTGGTACCGCAATCTCCCCTGCTGAGCTATTGTGTTCTGACAGGGGGGCGGCCTCTCTGGTCACTCTGAGAGACTCTGGTCAGCACTCTCAGACATTGGCTGAGTGTGCTGTTTGGGAGCTGGTCGGCTGCTGGGTATTACTGGATGCCCATCCAACAAAAGCTGGCCAAACGGCCGGCTTCTGTCAGACCGGCTGCCATACACATGGACCCAATGTTGCCAGTTTTTTTTTCTTTCAACCGGCCAATGTCGCCCAACATTTGGCCTGAGTGTACTAGGCTTAAAGGGCACTTTTGTTCTTTACATTTGGCAGGGGTGTGTTCTATCTCGGAGTCCTGCGTTATGACAGGAGGCAGTATGTGTAGGACAGAACTGCAAAAAGGTTTGACAGCAGGCAATATGTGAAAGAGTGTGGAGGGTGTGACAGCAGAAAGAATAGTTATTTTTTGATCCAAAAACTGTGGTTTTACTGATCTTTCCATAATTAACGACAAAATCACTAAAAAAATAGCCATACAGATAAATATTAAAAGGAGGGAACATTAAAATCAGTGTTCAGGGAACAGGTTATTCTGTTACACTGGAGGTGGCAATGCTTGTGTCAGCAGCATCAGACTGTGAAGGTGATAGGGAGGACAAAAAATGAAATAGGAGCAGTGTGACAGTGGAATTTCAGACAATAGGGGTTGAAAAGGGAACACAAAAATCAGGCTATTAGCAATGACTTTGTCATGAAGTCAAGATGTAGTAAAGGTGGCACTGGGGACATGGGAGTTGAGACAGGACTTTGTTTCCAGAGATGTTTAAACAGGCAATGGGTCAGTGGAACTGAAATTCTCAATGGACATAGTCAGTGGAGATTGGAACTGTTAGTTGGCATTCTGCACTGAATAAATCTAAGGGATTATCACATGCACTGGAGACTGGGTGCTGAGGGGTTAATGCACATGCACTGGGAACAGAAGGGTTATTACACATGTGCTGGTGACTGGTCACTGAGGGGTAAATTCATATATGCTAGGAACTGACAGCTAAGAAATTGTTGCACATAAGCAGAAGAGTCTGAAGATAAAGCACATACAGT
This sequence comes from Aquarana catesbeiana, assembly GCF_042186555.1. NCBI lineage: Eukaryota > Metazoa > Chordata > Amphibia > Anura > Ranidae > Aquarana > Aquarana catesbeiana. Next base: position 289,232,504 of record NC_133327.1, on the reverse strand, counting down.
AAGTACTGAGTGCTATTCTACATGAGATGGGTGCTGGATGCCAAGAGGTAAACATAATAGGCAGCACTCCAAACAACTAACTTTCTGATTTTCATATATTTATGAAAGAAAAGCAACATATACAGACAAAACCGTACACCAGAGTACATGCACAAGATCTCCCCACAGTTCCTCTAGCTACATAAAGACAAACTCTCAGCCACAAGCAACATATGCATTTTCATTAGAACAGGGAGGTGATCCAGGCGAATAGTATAGCAATTATATATAGTTACATAGTAGGCGAGGTTGAAAAAAGACAAAAAAAAAGTCCAACCCATGTGTGTGATATGTCAGTATTACATTGTATATCCCTGTATGTTGCGGTCATTCAGGTGCTTATCTAATAGTTTTTTTAAACCATCGATGCTCTCCGCTGAGACCACATCCTTGAGCTCTAATGCCCCGTACACAAGGTCGGATTTTCCGACGGAAAATGTGTGATAGGACCTTGTTGTCGGAAATTTCCGACCGTGTGTAGGCTCCATCACACATTTTCCATCGGATTTTCCGACACACAAAGTTTGAGAGCAGGCTATAAAATTTTCCGACAACAAAATCCGTTGTCAGAATTTCCGATCGTGTGTGCACAAATCCGACGCACAAAGTGCCACGCATGCTCAGAATAAATAAAGAGATGAAAGCTATTGGCTACTGCCCCGTTTAGAGTCCCGACATACGTGTTTTACATCACCGTGTTCAGAACGATCGGATTTTCCGACAACTTTGTGTGACCGTGTGTATGCAAGACAAGTTTGAGCCAACATCCGTCGGAAAAAATCCTAGGATTTTGTTGTCGGAATGTCCAATCAATGTCCGACCGTGTGTACGGGGCATAACAGTAAAGAACCCTCTACGTATTTTAAGGTTAAACCTCTTTTCTTCTCATTTCAATGAGTGGCCACGTGTTTTGTTAAACTCCCTTCTGCAAAAAAAGTTTTATCCCTATTGTGGGGTCACCAGTACGGTATTTATAAATTTAAAACATATCCCCTCTCAAGCGTCTCTTCTCCAGAGAGAATAAGTTCAGTGCTTGCAACCTTTCCTCATAACGAATATCCTCCAGACCCTTTATTAGCTTAGTTGCCCTTCTTTGTACTTGCTCCATTTTCAGTACATCCTTCCTGTGGACTGGTGCCCAGAATTGGACAGCATACTCTAGGTGCGGCCGGAGTCTTGTAGAGTGGGAGAATTATCATTTTATCTCCGGAGTTGATCCCCTTTTTAATGCATGCCAATATTCTGCTTGCTTTGTTAGCAGCAGCTTGGCATTGCATGCCATTGCTGAGCCTATCATCTACTAGGACCCCCAGGTCCTTTTCCATCCTAGATTCCCCCGGAGGTTCTCCCTCCAGTGTATAGATTGCATTCATATTTTTGCCACCCAAAATGCATTATTTAAAATTTTTTTACATTAAACCTCATTTGCCATGTAGTTGCCCACCCCATTAATTTGTTCAGATCTTTTTGTGAGGTTTCCACATCCTGCGGAGAAGTTATTGCCCTGCTTAGCTTAGTATCGTCCGCAAATACAGAGATTGAACCATTTACCCCCATCCTCCAGGTCGTTTATGAACAGTATAAAACAGGATTGGTCCTAGCACAGAACCCTGGGGGACCTCACTACCCCCACCCCTGACCATTCCGAGTACTCCCCATTTATCACCACCCTCTGAACTCGCCCTTGTAGCCAGTTTTCAATCCATGTACTCACCCTATGGTCCATGCTAACGGACCATATTTTGTACAGTAAATGTTTGTGGGGAACTGTGTCACATGCTTTTGCAAAATCCAGATACACCACGTCTACAGGCCTTCCTTTATCTAGATGGCAACGCACCTCCTCATAGACCGTTAATAGACTGGTTTGGCAAGAAGGATTCCTCATGAATCCATGCCGATTACTGCTAATGATACTGTTCTTGTTACTAAAATCTTGTATATAGTCCCTTATCATCCCCTCCAAGAGCTTGCATACTATTGATGATAAGCTAACTGGTCTGTAATTCCCAGGGATGTATTTTGGGCCTTTTTTAAATATTGGTGCTACATTGGCTTTTCTCCAATCACCTGGTACCATTCCAGTCAGACGGTCAGTAAAAATTAGAAACAGTGGTCTGGCAATTGCTTGACTGAGTTCCCCTAGTATATTAATGTTAAGTTTACAAAGTCTAATTTTATTTCAGTCCTCTGTTAACCATGGAGGTGCTACCTGTGATGTGTCATAAGGATAAATACTGCAGTTACGGTTACTGAACCCCCCCCCCCATTTCCTCATGAAGACTGAGGAGAAGAATAAATTCAATACCTTCGCCATCTCCCCATCCTTTGTAACCAGAAGTCCTTCCTCATTCTTTATGGGGGCAATATGGCCTGTCCTTTTTTTTCCGTTTACATACTTAAAGAATTTCTTGGGATTTTTTTTTGCTCTCCTCCGGTATGTGTCTTTTGTGTACTATCTTAGCCGCCCTAATTGCACCCTTGCATTTCTTGTTGCATTCTTTATCAAATCTGAATGCTGATGATGATCCCTCAACCCAGTATTTTTTGAAGGCCTTCTCCCTTGCTTTTATATGCATTTTTACATTGGAGTTAAGCCACCCCATTGGGTAAATTTATTACCCAATGGGGTGCATTGGCTAATGCCCTTATTTAATATGCTTTTAAAGCAAATCCATCTCTCTTCTGTGTTCTTTGTTCCTAAGATTTTATCCCAATTCATGCCTTCTAAGAAGGTTCGTAGTTTAGGGAAGTTGGATCTTTTGAAATTCACTGTCTTTGTATCCCCCTTATGTTATGTTGTGTTGTGTTGTGTGATTTATACTGAAGCCAATTGACTTGTGATCACTGTGTATCAAACATTAATACACATAGAAACCTTAAAAAAACCTTCAGTTGACATGTCGATACCCAGGATCAGGCAGAGGTGGTAATCACAATGTTTTGGAGTAAAAACCCTGTAAAATCCCACAGGTGGATCTCACGCGATAAAGGATTTTTTACTCTGAAACATTGCGATTCCCGCCTTTGCCTGATCCTGTTTTAAAATAAATGATTAGACTGTATAGAGCTTTACATTAGACTGATTTGAGGCAGAAGGGCGGAGGAATCTGGGTCCATTAGGGTTTGTCTGTACTTGCGTGCACATCCCTATATGTAACAGCATGTTCCATTAATTCCTATGGATGATGAAGCTGCAATTTACAGAGCCTTGGTGGACACAAGAGTTGGCGTTATCACAAACAGAAGCATTTACAGATTTATTGGCTGCCAAGCTCCTTGCTATGTGCTTACCTGAAGCGGTGTGTCAAAACAAAGATTGATTACAGTCCATCATAAATTGCAGCAATAAGCATAAGTATCAGACATGGTGCTTATTCTAGAACTAATGGCTCCGAAAGTCTAACTTCAGAGTTAATGAAAAAGGAGAAATTCTTCAATATTGACATTATACAGTAGAGTTTGCTACAGCTAAAATGTCACTATGCAAACCAATGTTAAAGTTAATTATAACTAGAAATTAAACCCTAAGAGAGGGTATTTAATTTAGAAATCCTTACTTTTAATTAATAAAATAGCCTTAAGAGCTAGAACATGAACCCAACCTGACAAATTTGAGGAGTTACATTTCTGCTTTGTAGAAATGTGCCTGCTTGACATATGCATCATATTCATTACTTTCAAAAGGTTTACATTAATATACTCAGTGACAAATTAAGTAAAAACCGTGATGAATACTTTCCAAAACAGTATGTTCATAAAATAAAAGTCATAATGACAGACACTGCCATCTGAAGTACATTTTTCCCACATTATCTATCCTGAGGTATTTTCATGCCTTTATAAGTCAGTAATGTAGCAAATACACTTTAGAAGAAAAAAAAAAAAAAAAAAAAACATCCAACAACCAATATGCTGGTTCCAGCTGGGGACGAATTCTTGGGGTATAGCGAAATAAGTTTGGGCACCGCAGAAAAAAAAAACTTGAATCTGGACATCACAAGGTTTCATAATCAAGAATTATAATCATTATTTGATCATTGTAACAAACTTGAGTGCTTGAACATCTTCAAGGCATTAGCATAAGATAGGATAGCAATTGGTGGAATCAAGGGGAGTAGAGACAGGTACTTCTAAGATCTGTGTCTGAACCTCCCTGATGCTATGGCTCTTTATCTGGCTGCTGCCTCTGCTACACCATTGCTAATTCTCTCTTTAGAGATTTGTCGTATAGCACAAATTTAAAAAAAAAAAAAAAAAAAAAAAAAAAAAAGGGAAAATGCTTGTTGTTTCTGGTCTCGTAGATCATAGAGGTGATCAGAGACAATCTAGTCTCCGATCACCTCTATTGTAAGCCCGCACAACCACGGCGCCAGATCAGACCCCGGGACGGGTGAACCCAGGGAAGCACCGGAAAGGCGACTAATTACCCACTAGATCTGCTTTTAATTTTGTAGAGCTTCGCAAGCTGCAAAAAACAATACTGGGTTATACTCTGGTATGCCCACCTGCAATCAATCACGTACATGTACGCGATTTGGCGACAAGTTGGTAAAGGAATTCTAAACCTTCCTACCTGCACCTTTGTTTTTCAACTGCATAGGATGTGCATTGATCATGTAGTTTCATGCAGTGTTAATTTAGTCGACTAAAACGCAGGACATTTTAGTCGACTAAAACGCAGGACATTTTAGTCGACTAAAACGCAGGACATTTTAGTCGACTAAAACGCAGGACATTTTAGTCGACTAAAACGCAGGACATTTTAGTCGACTAAAACGCAGGACATTTTAGTCGACTAAAACGCAGGACATTTTAGTCGACTAAAACGCAGGACATTTTAGTCGACTAAAACGCAGGACATTTTAGTCGACTAAAACGCAGGACATTTTAGTCGACTAAAATGTACTGGAGATTCAGTTGACTAAATACAACTAAAACTAAAAAAATTGCAGAAGACTAAAATGGGACTAAAACTAAAAAGCCAATTTAGTCCTAAGACTAAAATTAACACTGGTTTCATGGTGTTATTTGTGAGCCTGTATACACAGTCTAGAATAGTAAATCTTCACATTCCAGTGTCAGCATTTTATGTTTGTGTTCAAACAGATTGCATGCAGCATGACACTGCACAGGTTAATGCATGACCTCTGTCTGTAGTCTGTGAACTTACACTTCCTGTGAAGAAACTATATTTCCTACAATCCCTGGGTCTATCAGTCTAGTATTCTACCAGTGAAAACTAGAGCAGTGAAGGGAATAAATATGTTTTTATCGCATAAGCACTCCCACATTTGTGATGCAACACAGAAAAATGGCAAGGCATTGATTGGACACTACGTGATCTGGAACAAGAAGCTATCTTGTCCCTTTGACAAATGGGAACAAGTTAAGTGAATGAATACATGGACATAGCAGAATTGATCAGCAAAAACTGCAGCCACAACATGTGAGACAATCATTACAAGTAAGGCCAACAAATGACACTGGGATAATAAGAAATCTGAAAAATACTTCAATGGAAATGATGCAGAGAGCTGGGTGAACCTACAGTACATTACAAGCTATAGAAGAAACACTCAAAATTTAAGTAGACTGTAGGGTTTCAAAGCTTGGGGAATTAAATAGTTTGTTTACATGCTTTGAGGTAGCACTCTTTAAATCGATCGTTATTAATGGCTGTTTTATTCTGCTTAAAAACTCCAGTTATTATCCCGACCCATAAAAAAGTCATAAAAAAATATCTATCTTCTGCAGCGCTATTGTGTTTTGTCAGTAGGGAGCCTTCCCTCCCGGCAGAACACAATGATTACTCCGGCGGATATAGCCACCGGCGGTAATCACATGCAAAAAAAATCTGACAAGCTGGCTTTACTGAAGTCGATCGATCGAATGCAGTACAACCAGCTTGCCTATAGATGGATCAAATCTCGGCCAGTGCCTGCTGAACCGGCTGGGATTTAATCCATCTATGGCTGGCTTAATACCTAGTTAAAACAACAAAAACATTTGAAAGTGTACAATGACTTTAAAGAAACATGCGGTAACATCTCTTGATAGCTCCATCACTCAGCAAACTCCAAAACTATCTTTCCAGCCTTCAGCATAAGCCTGTGTCATCAGTGTTAAGTGGCCAATTGCTTTAAAAAAAAAAAAAATTCTTATGTAACACTTAGGAATTTTATGTGCAACTTCATGTCATAAGCCTGACAGTTACCCATCCTGTGGATTATGCTTCAATATATTTGAAGTCACACCATAGCTTTACAAGGAAGTTTTGTGAATTTGTTCCTTTTTTTTTTATACTAGTGCAAAAGTAATCCTACAAGATTTTTTTTTTTAATAAAACAGGTTCTTTATTGAACGATAAGCAAACTGGTACAATCTGGCGACAGTAATTCACATTACACTTTGAAAATACATTTATCAGCAGCCTTCAATACAAAGAAAAAGGGAAAATCAGATACAAGAGCACATGAACAGCATATGTAGGTAACACTGTGTAATGAATAATAGACTCGACATACATCAAAAGTGCTCTGTCTCCAAAATATTATTAACCGTTGACATCAGGGGTTATGAAGGTCTATCAGGGTATTGCAACTACCGCATCTGAACAGGTTCAGGCGGGCTGAGTCCAGGGGTATCCAACCATGGTGCCCATACCTTCTCAAACTTTCCCATGCATCCCCTATGTTGGTATATATATATATATCTTTCAACATTCTGTGTGAAGGAGGGTCGGACAAAGTAGTTTACGGGCCTGGAAGAGAGCTTGATTAATTGCCACCCTCTTGGGCTCTTCCGTTATGAGGTCAGATAAGATTCCTAACAGAGAGTATCTAGGGTCAAGTGGTACTGTAATTTGAAACACCCTGTTAAGGGTATCCAGGACAGCTGTCCAATAATGGTGGAGCTTAGGACACCTCCAGAGAAGATCGATAAGGTCACCCCTATCACGTTTGCATCTATAACATGTAGGATCTGTGAGCACACCCGTATCACAGAGCCTAGCAGGAGTGAGGCATGATCTCAGTACTATGTACAATTGAGACAGTTCTGTGATGAAACTAAAGAGCTGGATACCACAGCCTGCAGTGCATCTCCCCACTGGTCACCTGATAGTGGTCCCACTTCCCTTTCCCATTTTACTTGGGCCTTGGTGGGGTAACCATCCAGGTATTTACTCAGTAGAATGTTGTAGCACTGGGAAAGAAGGCCTTTAGCACAGTCAACCGAGAAAATTAATTTAAAAGGTTGGTGTTGGTGATAAGGTCCATGAAGTTTCCTCCCCCTGAGCTGACAGCGTGTTGCCATTGCAGGTAGTAGAATAGCATGGATTGGGGGAGATTGAATCTCTCCTTAATAACTGCAAAAGGGAGTAGATTACCGTTCTGGAAGATATGCATCAAATGGGTCACGCCATCCTACAAGAATTTAATCTTGCATTAACCACCTAGCAAGTTCCTGTAGTTGCATATAAAGGCAAAGTCTCTAGTGTAGCTTGTGGAGAATGTGTATAAAAATATGACAAAATGACAGCATGCACAGCAAACACACTGCAACCTTTCCCATATAAAGTAATTCATATTCTCTAGCTATTTTCTATTTGACTGCATTTTTACACAAGGACTCGCACAGACTTACCAAGAGCTGATTCTCCGTCAGCACTAGTTCAGTGAGGCTTTCACATTCTCCAATGCTTTCAGTCAGTTGCATGAGGTGATTCTGGTCCACTTTAAGTATTGACAACCTTTTAAGTTTCCCTATCAATTGGAAACACAAAGACATCAGATTCCCAGAGTGCATGTGACAGGATTCTGAATTAGAATTAGCATTTATTTTCTCAGTATTAGCTAAAGCTGATCTAGATTAGCCTACTACTAGTTCATTTATGAAGGAATTCTAATATTCTTTATTTCATTTCAAGAACAGCTTTTTATACAAACATGGAAACAATTGTATGTGTACCATGAAATACAGCTTAAGCAACAATTATTTCCTTTATTGGCACAAAAAGGCAAAGAAAAAACTCATATTCCTTACATTATAATAACAGTGTTGGCATACATATGTCTCTGCTGCCCTGACTATACGGCGATTTCAAAAAGACAAAACAATAATAACAAAAACCTATATAAAAAAAAAAATGAAAGGGGATTCTAAAGCTGAACTATGCAATGTCTACATTACCAGCTTGGAACAATGTAAGTATGTATGTGCGTGTATGTATGTGCTAGAGCTGCACGATTCTGGCCAAAATGAGAATCACAATTTTTTTGCTTAGAATAAAAAGATCAAGATTCTCACGATTTTCGTAACGGAAAATCCTTTACATTATACAAAAAAAAAAAAAAAAATTGGGCTAACTTTACTGGTTATTTTTTTTTTTTTTAATTCATTAAAGTAATTTTTCCAAAAAAATTGCATTTGAAAGACCGCTGCGCAAATACAGTGTGACATAAAATATTGCAACAACCACCATTTTATTCTCTAGGGTCTCTACTAAAAATATATATAATGTTTGGGGGTTCTAAGTAATTTTCTAGCAAAAAAAAAAAAAAAGATTTTAACTTGAAACCAACAAACGTCAGAAAAAGGTAGTGTTTAAGTGATTAAACGTTCCTCATTTAGCCCCGGTTCACACTGAGGCAGCGCAACTTGCAGCGTGACTGCCTCAGGCGACCTGGACACGACAGGGGCAGCGACATGCAAAACGACTTCTATATAGAAGTCTATGCAAGTCGCCCCCAAAGTAGTACAGGAACCTTTTTCTAAGTCGGAGCGACTTGCGTCGCTCCGATTAGAACGGTTCCATTGTACAGAACGGGACGCTACTTGTCAGGCGGCTTGGTCGCCTGACAAGTCGTCCTAGTGTGAACCGACCCTTACACACGAAGTCTATTCCTTTGACAAATTGTTAAAATGTTTATACTTAAGTTCCACTGCTAAAGAATGTTGTGATTCTTGGCAGACTGCCCGTTTTTTTTTTCCTTCCCTGATGATTAATGGCGCAGCTCTAGTATGTGCTATCTGTGTGGAAGCTGGGAATCACTGAACACAGGAGGTAGCTTGCTCGCTATGGGCACCATTCAGAGAACAAGTTTAATTTTCACAAAAAAAAATAGTGTTCTCTGATTGAACAAGGTGGATATTGTGACATAACAGCCTCACTACCTTGCCCAATCATAGAATGCTTTGCATTAATTGAGAAAATAGAATGTGTCCTCTGAATGGCACACATGCTGAGCAAGTGACCTCCTGTGCAGCACCAGGAAGCTAGTAGAAATCACTGTAGTAGCTGCGTCTACTACAGTGATTTCCACAATGTAGTGGGATCCCACAGTTATAGCACATATCTTGGACCAATGTAACAAATTGCCATACTTGAAATTAAAGTAGAACTAGAGACAAGACTTTTCATTTTGGAAAGAGTAAGGGAGGGTTATAATCCCTGTAAGGTTTACTTTTGCCATCTGTGCCCCATTGGGAAGTGAGAAGAAATCCCTGGAAATTAGGGGACTGTCTTGGGGACCCCCAGGCCGCCAGAACTAGTTTCCCCATTGGAAGATTTCCCTAATATTACTTTTCTGGGGACAACCCAAAATGTGGGATTTTCTTTTACTTTCAATAATGGTAAACAGGACCAATAGAGAGGGTGAATCTCTCTAATGAGGACACAGACCGCAACATCAACTGAGATGTGTTCTAGTCCATCTCTCCTCTATCCAAAAATAAGAAAAAAAAAAAAACGCAACGTCCGCCAGGACCTGCCGATCATTGACCTGAGAGGCAGAACAGTGGTCTGTCTATGTAAACAAAGTAGACCTGTTAGAGAGAAAGATGGAGATCTTGTGTTTCTGCTAAGCAGGAACACAGATCTTTCTCTTCCTCCAGTTAAACTATCCCCCACACAGTTAGAAAGCACACCCTAGGAGCACACTTAACGCTTTGATCGCCCCTGATGTTAACCTCTTCCCAGCCAGTGTCATTAGTACAGTGAGAGTGCATTTTTTTTTCTAGCACTGATCACTGTATTGGTGTCACTGGTTCCCAAAAATTGTCACATAGTGCCCGATTTGTTCGCCGCAGTTCCCGCTAAAAATTGCTGATTTCTGTCATTACTAGTAAAAATAAAAATGGCATAAAAATATCCCATAGCTTAAAGACGCAATAACTTTTGTGCAAGAATACATATAGGCCTAAATTGATGAAGAAATTAGATTTTTTACATTTTTTTATTGGATAGGTTTTATAGCAGAAAGTAAAAAATATATTTTTTTTTCAAAATTGGCTTTTTTTGTTTATAGCACAAAAAAAAAAACAACAAAAAACAAAAAACAAAAAAAAAAAAAAAAAAAAAAAAAAAAAAGACGGCAGAGGAGGTAAAATACCACCAAAAGAAAGTTCTATTTGTGGGAAAAAAAAAAAAGGACAAAAACTTTATTTGGGTACAGCGTTCCATGAACGCGCAATTGTCAGTTAAAGTATCGCAGTGCCGTATCGCAAAAAATGGCCTGGTCACAAAGGATGTGAAACCTTTCGGGGCTGAAGTGGTTAAAGACCTTCCAAAAGTATCTGTAACATTTGCATTATTATTGAACCCGTCCTTCCTTCATAAAACAGACAGGTGTAATATTTAACAAAAACTGTTTAATGCAAAAACGTACTTTGGAAAAATCCTTGTGGATATTTCACTTAACAATTCAGGCCAGATCACTACAGCAACTGTGTAGCAGCTGCAATTCCCCCTGCTTATTTTTCCCTGGCATCCTCTGCTAGCTACAGGGTAGCCGCTGTATCTGGCTACAAAGTCTTTGCTAAATACACGCTGCTTCAGTTGCTGTGGTATAACATTTTTTGACTGCAGTTGATTTATTCTAGAGACAAAAAAGCAGAAGAGAGCAAGCTTGAAGCTGCAATAAATTGCTGCCGCAAAGTCGTTTGCATCTCAGCCAAAATACTCTGTACATATACAATCAGGCACTTGTTTAAAGTAGAGCTGCACAATTCTGGCTAAAATGAGAAACACAATTTTTTTGCTTAGGATAAAGATCACAATTCTCTTACGATTCTCGCAGCGTAACATCATCTTTCACATTATACAAAAAAATTGGGCTAACTTTAATAAATAAAAAAATAAAAAAAATACTAAAAATAGTAAAGTGTATTTTTTCCCAAAAAATTGCACTTGAAAGACCGCTACGCAAATACAGTGTGACATAAAATATTGCAACAACTGCCATTTTATTCTCTGGGGTCTCTGCTAAAAAAAATATATCATGTTTGGGGGTTCCAAGTAGCAATAAATACTGATTTTAACTCGTAAGTAGCAAGTGTCAGAAAAAGGTTTAGTCTTTAAGTGGTTAAACTGACGTCATTTACAGACCGAAGTTCATTCCTTTGATCTAAGAACAAAATATTACTTTGCTTATAGTTACTGCCGATTTTGAGAAACTTTCGCAGGCTGCCTGGATCTTTTTTTTTCGTCAGCTGTCAGAAGTGAGCAGAGAATTTTCTGCACTTGTTACATAGAATCGGGAAATGCTGTTTTAAGATCAGGAAGGGAAAAGAATTTCAATTCTTAACGATTAATCGTGCAGCTCTAGTTTAATGCAAGAGAATAAAAGATGTACATAGCAAAATTCTAACATAATGTTTCCACTTAGAATAGTAGGTGTTGGTGCCTAGTATGTGAAAGGAAACCAGAAAAGGCCTTGCAACTTGCAGCTTTTTATATTTGAGCCCTCTACAGCCTGGAAACAATCAAGATTTCGAATATTTTGCATGCAAACATTCCTGAAGAGGGCTGCCAAGTAGTTGAAGGAGAATTATCTGGGACCAGTAACAAATCTGATTTTGTCGTTTTTTTACTTTGGTGTTCCAGGTGTGTGTATGTAATCAGAAATTATATATTATTTTTTATACAATTCAAAGTCGTCTTTACCAGGTATTTCTGATAGTATACAGTCTGCCTTTCTTCAAAGTTCTGTGTGAGCTGATCTGAACCATCACTGTAATTATGCCAACATATGTCTTACCAATGCCATCAGGTAAAACCTCAATTAAGTTCTGGGACACGAGCAGATCTGTTAATGAAGTCAAGCCACTGATCTCCTCTGGAAGTCTTTCCAGCTTGTTCTCTGACACATCCAAACAAAGCAAGTTTTTCAGGTTTCCTATTTCCTACAAAACAGTGAACAAGACAAAACAAGTCCAAATAAGATTCATGTATGTCCAAGCACATTCAGTGTCCTGACCTTGGCGAATGAATCATACTAGAGACTGTAGAAGAAAGGTTTATAGTAGCTAAATATTCATCTGATAATATGCAAGCAAACTTTCCATCCATTTCAATCTATTACAATGCAAAATCCCACAACTGACCTGTAACACAAGCAGATCTCCCAAAAGTACATGTCTAAAAATCTAAGCTATGGTTTTATTATAAAAAAAGGGTAAACAACTGATAATTTTCCTATTTCTAGTCTGCATCGGTCAAGTTCTTAACATGTTATCCCAACATTTCATATTACTGATATGTGCATGTTGTACCATGTGCTTGTTTGAACATATCAATTGCATTGCTTCCTTTGTGTGAAATACCTGGTGATCCTGCCAGTCACCCTGCTTTTCTTTTTCAAACTGACCACGCTGAGCATTGAAGCAAATTCACCCAGCGTGGTCAGTTTTCTGGCTGTGCTGGGAGCACAGCCTGCCTGTCCTCCAATGGTCAAGACTAGGGTTGCACTGATACTAGTAACGGTGCCAATACTGATTATTTGCACAAGTATCGGTACTCGTGCAAATGCACCGATACCTGAAACCGATACTTTCAGGCTCTGTTCTTTGAGCTGTCAGTGGGTCTCCCCTGTTGACGGCTGAAGTGTTAGGCTCCATGTACATGGGACGCTGAGGCAAAGTCCTCTGAACGATTTTTTTTGACACCTTGAAATCGGCGTTTAAAACGCCCCTTTAGCTGCATTTGCATGCCGCGTTTAGTGGCATTTTACCGCGTTTGCGTCTAGAAGTGTTTAGTTAAGATAACATAACCTTAGACCCTCCCCAAGCTCAAAAAAAGTATTATTTAACTATTTCAGACATTCTGTGAGATCAGAGTGAGTAGCAGCAGCTGAGAGAGCAGCAGTGCACTTGTACTTAGCGTGTCACTTGCCACATCGCCTGCCACAAGTTACAGATTGTCACTTGCCACAAGTTGCGGATTGTCCACTTGTCACGTCACCTACCACAAGTTGTGGATTGTCCACTTGCCACAAGTTGTGGATTGTCCATTTGCCACGTCACCTGCCACAAGTTTTTGACTGTCCACTTGCCACGTCACCTGCCACAAGTTGCAGATTGTCATTTGCCACAAGTTGTGGATTGTCCACTTTCCACGTCACCTGCCACAAGTTGTGGATTGTCCACTTTCCACGTCACCTGCCACAAGTTGCGGACTGTCCACTTTCCACGTCACCTGCCACAAGTTGTGGATTGTCCACTTTCCACGTCACCTGCCACAAGTTGCGGACTGTCCACTTTCCACGTCACCTGCCACAAGTTGTGGATCGTCATTTGCCACATCACGTGCCACATGCTGCTGATTGTCACTTGCCACGTCACCTGCCACAAGTTGCTTGTTCAAATCTAACATATGGGTCAAATTCCAATTCTACTTCGGATAACAGCAATGCTAGTGGTGTATTGGATTGGATCAAGGGCTCATTAGGGTATATGAACAGTCTATGAATCATTGCAAGCAATTACAAGTTTTTAAAATATTTTTTTAATATTTTTTCATCATTTGCCATAATTTTTGAGATTTTTAATGTAAAAAAAAAAAAAGGGCACCTTTAAAAACGCTTATAAATGAAAATGCGGCTAAACACTAGTACCGCGTTTGGCATCTGAAACGTGGAAATCTTTGGCGTCTGAACTCATTTTTTTGCCATCAAAGAAAGGCTTTTAAACGCAAATGCCTAAAAACGACTGTAAATGAGACTGTGTACATGGTCACATAAGATAACATTGAATGAGTTCTGGGGCAGTTGAAAAAAAAAAACGTCCAACTGCCTCTGAACGTCCGTTTAACAGCCTCAGTGTACATGAGGCCTTAAAGAAGTCCGGTAATTGAAGCTGTCAAAAAAAAAAAAAAAAAAAAGCAGCCAGCAATGTTTATTAACAACATTGCTCAGCCGCTGAAACACTAAAATAAAAAGAAACATTGTTTCTTTTTGAATCTTTCTGTTTCTTCATATGCAGATCAAAGGGATGAACAAACGTTCCTCTGTTTAACCCCTTATAAACCCTTAATTTAATCTAATCAGCCTTAATTAACTCCCTATTCTCCTCCATTTAATTATAAAATAGACGTGAAAAAAAAAACTAAAAAAAGCAAATAAAACAAAAAAAAACCAGGAAAATAAAACGATTAAAACTTTTTTTTTGTTTGCTTTGTTAGTGAATATTTTTACACATATATATTAACATATATTTACACATTAGTGAATATTTTTACACATATATATTAACATATATTTACACATTTCATACTGAAAAAGCACAAAATTAAAAAACCTTAAAAAACCTATTAAATTAGTAAATAACTTTTCAATGCTTTGTACCATTGACAGCTGAAGTGAAAACAAAACAGTTGCGGTAGGTATCGGTAAATGGTATCAGTGAGTACAAAAAAAAAAAAAAAAAGTATTGGTACTCGTAAAAAAAATGGTATCAGTGCATCCCTAGTCAAGACTATGACCATCCCTATTTTAAACTGAATGGGTTGTTTTACAAGATAAGGGTTCACATATATGTTAATTCAATTTTGCCATATTTCAACTGTATTTTCGACACTACCATTGCCTTCAACACAAATTTTCTGAGAATTGACACCACCTTAAAGGATAAGTTCACCTTTGGGAACATGTTACATATTCCACCTGTTTTTAGGGTGGAACATGTAACATGTTCCCAATGCTGCAATTGCTACCCGAAAAGCATACCTGTTGATGTCAGAAATTCAGAACCACACTGTGTCCCATGCATAGTACTTATCTACTACAGAACAATTACGCTCTTTGTTGTGATGAGAAGAGGAAGTATTCAGTAATTCAGCCAAAAGCTGGGCCGGGCTGACAATCCCATGTATTCCAGAGATTTACTGCGTATGTGTTTATTTTTTATTTTACCCTGACATGCACTTTAAGGCAATCTGCTAAAAATATTTGCTAGCTTGCTAGCTGCAACATGCCATAAGATCTATGGATATATTGAGAAATAATGCTCAGACCAGTTTTAACAGATTAGTTCACCTTTTCTCAACATTTTACATCTGTATTTAGGGTGTAACATGTTAAGCTTCCACCACTTCCCTGTGACAGTGAGTGGGGGAACCTCTCTCCACCCACACTGATGCATCATTCATTCACAGAGTTCTGTGAATGATTGAACTACAACTACTGTCAGCCAATGCGGCTGACAGCTTTTAGTGCTCAATGAGCTGCAAGGGTGCTGGTGAGTACTGCCATAGTCCATCGAGCTTCCTGGACTTCAGTAACTGCATGCCCAGATCGGAGGTATACGTCTGCAAGAGCCTGAGATTGCACTAGTAATCTGCTGATTGTGGGTGCAATACTTTACGGCTCCCAAGAATTTGTTTTTTAAATGCACTTTTTTTGACGGTGACATCTGCCTTTCAATCTGTTCGCCATTATACAAATAACTACCCCAGACCCTGTGAATAGAATTGGTCTAGTATCTTGGCATGAAAAGCTTTTTTTCTTTAATATGTTTTCGCAAAGTAAATATGTAAAGAATTTACATCTCTGGAATACATATATTTACTTGGCAAAGGCTAAGCAGGAAGATGTAAAGGGCATTTACTACGATTGGCCATTAAAGTAAACCTGTTGCACCAAAAATGCATCCATTGTTCCCACAAAAAGGGTCACCACAGTGTGTCTGTGTGCACCTTTAATCTTTTGCTTATACTGTACAATATGTGCATGGGAAGCCCCCTGAACCCATGCACATATTCCCTGCAGCTGACATCTCCAGTGACAAAATGGAGTTCTGGACCGCTTTTCTGACACCCTACAGGGCAAAGAGGACACTGCAGCAAACAAACAAGACTATGGGGTTGATTTACTAAAGCTGGAGAGTGCAAAATCTGGTGCAGTTGTGCATGGTAGCCAATCGGCTTCCAACTTCAGCTTGTCTAATTAAGCTTTGACAATAAAACCTGGAAGCTGATTGATTTCAATGCAGAGCTGCACTCTCCAGTTTTAGTAAATCAACCCCAATGGCTACAAATTTTAGCTAGAGTACACAATTGCAGGATCTGTGCGCCTAGATTCAAGTCATTTTTAAAGAAATAAAAGTATTTGCAGACACTTCTGGTGCCTTGTGGGCCAGTGTTACTTAGATATTACAGTATGTTTTGTATTGTAGACATACATTCTGTACGCCAAGTAAACACAATACAAATTATTTAAAATAACAGCAAAATGTGTATGTGGACTCGCAGTGCCCTTTATCATCATCATCTTACTAACAAGCACTCTCCTTTACAAAGGTTATGTTATCGGTCTAAAATGTCAGAACGCCTATTAAAAGTGTTCACCCTGTTGGAATTTTTCAGGTTTTGTTGTCAAATATGCTTATTTCTATTTTGACCTTGATTACCAGAAATATACCCCTAATGTCAAAGTGAAAATCCCACAAAGCGATTGCAATTAATTATATTTTATCCACTAATAACACAGCTAGGGATATATGGAACAGTATCACATGTCAGCTACATATGCCTACTATGTACATTTCTCTTTCTGCAGAACAGAAATACATCCAACAAAAATTCAATAACCTCCTTATAAACTTAAAATTAAGAAAAACTGACTAATCTAACCAAAAAATCTAGAAACATGCAGGACACTTGGTCTATGAGTGCGGTGATCACTGCACTTGTATTCCATTGGGAACTACATAGGAGAGCCCCAGACAGCAGTAAAAACATGACAAAGGATCTAATGGTTTCCCACTATCTAAAACTAAGAAACTGCCTATTTAAGAGGGGCCATAATAAAACATGTTTTGTTTTCCCTTACCCCTACATAGAATCAGCTTACATACAGTACAGCAGGGCTCAAAATTTCAAGTACTGAGCTAATAGCCAGGCCTCAAGGGTTACTCGCCACCAGGGTGGATATAAATCAATGATTTTTTTTTTTTTATTATTGATTTTTTTGATTTAAATCAATTTTTTTGATTTTTATAAAATGCTTTTGGAGTAAAAAAAAAAAATCTAAAGCTAGTTTTCTATTTAAGATACCCTAATAATTTAGTTTATTCAGCATGAAATGAGCTTAGTTATGTAGCATGAGGCTGTATAGTCTGCGATATTTACATTTGTGGTAAACTCATTCAATGAATCCAAGCTCTGCAAGCTGAGATAACATGCACTGCATTGATGCATTCACACAATTTCACATTAACCATGAGATAAACCTTCAGGAATATTTCTTTACCTCATGGTTTTGCAAATCTATATACACTACAAACTGTATGAATCGGTTCTGATATCACTGTTTTACTAAACTGACAGCTTATTATTCTAAATAGGAAACCTTAATTTTGTTTCTAAATATTAAAGATTCTAACTACCAGCAAGAATAAGTGCTTACATTTAAAGAGCACCTGTCATTTCAAATCCATCAAGGCAGCGCCTGTTAGCGGGCATCCACTCACTTGCTGCCTCCACATCCCTCACCTTGTTGTGTCACTACCGCATCACCAGCCATCCCATTAAATTGAATGGGACTGTCGGTGAGTCAACAGCAGGTCAGAGGAGGAGCCACTGCAGGACAGAAATGACAGTTGCTCTTTAAAAATGATGATTTAAATCGAGTTGATTTAAATCAAGCCGTTTTACTAGTGATTTAAATCGACTTGATTTAAATCAAATCCACCCTGCGCGCCACCAGTTGCCCAATCCAACCCCGTCTCTGCCTCGTCCCTAAACACGCCCTCATAAATTATCTCATGAAATGACACTTAATTCTGCATAAAAACAACTTTATCCGTGCCCACCAATGCAGCCCTGCCTGTGCCCACCAATACAGCCTGTGCCCACCCATGCAGCCTACCTGTGCAGAGGAGGAGAGGAACAGGAGAGCCACCCGGATGATCAGAGCACAGGGAACACAGCGATAATAGCTTTCATTTCAATTACTGTGTTCCCGCTGCTCAACGTCACATACAGCCCCGCCCCCTGGCCGGGGAACTTTGATTGACAGATTGCCCATCCCAGGATTTGACGGGTGATCTGTCTATCAAAGTCCCGGGACCAGGAGGAGGGGCTGCAGGAGGGGCTGTATGCGACAGCGAGCAGTGGGGAACACAGCAATGTGAAATAAAAGCCGTTATTCGGGCGGCTCTCCTTTCTCTTCCTATCTGCGATCGCTGGGAGGACGACTCCCATTCAACCCAGGTTGCCGGTGTTCTATCGATTTGTACCCGCGCATGCGCAGAATGGGAGGGCACTTCAGCTGATTTCCCGATCAGCTGGAGTGACGTCCCCATAGCGCATGTGCACATCATAGGAGGCTTTTTTCAACAGGAGATACCATTTTACGGCCACAATTAAAAGCTATGCAAGGAGCGGAGGCACACCGTAGTTGTCAGATTGAGCGGGTTGTGGGTGTGTTGAAGGGCGGGTTTTGTCTGTGTTTTAGCCTGCCCTCACACATAACCAAAACCCGCCGTTCAACACACCAAACCCACCCTGCAACACAAAACAAAACCGGATCTTGAGCACACTGTAAACCCACCCCACAACAGCGAGGCACAATATGACAAATTCCGTGTCTCTCCGCTGTTTGCATAACATTCAACCGTGCCTGTCAAATGGTATCTCCCATCGAAAAATGCTTCCTACGATGTGCACATGTGCTATGGTGACATCAAGCCAGCTTATCGGGAAATCAGCTGTAGTGCCGTACCATTCTGCGCATGCACTTTTCTACGGGGGCACAAATCGACAGAACACAGGCAGTGCTCAAAACTCAGGGTCACACACAGCTGCAAATCATTTTCAGCTATCAAGCCCTTTGACTCCCTAGAGTCTAGGCAATCACTGATATTGCTCAGGTATTGGTTACCTTCACGTAGGAAGTATAAAATCAGAGCTTAATCCTACAATTCTCCAAAAATCAATACACAACCATGTCAGTGATATCTCACAGGGAATCGGCAAACATCTCACATCTAAAAATATTACATCCCAGGGATCTATTTAAAACTGGTTTTAACAATTTAAGGGCAGTAGAGCTGAGGAATTCCCCTTGCCTAGTGGAGAAAAACAAATGATGTTGTTTTTCAAACATGTTGCACTGTTGATTCCTTTTTACATGCATTGTTACTCAACATTTTTTTTTACAGCACCAGGCAAGAAAACAAAAAAAAAAAAAAAAAAGACAAATAAAAGGAAGTTAAAGGAGGACCTGAACTGTAAAAATTGTGCCCCAAAAAGCAGAGGGCAAAAAAAACAAAACAAAAAACAAAACAAAACTAGTATTCTCTGCGGGCTCCCTGCAACCACTTTTGCTCCCATTACTGACTTGGTTCCACATAGGGTCAACTTGTGAAGACAGCCATCTTGGTAGAAGAGCATGGCTTTGCTTCCTCATGTTAAAGTTGCCCCTCTTATGACTAGTAATCTGATTTGTTGGGGGATATTTAAAATGCAGCATAATAGGAAGAGAAAGCACAGAAACATACAATGGATGAAGCAGAAGGACAAATCCTTGCAAGGAGAAAAGCACACTAATAAAATTCCCAAACCTAACCCCAAATTCCAAGGAACTAGCAGGGAAAAAAAGTCAGTGTCTCCTAGATCAGCCCTCAAAATTTCAACTCGCCTGCTCGCTTTTGGCGAGTTGAAATAATTGGGGGCAAGCGTGGAGCAGGGTTGCTAACTGCCGTTATAGACGGCTGCTGCCTGTAAAATATATGGCCACGGGCAGGCTTTAGAACTGTGCAAGCGCAGTGCTGAGGCCAGCCCAGGCTCAGACAGGGGGCGGACAGCCGGGCGTATAGTTGGTGATATCAGAGCGGCGGCGCCTTTTATAAATTATAGGGGTAGCTGGGCCGGCCCGGAGACAGGGCTGCCCGAGTGTGGGTGTATCGTATTAGTGCCAGCTGACGCCTCAGAGCCCTGGATGGTGTGCCCGGAGGCAGAGTACAGGAGAGGCGGGGAGCAGAGACCGGGCGGAGGTGGTACAGCTATCCTCCCCACCAGAGGGTAAGACCAGCTGGGGAGAGAGAGGAATGCAAGTCCCAGATGGCCATGCATGCGGAGCAGTACCAAGGTATGGTGGGAATTGTAGCTCACTACTAATAATGTCCAGAATGTACAGGAGCTATGCTTCTACCCCCTACCTGCCTGTAGAGTGCTGGGACTTATAGTTTCACATCTGCAGAGCAATGCCAGGCTGCATGCTGACAGGAGGAGAGAGAGCAGATGGTCGTACACTGTCCAGTCTGATTGCAGATGACCATACAATGTACAATCTCCTGTAAGATGGCCATACACTGTACAATCTCTTTTAGAGTGGATCTTCAGGCCCGCTCTGGAGTCTCCTGCCCCTCTGGTGCCAGGTAGATGTGCTGGTGGAAGAGCCAGTTGGCACATTTGCAAACACACAAGGACTGGAAAGGATTCGGGCATAAGGGGGAACTCTGCAGACCCTGACATAAAGGGGAACTCTGATGTAAGTGGAAACTCTGTAAAGAGAAACGCTGCAGACCATAATGTTGGGGGGAACGCTGCAGACTCTGATGTAAGGGACAACTTTGTGCACTGTGATGTAAAGGGGAACTCTGTAGTCTGATGCTTTATGTTAATATTGTTAAAATTGATTTTTGTAGCTTAATTCTGCAAATAACTTTTAACAGTATCATTTCATGAGATCATTTACGAGGGTGTGTTGTAGTGGTGGAATTAGGGGTGGGGCAGGTTGGGGAAACTGGTGGCAAGTGACTCTTAAGGTCTGGCTAGTAGCTCAGGACTTGAAATTTTGAGCCCTGTCCTAGATGTCATCCTTTGATCCAAAGCCTAGGCATCCACGTGATTAGCAGAGGAAGTGCAATGCTAATTTTCCGGTGTTCAAGACAAAAAAAAAAAATGTTTTTTTAGGGAATTAAAATGAACAATTACCAGTGTTTCTCCACCTTTTTTCAGTCAGGGCTCTCTTTAAAATTCTGCACTATCTTGATGCACCTCATTCAAAAATGTAACAAAAACGGAATAATTTTACACATCACAGCAGCGCACACACATAGGACACCAAACAATAAGTGATCTATTCCTACTTAGACCCCAGCCATCTTCACCACTTTGTGACAAATGGTTGGTCACACTCACACTGCACTATCACCAATAAACGACAATGACACCTCATTCTGCACAAAGATATTCCAGCTCACCTGACCACAATCTAACTGCCAGCAGATGGAAAGCTATCGTCACTAGGTTTAGTTAAAGTGGAAATAAACGTCCATCCCTTGCTTTTACCTTTAGGCAAGCCTATAATTAGGCTTACCTATAGGTAGTGTAAATATCTCCTAAACATGCACTGCTTAGGAGATAATTAGTGTACATGCAGCCAGTGACATCACTGGCGTATGCGCTCTGAAGCAATGGCCACTCGTGGCGGTACACAGAGCCCTGCACCGTGAAAGGCGGCTTCCAGTCGCATGTGCAGAAGTGACGTCATCACGGCTCCGGCCAGTCACAGAGCTGGAGTCCGGAACAAAGACGAGTGAAGATGAGAGCAGCGCTGACAGAGCTTCGTTTTAAGGTAAAGTTAACATAATGGGCTAGTATGCAAAAAAAAAAAAAGAAATGTCCAGCGGTTTACAACCGATTTAACCACGTAGTTAAACCAAATCAGATAGCTTATTGACCTAGCAATCATTTGCAATAACAATCATGACTATTCATAAAATGTCTGCAATATCCACTTCAGCTCCAGCAACCCACCAGTACGTTGCTGGACTTGGAGTTTTTTTTTTTTTTTTTTACAGCCTATAGTTGGCTTTCTTGTAAAAGCAATCCTAGCAGCTAATCAGCCACTGGATTGCTTTTAAAAGCTTTTGACACCCACCCCTCTCTCGCTCCCAACGCCTTTCTCATGCTCTCCCGTGCCACCCGGAGACCTGAGCGACCAGCCAGTGCTTTGGCTGGCTGACCATAAAAGGTAATCAGAGACTGGAACGGCTCTTGTAACCTCTAGGGTATAGGTAACCGAAAGCGATGAGCATTCATCACTTTCGGTTTCCACGGATGCAAACAGAGCCATTTTTAAATAGGGAAAGCATTTGATCACACCGATCTTGGTGTGATCAAATGCTTTTAAGGGCAGAGGAGACATCCGATAGACTCCAGATCTCTCCATCAAGAGTACCTGTCATTGTCTATTGCCATGACAAGGGATATTTATATTCCCTGTGATAACAACCTGTGATAAAAATGTCTTAAATGTTCTACAGGACAGCTTCATGTCCCAATTGGTGGACTAAGAGTAACGCATAGCTAGATAATTTTAATTACAAATGGTACAGATCTAATTGCATATGTGGAAATATGGGACAACTTGGGAACTAGCGACCACAAGAATTTTACATGCCGCATAAATCATAGGAAAGGGAGGCACGAGGGGAGTACTAGAACACTAAATTTTAAATGAGCAAACTTTTCTAAACTCAATGCTGCAGGATATTAAGTGGGACCACATCCTTGAAACATTGAACACAGAGGAAAAATGGGAATGCTTTAGGAATATATTAAATAAATGTGTAGTGCATTCCAAGGGGTAATAAATATGGAAGAACAAAGATTAAACCTGGGTGGCTGAACCAAAAAGTAAATGTCATATTAAAGGACAAAAAAAAAAAAAAAAAATGGCCTTTAAAAAGTACAAAGCAGAGGGGTCAGTGTCAGCAAACAACACATGCAATGAGAGGTGTAAGAATGCTATGAGGCCGGCAAAAAAAAAAAAAAGAAGACTGATAGACACATAGCGGAGAAGAGTATAAAAAAAAAAAAAAAATCACAAGAAGTTTTTTAAATATATTAATAGTAAAAAGGCGGGGACGGAACACACATTATAGAAGGCAGCTGTGCTAAATGCTTTCTTCTCCTCAGTCTTTACACAGGAAAAGGAGGGGTATACTGACCACGACAGTATTCTTAGCAACACGTCACACGATCTACCCTTGTGGCTAACAGAGGCTGGAATCCAGAAAGGATTAGATAAGCTTAACATAAATAAATCACCAGGACCAGATGGCTTACCCCAGAGACTCCTTAACCACTTTAATACTGGGCACTTTCCCCCCTTCCTTCCCAGAACAACTTTCAGCGCTGTCACACTTTGAATGACAATTGGGCAGTCATACAACCCTGTACCCAAACTAAAATGTTATCATTTTCTTCCCATAAATAGAGCTTTCTTTTGGTGGTATTTGCTCACCTCTGGGTTTTTTATTTTTTTCTAAACAAAAAAAGTTTGTTATAAAATTTTGTTTTCTCCTTCACTGATGAGGCTGCACTAATGAAAACTGATGAGGCGGCACTGATGAGGAAGCACTAATATTTAGAATTGATGGGCATTGATAGGCGGCACTGATATGCAGCTCTGATGGGCACCAATAGGTGGCACTGATGGGCACCAATAGGCTGCACTGAAGGGCACCAATGGGCAGCACTGATGAGGAGATACTGACAGGCATTACTGATGGGCACTGATTGGCACTTTGATGGGCGCTTATTGAGATTTGGGTGGGCACCTCTGATGGGCGCTGCACTGATAGTCAATGTGCTGATTATCAGTGCACACCCCACCTCTGACAGGAGGGCCACCGATCGGCTCTTTCTGTCAGCGCGAACCGAGGAAAGCGGATTACTGATTGGTCACAGCAGATTGATTGATTGGTCACAGCTGATCACATGGCAAAGAACCTCTGTCAGTGGCTCTTTACCACAATTGGAGATGCAGTGTTTCACACCACCGAATGCCACTGCGCAATCGCGGCTTATCCTGCTGGACGTCATATGACGTCCAGTCAGGATAACTGAACCACTTCCCGGCCGTCATTCTGCTATAGTCCGGGCAGGAAGTTGTTAAAGAACTCCGTCAGATTATAGCCAGACCGCTATTCCTAATCTTCATGGACAGTTTACTGACAGGATTGGTACCAGTTGATTGGCAGAAAGTTCGCGTGGTATCAATATTCAAAAGAGATCTATTCCTGGGAACTATAGGCCTGTCAAACTATTTAAGGGGAAAAGGGACTATATCCAATAATGTGCTGATGAAAACAGTATAAATTAGCAGAAATCAGCATGGGTTTTACGAAAGGTTGCTCTTGCCAAACCAACCTATTAACCTTCTACGAGGAAGCGAGTTGCAATTTGGACAAAGGTAGGCCGGTGGATGTGGTGTAACTGGATTTTGCGAAAGCATTTGATACAGTCCCTCACAAACGCTTAATCTACTGTAGGCATGGACCACAGGGTAGGTAATTTGGACATTTTCACTTAGCCCCGGTTCACACAGGGGCGACTTGTCAGGCGACTTAGCTGCCTGACAAGTCGTGTCCTGTTCTGTACTATGGAACCGTTCTAATAAGAGCGACTCAGAAAAAGGTTTCTGTACTATTTTTGGGGTGACTTCAAGCGACTTGCATTGACTTCTATACAGAAGTCGTTTTGCAAGTCGCCGCCTCGGTGAGTCAGCCTGCAAGTCGTGTTGCCCGTGTGAACCGGCGGTTAGGGGTGTACTCACTTTTGTTAACAGCGGTTTAGACATTAATGGCTGTGTGTTGAGTTATTTTGGGGGGACAGCAAATTTACACTGTTATACAAGCTGTACACTCACTACTTTACATTGTAGCAAAGTGTCATATCTTCAGTGTTGTCACATGAAAAAAATATAATAAAATATTTACAAAAATGTGAGGGGTGTACTCACGTTTGTGAGATACTGTATACAGTGGGGACGGAAAGTATTCAGACCCCCTTAAATTTTTCACTCTTTGTTATATTGCAGCCATTTGCTAAAATCATTTAAGTTCATTTTTTCCCTCATTAATGTACACACAGCACTCCATATTGACAGAAAAACACAGAATTGTTGACATTTTTGCAGATTTATTAAAAAAGAAAAACTGAAATATCACATGGTCCTAAGACCCTTTGCTCAGTATTTAGTAGAAGTACCCTTTGGATCTAATACAGCCATGAGTCTTTTTGGGAAAGATGCGACACGTTTTTCACACCTGGATTTGGGGATCCTCTGCTATTCCTCCTTGCAGATCCTCGCCAGTTCTGTCAGGTTGGATGGTAAACGTTGGTGGACAGCCATTTTTAGGTCTCTCCAGAGATGCTCAATTGGGTTCAAGTCAGGGCTCTGGTTGGGCCATTCAAGAACAGTCACAGAGTTGTTGTGAAGCCACACCTTCGTTCTTTTAGCTGTGTGCTTAGGGTCATTGTCTTGTTAGAAGGTAAGCCTTTGGCCCAGTCTGAGGTCCTCAGCACTCTGGAGAAGGTTTTTGTCCAGGATATCCCTGTACTTGGCTGCATTCATCTTTCCCTCGATTGCAACCACTCGTCCAGTCCCTGCAGCTGAAAAACACCCCCACAGCATGATGCTGCCACCACCATGCTTCACTGTTGGGACTGTATTGGACAGGTGATGAGCAGTGCCTGGTTTTCTCCACACATAACGCTTAGAATTAAGGCCAAAAAGTTCTATCTTGGTCTCATCAGACCAGAGAATCTTATTTCTCACCATCTTGGAGTCCTTCAGATGTTTTTTTAGCAAACTCGATGCGGGCTTTTATGTGTCTTGCAGTGAGGAGAGGCTTCCATCGGGCCAATCTGTCATAAAGCCCAGACTGGTGGAGGGCTGCAGTGATGGTTGACTTTCTACAACTTTCTTCCATCTCCCGACTGCATCTCTGGAGCTCAGCCACAGTGATCTTTGGGTTCTTCTTTACCTCTCTCACCAAGGCTCTTCTCCCCCGATAGCTCAGTTTGGCCAGACAACCAGCTCTAGGAAGGGTTCTGTCATCCCAAACGTCTTCCATTTAAGGATTATGGAGGACACTGTGCTCTTAGGAACCTTACGTGCAGCATACATTTTTTTGTAACCTTGGCCAGATCTGTGCCGTGCCATAATTCTGTCTCTGAGCTCTTCAGGCTGTTCTTTTGACCTCATGATTCTCATTTGCTCTGACATGCACTGTGAGCTGTAAGGTCTTATATAGACATGTGTGTGGCTTTCCTAATCAAGACCAATCAGTATAATCAAACACAGCTGGACTCAAATGAAGGTGTAGAACCATCTCAAGGATGATCAGAAGAAATGGACAGCACCTGAGTTAAATATATGAGTGTCATTGCAAAGGGTCTGAATACTTAGGACCATGTGATATTTCAGTTTTTCTTTTCTAATAAATCTGTAAAAATGTCAACAATTCTGTGTTTTTCTGTCAATGTGGGGTGCTGTGTGTACATTAATGAGGAAAAAAATGAACTTAAATGATTTTAGCAAATGGCTGCAATATAACAAAGACTGAAAAATTTAAAGGGGGTCTGAATACGTTCCATCCCCACTGTATATTATATATAGAATATGTTTGGGGGTTATAAGTAGTTTTCTAGCAACAACATACAGATTTTTACATGTAAACAAAAAGCACCAGAAAAGGCCTGGTCCTAAAGTAGACATACACTGTCGTCACAGACTTTCAGTGTAGTAGCCCTCCTCAAAAAGACAGAATATTTACAGAACAAAGGTATTACAAAGAAAAAAGAGAATGCAACAGAAAAAAAAATAGCCAAGTTTCTATGGGTTCAGCAAAGTCTAGTTGATGAGCATAAGATGAGTCACTGACTCATGAAAAAAAATCTTGGCTGATGATCTTTATATTTGATGGTAAAGGGGGGCTCCAGACTGCTGATGTAGTCTGTTTTCTGGTCCTCAAGGAGGATGTTGACAGAAATGATCTGTCCAATCAATAGGTCTGAAGAAGGGGGGGGGGGGGGGGGTCACATTGTTTACGACCATGTGGCTGCCACTCCCTTAGATCCAGTTTTCTAAGGGCATTACCATATTTGAATACCTACACATTACAGTCTTAACTGGTATATCATGGCCCAGCACGGAATGACTTTGTAAATGAATACAAATATGATAGGTATCAGATGTCTATTTACACCTAGGAGATGGAATATGTCTAACCCACCTCCAGTACCTTCTAATATAGTGGTGTTAACTCTAACAAATAACTATGCTGAAATCTTAAAATGCTAACACAATACCTCGGGTCAGTAGTCTTTAAACTGCCACACATTAACCCAGATGCAGGATTCAATGAACAAAAGCTTTTGCTAAGCTACTAAGCCTCTAAAGCATATTAATATTTTACATTTTAACTTACTTAGGAATCAACCATCCCAAAACCTAGATTTTCATTTTTAGTAATGTCAGTTTAACCAGACATTAGATCATTCCATCTTTCAGGGACTTGCCAAATTAATAGACCAACAGAGAATGAGACGCCCTTCACACACTAGTGGACTTGTTTAGGCACAAGAGACACAGTGGATTTGCCATAGGGGGTTGTGAGAATTAAATGATGCAAGTACATTTATCACTAAACTATCATCTGACAATTTTTTGTTTTTTATACTGACAGACCATTAGGCTCGATTCACACAGGGGCAACACAACTTCAGCGCGACTTTGTACCGCGGCTTCAGCGCGACTTCAGCAAATTACAATGCGACTTGAAGTCGCCTCCATGACCGGCGACTTTGGCTGTGGCCAATCACAGGGCAATCAGCTCTCTGGGAGGGAGGGGGGGAGGGAGGGGTTTTCCCTGCAAAGTCGCTTGACTTTACAGAGAGATCCGACTTGGAGGCGACTTCCATTGATTTCTATGGTACAGGTCGCCTACCAAGTCGGATCAAAGTAGTACAGGGAGTATGCTCTGAAGTCGGAGCGACTTCAGTATTGTCTATTAAGACGCTAGCGTTCACTCCCATTGAATCTATTTCTGGGGCGACTTGGGGCGACTTGAGGGCGTACAAGTCGGATCCCAAGTCGCCCCAGTGTGAACCGCCCTTAAGAGAGAGGGTCTCATGCACATTTGAACTCAAAAATGCCAGTTTTACAGGCATTTGGCCTATGTGTCCATGCACACATAGGCGTTTACAGGACTTTAGAGGCAGCAAAAAAAAAAAAAAAAAAAAAAAAAAAAAAAAAAAAAAACCTCACTTGTGCAATATGTTCCTAAACACGTGTAAATGCACCCAAGCACTGGGCACATTTAGCACTTGAGCGTTCATTATGTTCAGTGACCAGAATAAATTAATATTTCGGCCAACAAAATTTTATCTTAGGCATGTTTTTTAAAGCTCCTTTTCTCCTGCTTAGAAGAGCCTTACTTTTTGCTTATTTCTTTACCCTTTTATAATAATCACCACAATGTCAATAATAAACACTTATATTGGTTATTGTGTAGAATTTTGGATGCATTTATTTTCTTAGATGCACTACAACTAATAGAATGTTACATAAATTACTGTCACAGATGACTACAGCATGACAAAGCCCATTAGTTTTCTAAACAAGAGTGGAATTTCTGATACTACAATTAAACCCTGTTTCACTGATTATTTATTTTAAACGTATATGCATACCGGAGGTAGTTCTGCCAGTTGGTTCCCATCCAGCCAGAAGTCCTTAAGTTTATGTAGTGATCCAATAGATTCTGGCTGAAATCCAACACAGGATATTTCATTAGAAATTGAAAAAAAAAATCTAAATACAATCTAAGTTGATTCCACTGAAAATTTACATAGGAGAGAGAGCAAGCATTTCCGAATAACTCAGGGTATCAATTTCTCTACGTCTCGAATTACAAAAAGCACATTACAGTCTTTTTATTTCCTGCAAACTAATTTCCTTATGTTTTTGCTACGAAAATCTTAATGCCATTATTTAGATATTTCAATTACATACTGCCAAAAACAAAAAAAAATCATTGCCCCGCAAATTTCTAATGTGGAGTCACATAGAAAGTGGCAATAAATGTGTATACTGGGCAAAACTGGACCAAAGGGTTTATTTTGCATAAAATGATCAGAATTCCGTGAACATTATGTCTTTCGGTTTGTCAGCATCTTCTAGGGGAAGGAATATATTTAGAAGTCCAACTCAACAGTGAAAATCTATCAGATGAAACTATCCTGGGCAAGGTCTCCTGGTAAAAAAAAATCAAATCAAGGAGACAGGTGAGAAGTGTCATATAGCCCTACGCATTATGCTATGCTATACAGGGAGAGTGCTACAGGCAGACACAACCAGTGCTAGGTTATCAATCAGCATGCACAATAGGAGGTATACAACTTAAAAAGGAAAAAAAACACAATTAGCAAAACCATAAAGTTTCCGGAGGATGAATCTACAAATCTGTTCAATGTGCTCTATACCTCCTCTACCCACACCAGACCACTTTCTCTAAGCTTCCACGTGGTCAAAAGCTTCCTTATCCATTGCAGTAGACAAGTATACGTACTGAATTCTGCAAACCTATAAAACAGACTCGCTGTTTACAACACTAGCGTCAGTTTTTAAATGCTGAATTTCACACAAAGTAGCAGATCTACATACACAAACTGGGGTTTCACTTGCTTTAAATACCCTTTTCTTATACAAAAATTTGCAGTGAATTCAAGCATGGGGTACAGTTACAATTTCACTGTCTGGCTAGCCTTAATGGCATTTTCCAAATCATACGACTGGTAGCTTTCAACTGAAAAAGGACGAGTAATTACAATCTATGCTCACACGAAGGGGCAGTGTCGTTGGTAAACAGTAAATAGGTAAACTTTGGCATAACTTTCAGCACCAAAATGTAGCTATGAGAAAGATGTCTCAAAGTAAATACTGCTCGCTATCATTTAAAAGTGATTTATTTTCATTAAAGCATACATCAGAAATGGTTGTAGTGGTATAGCCATAAACATATCATCTCTTACCAAGTTATATATTTCATTGTTTCCTAAATCAAGCTCTTCAAGTCTATGAAGCTGGGAAAGAGACCTGCCAAAAATAGGGAACAGTAGGTCAGTACGAAGAAGAACAAAAGGACAATTTTTCAGTGGACAAAGTACTATAATTGGTGTTTATCTGGGAACAAAATGTTGCTTGTGTGAAAGGTTCCATGGGGTGCATGTTACATCAAGTGCTGTTAAAAAGTCGTCATACTGTAAAACTAGGATCTAAAGGGTGAATAATTTGTCTGATGTGTATGTACAGTACATGACTGACACCTGGGTGTGACGGTTTAAAAATACTTAACATCTTCTTATAGTGTTCATGTCATATATGTTATATTAAACACTATAATCTAATGACATATACAGAAAAGCCCTGAAAACGTAAGATGGGCGTTAACTAAATACTTTAAAAGCCCTTATAAAATATATTTTAGCTGCCCAAAACATTTAAACAGAAGTTCAGCAATTGGAAAAAAAATAAAAAATTCTACTCACCTGGATGGATACAGCATTGATCCACTACTGTATTTGTCCCCCGCCACCTCTAAGACCAAGAACTAAGCGATCAAAGACTTCTGATGGCTCAGTTCTCGGTTTTTAGTGAGCCGAGAGCAGAAAGGTCAGTACCTGGCTCTCTGCCCCTCTATCGCTCACTGGAGAGCCAGGCTCCAGTGGCAGGAGTGGGTAGCTCAGGCTCTTAGAAGCTCACTGAAAGGCAGAGCCAACTGCTCATCAGGCAAGACTGGCCACCTACTTAAAAGGAGAAGTCCAGCCAAAGCACATTTGGCTGGATTTCTCCTATGGATTACAGGAGTGTTAGTCCAGGCTCCACGTCATCAAGACCATAGAATTGGGATCCGCCAGGTCCCTGGACTGACACCCGGCTCAGGCTCTCAGATCTGTGACTGACAGTCTACAGTTCTCTGCTCAGAGCTCTGAAAACCAAGCGAGTAGCGGTGTTCGATCGCTCGGCTCTCAGTGTAGAGGTCCCGGGGGACAGATGCTGCATCCACCTAGGTAAGTATGAATCCTAAACTGAATCAAAACGGCCTGTGTTTTGGCCAAAAATCGCAAAACATGGAGGCTGCTGCAGGTATGTACAGGCACTTCTGGGCTCCTGTCTGAACTTTATGCTTGTAGCAAAGTTTTTAGTCTGGCTACTGTGTTGTGGTAATGTGTTTGGTGGTGCATTGCAGTGCCATTCATTTTGAATGGCGTCCCAATGCGCCTTTCAAGTGCACCTACAAACACGTGAATTGCAGCACACTACGTGGTTGTAAGGAGGGCCTCAAACCGACAGCATCTAGTCAACAACCTCAGTGGGAATATGCAGGAAAGGCTACATTTGTGCTAAATATACCAAAACAGCTTTTTTGCCAATACATGCCCAGTCATAACATGTTTAGTTCCACTGACTACAGCCCTGGCAAAACATTTTTAGAATGACACAAATATTCAATTTTTACAAAGTCTGCTGTCTCAGTTTTTATAATGGCAATTTGCATATACTCCATGAAGATGTTATGAAGAGTGATCAGGTGAATAGCAAAGTCCCTCTTTGCCATGAAAATGAACTTAATCCCCCCCACCAAAAAAAACAAAACATTTCCACTGCATTTTAGCCCTACCACAAAAGGGCTGACATGTCTCTATAATGCTAATTGAGATAGAATAACAGACTGGAAGTTGTAAGAGGGTGGTGCTTGAAATCATTGTCCTTCCTCTGTTAACCATTGTTGCCTGCAAGGAAACGTACAGTCATCACTGCTTTGCACAAAATGTTAGCCAAGAATATTGCTCCTACTAAGATTGCACCTACAGTTGTGCTCATAAGTTTACACACCCTGGCATAATTTATGATTACTTGGTCGTTTTTCAGAGAATATGAAAGATAACACAAAAACATTTCTTTCACTCATGGTTAGTGTTTGGCTGAAGCCATTTATTATCAATCAACATTGTCTACTCTTTAAATCATAATGGCAACAGAAACTACCCAAATGACCCTGATCAAAATTTTACATACCCTGGTGATTTTCGCCTGATAACATGCACACAAGTTGACACAAAGGGTTTGAATGGCTATTAAAAGGTAACCATCCTCACCTGTGATCTGTTTCCTTGTAATTAGTGTGTGTGTATAAAAAGTCAATGAGTTTCTAGACTCCTGACAGACCCTTGCATGTTTCATCCAGTGCTGCACTGATGTTTCTGGATTCTGAATCATGGGGAAAGCAAAAGAATTGTCAAAGGATCTGCGGGAAAAGGTAGCTGAACTGTATAAAACAGGAAAGGGATATAAAAAGATATCCAAGAAATTGAGAATGCCAGTTAGCAGTGTTCAAACTAATCAAGAAGTGGAAAATGAGGGGTTCTGTTGAAACCAAACCGGAGTCTGTGTGTCTTGGGGGACCAGGACCCGAATCCACAGTAATACCACCTCCAGGGTCCCCAGGCATACAGCTCACAAAGGGCACCGTTCCCCCAAATGCAAGGGCCCATGATCGATCGGCAAGAGGCTAGCATACAGTCCTCTCCAAAAGTCTCTCTCCCGGCTAGGTCTGTCACACTAACCATGAGTGAAAGAAACGTTTTGGGTTATCATTCATATTCTCTGAAATACAGTGGGGCAAAAAAGTATTTAGTCAGCCACCAATTGTGCAAGTTCTCCCACTTAAAAAGATGAGAGAGGCCTGTAATTGTCATCATAAGTATACCTCAACTATGAGAGACAAAATGTGGAAACGAATCCAGACAATCACATTGTCTGATTTTTGAAAGAATTTATTTGCAAATTATGGTGGAAAATAAGTATTTGGTCACCTACAAACAAGCAAGATTTCTGGCTCTCACAGACCTGTATCTTCTTCTATAGGAGGCTCCTCTGTCCTCCACTCATTACCTGTATTAATGGCACCTGTTTGAACTTGTTATCAGTATAAAAGACACCTGTCCACAACCTCAAACAGTCACACTCCACTATGGTGAAGACCAAAGAGTTGTCGAAGGCCACCAGAAACAAAATTGTAGACCTGCACCAGGCTGGGAAGACTGAATCTGCAATAGGCAAGCAGCTTGATGTGAAGAAATCAACTGTGGGAGCAATAATTAGAAAATGGAAGACATACAAGACCACTGATAATCTCCCTCGATCTGGGGCTCCACGCAAGATCTCACCCCGTGGGGTCAAAATGTTCACAAGAACGGTGAGCAAAAATCCCAGAACCACATGGGGGGACATAGTGAATGACCTACAGAGAGCTGGGACCAACGTAACAAAGGCTACCATCAGTAACACACTACGCCATCAGGGACTCAGATCCTGCAGTGCCAGACATGTCCCCCTGCTTAAGCCAGTACATGTCCGGGCCCATCTGAGGTTTGCTAGAGAGCATTTGGATGACCCAGAAGAGGATTGGGAAAATGTCATATGGTCAGATGAAACCAAAGTAGAGCGGTTTGGTAGAAACACAACTCGTTGTGTTTGGAGGAGAGAGAATGCTGAGTTGCAACCAAAGAAAATCATACCTACTGTGAAGCATGGGGGTGGCAACATCATGCTTTGGGGTCATTTCTCTGCAAAGGGAACAGGACGACTGATTCGTGTACATGAAAGAATGAATGGGGCCATGTATCATGAGATTTTGAGTGCAAACCTCCTCCCATCAGCAAGGGCATTGAAGATGAAACATGGCTGGGTCTTTCAACATGACAATGATCTCAAACACACCGCCCGGGCAACAAAGGAGTGGCTTCGTAAGAAGCATTTCAAGGTCCTGGAGTGGCCTAGCCAGTCTCCAGATCTCAACCCCATAGAAAACCTTTGGAGGGAGTTGAAAGTCCGTGTTGCCCAGCGACAGCCCCAAAACATCACTGCTCTAGAGAAGATCTGCATGAAAGATTGGGCCAACATACCAGCAACAGTGTGTGACAACCTTGTGAAGACTTACGGAAAACATTTGACCTCTGTCATTGCCAACAAAGGATATATAACAAAGTATTGAGATGAACTTTTGCTATTGACCAAATACTTCTTTTCCACCATAATTTGCAAATAAATTCTTTCAAAAATCAGACAATGTGATTGTCTGGATTTGTTTCCACATTTTGTCTCTCATAGTTGAGATATACCTATGATGACAATTACAGGCCTCTCTCATCTTTTTAAGTGGGAGAACTTGCACAATTGGTGGCTGACTAAATACTTTTTTGCCCCACTGTATGTCCAAGAAATCATAAATTCTGCCAGGGTATGTAAACTTATGAGCACAACTGTAAATCAACCATATATTGGATCATCAAGAACTTCAAGGAGAGTGTTTCAATTGTTGTAAAGAAGGCTTCAGGACCCCCAAGAAAGTCCAGCAAGCACCAGGACCATCTTCTACAGTTGATTCAGTTGCAAGGTCGAAGACCACCAGTGCAGAGTTTGCTCAGAAATGGCAACAGGCAGGTGTGAGTGCATCTGCACACACATTTAGGCGCAGACTTTTGGAGGATGGCCTGGTGTCATTTCTCTCCAGGAAAAACATCAGGGATTGACTGATATTCTGGAAAAGGTACAGGGATTGGACTGTTGAGGACCGGGGTAAAGTCGTTTTCTCTGATAAATCCCCTTTTCGATTGTTTGGGACATCCAGAAAAAACTTTGTCCAGAGGAGAAAAGGTGAACGTTACCATCAGTCCTGTGTCATGCCAACAGTAAAGCATCCTAAGAGCATTCATGTGTGGGGTTTCTTCTAAGTCAAGGGACTGGAGTCACTCACAATTGTGCCTAAGAACACTATGAATAAAGAATGGTACAAAAACATCCTTCAAGAGAAACTTCTCCCAGCTATCCAAGAACAGTTTGGTGATGAACAATGCCTTTTCCCGCATGATGGTGCACCTTGCCATAAGGCAAAAGTGATAACTAAGTGGCTTGGGGAACAAACATCACATTTTGGGTCCATGGCCAGGAAATCCTGCAGACCTTAATTCCATTGAGAACTTGTAGTCAATCCTCAAGAGGCGGTTGAACAAAAAGAACCCCACGTATTCTGACAAACTCCATGCATTGATTATACAAGAATGGTCTGCCATCAGTAAGGATGTGGCCCAGAAGTTGATTGACAGCATGCCAGGTGGAATTGCAGAGATCTTAAAGAAGGGTCAGCACTGCAAATATTGACTCTGCATAAACCTAAGGTAATTGTCTAAAGCCTTTGACACTTGTAATTATATCTTAGTATACCATAGTATTATCTGACAAAAAGAGCTAACACCACTGAAGTAGCAGACTTAGTGAACATTTTAATTTGTGTCATTCTCAAAACTTTTGGCCAGGGCTGTACACCATCTTCATATCCAAAACCATTCACATCTTATAACAAACAATAAATTCAAGATTAATCACTGCGCTAGTAATGGTAATAAAGCAGCTGCATTAATTGTATGGTGACAATAAGAAGCATGAAAAATATAATGATATGCAGCGCTATAAATGTAGTATTGCAAATAAAAAGTCCATAGTGTTTGAGATAAAGTCCTTGTTCAGGAGGGCCCTGACAACATTTGACTGGACGAAACGCAGCGTTGGGAGGAGTTTTGACATCACGACACTGCAACGTGTCGACCGCGGCCATCTTTGTGGTTGGAAACAAATGCTGCTTATACAGACCTCTGTCTTTTACATGCTCATTTTTATCTGATGAAATGTGAGTACCCTGGATTTCTTTGATTTAATATGACCCTGGTTTTATAATACTACACCATGAGGAGTTCCTTCTTTTATATTTTATGCATGCACCTCTGATTATTTGGTGAAACTACAAGACCCAGCCATCTGTGATCTCCATTAATGGTTTTGTGGCTCTGTGGATTCATCATGCCTGTTTGACCATCTGTGATTACGTCTAGTCTTCTTTTTTGTAAGAGGCCTGGTGTGTTGATGTTCTGTTGAGGATAAGTGCGTATTCAGCTAATTTGTATTTCTGTCTACACTGTGGGTGATTCCAGCGTTTTCTCCTGAACAAGGACTTTATTTCAAACACTATGTACTTTTTATTTGCAATACTACATTTATAGCGCTGCATATCATTATATTTTTCATTCACATCTTATAATTGGGAATGTATTCGCAAATATTCTCAATGGCAAGCCCATTTCAAATAAGTTACAGCATTTAGCTCTACTTGAAAACATGCTTCCTAGCAGGGTTGGTAACTATGTAGGACAGGAGGATGTCTAGATCAATCTGGAACAGCAGCTCACATATGAATCGGTAATGTGTATAATGTTAATTTATGATGATTTCATTACAAAGCACAAAAAAATATTACAATTGCTTTAATGGCTTAAAGGCATTTGTTTTAACATGTAAACGCTGACAGTCGACATTCTGTGCACGCATTTTCATTGGCGCTAATTGGAAAAAACAGCCCCCAGCAAATAAAAGCCATTAACTTACTCTGGTAAATAGGTCAGTAAATTTTCTCTCAGCTCTAATGAAGCCAGGTTTGTTAGGCTGAAAAAAAAAAAAAAAAAAGGCTTTACAGTAATAACAACAAACAAAAAAGTGTCAAACAGATTAAAAAAGTTTATGTACAATGTAAAATTCTTCACCTAACAACAGAATACTATTAAAATTCCTTAATTATGGAGAAAGCCACCCACAAGGCAGACAAGTGCATTTTAACCTGCCAAAGGATTTGTATTTCTAGCCCCGTCTGAGATTTACAAAGGCTCCCAACACAGCAGGTCAGAGACCTAATCTTTCTCTGCTGCAGTTTCACTTACAGGTCTAGTCCCTCCCGGAGTCTGTGAATGGACACTAAAAGGAGAAGCAGCACACCAACATGTTAATCTCTTTTTCACTTTGCTCTATAGTCGTATCAGCAAGTCCTTTGTTATGCAGCACACGTGATTGGCTCCTTAACCACTTCAGTTCTGGAAGATTTTACCCCTTTTCTGATAAGGCACTGCTTTATTGTTAAATTAGGCTTTTTATCACTTATTTTTCCCCAAAAAAGTTCTAAAATGTATACTCCCGACAAACATATCTGCATTGATGAGTTCACATTTTACAGGCAGGCTGGGCATCAAATAATTTATTCCTAGTAAACGTGTCAGATACGGGGTAAAGTTATAAACTTTGTGAAAGGGTACACAAATGACTTCCGCGTTTATATAAAGGAAAAAGACAGTCACCTGGAACCCCTAGATTCCCAACTTATATGGCTAGCAGCAGAAAAAAAGTGTGTAGGACCTTATATCACCCCTTTTCCATGAGAGATACCACCTCTATGTAGACAATCTTTATACCAGGTAAGGAGTACTTTATATTTTTTTATTTTCCGCTCTTTTTTGCCTTCTCTGTTTGCTTCACAACATTGACAAGGTATGGGTTATAATGAGATTCTGAGCATTGCATCCTGGTGTCATGTTGGGGACAGTGTCCCATTTTAGGTGTCTTGTTTTTCAGTCTTTTTTTTTTTTTTTTTTTTGTCTTTTTAACATTTATAAATATGCAGTGTACACACACACACACACACACACACACACACACACACACACACACACAAACTGTGAAAAAGTTTTAGGTAGGTGAAAAAATTCTGTAAATTAGGAAGACTTTCATAAATAGAAAAAAGTGTTTATTTTTAGCAATTAAAGTGGATATGAAATTAACAGAAGACTACCCTTTGCCTTCAACAGCAGCAATTCTTCTAGGTACACTTGCACACAGTTTAAGGAACTCGGCAGGTAGGTTATTCCAAACCTATTGGAGAACTAACCACAGATCTTCTGTGGAGGTCAGCTGTCTCAAAACGTTGGTCCCTTCACGTACAGTTCCAAGACAGACTGGATGATGTTTCAGAACTCCTTGTTCTTTTTTACGCTGAAGATAGTTCTTAATGACAGTGGTTGCATGTTTGGGGTCATTTTCTTGTTGCAGAAGAAATTTGGGGCCAATCACACACCTCCCTGTTGGTATGGCATGGTGGATAAGCATCTGCCTGTATTTCTCAGCATTGAGGACACCATTGATCTGGACCAAATCTCCAACTTCATTTGCAGAAATGCAGCCCCAAACTTGCAAGGAACCTCTACCATGCTACACTGTTGTCTGCAGAGACTCATTGTACCGCTCTCCAGCCCTTTTGGTGAAAGAAAATGGCTCCTGCTACAGCCAAATATTTTACATTTCGACTCATCAGTCCACAGTACCTGCTGACATTTTTCTGCACCGCAGTTCATATGTTTTCGTGCATAGTTGAGTCGCTTAGCCTTGTTTGTACATCAGAGGTATGGTTTTTTTGACCGCAATTCTTCCATGAAGATCACTTCTGCCCAGGATTCTCCAGACAGTAGATGGGTGTACCTGGGTCCCACTGGTTTCTACCAGTTCTGTGGTGATGGCACTACAGGACATTTTTCAATGTCAAAGGGAAGCAAGCATGATGAGTCATTCATCTGCTGCATAAAATTTCTTTGGCTGACCACTGTGTCTATGGTCCTCAATGTTTCCCGTTTCTTTGTGCTTCTTTAACCACTTGCCTACCAGGCAGTAACACCCCCTTCCTGCCCAAGCAATTTTTCAGCTTTCAACACTGTCGCACTTTGAATGACAATTGCACGGTTGTGCTACACTGTACCCAAAATGTTTTTATCATTTCACACAAATAGAACTTTCTTTTGGTGGTATTTAATCATTGCTGGGTTTTTTATTTTTTACAAAAAAAAAAAAGACCAAATATTTTGGGAAAAAAAAGGTTTTACTTTTTTCTGTCAGTAAATTATGTAACTAAGTAATTTTTCGCCTTCGCTGATGTGCCCTGATGAGGCGGCACCGATGGGCACTGATAGGCTGAACTGGTGGGCATTGATGAGGTGGCACTTATGGGCAATGATGAGGTGGCACTGATGAGGAGGCACTAATATGGCGCACTTATGGGCACTGATGAGCGGCACTGATAGGCGGCACTGGTGGGCACTGATAGGCGGCATGGAGGCGGTACAGATGTGCACTGATGGGCGACACTGATGGGCAGCACTGATTGCCAGCACTGACTGGCATGGCTAATGGGCACTGATTTGTGGGCAGTGGTGGGCACTGATTGCTGCCACTGGTGGGCACTATACTGTTACGCTTTATTTCTTTACTGTAATCAGGGCACTGATGATCAGTACCCTGATTACATCCCTAGATGTCCCCCTGTGAGGAGATGCCGCTGATTGGCTCTCCTCTCCTCACACTCTGTCAGTGTGAGGCGAGGAGAGCCGATTACCGACATCTCCGTGTTTACATGGTTAAAGAGCGGCGAACACAGATCGGAGTCGCGCCGTGTCCTAGCAACACGGGGCGGCCGCAATCGTTGCGCTCCCCCGCGGGCGTGTGACAGCGTCCCAGAACAAGAGCTGCATCTCCCCACCGTCATTTGATAGTGGGTGGGCGGCAACAAGTTAAAAGAGCTTGAACAGGTTATCTTGAAACCCCAGTGTACTTTGAAATCATTGACTGAGAGAGACCTTGCTTATGAAGTAGAAGTACCTTATTACTTGTTGCTGTACTTAGGCTTGCCATGGTGTATGACCTAGAAAAGGTGTCTTCCACAATCTTACCTTAGTAGCAGAATTTGGCTGTTCCTCACCCAGTTTTAAGCCTCCTATATAGTTTTTTTTTTTTTTTTCATTTCAGTTAATGACCATGCTGCAACCTACATTTGAAATTGATGATCATTAGCCCTTGCTTGGTGTAAGTGGTAATTATACACCTGACTCTAATCCTACAAAATACCTAACTTTGTGCAAGTGTAAGAATTGGCACTGGTTTGAAGCCAAATGGTAATCACACCAAATATTGATTTGATTTCAAATTTTTCTTCGGTTTGCTCACTTTGCATTTTGTAAATTAATTAAAAAAGACATAATTTTCAAATCATTCTGACTTTCACCTTTCCTTCACACCTGCCTGAAAAACTTTTGCACAGTACTGTATACTCGTGCGCGCGCGCACACACACACACACACACACACACACACACACACACACACACACACACACACACACACACACACACACACACACACACACACACACACACACACACACACACACCTTTGGCTCCCCCTTTTTTTGGCTGATGGTTGATTCCTTTTGTGTACAGTAGCTGGGAGGGCGGGGTTGAGGGCATGTTTTCCTGACCCGTGTCCCTGTGTTCCTTTATGGCCATTATCTCCCACATTTTTGTTTCCCTCCGTGATTTTCCTTTGCCTCTCCCCCCCTCCTCCCCTTTCCCTCCCCCCTTTGTTCTTTGGATAACAAGCACCTTGCTTCTCTCCCCTTTGGGTTGCAGTTTGGGCTTTAGGATGTGCGGTGCAAGCACAGTGAAAGAACCTGCCAAAACTGCTCCAGTATGGTGCCTACCAGGGCAGGGGAAGTGATGTCATCTAACAGGGGGGAGTCCCTGCAGTCAGAACACAATAGCACAGCTGGGAGATTGATATAATCACATTGCATAGTCAGTACAGCGAACCCCTCAGTTTTTTTGTTTTTTTGTTTTTTTTTTTTTACTTTCAGCCCGCTGGGTTGAATGAAAAAAATCAGTGTGTACCAGGCACAAGACTGGTCCCATCAATTATATGGTATAGGGCCAATTTTATTGGGCATGCATGAGCAACAGAGGCGGCTAAAGGCTATATTTGAATGCCTGGAGTTCAGCTTTGAGAATCAAAGTGGCAGCCTACATATTTCTCTAAAAACAGTTTCCTTTAAGAGCTTACAGTGCTGTCCCAAATCAGGTCTGACTGTATTCAGAATGCCAGTTAGGATTACTGCTTTAAGTTGCAAGCTTCATTACATGAACATGGTAAAAGGTTTTTTTCTTTCTTAGGTTTGACCTACGACCAATACAAAAGCATGCAACAGCAGAGAAAGCTATAAAAGGAGACAAATAGACACAAAGAGACAAACATCTAAAAACGTTATTTATCATGAGAACATGCAATGGCATTTTACATAAACCTTTCTGGCTGGTGACAATTGAACAAAGATCAGCAAATCTATTACTGCACCAAAGTGGTCAGGTTTAAAACTCTAGGGCTGTCAACTATTCTCTTATTCAGTTCAACAAAGACAAATGCGCCAAACTGAAAATCCAACGGTAATGTCCCAGATAAAGATTAGATCGATGTTATTTATGCGAGATTGAGAAGGAGCCATTGTCTTCCTTAGACTAAGGCATTTAAATGCATAAAGTAAATAACCTAGCGGAAAACAGACCATGAATTTCTTTCCTTTTCATAGCAATTTTACATCAAAATTTCAGGAAACAAGGCTGAGTTTGTTACACCCCCACTCTCGCTTGCAAAGAGGCAGAAGAACTGATGTCTTTGGGCACTTCACAACAGTAGGCCACAAAAGTCTAAGTAGTGCAAACATAAGCAGGCCATTCTTTTCCATCAAAAATGACATTCATTTCCAAGTTCCTGAGGACACAATATATAGACCGGGGATCAGCAACCTGTAGATCGTGATCTACCAGTAGATCGCAGCCAGGTGACTGGTAGATCGCGGTATGGGCTAGCTGACCCGCCATCCCAGAGCATCACACTGAGTGTAATGCAGAGGGACCACTTGTAAAGTTGGAGCTGCAGTAGGGAGCAAAAGCCCCAAAACCCGATGCCTCCTCTGTAGTGCTGGTGCCTTTCCCATGCAGAGTGACACCAACTGCCCTCCACCTCTTATCCGGGCTAGTGGTCTCCAGAGTGCCAGGAGCAGGAAAGAAGAGATCTTCAGGTCAGTGTGAAGAAATACACCGGACATAATGGTATTAGGCTGCTTTCACACTGTGCTGCGGTTTACCCACACCGTGGGTGCAGTGTACCTGCAGCTTTCCTGCGCTTAGCCATAGACTTTTATTATATCCTGCGGGTCTGGTGCACTTTATGAAAGCGCACCAAAACTCCTGAATGGAGGAGTTTTGGTGTGCTTTTAAAACATGCACCACACCTGCAGGGTATAATAGAAGTCTATGGCAAAGCGTAGCTAACCCAGGAAAGTTGCAAATGCACTGGTAAACTGCAGTACATCAGGGTGAAAGCAGCCTTATAGGGGGCTCAGAACAGTAAGGGTTCATTTACATTTGTAGTCTGGGGGGGTGGTAACACTCCATAGTTGGAATGTGTTCTTACCACCCCCCCTGCCCCAACCGCACCCCCTTTAGCTGCAGTGTCCTGCAACCTCGTGCAGCACAGCAAACAAGAGGTTAAAGCAGGCAGCGATGGGTTGCTTCATCACCGCCTGCTTTAACCACTTGGACCCTGCAGAAGCAAGCAGTTGCAGGGCGCTTGCAGAGTGGCCCCATTTACTTGAATGGGTCAAGAATGGCAGGCGGTAGCACCCACCAAAAGCATCAGGGGGTTTAATTCCTGCTGTGGCATGTGTACACCTTTGGCTGCTGCCTCAGCAGGGATTGGGGACATCAAACTCGACCACAGGGTTTCACCACTCCCCAACTTTACATGTGAACGAGCACTAAGGGCGCTGCTGCCAAATGCAGCTAAGGGCTCATTCACAAGTGCAAAAGGCACTTACTGCTCCCCTGAACGATCTGCGTGCATTTGACAGGTGGTGAGGAGGAGATATGTTGTCTCCTCACCACCTGATTTAAACTAATG
Source organism: Aquarana catesbeiana (assembly GCF_042186555.1). Classification (NCBI taxonomy): domain Eukaryota; kingdom Metazoa; phylum Chordata; class Amphibia; order Anura; family Ranidae; genus Aquarana; species Aquarana catesbeiana. The sequence continues at coordinate 289,189,672 of NC_133327.1, read as the reverse complement.
ATTGCTGTGCAATGCACGCAACTGCAACAAGGTAGTGCAGTAATTAGGAGGTTTAAATCAGGTGTGCAGAGGCGACACTGGGCAACACTATGCCTAATGATCTTTGACTTCTCCCATGTTGTTCAGGTACATCTCCACCTCTTTAAGGTTGCCTACCCCTGATATAGACAGTATGATGTGACTTTGGCAAAATGTCAGAGGACAACACTTTGGGCAGAACATTTATTAAATTAGTATGTCCACATACCTAGCATGCAGGCAGATTGATTGACAACCAGGGCAGACTGATTTTCCACTCAGCAGCGCCTGAATAGTTCTGGCACAGACGCCATTAAGTAAGCCTATTGCTTAGGACTAGTAGCTAAGTGTCCACTGAACTCAATTCTCCCTTTTACTGTCTTGAAGAGGACAAGTTTCACCACTATCTTGCACACTGTGATGTATGTAACATTTTGTAGACCGCTGCACAATACACACAGTTTTGTATGTTATATATACCGTACAGGACTTCTACACATTGTACACCCACTATGCCTGGGGGGAGGAGATTCCTAGTGACGATCTGCAGCTCTTGCTGACCTTACAAATCCCAGCCGCTGAACTGTATATGGCTGGGGGACGGGGGTGTCCACAGAGATCCAACATGCCTGTAGCTCCCAAACAAAAGATGGGGCTGGGCGGGAGGCACATCTACGGAGATCTGAGCTGACCTGTAGCGCCAAAACAGAAGGTGGGGCATTTCCGCAGCCATCGGACCACAAAAGTACAGGCTTGCCGTATGTGTAGGCCTCCTGTAGCTGCAATTCACAAGGCACAGATGTAAAGGTACCACATTGCATCCATGCCTAAAGCGGTCTGAAGGAAATCGGGTGAATGAGACTGATAGGATCACCAGGTATTTTAATGTGTTTCACTACATTTCAAGAAAATGAAGGCTCACCATATGCATACTTGGTGACAAAAGAGACAAATCCCCAGCTATGTAATTCACGGTTTACACTTTAATCTTTGGGATTGGCCTTATAACATGTATGTGCAAACATTGTTCCCTTAAGCTCCATGAAAAACCTTATACCATGTAGGAGTATACTGGGCCAGAAAGGTCTGGATGAAGTCTGGGTGTTAGAGAATACAACTACTTAAAAACCACTCAAAGCCTACTTGCCACAAAGTTTACAGAAGAGAGAGCGAGTTAAAGAGGAGCTCCAGGCTCCTGCAGAAAAAAATAAAGTCAGCAGCTACAAATACTGTAGCTGCTGACTTTTAAGATTAGAGCACTTACCTGTCCAGGATTTTTCAATCGGCCACTAAGGGAAACCAGCAGTGAAGCCGTGCAGCTTCACAGCCGGTTTCCTATTGGGACTCATCTGAACACAGATTGGGGTAAAGGGCCAATCACAGCCCTTTACCACGTGATCAGCTGACAGCTTGATCACATGATGTAAACAGAAGCCGTTTATCTGCTTTTTTTCCTTCCTCACATTGACAGCGTGAGGAGAAAAGAATAAAGCCGATAACCGGCTTCTGTAAAAGGGACATGGTCCCAACATTTGGGCACCAGTACTGCTAACCAGTGACACCTACCACTGCCCATCAGTACTGCTAATCAGTGCCCACCAGTGCCTCCTGATCAGTGCCCATCACTGCCGCTTCATCTGTGCCCATCAGTGTAGCCTCATCAGTGCACATCAATGAAAGAAAAAATTTTATGACAAAGTATTTTTTTTTTTTTTTCGTTTTTTTTTCCGTTTATTTAGCAAAAAATAAAAAACCCAGTGATTATTAAATACCAAGAAAAGAAAGCTTTATTTGTGTGAAAAAAAAAAATGTATAAAATTTCATATGGGTACAGTGTTGCATGACCGAGCAATTGTCATTCAAAGCGTGACTGAAAGCTGAAAATTGATTTGGTCAGGAAGGGGGTATAAGTACCCAGTAAGCAAGTGGTTAAGTGATAAAACTGGCAGCAGGTAGAGATTTTATGGTTGAAGAGAACCTGAATATAAGGGAAAGGACAGCGCAATTAGGAATGTTACTAGCTCACTAGAAAGTAAAATTGTACTTTTTTGGGCCACAAGGCTGAGGTATGAAGAAAAAAACTTGAACAAAAACAAACAAAAATTTGGAGTTATTGCCTATAGTGACCGATTAGAATTCTTGTTAGATGAAAAATGAAACCTGCTAGATTAAATAAAGTAAATGGAGTGAAAATGAAACCTGAACCTGCTTTTGAAAAAATAAAAATAAATGGCAAGCTTAATTTTTATTCTAATAATGTCATGAATCTGCCTTTCTACTCTGTTTGGTCATACAGTTAGTACACACGTCTGATATCAGGTTTTAATTCTTAAGCAAATCTTAGTGCCAAATAGTATATGAACACCTGGCACACGACATCTATGGTTTTAATGTAAATGTTGGAAACCATGCATAATTTAGTCTTAGATGCCAGCTAGCTGGACCTGAGGAATTTTTTTTAAAGCGAAGTTCCAGCCTGGGTGAAAAAAAAAAAAAAAAACTAAAAGTCAGCAGCTACAAATACTGTAGCTGCTGACTTTTAATATAAGGACACTTACCTGTCCAGGGAGTCCATGATGGGGGAATAGGTGGTGTAGGTTGGTTTCAAACAAAGTTAAATTTTTGCCTGGAACTCCGCTTTAATGTCTAGTGAAATGCCCACCCATCTGTACTTTTTCATCAATGATTTGATCGGTTGACCGTTTTTAGTTTGTTTACCTATTTATCATCACAGAATGGATCCAGCTGAATTCGACTGCTAGCCATACACTGTTCTTGATAAAAAGAGGCCTTTCAAAGACATGCATTAAAAATGCACATGCAGGCACGTTACAGTGCGCACACAAATCTACAGATTCAATTCAGCTTTTAGTCCTGGTTCACACCAGTGCGCTGTGCTGGTGCGAACTGGCCTAGGCTATCACACCACACTGCAAATCACATGCGAGGTCTGTGTGATGTGATTGCAGCCATACAGATAGTATGGCTGAATTTGAATCGTGTTCGGACCAAACTCGCACAGGACCCTTTTTTGATCGGCACCAGAATTGGATCGCATGGGTGTTGATACCCGGCGATCTGATTCATGTCCGAACTGACCATTTGCACTGCGATCTGTCAACTGATTTGGGGGTATCATTAACTTTCTACTGACATGCCCAGCAGTTTGCATAGTACAGTGCGAACTGCCTCGCAAGTCAGCTGTGGAGTCGCAGGGTTCCCGCATCGCACTAGTGTGAGCCCAGCCTGAAAGATCCATTCTGGATGGACTATTCTTTACCAAAGCAAAATATGCACTAACCCATAACGATCACATATTATCAGTGTAGAGTAACTAAAATACAAATAGCTATTTTTTTAACTGGGTACCATTGGGGACAACAAATTAACACAATGTTAAAATAAAACATGCACAATCAGAAGAATCAAGATAAAATACATTTATACATACTGTATGTAGAGTCATGAATGAAATGACCTTCCCAAAGCAGAACTTCACCGAAAAGGGGAAGATCCACTTTTTTTTTTGGAGGGGGAGCGAGTACCTAGTTTTTGCAGATACCTGAGCCAAAGTTCAGCCATCCCCCTCCGCCCTCCCACAACCTTCTGGCATGTATCCCAGAAGGCTACAGCGCAGTGGGAAGTTGGTTGTGAAGCCACAAGGAGTCATATCCAGCTCCCCACAGTCAACAGGTTGGTGCTGGGGCCTCGAAGACTGGCGAGGAACTGGCCTAGGCTATCACAGCGCTGGATCCCGGACCGATAAGTGTCTGTTTAATAAAAGTCAGCAGCTACAGTTCTTGGAGGGAACTATTAATTTTTTGGAACCTGGCTGATGCTCCACTTTAAATACTTTTTGTTCAGATTTTCCAAAAAACACATTACACTAGATGTTTTATAAAATGTAAATCTTGGGATAACCTTTTCTACAACATAAGTAGAGAGGAACTCTTTAAAATTCATTGAGCAGTGTGGCAAATCGTCATTGCTGCAGCACTTCGTATTTAATGGCCCATTTTCACAGTCTGTCTTCACTGGCAGTCAAATATAGTCCATTTAACACATGGGGAAGAAATAAAACTGCAGTACACTTTGAATATCAATGATTCTCCAGATTTCCAAAAAAAGCAGAGAATGTTAAGCACTGTATCCAGTTTTATGTACTATGGTGTTGATGTAGCTGAAAATTTTTAGGCCAGTAACGTGTCAACTACTGAAGTGAATAAAAAACAAATATTTTGCATTAACCACTTGACCACTGGGCACTTAAACCCCCCTCCTGCTCAGACCAATTTTCAGCTTTCAGTGCTCTCACATTTTAAATGAATGTGGTATTTGAACACCTCTGGGTTTTTTTGTTTTTTTTTTGTGCTATAAATGAAAAAATCTTGAAAAAAAACTAATTTTTCTTTGTTTCTTTGACCAAATTTTGCAAATTATGAATTTTTCTTCATAAATTTTAACCACAATTTATACTGCTACATATCTTTGGTAAAAATAACCCTGTGCAAAACCATTACACAGAGCAGGTAAGTATAACATGTTTGTTTAAAAAAAAAAAAAAATACTTTAAAGACTGTGCAGGGAAGATCAGCATCTGAACCCAGAGAAGGTGGAGGCTGATAGACTGGAGGCAATAGAAGGCATTACTATTACATTTAAAGTAAACTTTTACATGGAGGCAAGCCACATTACGTGTTAGAAGGGCACATTACATGAGGGCAGGGCACATTACGTGGTAGGAGGGCACATTTCAAGGGGGCAGGGCACATTACGTGGGGGCAGGGCACATTACGTGGGGGCAGGGCACATTACGTGGGGGCAGGGCACATTACGTGGGGGCAGGGCACATTACGTGGGAGCAGGGCACATTACGTGGGAGCAGGGCACATTACGTGGGAGCAGGGCACATTACGTGGGAGCAGGGCACATTACGTGGGAGCAGGGCACATTACGTGGGAGCAGGGCACATTACGTGGGAGCAGTGCACCATTACATGCGCCCTAGTGTGAAAAGAGTCTAAATAAAAAGATGTGATCTCTGAGCCTAATGATATTTACCAGATTCAACCTCCAATAGTATATACAGTGTATCTCTTCTGTCTGTTATTCTCAGAGTGGATTAGAGATTTTGCTCCCTAATCATATAGTTGGTTATTTATATTTACCACTGCATATAGATTTTTAAGAATAAATTGCCTTTTTTTTAAACTTTACATATTAAATTGTATACCACACTTTTTTTAAGGTTATTATCCGATTAATCGAAACAATAATCGGCCAACTAATCGATTGTGAAAATAATCGTTAGTTGCAGCCCTATATAACATACCAGAAACACAGTTAAATCTTAAGTTTAAAGCTATTGTTAATAACTACAAAAGAAGAATGTACTGGCAAGTAATATACAGATGCTGGTCAAATAATTTTTTTTTCCTGACAACTGTGCCACCGACCCCACCCCACATGTAGAAGAAGAAGTAGAAAGAAGAGGTCTATCAAAATAAAACAGGTGCATAATTGACTAACTAGTACTACCCATGTGTTCAGTTTGCCTATATTGTAATTAAAGAAAAATCTGTGCCAATAAAAATTTCAGGGCTGCCATTGGTAACCTCTCTTCTAAAAATATTTCTGGGCTAGTTTCTCTAAGCTTGCACTGTCTTGTCATTTTACACCAATAAGTTATTTTCTCAAGTAACCCAGTTTTCTACTTTTTTTTTCCTACCAAATAAAATATGTAGATCCAGGGGTGGACTGACAACTCATGGGGCCCCCGGGCAATGGGAGATTATGGGGCCCCCGGGCAATGGGAGATTATGGGGCCCCCGGGCAATGGGAGATTATGGGGCCCCCGGGCAATGGGAGATTATGGGGCCCCCGGGCAATGGGAGATTATGGGGCCCCCGGGCAATGGGAGATTATGGGGCCCCCGGGCAATGGGAGATTATGGGGCCCCCGGGCAATGGGAGATTATGGGGCCCCCGGGCAATGGGAGATTATGGGGCCCCCGGGCAATGGGAGATTATGGGGCCCCCGGGCAATGGGAGATTATGGGGCCCCCGGGCAATAGGAGATTATGGGGCCCCCGGGCAATAGGAGATTATGGGGCCCCCGGGCAATAGGAGATTATGGGGCCCCCGGGCAATAGGAGATTATGGGGCCACACAATATACACACACAGTATAAACATACACACACTGAAAAAGTACTGGAGAGGCGGGGCAACTATAATCTTGGGATTTTTTAAAAAAAACACAGATTTTTATATACTGTTCCTGGTTTTATTGAGGCTGGCAACCCTGATGGGGCCCCTTAGTGGCATGGGACCCTCGGGGCAGTGCCCGAATGGTCAGTCCGCCCCTGTGTAGATCAGAATTTATGACCTCATTTGTAGTGTGTTTGTTCTGGACCAGTGACTGAATCCAGAGGAAGTCAAGCAATATTTTGAGAATTATTGAGAAGTAACACAGACCTACATATTTAGAGTTTGTAAATAATCAAAAATCAAATTCCAATCCTAGCTGACGTTTTTTGCAACATTTACTAAAGTACAATACCTCAACTATATTAAAGTGGTTGTAAACCCTCTCATATACCCAGTGAAGCGAACAGGCTCAGATGATACGCAGAGATGAAACAAATTATCCTACATAAGTTGTACTTCTTTATCTGCAGTCTTCTCTTTTTTTACATCTGTAAAAAGTGCTGAATTGCATGCAGTTAGAGCTCTTGTACATTGTGTGAGGGCTAGAGGAAAGGGATACAGCGCCTCACAAACCTACACAGGAATGAAGGAATGATGCAGGGCTGTGTTCTGAATAGACAAGCTGTGTGCTGAGCTCTCCTCCCCTGTCACAAATTTATCTCATGATAACAGAGGAAGGAAGCACCAGAGAGAAACACCTCAAGCTTTGAAGAGAGACAATACTACAGGTATACTGTATGTGCTTTGTTCAAATTTCATGACTCAGGTTTGCAATCACAAAAAAACAAAAAACAAAAAAAACAAAAAACACAAATGTTTCATTGTAGTATCCATTAAAATACAAAAATACAAGCGTATAAACCACCAAATAAATGGTTACTAGACAACATTTTCCTTTACAAATCTTAACAGAGGATGGAATCTAAATTCAATCAATTAACATTTAAACATGTGCACGAACGCCTTACACCTTTCAGCTCTTGAGCACTTTACTTAATCTATCATATCCCAAAGATACATTATATGTGGATAGGCCAAAAGTACAAACCTGAAGAATGATTTAAAATTCTATGCACATCAACATAGCAATAGTGTACAAAACTTTAAACATTTTAGACAGCAGCAAGGCACACTGCTTTCAAAAGAAGGCAGACTAAAGCAATCAAATTCATTATTACACCCCCCACAAAAAAATGTTTCCACCAAATATCTCATCATATATATATCTCATATCAGCTTGATAGATATAATTATATAGGCTCTTTATAAAAAGAGTCACTGTAACATACTTCAGGCTGGGGGTTGGAGTCCACGAAGCCCAAAATCAGTTGTTTTGTAATGCAAGGACTATACTGAGAAGGAGGGGAGAGTAGATCTCTAGAGTCTTGATTGAGAGAGGCTTCTACTGCCAATCCAATCCCTTGCATGGACAAGGTGTCTTGGACGCCTCCCAACCTGTCAGACTGGCATCAATTGTGAGGATTTGCTAAGAGATCAGAAGGAAGGATCTCCACCAACTTCAAAGCTGGAGACAACCTGGTCCTCGGTGTAGGTGAATCAATTTGTTCATGATTTCCTGATTATCCCATAATGACAGGATGCAGCGTTGGAGGGGTCTGGAATGGAGCTGGGCAAATGGTACTGCCTCCAAAGCACAATACTCTCATGCAGTCTGGCCAAAACAGTGTCTAGGACAATACCCAGATACTCCAAGCGATGTTTCAGATCCAGTGCTGGCTTCTGAAGGTTCAGGTTCATGCCTGTATCTCCTGTAGTCAGTTTTGAAGCCAGTTTTGAAGTTTTTGTTCCAGGTCATGCAGCATCCAATCCACACCTAGCCATTTCCCTTGTGTTGCATTGCAAATGTGGGGGCACTAATGTGATGAAAATACATGATTTTCAGCATGAACACTCTGCCCGTTTGAGGCTGTGGCAGATCTAATTACTGCACCTACACTAAAAACTGAGAGACCCAGGAATTGTGAGATCTGTAGCTTCTTCACAGACAGTGTCCGTTCCTAGACTACAGACAAAGGTCATGTATTAACCTGTGCAGTGCCATGCTGCATGCCTCCTGTTTAAGCACAAACCAACTCCTGAAGCCGGAATGTAAAGATTTACTGCACTGCTGTGTGTACAGGGCAATAAATTACACCATGAAACTACATGATCAATGCACATCTTATGCAGGTGAAAACACAAGGTGCAGGTAGGAAGTTTCAGAATGCCCTTAAGTTCTGCTTCAAGTGATGCTTCACATAAGGACATGCATTTATTGGCTACATAAAGAACTGTCATGGCAGATATATCCTCAATATATCATAATATTTACTATATACGAAACTGAATAATTAACAGTAAGGCTTAATGTACACGGGACATTCTACAACCTCTTCTGAACAATTTAACTTGACAGATAGTAAACAAAGTTTAAAAACATTTGTTTTGCCGCATTTACATGCCGCGTTTAGAAGCTTATTTTTAATTTTTTTTTTCAAATAGTCAAAAATTAAAAACGCCTGTAAACGAAACATAGTTAAGTGCGAGTTACCTCATTTACAAGCTGGTACAGGCATTTGGCGTTTCAATTGCCTCTGAACATCCATCCTGAATGCATTTTTTTGCTTTCCAAAAAATGCTTCTAAACTCAACTGCCTAGAAACTACTATAAACGACTGTGTACATGTACTGATAAGATAACAGAGCAGAGTTCAGGGGCAGCTGAAAAAATGCCCAACTGCTCCTAAACGTCTGTTTACCAGCAACAGTGTACATGAAGCCTAATTATAAGGCAGGCCATAGATGAGTCTTTTTTCCGTTCAATCAGCAGGTTTAAAAAAAAAAAAATACACTGATCAGTGGTGCTGGCTAAGCCTGCAGTGCTGATCCGAGTGGGAAAGATCCGACAGGGCTGTTGCACAGAAGTTAATCGGTAGAACAAATTCAGTACAACCTCCCTGCCCATACATGGATCAAAATTCATTTGGTCCCTGCTCAATCAGCCAAATTTCAATCCATGTAGGGCCCACTAAAGTCATATGCACAAAACCTAGGGAACTTGGATGGAATATTAAAAGCGGGAGTTACCAGTTTATCAGGCTGCTATCTTTAAATTTATCTGTAAATATAACAAGTTATCAACATCAAGGCAATCTTGATATCGACACCCCGAAATGGCGGATCTGCAAATCGACGCCCAGCACCTTGTGCCATGTCACACATCTCAAGACCTCTTTAGCTCCATGAACACAGTCAGAAACATCTTTAAAGCTGTATACAGGGATAAAAGGATTACTGCCTACAGCCGAGAGTGACTATCTTCTCCTCGGGGTGGCAGGCATGTGTGAGACTGTGTAATCATCATTATACTCAAGAGGCAGTATGTCTGCAGAAGTGAAGAATGGCTCAGCAAGAAAGCAGTAAGTAGCCTGGTCTTGTTGTCAGAAGGAGGAAAGTTGAAACTGCTGGCAAGATCACCAGGTAATTGGGACATATGAGGAAGGAATTATTCAGCTGAGTACTTAGGGAAGAGAAAACTTTAATACAAAGAAACTATACATGCAAAAGTTTTTATATAGGTTTACTGACACATTACCTATTTAATGGTTAGCATCCTAATAAAATCTGAATAAAATCTGGGGGCTGTTGCATTGAAATGTGTGGTAATTGCTACAGGTGTTTACAACTCTGGGGAAGAGCTGGTAACAGAACAAACTATTTTAAAACAATTTACATAAAATATATTATTGCAATATTATTGTAAATGTTCAGCTTTTATCACTTGAGAGACTTCGGTACAAGGGCACTGTACTAAATTTAAACTGAGGTTCCCCCATAACTCAAGCAAAAACATCTAATTTGGCAACAATAAGTGGTTCTAAAAGGCCCCTTTTTTAATCTACAAAAAAAGAAGTTTATACTTACCTGGTATTGCAGAGAACAGCCCCAAAACCTCCTCTCTGGGGTCCTATGCTAGCGCTTTCCACTCCTCCTCTTCTGCATCTGCCCCCATGCCAAGTCGCTAGCTATGAGGGCAGACGTGTTGGCCCGCCCCCCACTCTCTCCTGAATGGATTTGACTGACAGCAGTAGGAGCCAATGGCTTCCGTTGCTATCAATCTACCCTCTGAGACAAAAGGAGAAAAAGCAGTGCTGCTGCAGACGGGCACAGCGCTGGATCAATACAGGACTCGGGTAAGTATTTTGGGAGAGGTAAAAAAGCGAAGGGGTTTTTACCAGGTAACGCATTAAGGCAGAGTTCCACCCAAACGTGGATCTGATTCCTCCCCACCTCTGGTGCCTGTTTTTGACAGGTACCCTGTCGCCACTTTCATCGGACCTCACCGCAGCAAGGTTTGTCAGAAGTCCTTCCCCTACTGTCGGGCCAGTAGAAGAGCGCAGCCACGCCTCCCACATGCACAGTAGGGACCTGGCCATGAAGCCGAATGCTTCGCTGGCACATTCCCTTACCAGCAATGGCAGTGGCAGCACTCGACAGCCGATGGAAACACTGGCTGCGGTGCCAACATCACTGGATTCCAGGACGGGTAAATGTCCTATTATTAAAAGTCAGCATATACAGTATATGTAGCTGCTGACTTAATTTTCTGAGGGGAAGGCGGAATTCTGTTTTAAGGTAAAAAACCTTGTGACTTTAAGAGAAACGAGAAGGGAGAATGCTTAATTTAAAGCTGTTCTAAAGTGGTTATAATCTCAAATGGCTAAAATTGATCTAGCCTCCATGTGTTTGTTAAGCAGTGCAGTGTTTTGTTTTTTCAATTCTAAATATCTTTTTTCTTTGTGCTCATTTCTAGTCACCTCCTCTCTCTGCTCCCCCATCTAAGAGACCCAAGTGGGAGGGGCCAAGATTCCCTTCTGTTATAGGTAAACAGTATAGTCAGTGAATGAAGGCTGAGGAGAGGGGAGGGGCTGTGAGGAGAGGAGCTGATAGGGGAGGCATTGTGAGATTGTGTTCTCACTACACACTATGGAGCTGACAGGTAGAGAGGAGGGGGGAGCTGCAGAGATGCACAGGAGAGAAGCTAGATGACAGGAGGCACGTATCCTGACCATGATCTCATGGCTCAGTAGCCATGATAAACGTAGTCGGCTTACAGACGTGGAGTCAAGACTAGGCAGGATCAACCATGTACTGTAGAAGATACCAAGGGGCAATTGACTAGGCAAAAGCACTACACTATAGCTCGTGCCTTAAAAAAGACAAGAGCAGGATTTTTGTTGGGGGGGTTTAAGCTTACCAGATGCATAGGAAATAGACATGCTGCTTTATTTCATACAGGATGTGTGTTCACATCCAGAATCAATTAGTTTGCCTATACAGTTTCCAAAATGAGAAGTTTAAAGAACTAAAGAAGAACTTTACCCATAAATAGAAATAAGTTCTTTAGCAAGAAACGCACATTCCACATTAATAACTATGCCACCAATATTAGAGTGTGCTATAAATTGCATCCAGCATTGCTCCTGTTTCTCCTTGCTGGAGGCTGCCATTTTGCTAAAGCCCAGAGCCCCTGAACAGCAGTAAATCATAAAGCGGAAATAAAACCATCAACTTAACGGTTTAAAAAAAAATATACACATACCTGGAATGCCAGGATTGCTAACTGTTACATTTGCTTGTGTCCTCAACCAAACTGTCAAACCATTAAATGGCTGGCGTCATAATTGATGTGCATGGTGTGCAGCACCATGGCAGTTACAGATCAAATAGAAGCAGCTTCCTTGGCTATAAAGGTTTAATTCTGCTTTAAGGCTGTCAGCAGATCGGCCTTTACAAATTCAGAAGTGCCTAAAAATGGAGAGCAACTGAGCATGTGCAGAGCAGGGTAAGACAGTGAATTACTGGATTTTAAACAGAATAGGTACTTATTTTTAATGTTTTACACCTGCAAAAGGGGTCAGCCTGAAGTGATATAGCAGGACGTACATTTCCACTTGATAAAGTTTTAGACCCAGGTTTATAAAAAAAATATATATATATATATATATCACATACAGTATTCAAAATACTCATATACGATGTAAAGAATAATTTTCGTTTACAGTGCCTTGCAAAAGTATGCACCCCCCTTGGCATTTTACCCATTTATTATTTTTTATTACAGCCTTTAGTTTAATGTTTTTTTAATCTGAATTAGATGTGATGGATCAGAACACAATAGTTTAAGTTGGTGAAGTAAAATTAAAAAATATATACATAAAACTATTTTTCAGAAATAAAAAACTGATAATTGGCATGGCGTATGTATTCACCCCCTTTGTTATGAAGCCCATAAAAAGCTCTGGTGCAACCAATTACCTTCGGAAGTCACATAATTAGTGAAATGATGTCCACCTGTGTGCACATGATCTGTCATTACATATACACACACACACCTTTTTGAAAGGCCCCAGAGGCTGCAACACCTAAGCAAGAGGCACCACTAACCAAACACTGCCATGAAGACCAAGGAACTCTCCAAACAAGTAAGGGACAATGTTGTTGAGAAGTACAAGTCAGGGTTAGGTTATAAATAAATATCCAAATCTTTGAAGATCCCAAGGAGCACCATCAAATCTATCATAACCAAATGGAAAGAACATGGCACAACAGCAAACCTGCCAAGAGACAGCCGCACACCAAAACTCACGTACCGGGCAAGGAGGGCATTAATCAGAGAGACAGCACAGAGACCTAAGGTAACCCTGGAGGAGCTGCAGAGTTCCACAGCAGAGAATGGAGTATCTGTACATAGGACAACAATAAGCCGTAGGCTCCATAGAGTTGGGCTTTATGGCAGAGTGGCCAGAACAAAGCCATTACTTTCAGCAAAAAACAATATGGCACATTTTGAGTTTGCAAAAAGGCATGTGGGAGACTCCCAAAATGTATGGAGGAAGGTGCTCTGGTCTGATGAGACTAAAATTTTACTTTTTGTCCATAAAAGAAAACACTATGTCTGGCACAAACCCAACACATCACATCACCCAAAGAGCACCATCTCCACAGTGAAACGTGGTGGTGGCAGCATCAAGCTGTGGGGATGATTTCCGCAGTCAGGACTGGGAAACTGGTTCAGAGTTGAGGGAAAGATGGATGGTGCTAAATACAGGGATATTCTTGAGCAAAACCTGTACCACTCTGTGTGTGATTTGAGGCTAGGACAGAGGTTCACCTTCCAGCAGGACAATGACCCCAAACACACTGCTAAAGCAACACTTGAGTGGTTTAGGGGAAACATGTAAATGTATTGGAATGGCCTAGTCAAAGCCCAGACCTCAATCCAATAGAAAATCTGTGGTCAGACTTAAAGATTGCTGTTCACAAGCGCAAACCATCCAACTTGAAGGAGCTGGAGCAGTTTTGCAAGGAGGAATGGGCAAAAATCCAAGTGTTAAGATGTGGCAAGCTCATAGAGACTTATCCAAAGCGACTTGGAGCTGTGATAGTTGCAAAAGGTGGCTCTACAAAGTATTGACTAGTGAGGGGGGTGAATAGTTATGCACATTGACTTTTTCTGTTATTTTGTCCAATTTGTTGTTTGCTTCACAATAAAAAAAAAAACACCATCTTCAAAGTTGTGGGCATGTTCTATAAATTAAATGATGCAAATCCTCAAACAATCCATTTTAATTCCAGATTGTGTGGCAACAAAACACAAAGAAATTCAGTCTAAATTTCAGGCTCAAGTACAGATAAATATCATAATCTATGTACATGTATACAATGTAAGAAGAATTGCAGCCTAAGTTTCGGCCTCAAGTGTAAACAAATCCCATATTCAATGTGCTTATATGCAATTCTTCACAATAAAATGACAAAGATGCCAACAAAATAAAATGTTGCAAGCCATTTATATTAGGGTTAAACGCTACAAAAAAAATGCAAGCTTGAACATTTAAAAAAAAAAAAAAAAAAAAAAAAAATCACACTTGTTAGGAATTTAGTACCAAAAACTAAAACTGAAAAGCTCATGTTTGAGTGATAAATGGGATGTAAGACTAGCCCAAAACAAC